>NW_027315812.1:27335711-27938211 GCF_026437365.1 Eucyclogobius newberryi
CAATTTCCTCCACTAGCAACCAAATATCTTGCATACATTTGGGTTGTTGAGTCAACCCCCTTGTTCGGCATTGAGATTATACTCCCTGGATTGTTAACAAAGCTGCATAAACTTGGTTACATACTCTGTATGGTGGCGCGCATTTCATGGAGTGCCAATTATAAGTATGCAAGAAGATGGATAAATATCAAACTACGGCAGAAGAGCTTAGTGGTTTGGGGAGGTGATAACTTCTCAATAGATATGTTTTAGAGTATACTTCTGGCGGCAGTGAAAAAGAACATTTTAATAAAATGGCAGACACACACAGCCCCGACAGTTGTGGGCTGGACCAAAATTATAATTTACATTAAAAGTGTATAGACGAAAAGGGACTAGATGTGTTTACTTTGCTGTCTGGTCTATATATGGAATTCAGTTTTTTATTTGAAGCGGAAAAAAATAAAAGAAGCCTACTTCTAGAAATGTGAGAAACCACAATCAGTCTCGCATTTTGTAAAATGGGTAAATGGGCTCACTGACAACAGTGTCTTTAGGTAAACTTTACCTCTACATTTGGGCACCACAGTGCAGTTTGAAACTGTAAAAATACCTTACAAACCTGTGGACAGGACCGGGGATGCAGGAGCAGCCTTGTTTTGCAGCTCTCCATTTATTCTGGGTCGGCGTGTTTGTGTTCATTAGCCATAATAAGGATCCTAGAAAAACAGATCAGTGGGCTTGGCTAAATAAACGCTGGCTGTACATTCCTGGCAGTACGCCCCCACTGGCCCCGACGGCGGGCTAGGTTTCAGGGTGTGTGCGTGCGGGGTGGCAACTTGGGGTGCTGGATCCCTGCTGTGACGCCGCTGTGGGCCACACACACCAAACAGAGCCTTGAACCTAGACATGCACAACCCATAGAGATGTTCAACCAAACCAGTGCACCTCCCGGAAACAGACGGCCTTCATAATGGTCACTTTGATCACTGTCAATATTAGTCTGTGTAAGGAGGAGGCTAATGTGGCTAAAGCTGTTTATTCATGTGTAAATTGTAAAAGAGTTAAGAAAGAAGGTTAGTGTAAAAAGGGTGAATTTGTATCCGTCGCCCAGGAATGGATTGCCTCAGGGCTAATTAAGAGTGATACAGTTACTATGGAACAGAGACGCCATTCAACAGCACCAGCGGCCATCTGCTTGTGTTTTACACATTTACACTAAAGCCTGGCTGCTCCATTCAGCCATGGAGAACGAGCACAGGAGAAACACTGTGAAACACTGTCATGCAAGCACTATGTGGACTGAAAGAACAAGTAACTCATGAAAATGCCTTTCCTCGACTGAACTAGTCACTGGGATCTCCACCAAAAATATCTAAAACAGGTTAGTATAAGCATTATGCCTATCCTGACCTATGCTCACTTCACTGGCCACCAGTCCAATTCCCGATCAAATTCAAAATGTTCCTGCTCCTGCATTGGCAGCAATGCTCTATCATAGCTCCAAGAACTCATCTCTCTACAACCCTTCATCCCTCATCCACACCCTAATATTAGGGCTAGATTATGTATAATAAATGTGACCTGTTTTTTTGTTTATTGCAGCTCTATGCTCATTTTCCCCCACCCACTCATATTGGCCAGCGTGTGTGTGTGTGTGTGACAGGTGAATTTAACCAATCACAGTGAAAAGTGACCTTTCACAAACAGCAGATAGATTTAGTTGCATCTAAAAGACTGTATATAGATTCTAAGGATACGCAAATTGTGATCAAATAGAAATTGTGATCTGAACACCCAACAGCAGACAAACGGTCAGAATAGGACAGTGTACAGCCGAGCCACCATCATCACAGACATGCAGAACAGAGAGGAAGAGGAGACACACTTTCACGATGCAGTCAACCAATGAGTGTGTCCATTCTCACCGCTGAAGAGCCAAAAGCATGGGTTTTCTGCGCAGACACTGCACACTCAAAGAAAATAAAGGTGACGCCCATTTTGCAACCCAACCTGGTGTGCGTTGGCCTTAAGCGTCCCCTATTGTCAGGTTAAATCATGTAAGCAGCCTACAGGATATGTCACTAAACCATCATGTGATGCTTCAGAGGAAGGCTGCCGAAAGCAGCTGAAACATGTGAAGCAAGTAAACAAAATTCACCGGTCTGACCAAAAGAAATGATTGCTCAACAAGGTGGAATATTATTAAAATAAGCATTAGCAGAGTCAGTTTTTTATTCTAGATTTTCTTGTGCGAAATTAGCAAGCCCCCGGAAGCCAAGATGGCCGCCATTGAAACCTATGGAGTTGCTCATTGGCGCATGGTTCAAAAAAGTTTTTTAGTTCCGCATTACTTCCTGAACAGTGGTATATCTCCTCCCACTTTTGTGACGTCATCGCCGTGAGGCTTTGGCGTCGGGAGCGAGCACGACACAGCAGCGTGAACGACTGAGAACAGTCAACACGGACTTTTGGAATAATTCGGCTTGAAATAGTCTGTTTACGTAACGTATAATGATGAATTGTTATATCCATCTATAAATATACATGTATCATGATGTAAAGCTCTGATATTTAAGAGAATTATAAAGAAGTGTTAAGATAAAAGGTCTGGTTTAATGACAATTAATACAAATTAACATTTAGAGGTGGAATAACGTCCTCATTTTCTGTAGTTTTTGGTTTGGGTATTTATTTTGTTATTAACTTTTCAGTTATTTATTTACATAATATAATTTGGCCAATATGCATTTTTTTTTTAATCAGATGAGAAGAAATATAAAATATAAATCGATTCTGTTACATAATTGAGTTAAGCAGTATTTAATTATATTCAGTTTCCTTTTGTCGTTTTTTTATCATGTCAATCTTTAATAAATACAAAACACATTTGTTTATTAATGTATTTAATACGAATAATGAACATGAATGAACTTGTTCAATAAATGCAAATCTGATTATATCTACAAATGATAAATTGATTTCAGCCAGTTTTAAAGCTTCAATGAGTTTTAAAGCTACAATGTGGGAGTCCCTTATTAAGGAGTTTGAGTCTGTACTGTTCATTATTATTATCATCATTAATAGAATCAGAAAATGTATTGCCATTGTCAAAGAAAAGAATTCAAACAGTGGAACTTGCTTTTGTGATTCAGTGCAACATAAAAATATTAACAATGATAAAACAACCTGTATAAGTCAAATAGAACAAACTGAATAAGATAAGATATTCCTTTATTGTCCACACATGAGGAAATTTTGTTGTTGCAACGCAGTAGATACAGAGGAAAAGGACAGATAACTTATAGGAAGTTTAAAAAACACTCTTAATAGATTGATCTTAATAGAAGAAGTCTTATAAACAAAAACTCCTATAGACCGAACCTCTCATACCTTAATAAGGAATGGAGGGGAAATAAAGATAAAGATAAAATAAAAACAGCGTAAGACAAAATAATACTAATAATAATGGTAAAATAAACACTTTTTACATCAGTTATATGCACATGAATGTAACATTATTGCGTTAAATACTGAATATCTCAGTATTTAACAAGACTTTGTTTCCATGGCTACGCAGTCTTCTGTACTTCAGTAACTGCTCCATCGTATGACTGAGACAAACAGAACATGTCAAAGCTTTAGATTATACAAGTCATAGAACATACACTTCATATGTTTAGATTATACAAGTCACATAACATACACTTCATATGTATTAGATTTATAAAAGTCATATAACATACACTTCACATGTTTGTCCTGAAGCTGCTTCACAGACACATGTGACACATCAGTGTCTCTTTTGAAGAACAATTATCATTTAGTTTTTTTGGTCATAACAAAACAGACATTTTATAAATTCAAAGTACTGATTCTACACTGTTTACTTTTAGTCGAGGCACAAGTTATTATTAAAATACCTTTTGCTTTGGAGTCGTCAGGAGTTTACTTGAGATGACTCTGTGTCTGCAGTGATTAGGTCTGCAGTGACCTGTAGTGACCTGTAGTGACCTGCAGTGACCTGTAGTGACCTGCAGTGACCTGTAGAGCTCTGGACAGCACAGACAGACTAAACTCACTGGTCAGCACTCTGAAGATGAGAAAGATACTCATTAGAACATTGATATATTCTGCACATTTAACAGAGAAAAGCTGGAATATGTTATTGACAGATTTACATTTCGCTCTGTAACACAAAAGTTCCTCTTTTCACATTAATTTTTAAAGCTAGAACCAAAAGTCATTTATTTATGCATAAGTTTAAACCTTAGAAATTAGAACATAACTCACATGTTTGCTAAATCTCTACATATTCCATGGAAGTAAATCCATGACATTCCTATAGAAAACAAGCGTGTGCTTTGCTGTTTAAACACAGCACACGTCATTATGAAATATGTAATAAAACCTCAAATGTGGTCTCAGCCCCTGTAAGTACAGCACTGTCACTTTTACATTTATATATGTAAGATATGACCCATTTCAGCAGGTTATATTTGAAGTATTGGTTGTTTTTTATAGCACATAATACAAACATCACTTTATTTCCCTTCTTTCTCTAGTTTTCCTTGATCTGTGCTTAACCTCTTGTCTCTTAGAACATTTAGTAAGAGAAATAATTAGTTATTTATTTGCAGAAGCACGAGCCATCGTGACGTGTTGTTGCATCTTTGTGTAGCTAAACTTTAGCTTACGTTAGCTCGTGTTAGCTCGTGTTAACTCGTGTTAACTCGTGTTAACTGTGTAATCGTTGTTTTACACTTCATATGGAACAATGTGTGAAACGTGAGGAATGACATACAAACACAACTTACTTGTATCGTGCTCTCGTCTGGTCACATTCTTCTGTTTGTGTTTAGTTTCTGTCACGTGTTCTCCCGAGGCTCGTTCATGAGGGTTACGTGCGCGCTCGGTGCGGGTACACCGTTCACCGGAAGGTTAAAAATGTATTTTTTAAGTATTTTAGAAACAGTTGAAGAGTGAAATTCCTTATATTTTATTTTTAGACTAAAAACAATTCAGCATGTTTGGTAATTTTAGAGGCCGAACTCCTGAAATGGTCCGACCAAAAGGCTGCATTCTGCGAAGTGGCCACTACTCAATTTGGAGCCAGAGGCAGAGGGGGCGTACCCTATCCAGATAATATAATACATCCATGGAAATTAGTCCTCTGCCTCTGACCCCCCCTTCAACCAATGTCAGGAGCAGAGGGTGAGCACAGTGCAGCACCCAAGGGTCCATATCAAGATCTTAGTCAGGAGTACATTGTTTAGCTAAAGCATTAAACAAATTCACATATTTTGGGGCGATGGTGATGGATTTCTCTTCATGACAGAAGTTTTTTTTTTTTTTTTTAAAAGCATTATGCAGGATTTAACAGAACTGTTTACAAAAAGCCCTTCAACAAAACTATAGGCACACTGCCTTAACAGGCCTGGGAACACATTTTTAGTCCGTTTTAGTCAGAGTTTAAAATGTGGTTAACTAAAAGGTTAGAGCAAGTTGAAGTGTTTGTGTTTGTCAAATGTGGTTTGTTTAGGAACAAAGGATGAATGAATGGCAGTATATATTGTAAATTAGATTTGTATTCACCTCATTGAACACGAGCCACCATAGATCTGGAGGAATTATGCTTTTAGAACTAGTTTCATACAACAACACACTGCAATGATTTCTTATGGCAAACCCTAAAGTGTCTTGTTTTATGTATTGTTCACTTTTGAAAAATTATGTTTTTCTTTTTAAAGACATTGAGGTTTCCATTTCCCTTATACATGTACAGTACTTCATGTCCACCACAGATCTGACCTGCTGCAGGTCAGCATGTAGAATGTAATATTTGGCGTTTCCACCACCCGTTACTTATGCAAGGCTTCAAAATGCACATTGAAAATACAGAACTGACCCCCTTTGCCCTTTAGAAAGACTTTCCCATTTAAAAAAACAAACAAACTATTTTTTAATTGGGAAAGGGACCAACAGTCGCTTGAACAAGCGGTAGAAAATGAATTGATACCTTGAAAAATTGACTCTTATGCCATACTTAAGTCTATGATTGAAATCATACAAATTAATGTTTCATCCAGATTTCGCTATCCCTCCCAGTTACCATCCCCAACCGGCTGTTTGATGACTGGAATTAAACAATTTCAAGATTTGTATTGAAAGGCAAAAAAACAAATACCGTGAGGAAAATAAGTATTTGAACACCCTCTAAGTTTGCAAGTTAGGTCAGTTACACAGCAAAAATGTGTCCTGTAACAATTATGCAGACAACGCTCAAATCTATGTTTCACCAATGACAGGAATATGGACCTGAATCATTGTCTTTGGCCCAAATAAAAAAGAAGGTGTTAGCAGTCACCTCCAGTCTCTCATTTTAAAACCAACCAAATCAAGTTAGAAATCTAGGGGTAATAAGGCTCAGACTTGAACTTTAACAGCCACATCAAATCAATAACATCAGCAGCTTTTTACCATCTAAAGATATATAAAAGTATAGTGTCTAAACCAGATTTAGAGAGACTTATCCATGCGTTTGTCTCCAGTAGATTAGACTACTGTAACGGCCTGCTCACTGGCCTCTCCAAAGGAGCTGCAGTACATCCAGAACGCTGCTGCTCGGGTCCCGACTAGAACCAGGAAGTACCATCACATTAGTCCTGTTCTCAGGTCTCTGCACTGCCCCCTGTGGCTCAAAGAATAGACTTTAAAGCAGCTCTACTTGTGTACAAGTCTCTCCATGGCGTAGCACAAGTCCAAGCACATCTCGTACATGCTAGTGCCATATGAACCATATCGGACTCTGAGGACCTCAGGGACCAGAGTTAGGACAGAAAATGGAGAATCTGCCAAATCAAGCCAAACTAAACAGACAGGTTCACCCTCTGCAGGATTAGCAGTGTTATGACACAGAACAACTCCCATAACCAGGTAACCAACAGCTAGATTTCTGCTCAAACTCTTGGATAAAAAAGTATTTACATTTGCATAATGTGCCCATTTTATAAAGGGTGGTTAGTAAGCAGCAATTTGTAGTTGAGTATCTCATGTTTCAGTTTACATACCCCATGCTGGAAAAAAATGACCCCCGCTTGCCTTTCTTCCTCATTCCTAAGGTGCTTTGTATTTTCTTGAGGAGCACTTGTACTTCTGCTGCTGTTTTAAGTACATGTTTTTGACCTTCGTATGTCACCAATACAGTGGCTGGAAAAGCAAAACCATGTCACAGTCGTCTTCTCTTGAGCACTTCACAAAAGTGACTTAACTGGGCACATTGTTGAACTTCCACTGTTAGATCTGGGTGTGAAAAATCTTCTTGCCGTAGTGGATCGTTCCCTTACTCCTTGTATCTGTTTGTTTTATTTGTGGTTCCAAAACTTCATTATCAAGGGTCTCAAGGGATCTGTATCTCTTCTTTTTAATGTAATTTGAGGGGCCGAAACTCAAGATCCGGCCAAAACTTCAGAAAAGGTTTCCCCGGGCCATCCTCATTCTCCGGCACTCTAAAAAGTCTGATTGTTTCAACAAAATGAACTCTTGATGGAATAATTTTCTGCCCACAAAAGCTTTACCTGAGCTCTCAGCGCCCTCAACCCATCCGTGTTTTCGGAACTGAGCCACTCCGCCATGGTAACAAGCCAGCTGCATCCACCCAAGTCTATTCCCACTCAAATCTTGCGCAGTGTTCTGCCTTCATCTAGGCACACAATGATGCCTTCTCACGCTGTATTGCAACAAGCATAGCCATTACATGTTCCAGTGTTATGTCTTTCCACACATCTTCTCCTCCGCTTGTTGTGCCTCAACTGTGGGGGACCAACGCTGCAGGTCCTGCACTTACAGACCTACTATGTTAAGCCTATGCTGTAACTTTAAGTGCATATGACAGAATAGACTACACATGTCACTAAAACGTAGTGACCATGATTATATTTCAGATTTTACGTAACAATTTGTCTAGTTGACCCCAGTTGGACCAGTTTGGAGATGTTTATAATGTTACTTCCTGGTTCGACATGGGCAGCAAATATGACATGGGTCATTGCGGTGAGTGGAGTTTGACTGTGCCCTTGAGTAGAAACAAAAGCAGAAAATAAGAGCAGAGTTTGGCCTGCTCCTCTGTGTAATGAGGGATTCAGCGTTGAACTCTAGCGACCTGCTTTTCTCACTTCTCCGGGTTATATTTGTGTGTGCGTGTCAGTCTGAACATGCAGACGTTTCAGAATGATGGAAACAAGACTCATTAGGAAGGTGACAGTCATTCTAGTCAAATCCCTCAGAGCGCTGTTCCAAAATAAAGGTTTTGACTTCAAGTGGAGCGGTATTGAAAATGATTAGGGAAAAGTGATGTTTTCAGACTTAATACAATTTTAGGCACATGTTTGTCATTATTCATATGTAGTGCTAGAAAAAACGGCATTAAAGTACAAAAACTTTACTAACAGCAGTGTTTTTATTAATTGGATGTAAACTTCTCTCCAGAGACGGCCTGTACACTGTACACGATGAAATGCACTGTACAGGGTCTTTTTTGTTGGCTCTTTGTGAGTCGGTAAAATCTGACGATAAAAAACGCCAGCCAAGTGTTTGTGGATAGAGCCTTTTAATTTCTCTACTCATTGTAAACTTGACCTTTGAATTAGTCTCTCTTTGTGTGCAAGTGCTGTTGTGTAGGGTGTAAAGTTTATGTTGTGACAGTGTGTTTTCAGTAAATGCGTTGTTTTGCCAGTGTCTGCTGCGTAAAGTGTTTGTTCTGCATTGATTGTACAGACAACATGTCATCTTAAAGCCCTGTGGCACATGCTGAGCGATGCCCGTCACTTCCTTGTGTCAGAGCAGCACAAACATGAGCCAAGCAGCGGGTACATCAGAGGCAGAGCTGTGGAGCAGCGCAGGCTCCGGGTGTGAAGCGGGACCAGGGAGAGAGTGCTCTCTAATATCTTTCTTTGTACAGTGGATGGTGGTTCATTCCCCGCTCAAGCTGAACCTGCTGATGCTGTTGCCATACAGCAACATCTAAAGACACTTTGTATGTTGTCGTCCATGGGATTTGTGTGGACAGTGAGTTTACTACGTTAACGTGGTTATGAGCTGCTCACGTCTTCAGCGGGGAGAGGAGGAGGTGGGCAAGCATTAGTTTATTTCTGGTTTAGAGCTGTAATGGCAGAAAATGGGTCATGTCATGTCATTCTAATGTTGTTTTAGGCCATGACATGTCACGGAATTAATATCTTTGTTGTTCTCCTGTGTGCAGATGGGATAAGAATATGAGGTCCTGATTATACTGAATATCTACTGTCCGGCGCCTCTTAATCATCAATTAATGCGTCAGGACCGGATTCAGTGTGGAAATGGTCTTTGATTAAACCTCTGAAGAGATGGCTGGAACCGTCACAAACGTGATAGTCTGGTCTATCTCTTTTTGAGCTGATTTGGGTTGTGATTATGTCATGTTTGTTACCACCTATAAAAGGTGTACTTTGTAACTTGTAAAGTTAGGTAGGGACAGAACGAACTTGTCTTAGGGAAAGTGAGGGTGTTTATCCACTGTGCACGTGAATAAACTTCCACCTTTTGAGAGAGACCGAGAGACTCTGTTTCTGCTTCAAGTTATTGCCTGGTTACTCTTTACTTGATCATTGTTTACAGGAAACTGCCGTAACAGAGCCAAGTTGTACAGTACAGTTGTTCGCACTGACTGACTGATATGGCACCGTCTTCATACCACAATATTTATAACAGACAAAATCACATTTGCATATCTGCCCATTTCCAACACTGCAAACTAATTTCCTCTTGCAGCCATTAGGTGGCACCACCACTCAACAGTTTAAGATACAGATTTCATAGAACAAGCATTAATTAACCTGTTACCATCCACCTGCGCGCCGGCGCACATTTTCCATATCTCAAATATTCTCTTACATCACTTTTATTTCCGTGGTCAATACCTGCAAGCCATACATTATTCTAAAGCTTATTTTCTCAACAAAACAAATATGACATTGAATAATATGCCCCAAGAAGCAATTGCCAATAGTTTGTGAGAAAGTCTCAACTTTTACAAACGCATGTCCTACCTGTTTGCTGTTTAAGATGGACGAAACAGCTTTAATTCTGTACATCCTTGTACTCAGTCTGTCCGTAAGGAACCATTGAAAAACAAAATTCACTTGTATTTTTCCTGAAGTTATCCGATTTCGAGATATTGTCAAGTAAACAAAGTTTTCTTCTCTGACGATATTCAGGATTAAGGCTCGTCCGGTGCATTTCTCCGTCCATAACAAATGACCTGTTTGACTTATAAGATGGTGTTAGGCATTGATATTTTCTTCAGACTATTACCTACAGAATGAGACCATCCACAATTTTTTCTGTCCACGGGTTTGTTCTCTACAGCCTCTGGAGAAAAAAAATGCGCCGCTTCCGACGCGCGAAGCTAACTTGTTTTTAGCCACATAGCTAACGTCAGTAGTGACTTAGCTGACTTTGATTGACATATTATTCTAGCCAATAAGAATAGCTTCAGAATGTGGGGGGGGGGGGGGGGGGGGGGGGGGGGGGGGACTTAGGGGTCCCACACACAGAATCCTCTGTATTCTCGTGTGTAAGGCTGTAAAGAGCCTAGATTTTTCAGCAGGAGGCGACTAGATTTTATGCATAACGTTTTCTGATTTTATTAGCCTTTTGGACGCGCATTTTGTTAGATATATGTATTATACCAATACAAAAATAAAATAAAAATATAGCTGCAAGCGGCAATGATCGGCCCTCGCCACACCGCCGCCACACCGCCGCCACGCCGCAAGAGGAGGGGGCGCTAACGTGCCCCAATTGTCCTTTTATTACGCCTATTGCTGAATCTGTGACGCTGTCACATCTTCTCCCCTTTGTTTTACCATCAAAAAGCTATTTTATTTTGAATTCTTGGCAAAATGTGCGGCTTTGCCGCACAGACACCGTGACTCTTTGAATAAAAAGGTGAATAACTTTTGACGGTTCACCCCTGAAGATGAGTCTCACCAAATTTCAGGTTAATAGGGCTAACGCCCTGGGAGGAGTTTGTGAAAGTCTAAAGTGTAAACATGTTCTGGCGATTTCCCCATTGGAATAACATGGGAGGTTTTGGTCATCGCTACGGCAAAACCATAACAATTAAGTCTCATTGACTTTTTTGATGGGGATGCCAAAATTGAGTTGTGTGTCAAATTTCATAAAATTTCGCAAAACTAAACATTTAACCTCCATATAAAATCTGTAGGGGGCACTGTGGTGCCAAATTAATTTATTTCACTTCAAGTACGTTTAGCGCAAAGAGTTTAACAACTGATTCTAATTTGACGCAATTCGGACTTTATCGGCGCAAACGGCAGAAATGTTAAATTTGGGAGATTTCTGAAATTCTAGCTACAGTTTGCGGCTTCGCCGCACAGAGACCGTGACAGTTATCAATGTAATTTGAATAACTTTTGATGTCCCACTCCTCAGTAGCATTTTCACCAAATTTAAGCTTTTTAGAGCCAACGCCCTGGAAGGAGTTCGTAAAAGTACGACGTTTGGAAAAACTCCCGAGTCCTGCTTAGCCATTTTTGAACCAATATGGCCGACATTTGGTTGGGTGGACGGCGTTGCCGTAATAATATTTTTTACTTCTCTTGTCACCATCTACCTCTGCGCCAAATTTCATGATTCTACGATCAGATTTTTTTGGGGTAATTTCCTATCTCTCAATGCATTTTTGGTACATTTGGGGGCGCTGACGCGCCAATTTTTTTATTTTACAAAAGGGAAATAGCCAGAATGTAGAGAGGCACGATTTTTAGAGGTGTGCAAATTTTTTTGACTTTTCGTCAATGTTCACTGGGTGAAAAATAGGGGGGTTGGTCCCGAGAAGAAGAAGAAGAAGAAGAAGAAGAAAGAAAGAATAATATTCCGATGCGAAAACAATGTTTCCCATTTTTCAAATATCATAAACTATACATTTTCGGAAAGCGCTCGCGCTTTCCTACCTCATGGTGTGGGTCCCTGGTCACTGACGGGTACTTTCGTTAATTTTGAGTGGGCTCCGCCCACTTTGTGTTTTTGGCCCTCTATACAGTAATAATGTTCAATTTTTGCATTACATGCTTATATGCACGGAACATGCAAGAGATGGGAAACGTATTCGTGAGCTACTTAGGGCAAATGAGTGCTTTATATGGGTGTAAAGTGCTCGTTTAGTGCGCACTTTTGCACGGGCTTCGCCCGTTTACAACGGTAATGTTCCATTTTCCTACTACTAATTAGTATGCACGGGGCGTGCGTGAGTGAAGGAGTGCGTTAGTGAGTGTTTGGAAGTGGGCCTTACGAGATTAATAGGCCTCACGCCAGCTTGTGGCGCTCGGGCCTAAATATTATATATTTTTTTTTTCACCTCTATATGGGGAAATTCATGGGTAAACTCATATTTACACATTTTCACATACATTGTTTTTAGCAGTTATAATAGGTATTAGTGGCCTACAAAACATCAAAATGTATGTTTTATGATCATAGAGCAGCTAAAATTGTAATAAAACAGTTTGGCACAGTTGGCACATATTTGGATCACTTGTTCCGAATATACTTTTTGATACAAAAAGGTCAACAGCACCAAAATGCCTGTTCCCAGAGATCTGAAACTGTACATAGTTGTTGTAAACAAGCTAGTCAGGCGAGACTAAAAAAAGGATGTTTTGTTTATATTTGGGCTTCTGTAGTGTAAGTTCTGAAGCCCTGACAGTGTTCATGTGCACATCTGCAGAAACTAGAAGGCCTAAGCTTTCTAATGATGCATCACACTTGCATGTGGGCTGTAAGATCCTCTTTTAATAAGCAATCCCATTTGGGTATGTCCAACCATTGTGCACAGGGCCAAATAGTTTACTTCCTGGTCTTAGCAAGCCATGCTTAGTTCTGTCCATGATGAGATGCTAGAAAAGCACGTTGTGAGTCTGGGGATGATTTATGGATTTAAAAACAGCAGAGAAGATTCTCAAAGCTACGTCATTTATCGGAAAAAATGTCATTATCGTGGCCCTGCAGAGGACTTTTTTTTGACTGTCTGAGGAGTGAAGATTTTCTAACCACGATTCATCAAACTTTTGATGAGGGAATAATGTTAGAACATGGTTAAAAGTATAATACATACTATAGATAGTTGTACTGTTGTACTGCCTGACTGTGCAGAGAAAAATGCATAATTTAAGCTCGTCATTATTAATATAGAATATATTTTCAAGTGACAAGACAATCCATGGATGAGTGCGGCAGTACATGGACAATTTTTTAGCTCAGCGTGCAGCTCGTGCTCTGCAGTATAAAGCACTAGTAGAGTTAACCTAGTGTTTTGGAGGCTTTAAACTTTGTAGACACTTTAGTGTGTTCATTGGAAATTGTTCCAACGAGCTCCTTACGAAAAGAAACTAGTGCAATCCCTCCCGTCCGTAGTCTGGAGCTGGCCCAGAACATTTGCAAAGGCTAATGTTAGCTCTACTGCTTGCACTTTCACGGCTCGTTATAAATGCATTCCCCCGCTTTTAAAAACACCAGGAAAAAGCAATGCCTATTGCTTAAAAAAACAGAATATGTAATAATATACATGTCAGTTTAACAATTTTTAAAAAAGTTTTTAAAAGGTGTTTTGCCCTATCTGACAGGACAGTACAGCGTGAAATGGGGACAAGTCTTGGGGAATAACATGCCGTAAACTAAAAACAAACAGGTCTTTGGGATCGACCCTCACTGCCTCTGAGATTGACCGATGACTCGCGATCGACGCAATGGGCCCGCCCTGTGACATTGCCTATTAACCCGTTTTTTCCATGTACTAAGGGGCGCTTTATTTTCGGCGAAGCAGGAATTGTGCAGTTAGCATGCTAGCTGTTAAATGGTAAATAGTAGGGCTGGGTATTGATCAGTTAAGTTTTTTTTTAAGATTTGTGGCCCGCAAATCCACAAATGAATTAATATGAGAGTGAATGCTTGTCTGTGTGTATCTCTGTGTTAACCCTGCAACAAGCTGGCCCCAAAGTCACTGGGATATGCTCTAAATGGATCACCATCGGTAACAAGCAGTAGAAAATGAATGAATGAAAGTTGATTTAGCTAAATAAGATGTTTAAAAATGTTCAGGGTAAGGCCATATTGTATGTTTTAGAAGAAGGGGAAACCTATACAAACACAGGGAGAACATACAAACTCTAAAAAGGCACTAATCACAATGCCACTAAAAAAAAAGAAATGCAGCAACCAAACGCAATTGTTTTTGTAAAGTCAAGATAAAATAGAAATGAAAACCGCATCTATACACAGAAGCTCCTTCCTGACCCCTTTAGGTTTGGCGCATGTGCTGCATTAAGAGCTGTTGTTCCTGGCACGGCCCAAACAAGCATATTGACTGCAGCTTAACAGAGGCTCCCGTCCAGCTGCGGCCCAATCCCCTAATCACGTCTGGCTTAGACGCCTGCACCCGACACATAGCCAGATTTATGCTTCAGAATACTCCTGTGTACATTTGTCATTTCTGGCTAACAAGGCCCGAACGAGCAGCCAAGAGAGGTGGATGTTCAGCGTGCTCAGGTCAGTGATAAACAGGTAATTCTCAGCTGATCCTGCTTCTGGTAGAGCTCACCTTCACATGGGGTCTGGACAGCAGGGCCAGCAGCTCTTTGATGTCTCCATTGGAAATCTTCCCCTGGAGCTCCTCAGACAGCTACAACAGAGACACAAATTGGTCAAAAAGATTTATCATTTTGCTGCATAATATTATGGAGGTGAATGGGAAAATTCCTCCTAAACCCAGTGATGTTCTTGTCACTAGGGATTTAGTGAAACAACATTGGACAGTTTGTTAGAGAAAAGATTTGGTCTTTGTCCAAAACAAGGAAGTAATGACAGAATGACCTTAAGCCACAAGATTAATTAAAACAACAAATCTTGAACCTATGCTGATGAAAGTGCACACTATTTAAAAATGTGTGCCTTCTGTGTCCTTCAATATCTATCAGAGCAAGTATTTTAAATTTAACTCATGGCAAAATATTAAAATAGGCAATATTTTTGTTCTATTCAATATTTTGAACCAACTTCTATAATTGTGTTTTTTAGCATGCTCATCTTAAGCATGAAGCATTTCGTCCCATCATTCTTGTGTCCAGTGTCCACACAGTGTCCAGAAAACTACTGAATTGTAGAAACTGAATCCGTTTCTACAATGGAACATTCCTGGACGAATGAAGGACTACACTGACTCGTTATTCCTGTTAACAATTTTTCAAGCAGAAATTAAAATGTTTTGTTCTTCACACTTATGTAGATTCATATGTAAAAGTGATTTAATTTAATTTAATTTCAATAAGTAGAGATGTGGCTTCGTACCAGCCTGAACTATTGTCACTACCGTCTTTCCTGTTACCAAATTCCATGTTGCTGATCTTTAGAAGGACAATCCCATTCAAAAATAAAAACTTAAGGTTGAGATGGGCATTAACATTTTTATAATTAACATGTGTATATGTGCAAAGAAGATTCTAATCTCTAAGTTGAATATCTGATTTTGTGGACTGACTATCAAAAGTTTGATTTCCCAGCTTGCTCTGCTGTTGTAATGCTTTGATTAATCAGTTTGAGTCAATTGAACAGTCCATAATTTTATGATCGCTTTAATAACATAAACCATGTTTATTTTGAGTGTAAAAAGCATCAAATAGATGATGAATTGGATGGTTTAAGATTGTTACATTTGCATCTCGTTATAGTCGGAGCACAATGCTCCATAGAATACAGTATAATAAAAGTTGATTGATCAGTAAAATGTCTAATGGACAATACCAATATAATAAATCTGATAAAACTTCTAAGCCACAATAATGAGTTGAAATTGAATTGAGACAAAGACAAAGACAAAATCTTGTTTTCAGATGATTTCTACCCTTTCAACACAGATTTTTGGAAGCATCTTCATATCTCCCTCTATAGGATTTATGAGTCTAGCATGCACCTGTGATACTCCTTTGTGTCCCAGTCAATATCAACTCTTAAAGCGAAAAAATGTGGAAACTTTTGAAAAACCAGGTCCTGCCAAAAAAGTGACAGGAACAGAAATCAAACAGATTTTTGGATTCCTTTTGAAAGGTTACGTCTGAAGTCTCAATGGATGTTTTACACCACAAATGACAGTCCCTATTCACATTTCAAATGGAAATGCCTAATGGAATGTAGTCATGGGATATCATAGCATTCTTTGAGACCTATTCATATTTTTCAGTCCAATGACTTCACACTGTGAACGTTTTTTGGAAGCTACAGTAGGCTACTGTGTTTTTAATATAATTTGAACCAAATGTTCTAATGACAATTATTTTTAAAATAGTCCTGGTTTAGTTATTTAGTCCCGCTTCAGACCCACTTCAGTCCCAGATACAACCTATACATAACTTTTTTTTTATTTAATAGAGATAGATCCACAATAATTGATGTGGACATAGGCACAAAAGATGTAAGTGATTACACCCCCATTTTCATTACTATACATTTGGAGGAAAAACAAACAAAAAATACCCCCATAAATACACTCTGGAGGTTTATTGCTAGTCTGATGACCTTTTAAGAAAAAAATATAAAATGACAATGAAATGTATTAATGGGAAAACAACAATGCTGAAACCTCTCCATCCATCCTCTGGAACACTGGTAAAATATTGTCATTGCCTTGTCCAAAAAGAAACAAAGGATGCAGGATGGAGTAAAACTGTTGTAGGTTGAATATGCCAAGAAGAAGAGCCCTACAGGAAATTACACATAATTACATAATTAAGGATCAAACCTAAAAAGAGATGGTCAAATTTTGGAAATTTAGAAAACAACAACCTGAAAGGTCCATTTTTAAATGCGAGACAGAGTAATAACATTTTAACCAAACAAGACCAAATTCAATCTTAATTTCAATCTTTCTACAAAAAACTTTATTCTAAGATTTCAGGAGATAAAGAAGATGGACATCTTGTCCATGTTAGGAGTGCATTGGGAGCATGGAGAGGGGCCCATGTTTTCAACACATCCCAAACACAAAATCCACCTTCTTAAGTGTGAAGTGCTGGCTGGGGATGACAGAGGCTGGAAAAAAGCACAGCGTTTGTTTGACTAACAGCTTGTGAGGTAAATGCAGGGGGGGTTACACAGGGGTCACACAGGGGGAATGGAAGGGTTAGGGAGGACGCCATGTCACCAGTCCTGCACGGCAACATGTGCTCCAGCCTGGGGGAGGTCTTTTATTGTGTGGATTAGTTTTGGGCTCTCGGGACGTGGACAACTCTAATGAATGGTCACAGCGGTCAGGGTCGCACAGAGAGTCCATGCCAGTCAAAGCAGCATAAGTGGATTTTATTAGAATGATTAGAATGGAAAAAAATAACCTCATAGTTCAGAGTGAAGTTAAGGATTGTTTCCAGAAGGATGGATAAGTGATAAAACATAACAGAAATGACTTTGAACAAAGAAGAGGGGGCTGTGCAGAAATAATATAATAAAAGAAAGAAAGAAAGATTTCTGCTACGAGTACTCTACTTAACACACAGCCAGAGCACAAAAGGCTTTATCAGCACTGAAGCACTTACGGAGTCCTGTGCATCTTCATCTTAAAGCCACAAACAACCCATTTGAAAACAGTGAGGTAAAGGTTCTAAGCAGGGAGAAGAGATTATTTGAAAGAGTAGATTTTTTGTTATAATGAGAGAATCCCTCTTTAAACAGAAATTGAGGTTTAATGTTCAATTTACTGGCCGTATACACCTGCATTTTGAAGCCGTGGGGTGGGATCAGACCTGGCTATTCAAATGATCACCGGGTACTCATCAGCAGTGATGGAGCTGCAGCCAGCTAACAATAGGATTTATATGACACATTACAGGGCTGTTAGGGTAACAAAGATTAGTTTAATGGGAAACTTAAAACAATGCAAGTCCTGCAAGTCCTGCAAGACTTGCACAGCTCAGAGTAGAATATATATTGGAGTTCGCAAACTTGATCTACAGATCAACTTTATATTTCATTAAGTACATATCATGCCATTTAGTATTCAGTGTTCAATGTTTTGTTGTTTGTGTTGCACCGAATCACCAGGACAAGTTCTTATTGCTGTGAATTTTGTTTATCGACAAATGGCAATAAACCCTTTTGATTCTTGAAAATCTGAGATTGAGAATGATTCTTTGATGCGAGTTGAAGCATCTTGTTTTTCAAAAAGTGTCCAGCTGACAACTAAATCTTTTTCTACACTGGACTGAGATTAACAAGGCACTGCAGACTATTATTTAAAACACCATCCCACTCAATTTAGATTAAATGAGCCTTTATGGTCCACGTAGGGACATTTTTCCTCTGCATTTGACACAGAATTTGACAGTGGCCATTATGTAAAAAAGGAGAACACAGACTGCTCCGACAATGGAGGACTGGTTCAAAAATGTTAAAGCAAATTGGAGAAAGGGGGGGAAAATCACTACATTTGGACTTGTACTTTATTGGACAATATGTATTAACTGAATGTTAAGGCTGCTCAATAATAGAAAACATTAGAAAACATACTATCACAATTATTTAAATTACTTTTTTTTCTTTCCAAGCAAGGCAAGGCAAGTTTATTTGTAGAGCACATTTCATACACAAGGCAATTCAAAGTGCTTCACAGCAGGAAAAATGCATTCAAATCACAAAGAAATTACAGAAATAGAAATACGATAAAATTAACTAAAAAACAAAACAAAAAAACACCTAGCCAACTGATTGTCTAAACTAATGAAATCACATAAAAGAGAAGAGTGCAAATAAAAATCCTTTCAGTCATATGTGCAGCTAAACAAACGTTTTTAGCTTAGATTTGAACATTGTCAGAGTAGAAGCCTGTCTCACATCTTCAGGAAGACTGTTCCAGATTTTAGCTGCATAAAACTGAAACGCAGATTCCCCATGTTTAGTCCTGACTCTGGGCACCAGCAGGAGGCCGGTCCCTGAGGTCCTCAGAGTCCGAGATGGTTCATGTGGCACTAACATATCCAAGATGTACTTTGGTGCTAGGCCATGGAGAGACTTGTACACAAGTATAGCTGCTTTAAAAGTCTATTCTCTGAGCCACAGGGAGCCAGTGCAGAGACCTGAGAACAGGACTAATGTGATGGTACTTCCTGGTTCTAGTCGGGACCCGAGCAGCAGCGTTCTGGATGTACTGCAGCTCCTTTGGAGAGGCCAGTGAGCAGGCCGTTACAGTAGTCTAATCTACTGGAGACAAACGCATGGATAAGTCTCTCTAAATCTGGTTTTGACACTATATTTTTGATTTTGGCAATGTTTTTTAGATGGTAAAACGCTGCTGATGTTATTGATTTGATGTGGCTGTTAAAGTTCAAGTCTGAGTCTATTATTACCCCCAGATTTCTAATTTGGTTTGTAGGTTTTAGAGCGAGACTCTGGAGGTGACCGCTAACCCTTTCTCTTTGTTTCTGTGGGCCAAAAACAATGATTTCAGTCTTGTCTGAGTTCAGCTGGAGAAAGTTGTTTTGCATCCACACACTGATCTGTTGGATGCAGAGACAGAGTGAATCCACTGGTCCATATTCACCTGCCAACAGTGAAACATAGATCTGAGTGTCGTCTGCATAATTGTGATAGGTCAGTTGATACGCAGTGAAAATGTGTCCTAACGGCAGCATGTAGAGGTTGAACAGAAGGGGACCCAGGACTGACCCTTGGGGCACTCCACAGGTCAGGGTCATGTGGTCTGAGATACAGTTAACAATTTCAACAAAGTACTTCCTGTCTTCCAGATAGGACCTTAACCAGTTTAGGGCAGTGCCAGTGATGCCCACCCAGTCCTCTAGTCTCTGTATGAAGATCCCATGATCGACGGTGTCGAAAGCAGCTCTCAGATCTAACAGAATTAAGACTGAGAAATGTGTTTGTCCCAATTGGCTATAAGATAAAAAGTAAATGTGTTTATCAACACATTTTAATTACGTATTTCCTTTGACTTTCTGCTAATCTACACATCCAAATAAATATGTAATTTATTCGTTTTGCCCATATTTAGTTTGCCATTTCTATTGGCCTATCACAAGTTATTCCTTATTTGAATTAAATTTGCCCTTATTTACTGAGCTAACTTGACTTGTAAACCTCTGGTTAAAAGCATTTGTGTCTGTGACTGCAGCTATAGTTACATTGATAGTTTTTACTTGTGTGCAGTGTTTCTATGTGACAGTGACATTTTGAAAGCAGGTGAAATAATACCAGCAGCACATCAACTGTGTGTTAGCATCGCTTCATGCTATTAGCTCCAGGACAAACTTAATGGGGACAATATGGGACAATTCTTCTGCACGGATACAGCATGGAGTTAGTAAAGAAGAGTTTAAGAGCATTTTGAACTAAATCTGCCTTTCAAATGAGAAACATAAAACTGCCTTCAGAGAATTCCGGAAGGTTTTTAAAGCTAACAGAGCGTCGGGGCTTGGGCTGTCACGTCCATTAATTGTATATTCGCATCTAGCATGTAACAACCTTTTTCTGAAAAGTTAAATGTGTCCAAAATAAAGTTTCAGATTGATAGCTTCCCTTGGGTCATTGGTGTGGTCAGCTTTGTTCCAGAGAACACGCCGGACACACAGCCACGTCCCCTCTGCAGAGGGAGAAGCAGAAGTGAGTCGCTCTGTGTGCGTGCAGTAGATATGTTCCTGCTGTTACTCATTAATAGTCACCTCAATGACTAAATAGGAGTTTGATTATCATAGTTGTACAGCTCTACTGAAGGTATCTTTTTATTATTATTTGTTTGTTTTGTGTTTAATCATTTATACTATTAAAACGTATAATAAAATCTAATTAGCAAAACAGTTGTTAGTTACAGCCCTAGCCAAAACACTTTATTGGTAATTTTGTGAGTGATAGTTTTTTAGCTTAATATTTTTTAGCTTTTCCTTGGAGGCATTCAATTGCAGAAAACATGATATACTTTATAACAATTGTCATTGAAACCAATACTGAAAAGACTCCTGGATTTGTGAGACAGTGTGGGAGAGCCAGAGTAGAAGAAGAAGTGACAGAAAGAGAGGGATGAGTCTTGGTCAGTCTTTAGTGAGGGAACATCTCCTCCTATGATCACACTCGTCCATCACCTCCCCTCTCTCTGACAGGGGCCCGGGACAGTAACTTTCCAGCCTCATAATGTCCCATTACAGTTTCTTGTCCTATAACTGAGGGGCCCAGGACAGATGGCTCATGTTTGAAAACAGTCTCTACCTGCATGCCTCCTGATCTCACATTTTCCATCTGCAATGACCCAGACGGATGCAGGTTAGGCGAGTTTCATTTGTTAAACGTCATCGCGGGAGCAGCACTGTTGTTTGGATAAGTCTGATCCTGCCATGTCACTGTACGATGCTTATTTGACCCAAGGAAAAAACTATGATGTATAGTGCCAATATGCATTATTTTACTGAAATCATATCACAGCCAGCCATGCATCATTAGAGCCAAGTTATTGTGCAAGCCAATGCTAATACATTCAACATGCGACAGCAGTAAACCTTCAACCTCAAGTTAGTATGGATTCTGTTTTGATTTTACGCAGCTACACATAAAAACGTTTCCCTTTTGTTTTACTTTATAAGAGTAAAACAATAAGTATGTATGCATGTATGGACGTATGCATGTAAAAAATAAAATAATCCCTTCTCACCCTTCACGGGTGGTCTCGTCCCCCATACGAAGCTCGGGTCCTCTACAAAAGGCCTGGGAGCTTGAGGGTCCTGTGCAGTAGTTTTTTTGCCGTTTCTAGCACTGCACTATTCTGGACTGAGATGTCTGAGGTTTTCCCAGGGTTCTGCTGTAGCCACTCCTCCAGTTTGGGGGTCACTGCCCCAAGTGCTACGATGACCACGGGCACCACTTTCGCCTTCACCTTCCATGCCTTCTCCAGCCCTTCTCTGAGCCCTTGGTATTTCTCCAGTTTTTCCTGTTCGGCTTTCCTCTGCAGTTTATCCACCACCACAATGTCTGGTTGGTTTATCATTACAGTTCTGTCAGTCTGTCTCTGGAAGTCCCACAGGATCTTGGCTCGGTAATTCTCTACCACCCTTGGAGGTGTTTCCCACTTTGACTTTACACTTTGGGTTCCAATCCATTCCCCGCACAGATGTTCCTGTACACTATGTACACTAGGGCTCTGGTGCTCAGGGCCTGTTCATGTGCCGCCATGATGAGTGCGCCTCTGTGCTGTCCTTCAGTCCGGCCCGCTCGAGCCATTGGTAGGATTTCTTGATACCAGCCGGTTCAGTTATGTTTCGGTGGTACATCCCATGTGGCGGGTTGGCTCCCATGATTGTCTCTCCTCCAGCACCTCATCATCTGTTCCCCATTGCCTGAGACATTCACTGAGCACGTCATCTGTTGAGGCCTTGTCCTTGATGTACTTGTGGATCCTGGATAGTGGCTCTCACACTCACTAGTCCACAGCCTCCTTTCTTACGGCCAAAGTACAGTCTCAGGGTGCTGGTTTTGGGTGGAATCTTCCATGCATGGTGAGGAGCTTTCGCGTCTTAACATCTGTGATCTGTATCTCTTCCTTTGGCCACTTTATTATTCCTGCAGGGTAACTGATAACTGGCAGGGCGTACCCATTTATTTCCCAGGACTTGTTCTTGCCATTGAGCTGGCGTCTTAGGACCTTACTTGTTGTAGCAATTTGTTACCTCTTTGAGGTTTTTTTTATGGGTAAGATTTAAATTTTTTATCAAATAAACCCACAAAAATAAAATATGTTTTCCTTAGATTTCTTCATTTAATTTGAATCCATTTCCGTAACAGGTTGCAATTTGCCTGTGGTAATTCCAAGGTACTTGCATCCTCAATGTTTAATATTGTTCCTTCTAGGAATGAGGCCCCTTTATCTGCCTGAGGATCAGTAAATTCCAGGTTCAAACCTTAGGAGAGGTAAAACACTGAGAACTGAAATTACAATTTGTCCCTCACTTGCTGCACAGTCATCAATAAAAAAGAGACTAAAGTGTGAAAACTGGTGTAGTAATCAACCTCTAAGGTTTGAACATACGATCAGCTGATTGAGGGGCTGGTTCTCTACCACAACCAGTCAGTACAAGCTGCTGATGCACATCACAAGGAGGAGACTTTGCTTCAGAAGGGCCACATGTAGTTGATGAATCCCTCATTATCATACAGGGGAGACCTGGACATACCCTCCAGAAGAAAACAGAACTGTGGTCCCACATTTTACAGAGCACTTTGTGCCAGTGTCGCGCCACAGCCGTGTCGCCACAGTGCTACGAGAGGTATGAGAGAATTGTGCATCCTGCTTTGCCAACATTGGATTGTAATTTTTTTTGGATACAAAACTGGGTAACAGGCATATTTAATCAGTTGTTACGACATCCTTTTCAGACCAAAGTAATGCTTAAGTTTGGGGGACATTTTCAGATAAGCAAGAAATGGGGCAGATAACGCCTAGTCTCTGGATCCGGTAATTATAGTGTGTTTGCGAATGTCTAGAAACAATACCACACACTATTCTTACATACAGCAGCAGTGCTCCTTATTTCAGCTAACAACTTGTGAAGGTTTAAGTGTAGGCACATCAGTAAAAGTGTTAGCAGGACCACAGACATGGCTCTAAAGTGTTGTCTGTGTAACCTGTACCCTAGCTGAGCTCGGGCTGCGGTGGCTTTTGTTTCACCCCTTACAGTTGTGCAGTGCCTGTCACCTGCTGTGTGCACCAGACAGAACCACGGGGGCTGACGGGCCAAAAACTCTTATTTAACGTGGGCAAATAAATTACAGCACCATTACAGAAACGCAAGCCTAAAATGTATTTAATTTCAACTGTAGATCTTTTGCCTGTTGCATTTATTTTGGAGTGGTCGGAGTGGTGACATGTCTGAAAACCACTCTGCTTCAAAAACACACCACTCATAGGTTTGCTTTTTCCAAGTGAACCAATCAGGAGTCACTCTGAGGCACTTTGATACCGCAACCAAGGGCCCTATAGTGATACCCGATGATCCCATGGAGACATTTTGCAGGGCAGTTAGCATGAAGCATAAATCTAAAAATCTGTAATTTGAATAAAGAGAATGAGACCAAGTTGGAGGGTTGGGGTCTGCTCTCCGGTCTGCCGCCTCCTGTCACAGTCTACAGTAGCAGAGTACAGCCAGAGATGTGCTCCTGGTGGTTTTGGGTTTGAGAGGAAAACATTTCACCCGTCTGACATCACCTGCTGCTGTGTGGTGTACGCTTACAAACTGTATTTTATTAATGCTATTTATATTCAAACAGAAAAAAAGTATTTGGTTTACCTTGTGCACTGAAAGCATACTAAAGAAACCGTTTAGGGTTAGATTTAATAAAACATTTTGACAGAGTAACTTCAATACAAAATATGTAAATACAATCAAACTGAAAAATTTGCTAAAACAAATAAAAATTAGATTTAGTTTTAAATGTTTAGTATCAACAAATTTTGACATTGTAAGAAAAACATTGTCATGTCATGTAGAGTTTAAATTGGACCCAAAAATTCCTGCACGGCACGATCACACGCATGTATTGTCCAAATCCGACCCGGGACCGAGTCATTCCCTGCAAACTGGCAGTACGTTTGGGTCGGCTGCTCAGTGGCAGAGTGCTCAGCTTCTGATCTGAAGGTTGGCTGTTCAAATCCCACTCTCGACGTAAACATCCTTGGTAGAGCAGCCACATCCACTGGCCAACAGGGCTTGGGCAAGACACTTAACCCACCTCGCCCTCAGTGTCTGCGTACAATGGTGTGTGACTGGGTGAGTGGTTCCTCAATATATAAAGGTAGAAAAGTGCAAAATAAATGTGACCATTTACACTAAGTTAAGAGTTTATTCGTTCACTGCTGAGTTTTATTTGCAAAATAAGCGCGCCTAAAAGGGCTTCATGTGTTTTACGTGTGTATCTCCACTGCAGGTGGCTCACATTACAGTAATTCACTCGCCCTTGCTCCAGTCGTCAGCTTTTTTTTTGCCAAGTAGGTCCCTTTATCTTTTGTTATGTTATTACAAAATTGATTATTTTGTAAACTCTAAAATCAATACCCCATAATGACAATGTAAAAGAAGGTTGTTTAAATTATTTGCAAAAAAATTATTAACGCTAAAAAAAAAAATGTTTTTTAAAAAGCACTTTTGTTGTTGAAACACCTTTGGCACTAATTACAGTCTCAAATCTTTTTGAGTAACGTCTTTTGCGCACGAAAATGCGCACCAGATTATTAAGTGCACCATCAGCCATTTGTGTACCATGGGCACTGGTCCATACATTAAGCGCACCGGACTATAAAGCACATAAGATAAACGTGGCAGTTCAGTGATGATTCCGGCCTTCCTGCCTTCCGGCCTCTGACCACAGTTGACTGATAATTTAGCCCGTAAGCGCATTTCTTGCGATAATATAACAGATCCAATGGTCTCTTGGCAGGAGCCATCTTGGGCCAAGATTCTTGGGGTTCTTTATTAACCGGTAGGGGTCTGCGTTCTGCCTGACTGAAAATGTTGTTTACATTTTGGCAGTGCCGCGTTCCCAAAATGCTTTGCATACATGTTGGGACTTCCAGTTCCGGAGTACTGTAAAGCTAGACGTGCATCGGTGTCTCGTGTCCCAAATCTTCTTTATACACCGTGTACCACACAAAATATCTTCGCGGTCAGTAAGCACAACCAGAAATAAACCATATATTAAGCGCACCGGACTATTAAGCGCACGGACGGCTTTTGAGGACGTTAAAGACTTGTACGTGCGCCTTATAGTGCGGAAAATACGGTATAATGCTACAAGCTTGGCACATCTATTTATGGAGTCTGGAATCTGGCTGGGCCACACAAAGAATTGTCCTGTGGCCCTTCCCTTTGTTATCCTGTGCTCAAGGTTAGAGCGTTCTGGAGTAGGTTTTCATCAAGGATATCTCTGTATACTGCAGAATTCATCCTTCTGTTGATCCTGAAGTTTCTGCCACTGAAAACATCTCCACAGCATGATGCTTTCACCACCGTGGTTCACTTGAGGGCTGGTTCTGGCCAAGTGATGAGCAGTGCCTGGTTTCCTCCGGACTTGAAAGCTTGCTATTCAAGGCAAAGTGTTCAATATTTGTTTCATCAGACCTGAGATTTTTGTTTCTCATAGTCTGAGAGTCCTTCAGGTGCCTTTTTGCAAACTCCAGGCGAACTGACATGTGCCTTTAACTGAGGAGTGGTTTCCATTTGACAATTCTACCATACAGGTCTGACTGCTGGAGTGTTGCTTGTCCTTCAGGTTTCTCCTCTCTCCACCAAGACATGCTGGAGATCTCCTCCTGATGGTTCTGGCTCCACAGTTTATCTCCAAAATGGCGCAGCTGAAGGCTGCCTCGGCGTTTCGGTGCTTGTTGTTTTTGTTAGTAAATAGTGTCTGCGGACCACAACTCCAGTCTGCCAACTTCCAGTTTTTTTTAGCATCGGCTGCAGAAATAGCTATTTTCTTGGCTAAAACCGTGACACGCCGCAGAAGAGGAAGGCGTGCTGGCGCGCTCGTGCGGCTGAGGAAGCGAGGCACACGTACGGCCTTACCTGGGATTTTCTTCTCCAACGTGAACTCACTACCCAACAAACTGGACGAACTGGCGTTGCTGATGAGACAAAACCAAGACTTTTCTTCTTCCTCCGTGTTGTGTTTTACAGAGACGAGGCTCAGCAATTGCGCCGTGGAGCTGGAGGGATTTCATCTGCTCCGAGCTGACCGTCTTAGAGATCTCACCGGATCAACGCGGCGGCGGGGTCTTCAGACATGTCAGTGATCTCCAAATACTGCTCTCCTGATATGGAATATCTCTTCATCAACTGCAAACCATTTTACTCGCGTGAGTTTGCCTCGGTCATCCTGGCTGCCGTTTACATCCCGCCGAGCGCAGGCACGCAGGAGGCGGACCACATGCTCGCGGACCAGGTTCTGAGCGTGGAGCGGACCTTCCCGGACTCCTTGTGTATTATCCTGGACGATTTTAACAAGGGGAATCTCAGCCACGAACTACCAAAGTGCAGACAGTTTAATAAAGTCCCGACCAGAGAGCAGAACATGCTGGATCACTGCTACACTACAGTCAGCAACGCCTTCCGCGTCGTGGACCGGACCGCGCTGGGCTCGTCAGACCATGTCATGGTTTACCTGATCCCCACGTACAGACAGAGGCTGAAGTTCTCCAAACCTGTAGTGAGGACTTCTAAGAAGTGGACCAACGAAGCAGTGGAGGAGCTACGTGCGTGTTTGGACATTACAGACTGGGAGGTTTTCAGAGCTGCCACAGATAGTTTGGATGAGTTCACGGACACTGTGGCGTCATACATTCGATTCTGTGAGGATTATACCATCATACATTAAAGTCACTTTCAACAATGACAAACCCTGGTTCACACCCAAACTGAGGCAGTTGAGGCGGCAGAAGGAGGCAGTGCACAGGGCCTGTGATAGAGAGCTCTACAAAGATGCAAAGAACGGATTTAGCAGGGAGGTGTCGAGAGCTAGATCCCAGTACAATACACGTCTGAAGCAGCAGTTCTCAAACAACAACAACCCCGCCTATGTGTGGAGTGGGCTCCGGCTTCTCACCAACTGCAAGCCCCTTTTGCAGATGACAAAAAACTGTCCCAGCAACTCAATTCCTTCTACTGTAGATTTGACACCCCCTCCCCCACTGTGGCCACCTCTGCCAAGTAAGTCTTAAAGGTGCCATAACATGCTTTTTTCACGTTTCGTAGTCTATCCTAAGTGTATAATTGATAATAATAAGGGTTGTGCAACACCCTTAACATAATAGTTAAGAAATATCACCCATACCTTGGACCCCCTCACCAACCCGGAAATGCAGACGGCTTGGTTTGATATTCGCCCCCACCCTTGTGAAGAGCGATCTGTCTCCCCCGCCCAACCCGTGACGTAGCCCGACAGCTGTCTGCTCCGCGCTGCGCCGCTCCTGCCGCGCGACTGAGTGAGAAAGAAACGATAGAACTTCTGATCAACACTACTTTGAGCCTAAATAAATCTGGTGTTTATTCTACAGCGTGCGCAGAGATATATATATATATATATATATATATATATATATATATATATATATATATATATATATATATATATATATATATATATATATATATATATATATATATATATATATATATATATATATATCGGATAGAACTTCTCTTTATTTTCCCGGTTGCTGCATCAAGTGCCACATAAACCTTCACCATTGTGATAGTAAAGAGTGCGATATCATTAATGAAGTTTTGGGCCTCTTTGAGCCGTGTTTCGTCGTAAATCGAAGCAGAAAAACTCCGGAATGGACTTGTAGGGAGACAGCAGCGCGGAGCCGGGGGGAAGGGGGCGGGATGTTATGGGACCTTTAAATTTGATGACGACACCACCCTCATCGGGATCATCTCAGACGTGAATGAGTCTGTCTACAGGAGGGAGGTGGACTGGCTGGTGTCCTGGTGCAGCGGTAACAACCTGGAGTTCAACGCCCAGAAGACAGAGGAGATGATCGTGGAAAGTCAAAGCCCCCTAGCCCCCCCTCACCATCTCAGAGACTCCCCCATCTCCACTGTGAACTTCCTCCGCTTTCTCTGCATCATCATCACCTGGGACCCCAATTTGGAGCCCACCATCAAGAAGGCCCAGCAGAGGATGTACTTCCTGCGGCAGCTGGGGAAAGCAAAGCTGCCAGCGGAGATGATGGTGCAGTTCTACACGGCCATCATTAAGTCCATCCTCACCTCCTCCAACACCGTGTGGTACGCTGGAGCCACAGCCAGGGACAAACAGAGATTGCTGAGAAGGTGATCGGCCGCGAACTTACATCTCTGCAGGACCTGTACGTCTCCAGGGCTCTGGGACGTGCAGGTCGGATCACAGACGACCCTTCTCATCCTGAACACGGACTATTTGAGCCACTCCCCTCAGGCAGGAGGCTACGGTCCATTCGAACCTCCCGTCACAAGAACAGTTTTTTTCCCTCTGCCGTTGGACTCATGAACACTACCTAAGCACCTTGCACTCACTGCACTGTTCACTTCTTAATGCACTACATATTTTATTTATGTACATATCATGATTATTTCTATTTTTACTTTACTTTACTTAATGTTTTATATATCTGGTAGCTAGTCATTGTTTTGAATTCATTGTTCAATGTTTTGTTGTTTGTTTTGCATCGAATCACCAGGACAAGTGCCTATGTTTGTGAATTTTGTTAATTGACCATGGCAATACACCTTATACGGATTTTGATTCTGATCCGTCAGAGTGACCTTTCGCCCCCAATTGCTCAGTTTGGCTGGGCTGGTCCAGCTCTAGGAAGCGTCTTGGTGGTTCCAAACATTTTCCAGTTATGGGTGATGGAAGCCAATGTGTTCAATGCAGCAGAAACCCTTCTTCAGATTTGTGCCTTGATACAATCCTGTCTCGGAGGGCTAGAGACAATTCCCCGGACTTCATGGCTTGGTTTATGCTCTGATACGGTTAACAGTGGGACCTTACATACACTGTAGGACAGGTGTGTGCTTTTCCAAATCATGTTCAATCAACTGAATTTACCATGAGTGAACTCCAATCAAGTAGAAACAGCTCAAGGTTGATCGGTGGCAGAGCGGTTAGTGCTCTTCCCTCCAAAGAAGGAGATCATTACGATCATTATGATCTCTCTGGGTCTAAATTGGCCCTAGTGAATGAATGGTTATCTGTGTGTCTATGTATGTTGGCCCAACGACGAGTTGACCACTGTCCAGGGTGTACCCCGTCTAAGGCCCAAAGTGACTATCTACTATGTTAATTTGAGATATTGTAGAGCTAAATGGTAAATGGTCACATTTACATAGCGCTTTTCTACCGTCAAGGCACTCAAAGCTCTTTACATCAAGTAACCAGTCCCCCATTCACACCTGTGTATGCAGACACTGAGGGTGAGGCGGGTTAAGTGTCTTGCCTAAGGACACAATAGCAATATTAATCTGCAGACCAGTGGGTCAGTGGATCTGAAAGTTCTACCCAACAGGTTTGTGTCGAGAGCTTCAGATCAGAAGAAGGGCACTCTGCCACTGAGCTACTGCTGCCCCACGCTGACTCATTGGTCGCATTTAAAACACAAATTGAGTTGAATGGGGACCAAAGTTGCAAAATTGTATCTTTCTCTGAGCTGGTCCGATTCACGTTAACGATACACTTAAATGAATAGAAACAAATGTCCAGAAAGATGCCATTACCAATCGCCTGTAGAGGCACTGTGTGGGAGACACCCGGAGCGCTGCCTGATCCGCGTCACATAAACAGTCTTGGAGCCGGACTTCAGCGCTCTTTTCATTCTTTGGCTTTTGTGGATTTACCCCACAACCTGCACCACATGTGCAGGTCAATGTGAGTGGCAGCAGAGGGGGAGCATGGACATGTGCTTTCACGTCAGGAGGACAAGTGCTGTTTAATAAACACGATGGGAGAATGTGATGATGCCATACCTTTCAGATTTTATTACTTGCTGAATATAGGCCACTTATCCCATGTTAAAGGCAGCATAAAGCATATTGTTTTATGTTGGGTTCTGTTTAGCTTTAAAACATTGTTATTTTTGTAAGTATCATCACTGGAAACTGTGATCATCAGTAACTATAATTAAGATATTCCTTTATTGTCCCACATGGGGAAATTTCATTGGTGCAACGCAGGAAGATACAGAGGTAGATACAGAAGAACAGATCACTTATAGGAAGTCTGAAAAACACTTTCAGTAGAAGATCTCCTATAAATAAAAAACTCCCACAGACAAATAAATAAATAAATAAATACATAAATACCATTGCATTAATTAAACCCGACTTTGACCTGCTGTTACTTTCACATCTTTCTAGGCGTTATTTGTCCCGTTATCGTTACCGTATTGTTCTTATGCAGGAGTTTGTTACTTCTTGGTTCCGCTTTCTGGTTTGTTGGCATTCAAAAGTTAAACGAATCGCACCAGAGTTTGATTCACTTGGTCCGAGACCTACGTTTCCAACCGGACCACAGTTCGCATCTTTCAAAAGTATATTGTGAATGCACCCTTCGGCTCATTTTTGCTTATATTGTATCCATCGCTTAGCCAGCAAAAATATTACATTGACAACAACTATGATTATATATGTAAGTTGACAAAAATAACGGTTTGATTTGACTATTTGACATTCATTATAGTATAATCCGTCTGTTGAATCCATTTAAAGAGCAGCAGCCTGGCACGGCCTCAGACTCACCAGCAGCCTGCCCGTCTCTCTGTGTGGTTTAGTTTGAAATGCACCTCTATGTTTATTGTAATCAAAGTGCGTCCAGACCCTTCCACCAGCCCACAGCCATACATCATTTTAATTAGTAGTGAGTCAGAGAGAGAGAGACAAGTCTGACAATGTCACGATAGGAAGCCAGTCTGGTGGTTCTGAGTTTTCCCCAGACCCAACAGTAAAAGATGACACAAGTAAGTTGCCATAATTCCTCCAAACCAAGACCAGCACGCATCTAAATCTGTGCACGTGCACCGGGGATAGACTTTTATTGCCCCTGTTTTACACGTTGTTATTCCTGGCAAAGCAAATAACTGAGTAGATTAGCGAGTGGAAGCGACCACAGCGGTAGTGACGCCAGTGCACATGCATGTAGAGGGGTCAGAGGAGTGACAGCTGCCCTCACACTAGCAACAGCTTTGTCATAGAATATTATGGGCTCATTTTCTATATTCTGATCTGAAAAGAATAAGTCAATAAGTCATCTGAAATGCTCTGATGTTGTATAAGTTACAGTTAAGTGTGATTAATTTATACAATTCTATGCCAATTTGTTTTGCCCAGTCCAGCAAAATTCCGTTTGGATTTTGGAAGACTTTCTCCAGAAAATTCGATCTTTGTGCCATAACTTTAATCAGTGAACCAGGCTGTTCTTACATTCAGTGGGTACATTTACATGGCCAGTAAAAATCAGGTAATAATAGTGTGTTCACATGCACAAGAGAAATGCCATCATCAAAAACGCCTAATGACGGGTCAGTTAAGTTTTGGGATAACTGTTGTAATTGAAAGACAAAGTAGCCACATAAGTTTGCCCTTTTTTTTGAATAATTGTCCCTGTTTACATGTCATCTTCAAAAATAAAAAAAAAACCCAAATACTTATTTTCCTCATTGTAATATGTGTATAGTGCTTTTGACACTAACCTGCGAGGCCAGAGAGGAAACACTCTTCACCACAGGCAGAGGTCTGATCTCCTCATAGAGCTGGAGCCTAGTATGGATCTGAAACACACACAATTTACACTGTTATTTGAACATTGCCATTTTATAGATGCCTGCTGTTGCTGTCAACTCATCTCACTGCACAATTCTATGGAAACCATACCTCTGAACATTCTCCATGGAGATAGGTGCATTTATGCCACACTGTGGAAGTTTCTTTCTATCCGTCGTTGGACTCATGAACACTTTAACTATAATTTAATCAATCAATCACTCACTGCACTGTTCACTTTCTGCACAACATCTGTAGATTAAACTGTACATTTTGTGTGCAAAGTAAGCCTATTTTTTATTTTCATCCTAGAGCAGATTTACATTGTTTCTAGTAAAAAGTGCTCAACCTACCGTACTTTTCAGACTATAAGTTGCTGTTGCAGCTAATGTATAGATTTAACAGTGCAGTTAATCTATAGATTTTTACTGGCTAACGGCCACCGGGGGGCACTCTAGCAGGAAGCGCAAGCATTTGACACAATGTGGAAGACGACATCAGTGGAGAGAGGGCTTTTTTTTTTAAGCTGCAAAACGCTGTGTGTTTTATTACAAACGCGGCGAAATGCAAACACGCACGCGGAGCGATATACAGCAGTCTGCAGTTTAGAACCTGCCGCATTGAAATGAAATGATGATCAGGCCTGGCTTTCTTGGCCAGGTCTGATCATCTTTCTGTGTAAATATCCTAGCACAAATGTTACAACGTGACACTCACTAGCACAAGTGCAGGAGCAGATGAACCAGATGTGAAGACACAAACGCAGGTAAATCAGCTCAAACAGAGTCATCAAGAACCAAGGGACAGTTGTGATATGTTTTCTATTTGTTAAACTTCAAAATGCTGTGTGTTTTATTTACAATCCAACTCATATTCACTGAGAAATTAGTCTTATTAGACCTGCGCCGCAGCAGCGGACCGAGGCGAAGTGGACACACTGCAGACCTTGGGTGTGGCGCGAGATTGTGTGTAAATATATTATGTTACAACGTGGGTATATGTACAATTTCTTGTTTCTTTGTAAATTTCATTGGAGCAGCTTTTATTCAGGACCATTAGACGTATCAAACTCACTGAGAACTGGAAGAACAATAAAAAGCAAATTCTGCAAAATAATAATGAAAATAATAATGACTATGGGACAGATTGATATGAAGGGAAATGAACTCCATTGCAGGCCAAAACACCAAATTCTCTAATCCGCATACAATATACTCAAAACAGTATAATTACAAATGCACACAATGGAGTTTCAAAAGGCATTGTTATTTTCAGGTCAGATTAACAATGGAAACATGTCGATCGTCTTTGGGGCCTTGTGTGTGACATGTTTTATCTTGTGCTCTAAAACAATGGCGTCAGGTGGAGCACAGCCCAGAACACTGTGATAAATCAGAGGCTGTAAGTGCGGAGCAATGATGTCGGCCACAGCGGAGGTTCAAATCCCAGTGTAAAGCCCACACTGCTGCACCATAAAACACAGAGCATTAAGAGTGTCAGGGCCTAATCTGGGGGGGCCGGAGAGGCAGTGGGGTGTAGAAGACCCACATGAGAGAGGAGAAGACAAGGAGTCAGGTGGCAGGACAGAGAGCTTGTGAAGGCTTGTGTAGATCTCTGCAGCTGATGAAATAGACAAATTTTCCTTTTATGTGTAGGAAAAGTGTCATTTAATTAAAAAGGTAGATCTGTTTTCTTGCAAGCTTGAATGAGTGATGTAAAAATAGTAGAATAGTTTAATATGTTCTGAAGCGAATTGATGTTTATTTACAATATCAAACAAATATCTGAACTAATTTTATCTCTATGGTGGAGGATTGCTTGACACAAATTCAAACCAATTTTTCCACCAACAGATATCTATGTGGCGAAGTGCGTGTGTAATTGTATTTCTGCTGCACTGAGCGTCACACAAGGAGCAGTTTAGGCATGCAACTGCTCCAGGTAAGAAATAGACGGGAATATATTAGATATGTGTTAGGACGTGTCCTCACTCGTTTTAGACAAACTACAGCCCCTCCACTGTGGACTGGCACATGTGTTATTTTGTTTAGTTTTTTTTTGATCCGCTGCATTAAAGTGAAAGTCAAAACTGCCAGAGCTGCCAGTCTGAAATCAGATGCTCAACATAAATGAGATGTCACTTATACGTTTGTTGCCATAATGGCTACTAAAAACACTAGGGATGCACTGATATATTGGCCCAGTATCGGCCGATATTCACCTCATTGAGTAATAGCAGTATCAGCCAAAAGTATAATTATCAGCAGGCGATATTACGCTCTGGTAATGAAAGTTGACCCTGCCGTCCCTTTGCAGAAAAGGGAAGAAAACGCTGTTGTTTCTGCTGCTACAGTATATTCTTACAGAACAGGCTGAATACTTTAATACTTAATACTTTAAAATGACAAAGTTAGACTTTTAAAAGCTCTAGAAAAGTGTAATATCATTAAATGTATGTGCAACTTTATGAATGTATTTTCAGATATAATTTGACTACTTTTTCTCCTAGATAATCAGTTTAGATATTTTGTAAACCTCAGTTCCCATTTCTAATGATTAGACATTAGTTAGAAATATGGCAGTATTATAATAACCTAGAGCACATTTGTTTTCTAATAGATTGAATGGTGCAGTGAGACTACTCAATCTATCCATGTATGAGGACGAATATAGTATTAAGTACCTGTATTAGGAGATCCATTTTATAGCTAAGTACAAGGCAATACCCAGCCCTACAACCACACAAGGCACGAAGCCAGAATGACAAATGTTTGACAATGTAGACATGATGATCCATGGGGAATTGACTGGTGCTCAGAAATATAAACATATACACCATTACACATACATACACATAAGGGACAGTGCATATTAATGAACATACAATGTAAACGTGCCAGAATTGGCCTATTGTAGTCCCGTGTAATGTGGTGTTCATTTAAGTATAAAGCATTGGCATTACTATTAAATCTGACATATTTAAACAGTTACTTAGTATTTCTGAAGCCTTGTCCTGTTGAGAGTATTTTTACAGTAATAGACCGTAAGCAGACAGGCCGGCATCTCCGGTTACTCTCCTCTCATCTTTTTCGTAACTAAACCATTGCCAGTCATTAAGATTTTCCAACATACCGCGATCCTGGTAACATCTGCTTAGGTACTTCTGCTCCACCCGCTTGGCTTACTCACCAACTGTGGAATTCATGCTCAGAACGTACCATTGAAATGCTTTTATTTACAGTGCAGGGCAGTGTCCAAGTGACGTGTTTTAAAGTCATTACCAGGGCTAGCGTAGCGCCTTGTGTGTCGCCTTGGCAAACATCTTGAGCAGCCTGATGGAAATTAAAAAAACACAACTGAAGGAGAGTGGGTTGAAGCCAAGCAGGGTTAGGTGAAAACAGGGACTTACATCCAGTCATATATATCAAATTAATTTGTACCTTTGGCAATTGTATCTTCTATCATTTTGAAGTAACTACTCCTGAGTACTTTTTGGATACGCTTACGTTTTATATTGGCAATATGCTATTATTTACAGCGGCTGAACGTAATGAATTACAAACACAGATACTGTGTCTGTAATTGAGTAGAATGTTTTTTTGAGCATAATTTATACTTGAGTATAAAAATAAGAATTACAGTCTCAATGTACCTAATAAGATTCTACTCGTCAGAATCTTTGTAAACTATCTTTGTAAACACACTATGTGGCAAATTTTGATAATTATCAAGTTTTGTATTAAAGTGTGATAAAAAAAAAACAACTCAGCAGTACTTTGAGTGCATTTTAAGCCATGCAACTGTACTTTTACTTGAGTACAACTTCAGTATGAATGATTGTGGTGCGTTTGCTGGTGTCAGAGGGGCCAATGGTCAGCCTCCCTTCCGTCAGTCTGCCCGAGGGCAGCTGTGAATACAGTAGTAACTTACCACTACCATAAAGTGAAGGAATAACGCAATGTAAAGTTTTGGAGGTCTTGAAAGGTGCTTTATAAATTCAATGAATTATCATTAACTTACTTTGCTTTTTTTGTTCTTATTTCAATAAGAAGTACTAAATGCACAAATTATTTTCCAGTAACATTTTGACTACAGGACCATGCACTGCAGAAATACCCCGTGGGCTCCAAACATACAGACTGAGGTCAGGGGTCAAACACATCAGAGGGCTAAAGAGTAAACCGTTAATGCCATCTGTATGATCCAAGCACACAAGAGCAAAGTACAAATGACATGAGCAGGATAAGGAGGAAATATGGGGCTCTCTAGATTCGTTATAGTGCCCATTTGGACTTGAGGAACTTTAACAACACTATTATACAAAACATTGTTTCCATAACAACTTGGCCAAGACATTCCACACAATCTGTTTAGTTTTTTTCAAGCACTCAAGTTTGTTTGATTTTGGATGCTTCATGTAGTTTATCCCTAATCCTCCATGTTCAGCGCTACATTAGAGGAAGTGAGTTTGATGGATGGAGAGCTGCTCCAATGCAACGACAGACAAAGATTAGAGATCATGAAGCCGGATTGAGTTTCATTTCCTGCGTGGAGGGCAAGGAGCTCTGGTTAACATCCACACGTCAGAAGGCTTCGTGTGGTACAGGTTTGGGCTGATGTTTTCTCCATGGACTGGAGTGGAGAGGATCCTGTGTCCTCCGCTGGGTCCCATCTCCTCGTCAGGGTCCTGTCCTAGGCCTGACCGGAGCGAGCTGGAGGAATGGCAGACAGTCGAGTGGAGCTTCTGTGAGGTGATGTGTTGACTCAAGAACAGGAGAGGAGAGTTGTTTTTCTTGTCTGTCATAGCAGGTCCGTTTGGAGTGTGTGTGCTTTGGCTGTGGCAAGATGGCATCAGGGCAGCGCTGCGGCCTGGGAACCATTACGACCATGCCATGATTTTCCTTCAGGTTCTCAATGGACATTTACACAAGCTAAAACAATCAGACGACTGGTGCAGTGTGTAGAACCACCAAACTCATCAATCAAATGCCGAGAGCTAGAACTGCACTGACATCGTTTCTCTGTGATATTGATAACCAGATCTCATTAAAATGTAAAAAAAAAAAAAAAAAAAAAAAAAAAATCAAATTAATTTGATTAATTTGCATCTTTAATAAAATCGTTACATCGAAGGCAGCTGCTACTTGTCCAGCCCAGAGCATGTGGAGAAAACAGCATCATGAAGTCCAAGGCACACACCAGCAGGTCAGGGATAAAGTTTAAAGCAGGGTTAGGTTAAGATTTCCCAAGCTTTGAATATCTCAGGGAGCACTATTCAATCCATCATCTAGAAATGCAAAGAGAATGGCACAACTACAAACCTAGACATGGCCATCCACCAAAACTTACAGGACAAGGATAGCACTGATCAGAGATGCAGCCCAAGAGGCCCATGGTAACTCTGGAGGAGCTGCAGAGGTCCACTGCTCAGGTGGACAGGGAATCTGCACATGGGACAACTATTAATCATGCACTACACAAATCTGGCCTTTATGGAAGAGTGACAAGAAGAAGCCATCGTTGAAAAACAGCCATAAGAACAGCCATTGGAAGTTGCCAGAAGCCATGTGGGGGACACAGCAACCATGTGAAAGAAGGTGCTCTGGTCTGATAAGACCAAAAAGGTTTTTGGCCTAAAAGCAAAACATTAAGTGTGGTGAAAAAAAACTCTATCCCTAATTCAGATTCATATTCAAACGTTTTATTTTTCTTCTTTAAACAATAGTTTGAGACCTTTGCGGTCAATAGTCAGTTAACCAGTTGCGTTACCACAGTACCCTTTTGCTATTTTTTGCTGCTCAGAGTGGATGGGAAGACGGATGGAGCTAAATACAGGGCCATCTTGGAAGAAAACCTGTTTGCGAAAACACTGCAAAAGACTTGAGACTGGGGCGGAAGTTCACTTTCAGCAAGACATCGACCTGAACATGAATCCAGAGCTAAAATGGAATGGTTTAAAACAAAACATATTCATGTGTTAGAATGGCCCAGTCAAAGTTCAGACCTAAATCCAATAGAGAATTTGTGGCAAGATTTGAAACCTGCCGTTCACAAATTTTGACATGAAATCTGACTGAGCTTGAGCCGTTTTGCAAAGAGGAATGTCTGTTTTTAGTCTGTAGGTGTTTTAAGCTGGTAAAGACATGCAAAGCTGTAATTGCAGCAAAAGGTGTTTCCATAAAGTATTGACTCAGGGAGGCTGAATACTTTTGCACGCTGCGGTTTTATTTTATTTTTTAATCTTGAAATCATGTATAATTATCCTTTCACTTCACAATTCTGTGCCACTTTGTGGTGTTCATTTATTTATTTATTTAAGTTTGTGGTTATGAATACTATTGCAAGCCACTCTATATTAGTCTGAATAACTATGTCAGTTGACATAGAGGTTGAGTAATACAATATAGTGTTACCTCCAGGCTGATCCACGCATAAACAGTAAAGTCTAATACTAAGAGGATTCTGTCCAGTTCCTCTAAAATGAGCCCATTCATCACAACAGCCAGCACTTTCCAGTTGGACACAAGCTGCTGCTTTTACATGGATTAAAAGGAACTAACAGGCACCAGTACATGATTTTTGTGTGTAACACCAAGTCCAGTGCCAGCCCTATTAGCAACGAATGGTAAAGTAACAAAGAAATGTTGGCCCAGACTACAGATGTATGTGGCTGGCTAAAGGCCTGCTCCACCTGAGGCAGGTGGAATTTAAATATTGGATTATATGTTTTTATAAGCCAATATGTGGTACAGTAGAGTAAGAGTAGTGGAGTTTGTAGAATACATGGGTCCACACGCATTCAATTCTGCTTTGGAAAGTCGGCCGATTCTTTCATAGACAAATAAAAGATTTGACCAATGTTAGATGCAGATGCTAGGGATCACTTAGAAACTTAGTCCGGGAACATTTGAGTGACTCCAGCACTTCTCACATTTTTTTCCCGATAACTGCAAAAAAAGTGAGTTATGAATAATCCAGAAGATTTGGGCTGGTACCAAACCATCGAGTACATTTAGGTCAAAGCCTTGTTAAAAGTCATTAATGAGTATTTACTGGCAACCGAGCTAATAATTACGTATATCAGGAAGATGAATCCAAGATGGCGGTGCTTTGGCCTCTAAGGCCTGTGCTCAGTGGCCCACATAACTTAGGGAGCCATAAGGAGAGAGCGGTGCGGGCTAAGCACTAAATTAGGCTGCATTAGAGCTTTTGTCTTGGGCGTAGAGGTGGAGTCCCGCGGAGCAGCCATACATCCGTCCGGCTCACTCATAATTTAATAGATCCATGCAAAAGGTTACCCCAGAAGAAGGGTTTATTATCTTTGTCTTGATAAAATTTACAAACTACAAACTTATTTGGCAGTATGGTACAACATGAAAACTATAATAAAATAAAGATGCATAAATATAAAGTGTTACGACTTACAAAAAGTCTAACTTTAAGTTGAGATTTCCGATGTTGTCCGCTTCTGGTAAGAGTGACACTAAACATCTTTTACATGTTGGTGAGGAGAGCAGATAAATGTCCTATCATGAAATTAACATGGTATATACTTACTCATGGCATAAACTAATATGGTGAGGCCAAATAAAATAAAAAGTGTGTTTCCGGTAACATTGGACAAAAAAGTTCAGGTAGGTAGGTCGGATTTTTATTTAATTTTTTAATATTTAAAAATCCTCGCACAGGTTTTGCAAACAGTTTTCTTTTCTCAGAAGTGAGCTCCTCACATTGAAGTGGCCTTATTGGTATGCAGATATTGAATAAAATAGTTATCTACATCTATACTCAGGGGGGGATCCAGACCTTCTCACCGTTCGCACGTGAGAGAGTCAGCCCGCGGTGGAAGTTATCTAGTAGAGACTGTTTCAAACTGCTGTAGCGCTCTCTCTCTCAGCGTGGGTGACGGCGGGACAGACACATCTCACAATTTGACATTCTCGCAACATACGGCCAGTATATATGCCATGTTTAAGGTTTTTTTTGTTTTGAAATTCAGGTCGGTCGGGGGACCGGAAACGCACTTTTTTTTTGGCCTGATTGCCGTCACAAATCATTTGAATGTGAAGGAACATTTTAATTGACGCAACTCTGGTTAGCATTGGCCAAGAGTCTGAGCAACAGGCATAGATGTTGCTTTTTTAAATGTCATGGATCCTTATGAATGTATCCTTCCTGATGGTGTATTTTGGACTGAGGAACTCTTCTATCCCCAAACAGGAAAAAAAACAACAAAACATACAGAGTCTTCAAAATTATTACATCATCAGATCTGATGTTGATCGACCCCAAAACCTACTGCAACTGCACTACTGTGTGGGGACAACATGGGGGTGGTGTCATTTGATCCGTTCTCCCGCTCTTGACTCGCAGAGCAGCAGGTGAAGTATGAGCTTTTCCATATGAGCCTTAACATGCTGTGTGGGTTTTCTCTCTGCTCTCGCAGAATTAAAAAGGTGGAGCTCGTTATTAATGGTGTGCCACTAAAGCTTGCCATGTTCGAGCTGAGTGTACAGGCCACAGTAAAGAGTGTCCATTGTCTGGTTTAGTCAAAGTACAAGCAGATCCTTTCGCTTGTGTCATTTTGATAACAATATGCAATGATAAAAGCAGCTCCATGACAGAGGAGCAGGCATAATGCACTCACTTTAGCCATGCTGATGGAGAAGACATGGAGCAGAGATGGAGCAGCGATGGAGCGGCGATGGAGCAGCGATGGAGCAGAGATAGAGCAGAGATGGAGCAGAGATGGAGCAGAGATGGAGCAGCGATGGAGCAGCGATGGAGCAGAGATAGAGCAGAGATGGAGCAGCGATGGAGCAGAGATGGAGCAGAGATGGAGCAGAGATGGAGCAGAGATGGAGCAGCGATGGAGCAGCGATGGAGCAGAGATAGAGCAGAGATGGAGCAGCGATGGAGCAGAGATGGAACAGAGATGGAGCAGCGATGGAGCAGCGATGGAGCAGAGATAGAGCAGAGATGGAGCAGCGATGGAGCAGAGATGGAGCAGAGATGGAGCAGAGATGGAGCAGAGATGGAGCAGAGATGGAGCAGCGATGGAGCAGAGATAGAGCAGAGATGGAGCAGAGATGGAGCAGAGATGGAGCAGAGATGGAGCAGAGATGGAGCAGCGATGGAGCAGAGATGGAGCAGAGATGGAGCAGCAGCAAAGATGGAGCAGCGATGGAGCAGCGATGGAGCAGAGATGGAGCAGCGATGGAGCAGAGATGGAGCAGAGATGGAGCAGCGATGGAGCAGAGATGGAGCAGCAGCAGAGATGGAGCAGCGATGGAGCAGCGATGGAGCAGAGATGGAGCAGAGATGGAGCAGAGATGGAGCAGAGATGGAGCAGCGATGGAGCAGAGATGGAGCAGAGATGGAGCAGAGATGGAGCAGAGATGGAGCAGCGATGGAGCAGAGATGGAGCAGCGATGGAGCAGAGATGGAGCAGAGATGGAGCAGAGATGGAGCAGCGATGGAGCAGCGATGGAGCAGCAGCGATGGAGCAGCTATGGAGCAGCGATGGAGCAGCGATGGAGCAGCTATGGAGCAGCTATGCAGCAGAGATGGAGCAGAGATGGAGCAGAGATGGAGCAGCGATGGAGCAGCGATGGAGCAGCGATGGAGCAGCTATGGAGCAGCGATGGAGCAGCGATGGAGCAGCTATGCAGCAGAGATGGAGCAGCGATGGAGCAGCGATGGAGCAGCTATGCAGCAGAGATGGAGCAGAGATGAGTTTCCACTGCAGCAAGAGAAGAGCTGCAAAGTACTTTCTGAGAAGTGAGATGTACTGAATTATACCGAAATGGCCTTTACAAAGAAAACTACGTTGTTGCATTTGAGCCAATGTTTCCTTGAAGAGCTTTGAAGACGAAAAATATCATTTTCAGTGCTTGATGGAACATTTGGCATTTTACAATATAGAACTTTAAAAAATATAATTTCTGCTTTTCAAAATATTTAAATTATTAAAATGAGACTGCAATTCTGAATTTCAAATAAATTAATAATAATGATCAGGATCTTCACTGACACTCCAGGCGTGCTTTGGGCACTGGAAAAATCATGTTTGAGTATAATAAATGTGTGTTTGCCCGCAACATATTATTCATGTCTTTGAAGGTGACATTTTGGGCACTTTTGACCTTTGAAAGAATGTAGTGTATGGTTATTGATGTGGCAACAGTGTCGATTTGTGTCGCCTGAAAACTCTTGTACCCTTGTTTGTTTTATCATTGTTGTTTTTGTTGTCTGTCTTATATTAGAAGTGGCAGGAACATTTTATAGAGCCGTCTAATGATTGTAAATCAGCTTTTCATTATACAGTGAATTAGGGCCTGTTACAATCCAATCCATTGAAGAAATTCATCATCGTCTTTTGAAAACTATTCTTTTGTTTGTTCTGTTTGTTCCGTTTATAAAGAAAATGTCTTTATAAACGAAAGAAACCAAAGTACTGTTACAGTGACTTTTTTTCTTAAATAATTATTGTTGGTATACAGTATATATCTTTTTAAATATTATTTAAGCTGTATTGGGTGACATAACTATAATTATATTGATATCATTGTACCTTGTGTTTCTTTGTATTTTGGTATGCTGCTCATGTTTTATAGGTATACATTCTTGCAGAAAAGAGTTAAATGGGATTTTAGTTCTGTAGAGTTATAATATCAGTAGGATAAAGTGCTCTTCAATATTGTTGTTAATTGTGATATTTTATATCACAATATATATTGCACTTTTTGTGATAAGCCTACAGTGAAGGTTTATCATCAATGCAGATTTAAAAAAAACAAAGATTATTAGTCATTTCTAGGGCGGCATCCAACGATTATTTTAGTAGTCTATTTTAGTTTAGTAAGCAATTTTTTGTTAATTGACTAGTTAAACTATTGTATATCTACTGTACATTGAGAGTTATTTTTAAATATTGAATAAAATAAAAGTTTGTAATACTGTGCCTTGAAGATAGAGAATATTTACAAAAAAGGTGCATTTTTCATGAAAATGAGAAATGGTTTACCGTTGTCATTTTGATTTAAAATGCCACCGTCTTTATTATTTCCTTGAACAAGTCTATGCACAGAACATTTGCTGACAGTAAATTCTTCTGGCTGGACAAACCATAATGAGCGGCGTTCAGCAGAAGGTGAGCGTGGGGCACCTCCCTCATGGCTGCAGAAATATCTGAGAAAGTCGAGCCCAGCTTCATTAGCGCCGGTTTATCTGGGCCACACTACACTGTTTTCTTTGGGAGGCCCGGCCCATCATTATCCTTGCTCAACAGCCTAACTCTTTAGTCAGAACAGTCCAAACATGAGCGCCCCTGGTTTCCCCTGGACCATTCAGTGGCTTCCTAGTTTGACAGGTGTAGACATTATCTTAACTTTCACCAAAAACAGGAATTGGTCAAAAAATCATATGCGGCATGTTTTCTGTTGGTTAAAAAAGGCCAGTTCTTTGCAACAAGATACAATACCATGAAACTAACAGTTCTACATTTGTTCAGACAATTCCTCTAACTAAAAGGGGCTAAATATTTAAACTAGAGCAGCACCATACATCGCAAAAGTATCAATATTGCAACTACAACTAAATATATTTGTAACGACACCAAGGTTCTCCATCAGACAGGAATTTATGCTTTTTTAAATTAAAGGATTAAATAGGCAGATTTTATCAAGTTTTTCCCATGTTGAGGTCTAAATTAGCCTCGATTAGTCTTGGTTTTGTCTCTAGTAAGTTTTTATTTTGACACAATAAATTATTATACAATAACTGATTTTTTTTCAAAAAGTTTGGCAAATTATCAAAATATAAATATTCTGACCTAAGTTATGTCTCATGTCTCATGACCTTTAGTCCAGGTGTGCTCATTGCTATTCATTGCCGCTAAAATGTAGTCTCGTGGCTGCTGCAGCACATGGTGCCCATTGACAAGCTCTGCACACTTACAGGTGGCACTAGGTAACACTCCAGACAGAGGGGGTCTACCACCTGCTTTTACACGACAGGAAAAAATGCATTAAAATCACAAACACATAGCTATTCAATTGTAAACTCTATAGCAACTAAGACAGTCAGTCTCAAGGCAGCTGCGGCAAAATAAATGGCTACCTGGAGTGAATGTACAAAGAAATAATAAAGAGCTGGAGAAGACCGAGAAGATTGAGAAGCCTTTAATGAATAATAAATATCAGAACCATCATTGTTAAATTTAGGGGCTGGCAAAATTATTGATTTATTTTTTTATCTCTTTTTAAAGGATGTTTTTGGCCCATAGACATTAGACAGGACAGGACATCTTAGTGTGAAGGGTTAGGTTATCCAAAGATTTTCCAACCTTTAAACATCTCACAGAGAACTATTCAAACCATCATCCAGAAACGGTAAGAGTATGGATGATGGTTTGAATACTACAACTAGAAACCTACAAAGACATGACCGTTCACCAAAACTTAGACAGAAAAAGGAGAGCACTGATCAGAGATGCAGCCAAGAGGCCCATGGTAACTTTGAAGGAGCTGCAGAGGTCCACAGCTCAGGTGGACAGGACAATTATTACTTTTTTCAAGCCACTACAATATATGTATGACGCCTAAGAACAGAGCTAGTTTTAGACATGTCCTGCTTGCATACGTTAGACGGATGTTACCTTGATGAGCGAGTGTAGACTCCTCTCTCTGAACATGTTGTGCAGAAAGCTGCTGTCCTCAGGCCTACTCACATGAGGCTGCAGTTGTGAGGGCAGAGCTGCCAACAACTCATACAGGCCTGGACACAAGAACAGGAGAGGGTTAGTGTGGTGCAAGAAAACCTACACACAAAGTGATATACTAGTCACTGTTACTACTATGCTGTTATTGACCCGACTTCAGAATCTGGATTTGAGTAGTTTTGACTAGGTTAGATTTAATTACTTGTGACATTTCAATCAAATTGTGACTTAAATTTACTTGAAATAATAAAACAAATTTGCTAATAATTTGGCTTGAAATAAGAATTAATGGAAATAACAGAAACATCTTGAAACAAGTACAAAGGCGTCATCAATACATCTTCACAAGTCAAAACTACCAAAGTTAAGATTATAAATATAAAATGAAACCCTGAATTCAAGTAATTTTGAACCATTTTTTGAAATGACAGACACTCAGAAATAAGAGGTGAAACTCATTTAAGACAAATATTACAAATAAAATGAATTAGAGACAGTCAGTCGGATAAAACAGGGCTTGCCCCAATAAGATAAGATGACCTTTAGTTGTCTCACAATGGGGAAATTCCAGTGTTGCAACACAGAGAAGGTACAGAAGTATAATAATAAAAAACGGATAGCTAATAAAAAACACTCTTGTAGAAAAACTCCTGTAAAAAAATATTTTATACCCTTAATAAAAATAATCAGCTGTTATATAAACAGAGAATATTGCACCAGGATGATTGACATTATGTCACAGTATTGCATATGATTATGACAGTATTGCACATGATTTTGAAAGCTGAATGACACAGCTCAGGGCTAACAGTGTTTGTTGTAGAGTCTGACAGCAGCAGGAAGGAAAGACCTGCGAAACCTTTCCTTCACACAGCGAGGGTGGATCAGTCTGTCACTGAAGCTGCTCTCCAGAGTGGACAGTGTGTCCTGCGGGGGGCGACACTCATGGTCCAGCATAGATGTGAGTTTATGCTAGGACCCTTCTGCTGCTCCAGCATCACAGATGCTGCTGCTCCAGCATCACAGAGAGGGATGCTTGATCAATAGATCTGGAGTCAGACCATAACCACTTCCACAGAGAAACAAGAGCTTTTTAAAAGTAGTCCTGGGACGGCGTCATATCCAAGAATCAATGTGAAACCGTTCCGAATCTCTGTACCAGATTTACTAAAGCGGGACACAAAAGGGAACTACCATTTCAAATGGAATTTAAACAGAAGAGGGCATGGAAGCTAGTGGTTTCTAGATCAAGGAAAGATGTATCCCCAAAACAGTTTTCTAAATATTAACAAAATGCATTGTGGGATTGCAGGACCAGCCATTTATTTATGTTTAACAGTGGTGAAAAAATAGCATTGCTGCCATAGTAATTAATGATTCTAAACAAAATTATAGTCTATTATAGTCTATGTTTTAAATATTTAAATGTGCTCAAAGTCACCTATAAACATGATGTTGAAACTTGTAGATTGTGTCTCGCAAAGTGTCCCAATTATTTACAATGGTTTGATCCACACTTCTCTGTGTACTTCAAGAAAGTGTGGAGTAATGCAGGCTTCAGGCAAGTATATTCCCTACAATGCATTTCATTGTTGTTTTCGTATGGTGCAGAATTTCCGGCTTAGCAACTTGGAGACACTTACAGAAACAAGCTAAAGCTGATGATTTTTTAAATAAATGTGCGACTGTCCAGCTGACAAGGCTGTATAAATGTTAGATCTGTTCTTATTTGTTTGTGGCCAATTCAGCAAATGATCCTGGTGACCAGGCTTAGAATGCATGGTTATAAGTTTATGTATAAAAATGGAGCATCAATTAGCCTTAAAACACATTCAACATCAAGACGCAAAACAACAAAACAAACTTATTTGCAAACTTTTTGAGAAGACTTGAGAAAAAAAATCTACAGAGCTAAGAGGGGCAGTCTCAACATGTGTAACTGAAATCAATCATTAACAGGAAAGGGAGATACTGTCTGCCAACCCACTTTTTCAGGCAATCAGTAGAAGGGTTTGCACAGAAGCATTTTTAGCAGCAGAGCGATGTCATGGACAGAAGCGACAGAGCCTTGTGTTCGCCGTTGGTCGCCAGTTTGCGTTCGCCATTGGTCACAGGTTTGCGTTCGCCTGTCCCTTTGTCCCGGTCTCATTAACTTAAAACTCATGATTTTTAACCACAATTCAAATCTGTTTCATCGTAGATGGCCAAATGTGTGCAATTAATCGAATGGAAAAGCTCATCAGGGACGGCATTAAAAACAGTGTCAAAGAGGCAAACAAATCAAATCATTAAATACCATTATTTTGTATTTTTAATAAAACGTGATTACCAAGAGAAAGAAGATGTAGTAGAGTCCAGTAGAGAAAATGTTAATGTCGAAGGATAATTCCTGTTTTGTTTGAGTGTGTGTCTGTCTAGAGACGATGGGTGAGGAACTCCAGTTATTTTCTCTGCATTGATCTAGCTAATAATGAACATTAAAAAATCCAGGCAACTATTTTGTGTCTTTGACCACGAGAGAGCGCAGAAAATAATTCTCTAGGTCTGGCTCCTCTTCGTTCTTGTCCAGGCATAGGATAATTTGCTCGGTATGCATTTGTCTGATGCAACAGACGTGGGGTCCTCATCAGCCCGGACAAGCCCACCTAAGGACAGCTGGCCTTCTAACCATTTACAACCTGGATCCCCACCAGAACATCTCACTTAATATGGATCAAAGATGATTTAAAGAGACAGACGATGAGGAGGAGCAGGTAAGAGTCAGTAATGTAGTGGGATGGAAATGTCATTACAATGAGCACAGAAATTATATAGTAAGTGGAGATGGTGTGAGCCGATGGAGAGAACCAAGCCCAGAGGTACAATTCTTTCAGGCAAAAACTATTTAGTCATGAAGATGGATAGGCTTTACAATCAGTAGTAGGAGAACAAGTTGAGAAACCAGATTTATAAAAGATGGTGTTAAATTGGGGGAATTCATAACAGGTTAACCAATTAACCTCAATTAACCGAGTGACAACATTTTCACAGTTAAAATGCTATTAAAAGCCAAAACCACTTTTTTTTTTTTTAAACTGTGTAAATGGGTCTAAAAGATACGAATCTCTGACCTTATTTTGACATTTTGGTTCATATTTGACTTTTTGGCCCAAAGCCATGTATGCAACGTCTGTTTTGGGTTCAAATGTGGCCACTTAATTTGAATTTCGTGGTTGGACAAGCAGCCGCTGCTTAATCGTTGTGGCCTCACAACCAAGCCCCTGTGAGACCTGCCCCTGTGTCTGACATAGTGACAGTGGGGGCTAGAAGAGAGTGGAAGACCTCTTCTCGTAAAACATTTTATCATCTGCCTCTCAGCAACATATTGGAAAAATACGAAAAATACTTGAAATTCATGTTTTATATACTGAAGCTTGAAGGGTATATTTATTTATATGTATTACAACATAAACTATCTGTAATAACAAACTATAAGTGCCAGTGAGCTGCAAGTCAAATGATCCATCTGAATGCAGCAATAATTTTTGCAGTGGTTTTGTAAACATAAGATAGAAATGAGCAATTAGCTCCGAGGGAAGCACTACTTTAGCCATCTCTGCCTCGGCTGATTTCAGGCCAAATTGAGGCATCACCTTGAACAGACAACTTGCCCAGGCTCCAGTCAGACCCGCTGAGATCCACTAAGCTCCGTGGTGCCCAGTCTTGTATAGAGAAGAGGGGAAAGAAGTAAGAGGAGAAAGAAGTAATCCAAACGGAAATGTCTGATCAGTTTCAAAACTAGATGTGCGTGCCATCCTTCCTTCAGCCATGTTGTTTCCTATCCTTTTGAGCTGGTTTATATTGCTTGGAAACATGTTTGGTGCATTAGAAATACATGTTTAGATTAACCTTGTTTTATTGTATTAAGACAATGCCATGGACTTTTTTCCCTTGTCAAATTAAAGCCTTTTCCTAACAACTACAGAAATCCTGCCAGAAGCCAAACAAGGTCCACTTAGAATGGAGGATTTTTTGGCCCATTGGCTTCATTAGATAGCTCAGCATGAAATGGGGATTAGAGAGAAGGGAAGACAACTGTTAGAGCCGGGATTCGAACTCAACACTGCAGCTGGCTGCACATGGAGCCTGGCATGTGTGCTGCCGCCTTAACCACTCGACCACCGGGCAATACCAGAATGGAAATTCGATCTACAACCGCTTTGGTGGACAAGCAAAGAAAGGAAATGGAGACAGACTTCCAGAAGGGCTGGCTGAAAGAACATCCAAACTGTATCCATCTGTATGTGTTATGAAAGTGCACAAGTGAACATGCATGAGTGAAAATGTATGAGTGAGGAAGAATGAGTTGTGTAGATGTGTACATTTACCACTGATTTATTTAGAAAAACGGAAATGTGTTTTAATGACTTGTGGGGGGTGTAGAAATGCTCAACCAGGGACGGAAGTTTAAAAGTAGCTCTGGCTACAAGCTTTGTTTTGTAACTATCTATGATTGCATTGTCCCTGTTTTTTTTTTTTTTTAAATGAGCCACTACACCACTGCAACAGTGGTCAGATCTTGTGTGGATGGACACAAGTATGTTTGCATCTGAAGTCAATACCCTGAACAGGGAACAAAGACGGGGGCTCGTTCAGCTCTGCACTACTAAAGGGTGGATGTGATTTGTTTTGGACCATGTCTTCTGGCCTCTCTCGTGCTGCGGCTTGACTGGAGGGGAGCTGGCCCCATATTCCATGGGATCACGGAGGTTTTGTTCTGGAGCAGTCCCTCCCATCTTCCCGTAAGGACGAAGTGAGCTCTTAACCTTATGCGGAGAGTTCCCCCTCTCACAACCACATGTTGGCAGTGGTTAAACAAAATTCTAAAAAAAATACACACAGTTCTTATGCAAATGACAGCAGTTCCACAATTAAATGCATTAATCATACAGGTCAAATTGCTACTCGCTTTGGTCAACAAACAGGTGGTTTGATAAGATGAGAAAATAAGAAGGAAAGACCTAACAACACAACTATGCTACAATCCCAGCCAAGGCTTCAGCTTTTTTTTTATATGTACAAATTACTCAAGGGAAATGTTTCATACTGGTTAAACTGAACACAGAGCTTTCATTAATAGTCTGGCAACAGTAGTGAAGTGAGCAACTTCTTCCTTCTTGTAACTTTAGGTATAGAGGAAGACAAAATGGCAGGTGTGCCGCCATCTATAGATCTATCCATGTATTTATTTAAAAGAGTCAATGTACAATATAAATATTTGTTTGCCAAGTCAACGAATTGAAAAAACAATCGCTGACAAGTCGACAACTAAAATAATCATTAATGACAGTCCTACACTAAACATGCATTAATGAAACAATTTTAGAAGAATGGGAGAAGCCCGTTTGATTAGATCAAATATTGTGCATCTCAATATGAAATCTAAACCAGCCTCCTCTGCACTCAACTTTCTTTTGAACAAAAAGTAATTATAAACATGTTGAAACAGTGAACATCTAGCATGGTGCACTCCCATTCATAGGTTACATACAGTACACAACCACAGAATACTTCGCGAGAGAACATATTGAAATTTATAGTAAAAAGGTAAATTTGTGGTTTGGCAAAGCCACATTGGAAAACACTAAACACCACCTTATGAGTACAAAGACAACAAAAGCTTGTAAAAAAAAAAAAAAAGTAGATAGTGATGGCTTTATGGCGCAACCATAAAGAAATAACAATTCCAGCGCTGATGGTTACTGCATTAGTCCTCGCACACAGGTTAAGGTCCAAAGGGAGAAACCCCAGACAAACACTGAGTGGGCTGAAAGATTTAAGATGTGAGCATGCCAAAGAAAAGGAGAAGTTTGAAGATGTTCTCAGACAGCACACGTCATGGATGCACTGCCCCCTGTGACCAGGTCTCTCTGCACCACAGTAGCAGGAGGCAAAAGGGAGAGCAAGACAGCCCAGACGTGGAATTATAGAGTATTATGAAATATATTAGGCGAGCAGACGCTATGACCTGAAAACATGACTTCCAATGCTGCGTTCTACTTGGGATGGCAGTGGTGGAGCGTGAAGAGAGGGCTGGCCTGAGAACAGAATAGTGTTACTCTGCTTTCTGTTACAGCCAAGAAAGTCAGCTCTAAGCACCAAGCCGGTCTGTATTAAAAAGGCAACGGGTTCTCGTATTATCTTCGTTAGATCCTTTATTAATTGTACATTCCTAAAACAAACAAGTTATTATTTCAACACACTGTGATTTTGCAAGTTTTCCCACATAGAAATTGTGGAGGAGTCTAACATTTCATCGTAGGTGCATTTCCACTGTGAGAAATGGAATCTAAATATAAATAAAAAATATAGCCGCAAGAGGCAATGATCGGCCCTCGCCACGCTGCCGCCGCCACGCCGCAAGAGGAGGGGGCGCTAACGCGCCCCAATTGTCCTGTTATTACGCCTACTGCTGAATCGGTGACGCTGTCACATCTTCTCCCCTTTGTTTTACCATTCAAAAAGCAATTTTATTTTGAATTCTTGGCAAAATGTGCGGCTTTGCCGCACAGACACCGTGACTCTTTGAATAAAAATGTGGATAGCTTTTGATGGTCCACACCTGAAGATGAGTCTCACCAAATTTCACGTTAATAGGGCTAACGCCCTGGGAGGAGTTCGTGAAAGTCTAAAGTGTAAACATGTTCAGGCAATTTCCCCATTGGAATAGCATGGGAGGTTTTGGTCATCGCTACGGCAACGTCATAACAATTATGACATGGGTCTCATTGACTTTTTTGATGGGGATGCCAAAATTGAGTTGTGTGTCAAATTTCATATAATTAATAAATAAAATCTGTAGGGGGCGCTGTGGCGCCAAATTAATTTATTTCACTTCAAGTAGGGTTAGGGCAAAGAGTTTAACAACTGATTCTAATTTGACGAAATTCGGACTTTATCTGCGCAAACGGCAGAAATGTTAAATTTGGGAGATTTCTGAAATTCTTGCTACAGTTTGCGGCTTCGCCGCACAGAGACCGTGACAGGTATCAATGTAATTTGAATAACTTTTGATGTCCCAGTCTTCAGTACCATTTTCACCAAATTTCAGCTTTTTAGAGCCAATGCCCTGGGAGGAGTAAGTAAAAGTACGACGTTTGGAAAAACGTAGCCATTTTTGAAGCAATATGGCCAACATTTGGTTGGGCGAACGGCGTTGCCGTAATAATATTTTTTACTTCTCTTGTCACCATCTACCTCTGCGCCAAATTTCATGATTCTACGATCAGATTTTTTTTGGGTCATTTCCTATGTCTCAATGCATTTTTGGTACATTTGGGGGCGCTGACGTGACATTTTTTTTTTTATTTTAGAAAAAGGGAAATAGCCAGAATGTAGAGAGGCACGATTTTTAGAGGTGTGAAAAATAGGGGTGTTGGTCCCGAGAAGAAGAAAGAAGAATATTCCGATGCGAAAACAATGTTTCCCATTTTTCATCATAAATTATACATTTTCGGAAAGCGCTCGCGCTTTCCTACCTCATGGTGTGGGTCCCTGGTCACTGACGGGTACTTTCGTTAATTTTGAGTGGGCTCCGCCCACTTTGTGTTTTTGGCCCTCTATACAGTAATAATGTTCAATTTTTGCATTACATGCTTATATGCACGGAACATGCAAGAGATGGGGAACATATTCGTAAGCTACTTAGGGCAAATGAGTGCTTTATATGGGGATGACGACCGCGAGTCGTCATCCCAATGTAAAGTGCTCGTTTAGTGCGCACTTTTGCACGGGCTTCGCCCGTTTACAACGGTAATGTTCCATTTTCCTACTACTAATTAGTATGCACGGGGCGTGCATGAGTGGAGGAGTGCGTTAGTGAGTGTTTGGAAGCGGGCGAGCGATTCGCGCTCGATTTCGTGCGCACTTTCACAGCCGTGCTTCGCACGGCCTTACGGGATTAATAGGCCTGTATGTTTTTGTCGCAAATAAGTATTTGACCACCTGAGTGTAAATATTTGGCCACTCCTTCACGCAGATCTTCTACCCTGAGCAAAACAGAGTTTCAGCTCCCTCCAAAGATCTTCTATTGGATTTAGGTCTGAGACTGTCTAGGCCACTCTCGAGCCTTGATATGCTTCTGTAGAGGAATGGAGATGTGACATTCCTCAACTGCAAGATAACAGAAACTCTCTCTGAACAATGTTTTTTTTTTCTCACCACAGGAGGGCTCTGGTCCTTTTGTGATAACAGACATTCTCCCCTCACGAACATTTATTACAGGAAGACATGAAAGTTATGGATAATGTGATAATGTCATGAATGTTTGTCTATATTTGCGCCATACACTGCCGTTTTACCTTGTGTTATGCATTTCCACTGTTTAAGGTTTAATGTTTTCGGCGGTAAGTCGAGTATGACCACCAAAGGTGAAAGAAGATGTAAAATGTATCTACCTCAAGAAATAACGTGCACAAACTGCTAAAAGTGTTGAACGTGTAATGTTAAAACAGGGTTTTATTTTTGCCAAAAACTACGTTCAACAGGAAGTAGCCGCAGTAGCGCCCGCCCCTTCCTCTTTTAGCCTGCCCGGCGCACTGAACAAAACACACGCCCCAGGGCGAACACGCTCTCTTTTGTCTTCTCTCCATTCTTTGAACCACGTCTGAAAAGACGCGCACCTTTTGAATTTCCTTTTTCATCAACAAAGTCCGACACGTGGGGAATGAGGATCCAGGCCAGGCCCTCAATTCCCTCTGAACTCTGAATACAACCTACCTGGGATCGGACTGAGATTATTTTCTTCTTTTTCTACCTCGTTTATTTTACTTTTGAAGCAACCTACGTCGTTTTTGTAGATCAGCAAGCGCGTTCCCATCTGAGTAAAGTGCAGCGTGAGGAGCTAAAACGCCGCTAACGCTGAGGAAACGTTCCATCGTTTGAAAGACTCTGAGCCACGCGCCGCCGCCGCCTCCGCTGACTCCGCTGCCGGTACACGCCTGAGACTGCTCCGCCGGTCCCTCCGCTCCTTTTCCATGGATCCAGTCCGGAGAACAAGGACCAGGCCGCGGACCTATTCTACGCAAACCGTAAGCCAAATCTCAGTGTGTGGCCTTAATTTGCAGTTGTGGCGTGGTTTTGGATAAACCCTGGCTGGTCTTAATATTCCCTCCTCACTAGCGCAAGCTAATTTTTCCCCTTTTTGATATAGATTAGCATAGACACTTTTGATTATTCAAAGCAAAAACCCTGGTTTAACCGACTACCTGCATGAATCTGCTGTTAAAATCTGATACGAGTCATCACCTGTGATTTACCTGCAAGAATCTGCTGTAGCGGTGCCATTTTGATTGTTTTGATAAATACACGCAAGATTTATTGACTATTGATTGATTTGATTAGACTATGTCGTAAGTCCCTGAACCGTGAAGTCACCCTTCAGACATTTAGGCCATGACCTCAAAGCCACATCGTTCAAGCTCGGTCCGAAAATTTGGGCACTAAAATCTGTTAAGATCACGTTCTTGGATATTACACAAAGAAAGCTCAGGAAAAAGTTCTCCATCAAAATCCCTGTCAATTTTGAGATAAAAGCGTTTATTTGCGGTGTTATATCTTTCGCATGTGCACATCGGCCACGGGGGTGTCAACGTCACGTGATGCCATTTGTACCAATGAGGTGATCGCCGGTTGTCGGTCAGTATTACTACGCGATGTAAACAACATTTAGTATGCGGCATGTCAATGGTGAATGAGGATAGCTCTGAAGACATAAGGCGAAGATCTCCCCGTAAAAAGGGTGTCCGAGGTGTATTGTACATACAGGTGTCGATACAGGAATTCCTTGTGAATCATTCACGGAAGAACGGTGAATTTGGATTCCACTTGCTACAGACGGTTTATTGAGAAGAAAAGGATAACCGGTGCACAGAGACGATTTGAGAAAGAACAGACTGAAAGTGAAAGAAAGAGGAAGCATCGATTGCTGCATTGATCTCTCCAAAAAGGCTACGCTCAAAATCTGCCAAACTTTCATCATCATCAGAGCCACACACTTCACAGCAAGTTTTACCCAGACAATGCACAGTCTGTTGTAAGGCTGAAAGATTCACCAAAGTCTACGGGAAGCGTGGAAGAGACAGATTGGTAAAGGCGGAAACAGAAAGTGCTGGTATGTATTTATTAAATTACAATTATTACAATCAATTAATTAGAACCTAAAAATGAATTTTTGTGCACATGTCTCTCTTTCTTTCAAGGTCTGCTCTGTAAAGCTGCAGAGAAGAAATCTGATGAGAATATTCTATGTAATATTAGAGCTAAGGACTGTGTTGCCATTGAAGTGCATTACCATAAGTCACGCTACAGAGAATACACAAGATTATTGACCAAACATCATGGCTCTCAAAGAGGAAGGTGCGTAAAACTTTACAATACATTTTACCATAACCACGAAGCAACCTTTGTCTTTGAAATATATACATGGTGGTTTTATATTGAATGTGAGAAACTGTATAATTCTGTGTATGATTGTCACAATTAATAATTTAATTTACAATGCATCAACATACTGGTACTGTAATGGCAAAAAATTGAAAAAGGCAATGGGCAAGATTATATTTTTCCACAACAGCACCAACTAATAATATACAATTGCTGAAAAAAATGAGATTTTTTTTCCTCATAGAAATATTGTTGTATAGATTTTAAGTGTCAGGGACAGATTCACACATGCCGTATTGTATTAAGTGTGTGATTTTTCTGTGCAGCAGTACATGACAATTAGTTTCTTTTTAATTAATAGGCCATCAAGTGTCACAGATTTTGGCAGTGTGTATGAAGAATTCTGCAAGACGGTTATTGATGAACGAATAATTGTTGGTCAAGAATTCGGATGACAAAGTTGGTTCAGCTCTTCATCAAACTTGTTAAACGGAAAGAAGGACAAGACATCAGGGAATTCAGGTACGTTAATTAATAAGATGAGATAAGATGAGCCTTTATTAGTCCACACAATGGGGGACATGTGTGTCAGACACAGTCCCGGGCTCTCACAAACTGATTAATAGTAGAGGTTAAGATTGATCAAATAAAAATCCCACAATGAAGGATAAAATCCAAAGGGAGAAGTGAATATATACAGTTGAATTTATCTTCATCCTACATTTTTGAACTTCTTCCCTCACTGTGGGAATTCTGAAAAGCTTGGAGCTGCTGATATCACCGTTGGTATGTCTCTGTCATCTGTATCATATGTCTGTAAACTGACCCAGTTTTTTCTTTTTTAATTTCAGTATCATCTGCAAAACGATTACCCACAGCTGCATTTCCATAACCCTCACCGCCAGAACAACAGTGAGCTTGTGTTTGTGGACACGCAGGTGATGTTGTTGACACTTTACCATCTTCCTCTGGTACTGGGACAGAATCAGATACAGATAGAGATGATGACTCAACACCAGAGGAAACTGCTCAACCACACGAAGGTCATGGCAATAGCTTGGAGAGAAAAAGAGTCTTGTACACTGCAGGGATTGATTATTTTTGTGTGTGTGATATAAATAAATCTTACATTTTTTACCATACATTCCTTTTATAAGTATCAAAGTGCTGAAAAAGTTTAAGCTGTTAATACAAGTACAATGTACTGAAAGTGGCAAAATGCTAAAATTATCATTTCTGACATGCCCAACTTTCAGCAATTCTACACTGATGTTGAAAAAGATTAATATTTTGAGAAAGTCAATTGTGAAATGTGGCAAAAAACTGTTAAAGTTTTTAATAGCCGTTTTTGAAAATTGGATTTTGTGGCACTTTTCAGTTTGATTCATGTCTAAAATATTAAAGCTACATTGATGATACTCTGGAATCCTTTTATTTGTACCAATGTGTAAGTGCTGACCGAGTTTGAGATTTCCATCTATTTTAGTTATCTAGTAATAGTAACTTGAAAATGGCAAACATGCCAAAAAGTCACAAATCTGAGCATTTACCCAACTTCAGGCTCTTGTATCTCGCTATTGTGCAAGTTTCAGGCGGAGAACTTTTTACCCAGTAAGGAACATATATTTGAGATCACAAAAATGATAAAATTAGTTAGTGCCCGATTTTTCGGTACGAAACTATTTCTGGGCATCTTTTGAGCTTGGGGTCACGGCCTTCTTCAACGAGCTCGATTAAGGACCTTATTTTAGCTTTGGATCTTATCCTGGTGCCCCGTCTATTCTACATTTTCGCAAAAATCTTCCTTAATCACTAAACTGAATATCTGTAGCTTGAGACCCCTACACTTCTTACGGAGCCACTCCTTGGTTATCCTGGCTGTGTGCTTTGGGTCATTGTCATGTTGGAAGACATCTTCAATGCTCCTCAAAAAGAGGTTGTTACCCAAAATCTTGCAATCCATGGCCCATTCATTCTCTCCTTAATACAGCGCAGTCGTCCTGTCCCCTGTGCAGAAAAGCACCCCACATGATGTTTCCTCTGATATGCTTCACAGTATGGGTGGTGTTCTTGGGATGGTGCTCATCCTTCTTCTTCCAAACACGGCGAGTGAAATTTATACCAAAATGCTCCATTTCATTGTCATCTGACCACATGAGTTTCTCCCATGACTCCTCTGGATCAGATGGTTACTGGCAAACCTCAGATGGGCCTGGTCATGTGTTGAGTTAAACAGGGGAAGCTTTCGTGCAATGCATTATTTTAAACCATGACGGTGTAGTGTATTACCGAAAGTAACCTTTGAAATTGTGAATAGATCGAACAACTTTATTTTTATGGACTCAATAGACGTGACCTCTGGGTAAACTCTATGAATTACCTGGGCCCCACTTCGCGAACTAAAGGAAAACCAGGACTATACTCCACGCTTGAGCTAATGCATCCATCTGGAGCTGAGGACTAATGATAAACATCAGTAGTTAATGAATCCAAATCAGTAAATGAATCCGAGTGGTGCACCAGCTTTCATGGTCTTTATGACGTGTGGAAATGGACAATCTCAATGCCACAGTCGCTTAACCTCCCTGAGACAGACGTAAGGGCATGGAAAATGACTTCAAGTGTAGAGCTGAGCCGTCCAGGTGCAATCAAGCGCTGCGTGCCCTGTGCCGAGACCACGCTTTAATTAGGACTCCAGCTCGTCCAGGTTGTAAGGCCTTAACGATGTTGCAGAGAAGAGGGCAGACCATTTCATTTAATGCAGCGGAGTACAGAAGAGCTCATCTATGCTTTCTTCAGGGCTCCGTCACACCTCTGTACTTCAAAGACCTGTCAGCACAATGAGAGAAGGGCTCCAGACAAAAGCGCAGGACTAATCAACGTAATAGGACACGTATCATCTGTCGCTATGATTTGAGAGAAAAGTTTGCAGCCACTTTTAACAATCACGATGAAGACAGAGGAGTTCAGAGAGGAAGCACCTGCAGCAGTCCCAAAGAGCCTGTTGGAATAAAATGGGTACCTAGCTTCAAACTAGCCTTTTAAGCTAATTAAATATCTATTATGTAAAGAAGGACAAAGAGAAAAGAAATTAAACGGCGCAGAGAGGTTGTGACTAGCTGTGCATAGACAGAGCTGCTGACAGAGGAAGGTTATGCAGACAGACATATGAGCTATGAATAAGAGTAGAGGACTTGGTCACTCTAGTGATCTTGGGACCTCCAGGTTTTTTTTTCAGAAAGCAAAGTGAAACACATGGACTGCCATTGCACAGCCAATATCTTATAGCTAGAGTTGGATGATGATTCTGGGGCAATAAGAAATTTTGAATATTGCAATATAATTCTACGTACACGGCAGGTGATTATCCTCGCAGTTGCTAAGGGAGGTAGACAGAGATTACAGCTAATTGGGAACGTAACATTAGAATATGCATTAAGACTTGACTAGAGGCTCTGCAGAGCCTAAATACGACTGAAAAAGGACTGGAGTGGAATCACAACTTGCAACTATGATTTAAATATCCGTAAACAAGTTAAAGAGCATTTGCCCGATATTTTTGCATGTACAAAAAGAAAGTCAAATCTATATTTTTATTTTTTTTGCCCCACTACATACTTATTGTAAAAGCATCTATTCGGGCAAAATGTACTTTTTTGGGATCCAATGTGTGTGTTTGTTTCTCTGAAAAGCAGGAAGTGCGCCGTTAGCATGCTAATGTTTGTTTACTTAACCGTTTACTTAAGTACAAATATTATGCCACCGTTGAGTAGCCCATAATATCCTGCTCTTCCATCTGGGTTTGCAATAGACAATATGTTCTATCAACATCAAAATGAAAAAAGTGAAGGAATATACAGGGAAGTGAAGGAATATACAGGGACTACAGTATAAATACAGTTCATGAGCCGCTCTCCAACATGAGCTTTTAGAACCAGCAGCTTCTGTTAGAGGTCTGCGCACACAGCCTCAAACCCATGGATATGTGCTCAAAACACGCTGAATAAACCTGTGTGGGAATCATGTTTGCAGGTTCTGCCATAACTGAGCATGTGCAGAGGAGAAGCACAGCAACGCTAAGTTTCAACAAACAGACTTAAAAAACTTATTTTAGAGACTTCGTAAAGTCTTTGTAGCTAAAGCTCTGTTCACGTTTATAATGATTAAACGTTATTCAGAAATACAAGCTGTAATTTAACAACATAGAACTCTAATGTGTGCAATGAATTGGTCGGTGAAGTGACCTTATGTGATCCTTTAGCGATTGAATAGAATATGGGAATTAAGCTCAATAGGATACACATTCACCAGTCATGCAAGAGACCCGGGTTCAAAGCCCACCAGAGATATTTTTCAGGTCTCCTTGACAATCCCTAAAAATCACCACACGCTACTGCTAACAACATTGAATTCTCGAAGTCAAGAAGTACGCTGCCTCAGTGTAATTACTTGTGGGAATGAACAAAGCATACAGCTTTGATGAAGAAACATTTAAACATGGATAAAACTTACTTACAATCAATTTAGCATAATGTGACATTTAATATTTCCAGGACAAACATGAAAGAGTGCAGTTTGTCCATGTCGGCTCACATAGACCATTACATGGTGAACAAAACGCAGGAGCTACATCGAGTTAGCCAGCTTCAAATGACCTGCCACCTCTGCTTACTGCGCCCAAAGACCAGGGCCAGACACTCAAGTGCTCTGGTCACAGCGACGGCCAAGTTCTCAACAGAGCTGCACTTACAAACGTCATCCACAGAGGTGCATTAACAAAAGCCGCTTCTGCACTCTGAAGACTTACATTTGACACCGTTGCCTCTTTGCCCAACATTATACGTTTTTCATTATGCAATTGAGCATGTCCTACATAAGACTGACCCAATTGCATTGTGTTTTCACTGGAAAGGTACAGCGCAGGCCTGCACAGTTTGTATCCATTGGCACTTGTGTACACATCATTCTTTTAAAATGTATGCAAATATGGCAATGCTTTTAGTTGAATCAATGAGCTGCTTTTCAAAATCCAGAAACTTTAGTCTGTGTACCATCTGTCTATTGGTCTGATCATTCCCTGCTAACTTTGATGCTAACAGCTAGTTCTATCCTTATACACTCTCACTTCTAGAATTTCATATTTTTTGTTGTTTAATCAAAAACAAAGATTCATGTGTTTCAGCAGTTTTCCTTACTTCAATACAATTTATGTGGGTAATGTTTTAGAATTTAAAATTCAATGTTGACCCTATTTTGTATTATTTTCATTTAAATGTATTAAAAGGGGACATAATATAATTAAATATATATTAAATGTTTGTGTGTCTGCTGCTTAGGAGTCCAAAGCTATATAAAAAAGAACAATCTAACTAAATGGCAAGTGTATAATCACAGTTATTGAAATGAAAAATAAGGCTGGATCTAAAGGAAAGAAATGAGGGAAGTACACTAAGTCCACTTTTAAATCAGTGTCTAAATGATCCAAGTTAAGAGTATTTGGTTTCCAGCACAGTGAACATATCCAACTTACACTGACCAATTCTGTGTCTAGTGTGTTCTTTGGACCCAAAAACTAGAAATGTCTCAACAAATGTCCCAACATAATTTCTTCATCAGCTGCACATACAAAATTTTTATTTTATACTGAAACTATGAAGATTTAGTGTTGGATACAACTGGAAATAGGGAACAGATCCTGAGGTGAGAAATCCCTGTGTTCTAGTACTGTACTGCAGAGTGTCGTGTTCAGGTTCTGTACTGCAGAGTGTGTTCTGGTTCTGTACTGCAGAGTGTCGTGTTCTGGTTCTGTACTGCAGAGTGTCGTGTTCTGGTTCTGTACTGCAGAGTGTCGTGTTCTGGTTCTGTACTGCAGAGTGTGTTCTAGTACTGTACTGCAGAGTGTCGTGTTCTGGTTCTGTACTGCAGAGTGTCGTGTTCTGGTTCTGTACTGCAGAGTGTGTTCTGGTACGGTACTGCAGAGTGTGTTCTGGTACGGTACTACAGAGTGTGTTCTGGTTCTGTACTGCAGAGTGTGTGTTCTGGTTCTGTACTGCAGAGTGTGTGTTCTGGTTCTGTACTGCAGAGTGTGTGTTCTGGTTCTGTACTGCAGAGTGTGTTCTGGTTCTGTACTGCAGAGTGTGTGTTCTGGTTCTGTACTGCAGAGTGTGTGTTCTGGTTCTGTACTGCAGAGTGTCGTGTTCTGGTTCTGTACTGCAGAGTGTCGTGTTCTGGTTCTGTACTGCAGAGTGTGTTCTGGTTCTGTACTGCAGAGTGTGTTCTGGTTCTGTACTGCAGAGTGTGTTCTGGTTCTGTACTGCAGAGTGTGTTCTGGTTCTGTACTGCAGAGTGTCGTGTTCTGGTTCTGTACTGCAGAGTGTCGTGTTCTAGTACTGTACTGCAGAGTGTCGTGTTCTGGTACGGTACTGCAGAGTGTGTTCTGGTACGGTACTACAGAGTGTGTTCTGGTTCTGTACTTCAGAGTGTGTTCTGGTTCTGTACTGCAGAGTGTCGTGTTCTGGTTCTGTACTGCAGAGTGTCGTGTTCTAGTACTGTACTGCAGAGTGTCGTGTTCTGGTTCTGTACTGCAGAGTGTCGTGTTCTGGTTCTGTACTGCAGAGTGTCGTGTTCTGGTACGGTACTGCAGAGTGTGTTCTGGTACGGTACTGCAGAGTGTGTTCTGGTACGGTACTACAGAGTGTGTTCTGGTTCTGTACTTCAGAGTGTCTTCTGGTTCTGTACTGCAGAGTGTGTGTTCTGGTTCTGTACTGCAGAGTGTGTTCTGGTTCTGTACTGCAGAGTGTGTGTTCTGGTTCTGTACTGCAGAGTGTGTGTTCTGGTTCTGTACTGCAGAGTGTGTGTTCTGGTTCTGTACTGCAGAGTGTGTTCTGGTTCTGTACTGCAGAGTGTGTGTTCTGGTTCTGTACTGCAGAGTGTGTGTTCTGGTTCTGTACTGCAGAGTGTGTTCTGGTTCTGTACTGCAGAGTGTGTGTTCTGGTTCTGTACTGCAGAGTGTGTGTTCTGGTTCTGTACTGCAGAGTGTGTGTTCTGGTTCTGTACTGCAGAGTGTGTTCTGGTTCTGTACTGCAGAGTGTGTGTTCTGGTTCTGTACTGCAGAGTGTGTTCTGGTTCTGTACTGCAGAGTGTGTGTTCAGGTTCTGTACTGCAGAGTGTGTGTTCAGGTTCTGTACTGCAGAGTGTGTGTTCAGGTTCTGTACTGCAGAGTGTGTGTTCAGGTTCTGTACTGCAGAGTGTGTGTTCAGGTTCTGTACTGCAGAGTGTGTGTTCAGGTTCTGTACTGCAGAGTGTGTGTTCAGGTTCTGTACTGCAGAGTGTGTGTTCTGGTTCTGTACTGCAGAGTGTGTTCTGGTTCTGTACTGCATCTCATCTCCTGACCAACACAGCTCCCAGTTCAAGGCCAGATGCTCAACATTCCTGACAAGACTTTAAGATTGGTTATGTAATAAAACAAATGCAATTCACTGTATGATTAAAATGCCCTATAGTTCTTAGTTGATCAGTGGATAAGGTTAATATTGGACAAATTATTTTTGGGAAATAAAGCAATACAAATCAAATCAAATCAATTTATTTTTGTAAGGCCCAAAATCACAACAACAGTTGCCTCTGAGGGCCACAATACAAGCAAAGAAGCAGAGAGAAGGGATGGAATACAATTGCTGGACTTTGGGAGTAAATATTTAGTTGAAATATACCTTATTACCATAAGGTGAAGTGTCACTAAATAGACACTTTTTTAGTTGGTTCTTTCTTACAAATTGTAACAAGGGAGGTGTGTAAAAAGCTGCTCTGTTGGCCACTGTGTAGCCAGCACAGAGCAGGTGTCCACGATTTGGCAATTTAGCCTTTTGTCACATTAATAATGATTAAAAACGCAAATGAATCAAAAATAATTTTACCTTTTTACCCACATTTAAACAGTTCACTGATATGTTTGTATAATTATCTAGATCCTGTATTCTTGTGAGGTTTAGGTCAGACAGACAGATAATGGTAAGAAATAATTTCATAATTCTAAGAGCTGCTCATCTCATCCCTGTGCCCACTTTTAGTCAATTAATCATTGCAAAAGGCAAATTTTAAGCTGAACAAAAATATACTGGTAGTTGTAAATACACTTTTTTAATTTTTGCGAGTTTGGGATGCTATTTTAGGATTGTTTTAGCATTTTTTATTATACTGTACTTGTTTTTGTTGAAAAAAGACACGACATAGATATTAAATGAATAATAACGTAAAATATTGTGCAGACTTTTGCTAATCTAATCAACATGTTTTTGGTTGATACAAGCAGAAGTCACTGGGCCAGAAAGCCGTGGATCTCATTACTCAAAGCCTATCACAGGAGAGAACCAAAATGGCCAAAATCGCTCATCTATCTCGCACAAACATGCACAGCCTTAGCCAATAAGTTATTAGCCTCTGGTAAAATCGTTGCAGTGTTGAGAAATTTCCATGTCGCCCACCTCCTCCGCATGCAGCTGTCCATGGCCGCACTAACCTTACCTTTAAGTGCTGTCCGGGGGCAGTAAACCCTGATAGAACATGCAGGTACAGTTTGGAATAACACAGTAAACTTTAATGAGGTTAATAAAAGGACATGAGCGCCTTAGAAGTGCCACGTTGGGACAGGTTAACTGGGTATGGTTTAAGCGGCACCATGCGGAGATGCAACATTAAAGGCAAGTAATGTGTTCGTGGTGAATCGTCAACACAACTGATCCAAAATCCTGTGTTGTCAAATTACATGTCGTCATGCTCACTGATTGTGAGCCGCTTCCGGTTGAACAGAATAACTTGACTAAAATTGCAGAAAGAGGGAGGAAATGGGACTACAAGGCGCACACACCCACTCTCACTCCAGGAGGCAGACTGACCTCAGAATAAACCAAAGCGCTGTGTCTGAGGATGTCTGGATATTATGTAGAAATATAGTACAATTCATTTTGACATTTTATAGAGTTCTTGTCAAAAACAAACCAAAATTAAGTATTCTTATTATTTTGAATAGATTAAATTGAGTTTATATGTCTGTCAGCATTGCCCTCTCTATTCATTCATTCATTTGTTGTTCTATTCAGTAAATGTACATGACCAGTCTGGCAAAGTATTTTATGGCCGTAAACTGCAGTAAAGGTGAACAGTGCATGAAAGCAGTAAAACGGAACAATCCCAGACAATGCCAGAGTGAAGTGTGTAGCTTCTCTTTACGTGAGCCTGCGGCGAGTGCGCTTTTGTGGAAGATAAATGGTGTGCAGCAAACAGAGCTGTGGGCCGCTCTTGTCATAAAGTGGGCCACGCCAAGCCAAGGCGAGCGGAGCTGAGCCCACTACAAAAGTTCATTACAGCTGAGCGCAGCGGGAGTCACATAACGGCAGCTGTGTGAAGAAGAGAGCAGAAGAGGGAAGTGATCGGGTAACTCATCTCATCCTCTGTATATTACCAGCCCAAAGATCTGGTCACTAAAATACTGGTCTACAAGAAAGCAATTTATGTGCAAATAAAGAAAAAAATCCAAATTAAATAGTTGTTTGTCAAGACTTAATTGTGATTTCTTAAACGTTAAAAGTTATTCAAAGTGATAATTTTAAAATGTATTATTACAGAATGCAGATAAAATCCGAGTCATCCTAATCCCAGTCATATGCACCGCTAGACAGAAGCGTTTTGAGTCTACATTTGAACACGCCCATAGTAGAAACCCATCTCAACCTTTTCAGGAAGATTGGTCCATATTTTAACCGCATAAAACTGAAACACTGATTCCTCGTGTTAGAGATAGTTCATATGGCACTAACATGTGGCGCTAGGCCATGGAAAGACACTGATCTATGCTCTGAGCCACAAGCTCATCGTTTGATTTGCAAGTTACAGAATGAGACTGCAGACACTTCCCCGTTTCTATGGGCAAAAAACTTTGTTTTGCAACCACACTTTGATCTTTTGGATGCAGTGAGTGAAAACCCTCAATTGGCACACCGAAGGTTGACGCAGTAAAATGATGTAAGCTGTTGCTCAGTAGTAAAGGCAATACTTAAAATTATCCAATTAAGTGCATAGACTTCTAGTTCTAGAGATGGAGTTACCCAACCTGGCTCACACCAGATTGATGTGTGAATTGAGTTCTTGAGTTTATCAATCTGGAAAGTATCTCACCAAAAGCCGTTTGAATTCAGTTTAAATCTTCTAAAAAAAGCCAAAATACGTCTGTTGGGATCGCCATATTTCTTTAGGTGTGTCTAGGGATGCGTACCGCTACGACGGACCGGATCTGGACTTGTAAAAACGTTTCGGTTCAGGTCCAAAAAAAACGAAACCCCGGTGATTCGGTTCTGGACTCATAAAATATAGCACTCAAGTACTATATCCTTTTTGTTCTAGAATCCAGACCATCTTAAACCTTCCATTGATCACAAAATTCGCGCTGGAAAAGACGTAAACACTGCCATGCGCCGCTGTCAATAGTGCACACGGACCCTAATTAGCGACGCACGCGTCTTCCGGGCATCAATGAAATTTCCCCATGTGGGACAATAAAGGAATATCTTATCTTATCTTAAGTTGAAGCCGGCGAAATAAGTTTAAAGATGCGAGAGACGGGAGCGTCTCGTACGTGTCGAGCTGCGCGGAACCGTGTATCCACATGTGAACATTGAAGCAGCAGCTGGTAAGATCACTGGCTTTATTTGAACCGTTTTAAGCTGTGGCCGCCGTGTGCAATGTCGTGATCGTTAACGTGCTGCGGCTTAAAGGGGCGGGGTCAGTGTGGTTTCTTGTCTGGGTCTTTGGTCTGGGTGTAAATATGAATGATATAACTTAAGTGTTGTGTTGTATTTGGCATTAAGTAAATACAAAGTAAAGTCAAAGTAATATTGCTTAATTGCTGCATTCATTAATTGGAGTTTATATTTTGTAATAGTATTTTGTATTTGTATTCTACAGTTGTTAAATATGGTCTGGTGTTTAATGCTGCTAATATGATGTATTATTTTGATTTGTTGTGTAAAATATTTTCATATTCTACTTTTGATACTGCCAAGTTGATTGCTTTATAGTGATTCAAGTTGACTTTGATGCTAGTTTTTGTAACTGTTATTTTACAGTGACTTAATTATTTACACTGGTGAATTGTCTGTTTGAAGGTTTTTACCTGACTTTTGATGCCAATGGATCTGTAACATTAAAGAGTGGAAATGTGTCTAAAGGCAAAACATTGTATCAGATGAAACAGCTGCTTTGACCCTTGACCCAGACTGACCCTGTCAACAATACTCAACATGCTCTTGTTGTTGAGTTGAGTCTTAGCTAGTAGCTTGTGATTTGTAAGTTGTAACTTCTGTTAAAAAACAGTGAATAAACCAGACAAGTTGAGTTTATTTCAATCTGCAGTTAAGCCTTGTGTTTGATAGTCGTCCTTGTTCAAGTGTCTTCAACTTAATTTTGCCAAGTAGCTTGTGTTATGCTGTTGTAACATTATGCAAATATGGCATGGTTTAGGTCCGGACCTAATGAGTCCGGACCTAATCCTAAACCTCTGGATTCAAATCGGACTTGAACATGAACGCGGGTTTAGGTATGCATCCCTAGGTGTGTCCCTTTCACTTCCGCCCAAACCTCAAAGCTGCACTATGATTGGTCCGCCACAGAGCTGCCGGTGTCAAGCCTCACAGCGGGAGACGAGCCAGAGGGATTCTCAAGGAGTTTGTAAACTCATCATCAAACATCACAGAACTTGTAAACACTCAAAGTCTGTTTAGCCCAAACAAAGTGAGTCTTCACGCCCAAACTATATGGGAAATATGGGGTTCAGGTGTAGTTCCATGGTGGGGGCAAACTCGCATGTTAAAAACAGATATGTTAAAAAGTTTCTTTTCTTTTATCTTGGTTTTTTTAGGCTTTTCTGAAGACCCCAGACTACAGCTTCACTCTTGATTTCATCGCAAACATTCGTACCCCCGGCAGTAAGCACCTCTGCAGTCCCTGTGGTCATATAAGACAGCTCTCCAACTTTTTATTGTTTTTCAGGTTTGTTTTCCTACTATTTGGTTTCATTCATTAGCCTCTAATTCACACACAGGCTGCTGTTGATTTGGGCCCAGACCAAGCTTTTGATTTCACATTTGTCTGCCTGCTGTGTTTGTTCACTAAACACTGGGTAATGACCACTTCACATTCATAGTCACACACTCCTCCTACAGTTGTATTAATGATAACATGCAGCCCATTATGTCCCGTGTAAAGCCTGAGTGTGGTGAGTGTGTGTGTGGATGGTTGCTTAACACACTGACAACATGGCGTAACGTCTGTGTGAGTGTTGGCCTAGCACAGACCTGCCAGGGGGATTTATGTTCTTCAGTCGAGGTGTTGCTACCGACACAGCAGCCTCCAGCCAAAGCACAGGCTCCACTTTAAAATGCCTACATTTGACTAGACACTTTTTTACTCACCATATTTTAATGTTTACTCATAGAAAATAACAGCTGTGCAGCACTCCCACTTCTTTTGATTATGCATATTAACTCACAGAAAAAAGAGTCAGGTTCAACTGCATGATTCTTCCATAGTTTCATCTTGGCACTCCGGTTTCTCCTACCATCGACCCAAAACATGCACAACAGGTAAAATCATCAAGCTAAGGTAATCTTGACTAAGACCGGGTGATAAAGGGAACAAATGGTCATATTTTTCCCCCATATTAAATTGTTCTTTCTTTTCAATTTGATTTTCCTCCATCTTATCAAAAACTGCACATTATATAGTAATATTCAATACAGTATAAAAATTCAGCCAGATACTTCACTAGAAATGGAAAGAGGTTGTGTCTGGGGAGGGGAGGTCTGATGATCTCCCATGTGCCCTTTATTGTGAAAAACACTTTGTTTTCCTGAGGCACACAATGGAACTCTTAAAGCCAATGTCGCATCGCTGATATTAAACACTAGGGATTTACTTTGTTTCTTTCTGATGTCAAACAATCTCTAGCCATTTGATTGCAGTCATCTGGACACTGGAGTCATTCTCAATCTGCAGATCTAATCTGAGAACTCTGATATTTAGACTAGATTCGCAGATTGAAAATTACTCCTGGAAGAGAGTTGAAACTCCTTGTTTTTCAGTGCCCAAATGACTACAACTGAATCTTTTTCTCTAATGGAACACTCCTGAACTACTTCCAGTGCAAACAGGTCAAATTCACCCCAAACCTGTGTACTTTCTGAGTAGTTTTAAAGTTCAATCCAGAGTTGTATTGGGATGAATACTGTAAACGCCTCCACTAGAGCTTTACTTTATAATGTTGACATTCTTTGGTGTCCGATCTTTTTTCTTGAGTCAAAAAAAACAACTGTTCCTCTGTGTGAGCTCTCGTTATGAATCACAACAGTGCATGGACAGAATACATTTCTACTTGCGTTATAATATCTTGATAACGGACAAAGAAACATGGCCTCAAAGAAGTTGTTAACATGGTTCTCTAGTCTAGAACCCTTTAAAGGCCACCCTCCAAGCTGACAGATGACACACAGTTCCCATGCTTCTAATGTTAATGTGTATATCTATCCGATCTGGTTCTGGGTGGAGCATTGGCAGAGTTGTGATCCAGGTCCTAGAGCTGGTGCCAGTCTGGCTACAAGCATCAGTGACTCACCAGGGCCGTGAGGTCTTCATGTTTCACCTGCGCAGCTTCACAGGACCGTCACACCAGAGATGAGCCGGAGGACTGTTTTATTTGGAAACACAAACCATCGCCAGCAATTATCCCAAATGACTCTAATCGTAATCGTTGATCTGGCTTTCTACTTTGTCTGTGTGAATTTCCAGGATGGCTGTTAAACGTCTAAGGTGCACACACTCTTTCTCCATCAGAGGTAACGCGTGTCCTTTTGTCCTCTCACTGTCCTGTTGAGTCCCGGGACATTTGTCTGGGCTGATGGAAGCGGCCAGTTAAAGCACAGCTTGGGCCGACAGAGGTCTGAGCTCTGGCAGCTGTCGGGGTGTTGACAAGCCTTACACTGCGATAACCCACACGTCACTGACACATCCCGGACACACTGCTCATGAGACGATGAAGCTGGGGAGGATCAACTCCAATTGTTTTTGGTTTTTTTATATCTTTATTGTCATGATTATGTTTTGTTTTTTACTTTAGTTTTACAAGTTGAAATTCAACATTTCCAGAAGACTGAAAATACTTAATACTTAAAAAGGGATTTTAAAAGTACACATGGGGAACTGGGGACTTTTGGAGCAATGGTGTCTTGATTACAGAAGAATAAAGATTACTAAAAGATGCATAAATCACTAAAAGGTGGCTAAAAGCCTTCAATGTGAATTTTGCTTTACCCCTTGAAACAAGATGGAGGAGCAATTTCTGGATTCAAGATATAAATTAGAATGGCGAAAAGAATATTAATGTATTGTGTGATAGCACAGACTGGGAGGCTCACTTCTGTCAGTATCCCCCAAGGCAGCTGTGGCTAGAAAAATAACTTACCATCTCCAAGTATGCAGTGAATGAGTAATGAAAAGTACAGAAACGTCTTTGAAAGTGTCCTCTATATAAACCTTGTGAATATGTACATTTCTAAGGAAGCTTTAAGGTGCTGCAGGATTTGGTAAAAAAATTGAATCTCTTGCGACAGCGATTAGATTTGCAATTTATGCTTTAAAAAAAGGATTCAGAATCAGGATGCCGTTCAAAGTTCACAATTTAAAGACATCCAGGAGAATTGACAAAAACTGGCAAACTGACAATTTTATTTATATTTAAAATGTTTGTAACGATCTAAACTACAGGGTTGGAAGTTTTAGTGCAGAATAAGAAAGAAAATTGCAGCCTTTTGCTCATTTGCTCAGTGCGTTCATTCATCCATTGTCATTTCAATTCGATTGCCATTCATCTTTCAGCCCATGAAGGTACAACGTAATCATGGGTTTGCTTGAATGTATGGTGTGCTTGTGTGTACCTGGTTCGTGGCCCATGGTGGTGGACAGCGCTGGCATGGCCTGAGCCTTCTCTCCCAGGGGCTGTGGAAAATGGCAGCGGGGCGTCAGGAGCGGAGCACCAGCTGAATCCACGCTGCAGATTTATGCCATAGAGATCTGCGGGAGAGACACATTTTAGAGACTACTTGTCAAACAGTAGAGCGGCCGCGAGCTTGTGTGTGCCGGGCCCGCTACTGTAAAACGCACGGTTGTGTTTGAGGAATGTTTGGGGATATCAGAGCGACAGGTTCCCATGGGGACGCGGTGCAAACGTATGTAAGCGAGTGTAGTAGAGCCAGCTCTCTGTTGACAGTCAGGTATGTCAGGTCTTTTTCCTTCAACGCCTGGACATCGCTTTATATCAGAGCCAATATCGCCTTGTCTGTCATGAACCTCCTCTCGGGCAAATATCACAGCGGAAACAAGGGAACGTTATCTGCAGAGGAGAACGGGCCTGTGAGAAACCAAACGGGCATGTAGGGGAGTCATTGCTTCGTAAATAATGGCGCTCAACTGGAAAGCCAGATAGGGCAGGGACAGGAAGACAGGTGATGTAAAACGTCAATAAAAACGTCTATGGTTTGTTTAAATGTCCCACTGGAGTCGCTGCACGCATCAGACACACAGTAGCATAAAATAAAAGTCTTAAAGGGGAGGTTCAGAGTGCTTTTTCATTTGGACAAGCCAAAGACATCCAACTCTTCTGTACGCCAAAGAGCTAAACATGAAAGACAGTCATAGGACCAGTCAAATGCACTGATTATGGAAGACTTTCCCTTTACTTTAATCAAACTACAGTTTAAAAAAAAAAATGTTTTCCTCTTTATTTATTCCATGTTGATCCAAAGCAAATAATTTACATTTGTTTAAAATACAGTATATACACATTAATTTAAAGGAAATATTTTCTACATTAATTGTATTGTATGTATGTATAACATATACAATACATATATTATGTTTTACATGTTTTATTCATACATATGTTCCCATGGGGAAATTACAAAAAGCTAGCTTGTCCTGTAATGTTAATGTAAGCAAGCAGTTATAATCAACATGATTTGAAGCTAAAATGCTCAAAACAAGTCTGGTGATTTATGAAGTGAAAACAGTGCAGAAGATCTTGGAGCTCTACTTATGTAACAAATAAGAGAAATTTGGAATAGTGTGTTTTCTAAGGCTGACTGGAAGAAGACACAAATGTGAATAATAATACAGCTCAAGAGCCATTTTTGCACAAAGTGTGGTTTAAAATGAAATGGAAAAAGTGACATGTATATAATGCATTTGATTTTTTATTTGTGGAGAGTAAGCTGAATATATAATTGTTTATAATGATGAAAGTGAAGGACGCATGATAATCGCCATTATCATTTTGACACTGAAGCAAACAAATCCTATGAATCCATTCTGGTATGCACAGCAAATTCATCAATAAGTCCGAGATCAACTAGAAGCAATGATGTGTAATATTTGAATGAACGACTGTAAAATCAACAGCTGTTGATGGGCTGAATAAGTTGTCCGCCTGTGCTTCTGATGGAGCGCAGTAAACACCTGTCACCTCAGGGACCGCATCTGCGGCATCCGCCCCAAAGTCAACCTTCTGAACAGCGAGGCCTCGGGGTCCAGTTTCACGCGAGTAGAGGAAACAGTCAGAAACCCCGCTCCTCCACACTTCCTGAAGCTAAAAGTGTGGGGAGAGGCTCGGGTTGGGTAGATGTTCGCATGTGTCATGGCGGAGTTCCACATTACAGCTCATTGGGACCTACTTGGATAACTGAGTAGGAGGACACATGGGAAAAGTAGCTCAAATACAAAGCAAAAATAAAAAGATGAGGGAACGGGAAAAAAAATCCTTGTAGAATCTAAGCTACATGTACAAAAACAATTTATAAAAGATAAAAATGTCACGATTATCAAGTTTTTGTACATGAGTGCTTTTTGTTAGTTCAATCAGACCATTTGATTTCATAAAGCTGGTCACATACATGAGCCATGGCAATGTAAATAGACCGTGTGAATGAAAGAAATTAAGGATTTTACTGTTGTTTGGTGCAGTGGTGTGTGCAAGGGAGTGTTGGGGCCCCACAAGAAGCTTTCCAGCCACACCTTCCCCCCTTCTTCTCTTTACCTTTGAAATAAAAAATATGATGAGCCCACTTTAAACATTATTATGGTTCTTCTGCTCTAATGCCACTGTTGATGCATCCCATCTATTGTGATCAACATATAAAACTACAGTTGAGAGAGAGACACGTCTGTGACATTTCATTACTGTAATGAGCCCTGGAGCCCTCTGAAGACCCTTGGTGATCAAGGCCCCAAGCAGTTGCTCGTCTTGCCTGTTAGGTAGTTACTCCTCTGGTTTGGTGATCATGTCAATCGTGAATAATCGTTAAATCGGGATGTTTCTTCTCTCAAACAAAAATCTGTGATTTTTCTTTTTTTGTCGACGTTGAGATTAAAACCGGCTCACAGCTGCAGCTCTGCTAATAATGTGAGCGTCAGATAGAATGGGGGTTCCATGTACAGTGTGAATCAGGTCATAAACTCTGCCCCTGTGGAGACAACAGCTGGGAGTGAACACTTCCTGAACACCCAAACACAAATACAGGCAGTGGAGCTGGGATGAACAGGGCCAAAGCAGCACCTGGAGCTCCACACCACGTTGTGATAAGAGCACAGTGGAAAAAGCAGGTAATGATTATTCTTCTGGACTTAGATGCACCAAATATGGTCCATGCATCAAATGAAACAGACATGCAACTAAAAAAGTACAAGAATGAATCTTTATGGAATTGCACACTATTGCCACAAGTATGAAATGAGATGGTTGGACAAAGCACTTTACGCATTTACTGGCATATGTGAACATAAGTGTTTTAATTTTTTTAATAACATAATAAAGTTAGTTTAGGGTCCACAAGAATGTCACAATAAAAATGCAAAAAAATATATGTATTTGGGAGATCCAAAGTAAAGCTGAGCGATCAACTTTTTCTCCGATTTAACTCTTTGGATGTGCGTGTTTCCGTCAACATAATCCTTTGTTCAAGATCTATCTTTTTAAGACAGACTCTAGGAAAAAACTTTTCAAGCATCTTGTGACATCTTTCCATTATCACTTCTTATCAAAGAAAACATGTTTCCAAGTTCTAAGAACGTATCATCCACAGGTTTGCATGTGAACGCCATGAGTTATTGAAAGGTGATGAAACCAGAGTTTGTAAGGCTCTATAAAAGAGGTTAAGAGGAGCAGCAGAGCAGGTTGGAGTGCTTCAAGTCCTGACCACAAATGTGTCCAGCAGGCCTGTGTGAACAGCACTGAGCTGGAGCCAAGAGAGTTGACCCATGCTGCCGCGCCTCACTGCCTTTGTCAGGAGACGCATTGATGTGAAGGACAGGCTAATGGAAAGACAAGGGACACTATGAAGGGGTGCCATGCTCTGCGGCTGAGGAAGGAGCACATTGTCCCCTTCTTTCCGTTGGCTCTAGGAGGGCAGGAAGCATGTCACAGCCCCAGGCACCTGGGACCTTTTACAGGCATCTGGAGCATTGCATGAGCTGATCTTCAGACACATTGCCCTGAGTGCGGTCTGTTCACATCGCACTGTATCAGATGGTCACAGCTGAGGCAGACAGTGGACACTCTGATGGACATTAAGAGCTGTGCTGTGTTCTGTGGTCACTTCAGCAGTCATGTGGCACCATCTAGTGGCTGAGCAGGGAACAAGTACAGTAGACAATCATTTCATGTTTTTTCTTCATTTTCATTATTTGTACAGTCAATTCTCACTGAATGCATCAAAGCTATCACTGAACACATGTTTGGAATTATGGTTTTGTTAAATACATGAATTCCATAGGTTTTATATTTTAGGTTCTTCAAAATAGTCACTGCTCCGCTCACTCTTGGCTCAGCGGTGAAGAAGGCTAAGGGTTTTCAGCAATGTCAAGAAAAGACTTTGTGGAATCTGAATCAAACATTTCAAAAAGATATTAAACATGTTTTCTTTGCTACATAATTCCATACACCTTGCTTAATATATTAACCTGCAGTTAATATGAAATCACAGAGTTTAAAGTCACATTTCAGAATCCAAAATTAGCAAATTTAACAAAACATTACTCAATGATAATATATAAAATCACTGATGATCATTTTTAATAACTTGCACACTCTGTATTGGCATAAGTATTTTCATTCAACTAGGTATACAACTAGGTTTTGCATATTTTCACAACAAAGGACTTTGCAAAATGTGTTTAGCACAAAAACATGAATGGACCATCAAAAAAACTATTAAACTATTTAATATAACTTAATAGTGCAGAAATATAACTTTATACTCTTGTTTAAGAGATTACACTAGGCTTTTCTGTTCATTTTAATTACAGTTGATACACTCTGTGTATTCTCTCAAATGTTAATGCTCTCACTTTAAAAATAATTATATATTTTAGATGTAAATTGAAAATCAAAATTGCAACGTTTATTAGAAAAATTACAAGAAGATATTTTGCCCAAGTCAAAATCTTTTGAGTTGTTGTAGTTTTTGGAGGAAAGTATTTATTAGCTACTTTAACAATGTCTTTGTTTTGGGAGTAGTTAAATCTGCGTGTGCGTGTGTGTGTATGTTGTCTATCCGTGTTCAGTCGAGTGGAGCATGAAACTTGAGGTGGGCTCTGTATTTAAAGAGAAAACAGCTCCGGGTGATGGATGGGAGGATGGAAACCAGGAAATGTATGCGGCTGTTATTCTTCCTCTGTTCAAAAATAAGCGCGTCGGACCTGCCACAGTGTCACAGGTGCCTCACACAGCTGGAGGTACATCACGTTAGCCAGCGCCTCGAGGAGGATGACTGACACTGAAAAACACTCAGAGACCTGCTACATGTCCTGGGGCTTGTCCACAATCTGGACCGATGCTTTGAGTTCACACTTCACTCAAAGCCATAAGACACAATCCTCTTTGGGAATAGACAAGAAAAAACATATCAAACTTCAAGGTGTTCACAGGTCAGTGAGAAGTCTGGGCAAAATGGCTTCCAGAGGAGTTCAGTCACAACAACTCAGAACAGAGCCATTAAATGCAAAAAGCTCTAACAGAAAGATTTGCTAGGGGATTAACAAAATGATGTATTATTTCTTAAAAATGCCTTCATATTGCAAGGGTTTACCTATAAAAGATTTCTAACTACCAGTGTTCAGAGTGGCATAAAGCTATAACCATTCTCCATTTCTATTCCATTTCTCTCCATTGTTTGCATTGAATGCAACGAGACGTGTAAGAGGGAATACAGAACAATGGCCTGTCTCATCAACTAAAACAACAGAGCAGAGTAAGAGTGAGGCTGTGTCTTCAGAGTTCACCTGCTCCCCTTAGACTGTAATGTCTGTGCTGCATACAGAGGAGGGACACCACCCAAAGTGACCAGTAAGAGATGAGCCCTGGGCGCAGAGCTAAAAAAGCCATTTCAGATCAAATAACAACTTCATAGAAATAGCACAGAAATAGCACTCACACGGGCGTTCGAGCGTTGGACGCACGGCCAGCACGGCCAGCACGGCCGACGCAGTAAAGTTGGAAAAGCTTAACTTTTTTGTGGCAGACGCGGCGCAGCAACCAATCAGAGATTACGCACTAGTGACGCTCTAGCACTACCCGGAAGAAGGACCAAAACAAACCCAGCAACATTTTTTTTTTTAAATCCTCAAGCAGCTCTTGGTGCAGTTTCAGCTAATGGGTGAAGGCAGTATTATAATGCTGAAATAATTTAGACACATCAACTCTACTTGACCTTTTCATTCATTGGACACAGGCCTCATAGTCAAGATCATAGAAGATTATAGTCAGATACTTAAGGAGTGAGCAGAGTTTAGTGAATATCTTTATTTATATATTTTTAAATGTATTGTTGCAGGGTTTGTTTTGGGCCTTTCCAGGTAGTGCGTAGCAAGTCGCTAGAGCGTAATCTCTGATTGGTTGCTGTGCCTCGTCTGCTGCAAAAATGTTCTGTTTTTCTGCGCTGGCCGCGCTTGCCACGGCAACGCTCGGCGCTCAACGCAATGCTTATCGGCGACGCTTTTCGGCGAAGCTTACTGCGCCGGGTTTTTATTATTTATTTATTTTGATATATTATTTTATCATGTTAGTAGTATGTATGTAGTAGTAATGTACGTAGCGAGACCCCTGTAATATATATTGTACTGTAAAATTTGTATATTTATATTATTGTACTGTAAAATTTGTATATTTATATTATTGTACAGTAAGATTTGCATATAGTTGCATCCCTAAAATCTGGTTATTTGTGGGTTTATAGTGAGACTATTTGAAATATTAAATTTGCAAGTATTATGTTTTTTCCTCTATTCACACATTTTTTTTTATGTTGCCACATGATTAAGACACCAAAATCCCTTCAGAAAGGATATAAAAAGTAGGTAAGGAAAAGAACTCCTACGGCCCCGACTTTTACAGGGCCACCATGACTGACACTAATCTGGTCTCGTAGGGTTCTCCGCCACCTCGCACACCTTCTTCAGTTACAGCTCTGGTCCAGTTCAGTCCAGCGAGACTAAAAACTATCCAGCAGCCGCGCTCTATACTTCCTCCAAAGCAGCGGAGAGCAACCCGGTGGAGACCCGTAACACCTGCTCCACTTCTTTTTGCGTGGGTGCTACTGAGACCAGAGTTCATGCACTGATCACGAGTTTTCCTTTTGGAAATTGAAAGCGATCCGATTTTATGGCTGTTAAATTCACACATATCCCACATCACTACTGCTGGCTAATCTGTCCTAGTTCAGTGCAAGCTTTTCACTTAGCTAACTAATCTGTGGATGATTTTCAACAAAACAAACTAAAACAAACTAAAACATTGTCGAATAATGTCCACAGTAAGGCTGCAACTGCCAACTATTTTGCAATTCGTTAATCTAGCAATTATTATTTTGCTTAACCAATCGTTTTTTAATCTGAGAAAGTTACCCAGATAAATGATGATTTAGTATCGAGTATACTTGCAGACAAAATAGGTTTTTAAACAAAAACACAAATTTTAACGTAATGCTTTGTTTAAGCAATAAAACCTCTTCTCTTAGAACATGGCATGTTTTAGAGTAATGATTAGGCCTGGTTGATTACAAAAATAGTGGTTAAGCTATTAATTTATTTGAGAATAAAAATATGAAAACAATACAACTGACAATTGCTAAATTCCATAAGGGCTGCAACCAACTATAACGTGAGTAAGATTAGAATTTTCTTGTAGTGATTGATGATTAAATTAGTCAGAAGTTTATTTTAATATTCGATCAGTCACGATTGTTCTGATCAATCATTGCAGCTCTACATTCTAATGCAATACTTTAAAAAACATGATGGAAGAGTGTTTCCTAAGGCATATTGGTTAGTCTTGGATGGGTTATGGGTATGGGGCACCCGTGTGGACAGATAGGATCTAAAATCAATTTGTCTGTGGTGTTTTGTGCAGCACAGAGGCTTGGAGAACCACAGAGTGTGAAGGCAGAGAGATGGAGTTACAGCCACATGTACACAACCCTAACTGACACAGTGTCAGAGTGGAGTGTGGAGAAGCTCAATGTTCATTAACCAGAGCTGTGCAGGAGTGCAGAGTATTACACAGCAGCCTAATAGAAGGATCGTCCTGCGACTCTGAAATGGAAACAGTGTTTGGAGCAGAGGGAAAAGAGTCTGTGCCAGCTCTGCTCTGGCAATTGCCATCTTGTTAGAGCTCTGGAAACTTGCTTGAGCTCCTCTGGCCATCATCAGTGTGGTTGGTATTAGGCTGGAGCAGCGCGCCAGCCCAGGACATGGCTGCACACAAACGCCAGCCATGCTACTTCTTTTTAGCACTAATGATTTAGTATAAGTACAAGAGAGGGTTGGGGTCTAAAGCAGCATTGACTTTCAAGAGTTAGCTGACGTTATTTAGTTTAAATTAGGGCAGCACGATTTGGTAAAACAAGCTAGATGCCATTTTTAAGTATCAAGGAATCTGTTCAAAGATTCTGAAATTAGTTTATGAACTGACACGCCAACTGTTTGTACAGATCTGAACAACAGGGTAAGCAGCAGGGTTGGCAAGCGTTACTTTTAAGAGTAACTTGTTACTTTACCTCGTTACTGCCCTGGAAAACTAATGCGCTACAGTGTTGTAAAAGCTGACGTGAGTCCTTAATTGATTTGGAACTTTCTCGTCTGAAAACGAGGCTGCAATTACTGTTTTATAGCACTACTGATGCAAAAACTAAACCTAACACAGGGGGCGAGCCTGATGGCTTGGATTTCCTACAAACACAATAACACAATCATTCAAATATCAAACAAGCAAAGTAATGTGTTTGACTGAGCTTTATTTCTCTTTATGTTAACAGAGTAACACAATACAATGCCACACAATAAGCACGTGTAGGCCTCTCAAGCAAAGACAAACGTCACCAAAACAACATTGGATTAGCAAGAGCACTAATGCACAACAACAGAACGTACTAGATTACATGGGTGCACAAAACTAACGTTCCTTGTTGAGCTAAAAAAGTAACTCAAGTACTCTAAAGGCCCGTTCATACCGCTGCGTCAAAGCGTCCACTTTATGTTCAAAGTCTATGTGGACCCGGGTCTTGGGCGTCCAGCATTTTTGCAGCGCCAATCCTTAGTTTTGAGCAGCGTGACGGGGGTGTTTGATTATCGTATGCTTTGGACGCGGAGCGGCCGACACAGTAAAGTGGAGCAAAGCTGAACTTTTTTGAGCCAAACGCGGCGCAATAACCAATCAGAAATTACCCTCTAGTGACGTGCTACACACAACCCGGTATAAGGCCCAAAACAAACCCTGCAACGATGAAAAAATCCTCAAGACGCAGCTCTTGGAGCAAATAATGATAAACTCTGGTCACCTCTGAAGTATCTGCAGGTCCCAGACGGGCCCCGGAGCTTGGTAAAGTAAATACACCAAAGCCACTTTCTCCACCTGTTCTGCCTTAGCACCAAGAGAACAGCAACACTGCGAAACACAACAAATCCTCCACTGCGCATCTGCGCTGGACGCCTCGGACACGCGTGTTCTGGAGAGTTTATTTTTGGGGAGCGCGTCCGGGGCGTAGCGGTGTGAACTTAGCTTAACACGTTATCAGCAAACTCGTTACCCCCAACTCTGGTTAGCAGGAAATGTGGTGTTTGTGGGGGAAATGTCGATACTTTAAAAATTGAAGCCCTTGTAATTTGCTGATTCCGACTGTCATTTTGATTGGATTAATCTTGCAGGCCTTTGTGGACAGTGGTCAAACCATTGCCGAATGCAACACGGACCTGACAACCGACAACTAGTGCATTTTGAATGACAGATCACCAGTAGTGATGACAAGGACTGAACCAAGAATTTCAACAGAGCTATGAAGAATTTTGTGAGATGGATGTAATTTTTGAGAACTATTTTGAGTATGTTGTATGAATGTATAAAAATGTATTACAACTGTTCAAATTCAAACAAAGTCTAAAAAAAAGTAACAAAGCAAAGCTATTTTAGGGTTTAGTCGATCCCCAATTACTCTATTATTTTAAGCTGAAACCTGTAGTAAGATGACATTTTCATTTCAGAATGTTAAAAATGTATTTGTTTCTTGCATTGTATAGAGTCTTATGAACAGATGATTCTTGAATAAGTACAAACATGCCCCATGTGCAGCAGAGCTCTACTCCATCAGAATGAGAAATCTGAGCAGTCTTCTCTACAAGTCAAGTGGGACTCAAAATATAAAGACTTTCCACATTTGCCTGATAATCTTTCCACATAACAATAATGTACGCTGATATCAATCTGCATTTGGGTCAGGCACGGAAACATCTGAAGTCCCTTAGAGTCACCAGACACAAGCACAGAGATTGTACCGATGAATTTACAGCAGGTATGGAAACCATCAGATACAGAGCTCAGGAGAAACCCAATGTGACGCTCAGTGGGTCAGCGCTGACACAGATGTATAACGTCTAGTTCAGAGGGAACAGTAACTACTTATACTCATTTAAGTTCATTTTGTCAATATTGCCCACCCGTAGTCAATACCCCCTCAAATCACATTGCATTTTGAAAAACCTGAAATAGCAGAACGTGGGCGCCAACTGACCACCAGTTTTCAACAGAAACTCCAGGTCCGGTCAAAGTAATGCACTTGAAGCTTCAAAGACAGGCCACTTTATCCTTCTGACAAGAATCCAACCTTTATTTAATCACAGCTCAGGTTTCATCTGATGTGGACCAGACAAAACAAAGCGTGTGAACCTGTTCGACTGAACTGCAGCTACACCACACACCCTTTCTCACGTGGGAATGCAGTAGTGAGCACATGGAATGACACAAATCATACAAAATTGACTTTTTCTTTAGCTTTTAACCATGTCCCCTCATTAAAAAATGCAAGGAGTTGTATTTAGCTTCATTTGTGCTTGTTTGATGAATCCAAGTACTCTGAGCCTCAGAAAAAACACTTTCAATTTGATGTGACAAGATCTTACGTGCCATTTTTAAGTCCATGAATCAGTTCATTAAATCATGTTCATTACAACTGCGTGCCTAGATTACCATGTTGGTGAAGGTTAGAGTTCTACCACATGCAACAACATCCTCAGATACTGATGACCACAAATAAAAATGTGGCAGTTGCTCCAAATCCAAAAATGATACTGTACTGTAAGAAAACAACAAATATCTCCCTCACATTAAGCCAATCCCTCCACTTTGGCTCTTTAACATTTGCTACCAGTGACTTACCACATGGAAAATAACAACATGAACATTACAGTGTAGATGCCCCAGCTTACCGTAATAACTTCACCTGCTGCATGCACTCCTACTCTCCACTGTCGTTTGGTCCTGCAACGCTTCGCGGAAATCCTCCCAAACAGGAAGGTCCCCGCCCACCAGGAGAGGCTTACCTGGACAGACCTGAAACGCAGGTTTGAAGTGCTTCAGTCTGCAACGATAAGAGGAAAACGAGAAGCAGCCGTGAGGAGGACGCAAACAAAGTCTGTCCAATATGTAAAAAGAGAGGGCGGCGGGAGTTCAGATATTGTATCAAATTATAATAGAAGCTGTGCGAGTGACTGCATAATGCATGGCCATATCCTGTGCAGTTGCCATGATCATTGCATGACGAAAACACTGCACCATTCCACCACTCTAAAAGACAGGAAAATTTGCAACTTTGAAAAAACTACAAGACCGAGGAATACCAAAAGCAAAGAAACTTGACCAGTGAAATGGTCCAAAAAACGTGTTTCCATATTATTATTATTAATAATAAAGAAACACAGGAACAAAGTGACTGCATAACTGAATAAAAAATGTCATTACAAATCTAAACAGAAGAGGTAACACTATGAGAAGAAACATGTGAAAAAGTAATAATGTCATAATATACTCTTATTGAGCTCGTATCTTTATCAACACTAAAACTTAAACCAGAACTTCATTTTTGATTTAGAGAGGAATATGCAACTTGTAATGAAACTTGAATATGCAAAAAAAAAAAAAAACATTTGTTGACATTAATGCCAAAGGATAATGGTTAGTTGGACAGGAATACAAGTAGGATTTGTATGGATGATGAGCTGTGGAAATTTTCAACGTTAGTTGTAGTAGCCCCATCTGTCCACTAGATGGAGACGTTGTAGCACGCTAGATGTGGTAAACGTCCCATTCAAATCCCATTTTTTTTTTTTTTTTTTTTTTTTTAAATTAACACCATCTTTAAGCAGCATAGCATTTTAACAGAGTACAATTAATGACAATATTATTTCAAAAACACATTAAAAAGAATGACCTGATCGACCAAATAATAATATAGATAATAATCTAAAAAGCCTTACGCCTGTGATACACTTTACAGGCTTGTTGAACTTGAATCCACACTCGGTGGTGGAAAAACACTGTCGTTCTGCCCCAAGGCAGCTGTAGCTACAGAAGTGAGGCTACCAATTTCCGTCGTTGGTTGCTCCCACCACCAATCACTCAAGTGTCTTGCCTTAGGACACAACGACAGAGCAGAAATTGAATCAGTAACAGTTTATTTTGGCAGTTTTGAAGCTCTGAAGGTTTGAATCACTTCAAAACACTGCTCTGAAACGTGATTCAAAGAACTTGTCACGTGACTCATGTTCATGAACAGCTGTTTCATGGGTGTTTCACTTGGGGGACTTTCGTCTCAAACCAGAGTTCATTGATGGGGCTTTAAACAAACCACAGAACAGTCGGTCTCAAACCTATGACGATTTAATGTCTCCACCTGCTTCCACAAAGTTTTAAAAAGGTGTTTGCATGTTGGACCCATGTTGAGATAAGTAATAACTTAATAGTCACATCCTAAAGCGGTTTCCAACTTCCTCACACTGACACTCCACGGTGCGAGATAGTAAACCTGTGACAGAGTTCTGTAAGTGCAGTGGCTAGAACTCTGGCATCTCGCCCGCCCGGAGCGAGGCAGGCCCGCCCGCCCGGAGCGAGGCAGGCCCGCCCGCCCGGAGCGAGGCAGGCCCGCCCGCCCGGAGCGAGGCCCGGAGCGAGGCAGGCCCGCCCGCCCGGAGCGAGGCCCGGAGAGAGGCAGGCCCGCCCGCCCGGAGCGAGGCCCGGAGAGAGGCAGGCCCGCCCGGAGCGAGGCCCGGAGAGAGGCAGGCCCGCCCGCCCGGAGCGAGGCCCGGAGAGAGGCAGGCCCGCCCGCCCGGAGCGAGGCCCGGAGAGAGGCAGGCCCGCCCGGAGCGAGGCCCGGAGAGAGGCAGGCCCGCCCGCCCGGAGAGAGGCAGGCCCGCCCCGGAGAAAGGCAGTATGAATATGAGGATCTAAGTCTGAGACCTGTTTGGTGTGGGATTAGTTTGTGTATAACAAATCACCCTGCCCTCCTCAGATTTAGCAGCTTTTACAAAGTATTCAATTAACTTCATTTAATAATGAAAAAAAAAAAATCACAGCAGCAGTTGCCTTAAAGGGCGAGATTGAGAAAATAAAAACACACATTAAATAGCCTGGACAGCATCCCTCCACAGAAGGAAAATGTAGGCAATTTTTGAATGAAACCTAAAATGTATTTATCAATCATTTTTAATATTCATAGTTTTCTAGGAACACCAATGCATCAATAATACACACAATTAAAATGTGATGTTATTTTATTGACAACCATTGAAAACAGAATGTGGTTCGAATCAGAGGCGGCGCCAGACATTCTAAACATCCGGGGCTTAGCCTAAAAAGAAAGGGAGGGGGTTCATCCGGGCCAATATGATGTGGTTTTAGTGCCCACAATACTGTATTTTCTGTACATAGAGTAACCCTCCAAAGGCAAAGACAGACCATGGCCTTTATGCCTTCTGAGAAAGCCCTCCAAAAACGTTGAACAGAACTGCAGAGGTGGTAGCATTTAGTTACATTTACTTTTTCCAGAAATTGTACATCTTGGTGTTCTGATTTAAAACAAACAGTCACAAAACCAACATGAAAAATACTTTGCTCCCAACGGGCTCGAACTCACGACCCTGTAGTCCAGAGTCTCATGCTATATCGACTGAGTGAGCCAGACCAATGTGTAGCTATGACATAACAGTCCACCTTTGCTCCTTCTGATATGATTTAGTTTCATTTTTGTAGAAAGTAAAAGTCAGCCTTACCTTTAGCAGACACTTGCCCCAATGAGCCGTTTGTCCTGTAGTGTCTCTGCTTTAGCTTTGTAGATGTATAAAACCTCTGAGCCACTGCTACAACCACAATTAATTCATCGTTTGAACGATCATGTGCTGTATATTCTACGTTAGATAAACTTTATTTTTCAGCACATGCACTGAATGTCTCTTTTTTCCAGTCAATCTGCTCTTATTTATGCCCTTCACTTTTTGCAAATTCTCAGTTAAATGATGTAGCAAAGGCCTTTTTGTCAGCTCCATGGTCAAAACGCTTACGTGCTGTCTGCTGTAAACATTGCGCACTTTCTACGCTCCCACCCACTTTCTACATGCAGCCAATCATACACCAGTTCAACAAAAATAACCAATGAAATGGGTAAAGAGAACAAGCATCCAATCAGAGATGGGAACGGTGCAGAGGAGAGTGACCCTCCGCTCTGCACAAATGACACGTTTCACGTTTAAAACATTTAAATATGAAAAGAACTACATGATTTAAAGTGAAGCCACAGCAGGATTCGAAAGCCTGGTCCCGGAGTCCCAACCCAATGCTCTACCTGTTGAAATAACCACTCAGTGGTGTCACATAGCGTTTGGGGCTTTTGGAAAAACATCTGGGGCTCAAGCCCCAAAGCCAGGTCCTAGCTCCGCCCATGGTTCGAACCACTGTGGATGTGGTAGTACTACAACATACCACTAGATGTCACTCTGGAGAAGTGTTTCGAAGCCTCAAAATATTTGGTTCAAATCCTTTGCGGTTCATGAGGCTCACTTGGCTCATCATTAACTGAGCCATAGTTGCTCCAGCGACTTTTTTCTGATCTTGGGCGAGAAAACTAGACAGGCCCATTGTATAGTCTGTGCAAACTTGTCAAACAGGAGGATATTAACACTGCTTTTAATGTCAGCTGCTCTTCCTGTTGCACTTGGTCATATACAGGAATAGTCCAGAAGTGTCTTACCATGTACCAGCACACTGTAATTCTGCCCGATTCTGAACATGATTCAGTCTTTGATCCGGACCTTAGGCAGTGGTCAGTTGTGAGTGGCCATACAAACCAATGCCCTGCCTCATTAGATCTCGTAAGCTAAGCAGGGATTGGCCTGATTAGTACTCGGATAGGAGACCACTGGAACGTCAGGTGCCACGGGGGGGTGTAGTGTCCTTGAGTTAGACACTTCAGCCACCATGCCTCCAGTCTCAAAGTATGGGGTGTACAAAAAGAGTGTGAGAGTGTGAAGATGGGACCCATCCGGTGTGTTCATTAACATCAACATCAATGTCCCAACCAAATAAACAAATAATAATCGTAATGCCAAAGGCTGTGACTTAATGAGAAAAAGGCTGTCGCCGAATGGAACTGTCTGCTTCCCATGAACACAGGCTCTTTGTGTGTGTCACAAACAAGAGGAGCTGTCCACATCGTCAGAGCACATTCCTCTACCCTGTGTCCAGTTCCGGAGAGAGGCAGGCCCGCCCGCCCGGACAGAGGCAGGCCCGCCCGCCCGGACAGAGGCAGGCCCGCCCGCCCGGACAGAGGCAGGCGCAGGCCCGCCCGCCCGGACAGAGGCAGGCCCGCCCGCCCGGACAGAGGCAGGCCCGCCCGGACAGAGGCAGGCGCAGGCCCGCCCGGACAGAGGCAGGCGCAGGCCCGCCCGGACAGAGGCAGGCGCAGGCCCGCCCGGACAGAGGCAGGCCCGCCCGGACAGAGGCAGGCCCGCCCGGACAGAGGCAGGCCCGCCAGGCAGGCCCGCCAGGCAGGCCCGCCAGGCAGGCCCGCCAGGCAGGCCCGCCCGGACAGAGGCAGGCCCGCCCGGACAGAGGCAGGCCCGCCCGGACAGAGGCAGGCCCGCCCGGACAGAGGCAGGCCCGCCCGGACAGAGGCAGGCCCGCCCGGACAGAGGCAGGCCCGCCCGGACAGAGGCAGGCCCGCCCGGACAGAGGCAGGCCCGCCAGGCAGGCCCGCCAGGCAGGCCCGCCAGGCAGGCCCGCCAGGCAGGCCCGCCAGGCAGGCCCGCCCGGACAGAGGCAGGCCCGCCCGGACAGAGGCAGGCCCGCCCGGACAGAGGCAGGCCCGCCCGGACAGAGGCAGGCCCGCCCGGACAGAGGCAGGCCCGCCCGGACAGAGGCAGGCCCGCCCGGACAGAGGCAGGCCCGCCCGGACAGAGGCAGGCACATGGGAATCCACAATGGCCACTTAAGCGTGAGAGAGATGTCCACTTGGACCTCATGCAGGAACAATATTTTTTTTTTCTTTTATAGACCAACAGGATCCAATAGATAATCATTTTAGTCATATGCACAGCTGCAATTATTCATGTAAAAATGCTTGACTTTTTGTATACATCACCAAGTGACTAATTGTCGCGAACTCAGATGCAGGTGAAAACGAGATGGTAAAAACTGTATAAACTGAAAAGAATGTTCCCACTTTGATCTCCCACTTTGGCATGTTTCAAGTGATTGTAACTTAGATGTTGAGCAGACTTACTCAGCAAAAAAACAGACAAAACAAATATTAGACAGCACCCGGAAGGTGATGGGACACAATTACAACACCGGAAGGAAGCATCTGAAATTACAAGGAAAAATCACACAAGTATGCTGTGAAGAAGATGGATGATGAAGATGAGGAAAATCCCCTTTAACAACCAGTGAGCCTCTGTCAGACATAGTTAAGTGAACAAATGGAATTATTCCACAAATTTGACAGCACTCCTACATGTTTTATGACAGATCATTTCCAGAATAAAATAATGACTTAAGTAGTTTACTAGATGTGTTCGGCCATCTCCTGTGTAACACCTAAAACAGAAAAAGTGATGTTTCCCTAAGGGCCAAAGGAGAGTTCTCAGCTCTCCTTACAAACGGAACATACTTTATCCCAAACAAAGACACAATAGATCTGTGTTTATCCAGTTCATAAATCTTGGTGTTGATGGGGCCCTTGTGTGTCCTTGGGGCGGGGCCCGTGCCACCCAAGGGCCACTTCTTCCTGAGGCCACCAACGCTTCTGTTCTGACTGTCCCTATGGAAATGCATCAGCACTTTAGGTCTTCCTCAACTGAGCAAGAGGCTGCCCTGCCCAGACTGTGTGCTCACAGCAGTCCCAGTTTGTCCTCAATGCACCACATTTGTATTTTAAACAGACTAATGAGTTTCAATGGAAATAGAAGAGATTTTAGGCAAAAGTATGTCTGTATGTTTACACATTCATGCAACAAATTATTGTATATCCCAGATAATTACATTTTATTATATAGAGAAGTTAATTTGTGAACTTTATATCCACCTTAAAAAATATTTTTTGTATATACAAGTTCGCTTAAAATAAATCCATACGACATTTGCCAATTCTACTCACAATACAAACAAAAAAAAGGACGTTTGTTATGATTAAGTAAGAAAATACAATACAAAGAAAGGACAAATGAATATGCATAGCTGGTGTGGCCCTTCACCTCCCCCACCCTCATCATAATGCCCCCTCCTCCCTAGCCCTTTCATGTGCCTGCTGCTCTTTGCACTTGGACACATGATCCTCCAGAGGACAATAAGACCCGACCCCAGCAGAGCCAGGTCCATGAGCCTGATGAGCGGGCGCGCACAGCAGCTGAGCCCACCCTTCACATGCTAACGCTAACTGGCTCTGAATGATCATACTATGGGATACGAGCTAATCAGTGGTGGAAGAGCATCGGTTGGGTCTTTGATGCAAACTACTTTCATGTAGTTCAGAAATCCTGTAAAAGTGGTAGTTTCATACAACAATAAAGCCGGAGCAGGTGGAACTGTCGCTCAATGGGTTCAGAATTGGGATGCCAGGATACGATGCACAGTTTGATGGACCTTGGCTTGCACGCCAACACAGACATGAAAAAAGGGTTATGCTCTGGGAAGAAAGTGAACAATATTGAAGTTGAACAAAAAAAACAAATGCAAGGGTTTAATATCACCAAACAACATAGAAAATACCAACCTAAAATGTCCACATTGGTGCATCACTAATGATCATGAACATAGTTTGTAAAAATTGGCCTTTCTTCTAAAGCAGGAGGTTCATTCTAAAGCTGACAACTGAAAGGAAAAATACATTTACAAGTAGATGAAACTACTTGGTTCTTTGATAACTTTGGTTTGGGTTAAGAAATTCAAATTTAAGAAATGGACCATTTCTAAAAGAGTCTGCACCTTACATTTCCATAGTGGCAAAGTCAATGTAAGAGTTTCTTTGACCTAGAGAATGTGAATCGTGCAGGTTGAAGGTAGTGTCACACCGGAGAGTCCATAAGCATCACGCTGTAGAAGACATCAGCAGATCCTCATTCAAACACAGGCTAATGCACTGAAACGGCAGGTCAAAGGTTTATCGTTTTCATTTAAGAAAGAGTCCATGCTCTGTGTATCTCACCAGGGCCACTGGCCGTAAGACCAAAAACAAGACTCAATCTTTGTTCCCCAATTGATCTTGCACAATTTTCGATTTGATATAATTTTGTCTCATTGAAAACAAATGATGGCTTTCAATCAGGCTCCTACAATCAATTATTTGGGACTAGTCGACTATAAAAAATTATCTATAAAAAGACCTTTTATAGCAGCATTATTGAATTAAATGTCAAAAAAAGAATACACTTCAATAAAAAATACATTTCATTCACAAACATTCTCTATCTAGAAGCCATCAGTCATTATATTAAACCCTTTGTTTGGTTGAAAATGTTTTGTTAAAGGTCTCAATGTACAAAAAAAAGAATAGTTTGACTAGTTGACTAGGAATGGGACGATGACCAATAATTGCATTAATTTGTGATTCATTAAGACAATTATGACAATTTCCAACGATACAAGATGATTGTAATCCCAAACAAAACACCAGAATTATGGTTTATTTGTTTGAAATCATGCGTGTTCATAATCATTTTTGATCGAGACAGAATTATTATGTTCATATTCATAACCTTTTAAACCGTCTAAAATGATCTTCTTGGTATTATCAACACTCACAATATATATGATAATTGTGATGCTACTAAAATAAATTGTTAGCCCAGCCCAGTTTTCATTAATTCATTTCTTGAAAATACATTATCAAATTAAGATAAATAATTACCATTTAACATTAAAAAAGGCAAATTTCTTCATCCAAATTCTAAATTCTGGCCCAATCCCCTTCTGATAGAAAAAACTGCACTTTGTATGTAGTTGTCGTGTAATAATTTGTTGTGGAACGCACAGGAAGTCGTCCCATTATAATGTGAGGATGTTGCATTCGTTTTGGTGGTGTACAAAGAAAGAACAGTTCAAATTCTGGTCCGCAGAGTTTGATCAGATAAGTAGTTAGACACTTTTGAACTTGTCTGAGCAGGAGCAAGTGAACACTTGGCTCATATGATGCACAATAGATTAAAATGCTCCTCCAGCACTCATCTGCCTCAACAGGACTTAAACAATTACACAAATGGATTCACAACATTCAAGTCTAATAGTTTTTAGTGCTGGGCTGAGACGCAGAACTACACCAGAGTCTTGTGGGAATCTGGCTCGGTGCAGGAGGCACCAGGGGGGCTCCTAATAACTGCAGAGACAATAAAACAGCATTCCTGCCCGGCATAAGCCGCTCTTTCCTGGGCAGCTTTCCTCTGTTCACACAAGAATGACACAGACACACACCGAACGTGCCACTGCATGTAATTAGCACTCGGGTTCAGCGAGCAGGTCCAGGTAAAAATCTGAGCGCAAACATGCACAGAGGTAACGGACAACTCCTCTACTGTGTAGGCAGAAGTGCAAGGATGTGGAAACGTATGAGGTAGAGGGGGGGAAATGTATTTTTAGCTGTTTTGTCGAATTGATGCAAACAGAAGTAAATAATCAGTATTTTAAGTTTGATATCAGCCGCCCACTTCTGCTCATATGTTTTCTGCCCTTTCACCCAGAGGAGGAGCACCGTATCCATTCAGCATTTAGCTTTTATGAAAAAACGTTCACACCAGCAGAGCGAGTGGCTCACATCCTAGATATTTTTCCAAAGCCCCAGAACTTATATCATTTTTGTAGGACTGTTTCTTAAAACTACTAAAGTATCAATATTAGTCATTTGTAAGATTATGAGGATCGAAGATAATGGTTTTCTCCTTCGAGACACAATGAAAGGTGCTTGGTTGAGTCCGAGAATAAAACACAAGTGTGTGCAGAACCGGAAACCTTTGGGTTATGCCCCATGACAAACTTTTTTCTATGTCTGCTAGAAACAGCTTCATGTTAGGCACTTAAAAAGCAGCTTTAGTGCAAAACATGCAGGTAAACTGTTCTAAACCACCCTGCAAAGGGGCATGTGGGCTGTAGCTTCTTTAGAGGCCTGGCTATTCAATTCTATTTTGACTTTTTGGTTCACAATTCAAATTCTATTCTGAAGCCATTTTTGATTCTGTGAGAACCAGCAGTCATCTCCTTCGCATTGGTAACATCAGTCTCATTAACTGCATTTCCACCAGGAATTGGTATCACTAAGGATTTATCACAACAATCTGAAAACCAGTTCCACTTCAACCATATTGAACCAGAAAAACGACAACATTACAACATCTAATTCTAAAGAACAGCCACCCAGTGTTCTTGGCCACCTCTAGTTCTTCCAATCAGCCAATATTGGCTACAACACCAATTAACACATTCCATGTGGCACAGTGCAGCAGAAAACTAGTTCAGTGGTACACAGAGCTGTGAGCACATGCTTCACTGTTTGATCCTAGCAACCAGCCCTAGTGGAGTGAGTCAGGACTGAAGTGAGGAACAATGGCTTAATTGAGATGTCCAAAGGCTGTGCGGGTGGTGCCCCAAATGTAAATGCACACACCTCATTTAAATAGCATTAGTCTTTGGGAGCTGCCGTGCTAGTGTTCTGAAAAGGGTCACGATGGGGGTCAGCGGAAGAATGTGTCAGTAAAGTTTAACAGAGACAAGGGTCCAGGGTCTTTTCATTGAGTCCACATCATCAAGAGTTACTGTGGGACATTTATTCAGGCTTTGAAAGCACCAGCTGATCAATAGTGCAGTTTTTCAGTGCTTGTTTTACATATGGGCAACAAAAAAAATATCAAAATTAAACTTTTGAAAGAGTTAAATTCAATCTAATCCTTTTACTGTTAAAATATATTTCATAATTCAGAAAGTTTGATTTAATAAATCTAGTCACAAAACTATTAAACATTGTGAAGGAAAGTGAATTGCGCTTTCTGGATGTCCCAATCTGAAGACAGGTAATACTTCCAATCTATGCATATACTATGAGTATCGGCTTGGATTATATTGAGTGAATAAATCGAGCCGATACACAGAGCATCTTCCACACGCAGCTGTCATTGCTAATGCTAGAGACACTAAAAGCCCAGAGCAGCTCAATCACTGACTCAGGAGGCTCTAAGCAGCTAAGACATACAACCATATTTCCTCGTAGTGGATTTTCATGTTCACAGTGTACTTTATATCAAAATACAATCGCCCTATGAATAATTCACCCTTTAAGCCTCAGCAGATTCTTAATGTCACAGGTTATTAGTTTAACTCCGCAATATATCATGAATATATGTTATTTAAAAGTATCACGATACACATATAGTATTGATACGTGTCAATGTACACGTATTACAATATGGATATTTTGAATACAGCCCTATAAAAATTATTAAATAATGACAGCGATGGTACAGTGTCAAGGATCACTATACTAATTTGCACACTTTGAACACTTTTCTATTTAATATTGTATCATTTCCCCTGCATATTCATGATCAAAAAATAAATGGTGACCTACATAAGATATAATTATTTATTTTTTTACCATATTGTCCAATTTAACCTGCTTTAATCAGATGTAATCCTTGTTTGACTAGCGTCTCATATTGAACAACACTACACTACACCACATTGTCCACTTGTCACGGACACAAAGGGAAATGAGCAGCACTTGCCCGTCCACACAGTAGTATCACTTTCCCCTCACACAGCCACCCTCTCACCTCAGGCTTTGTCAAGGAAATCAGAACAAGGTGAACCGAATGTGTTCACAAACTCTCTTTGTCTCTGTGAGAAATGCTACTTATTTGAGAATATGAGAGGTAAAATATTCTGGTAAAAGATGGCAGGTTCAGGGTCAGAGCTGCTGAGATAACGGTCAAGTGGGAGGAGGAGGTGAGCGCTCGGTGGAAGGCAGAGATGGGAGGTTAATGCAGTGAACACACATATCAAGGCTGAGGGGGGGGGGAACACAACATTCTCTGGGTCTGCGCAGAAAAGGTAAGATTGTGAAACTTGGTGTCAATTTGTGAAAAAAAAAAAAAAAGTGTTTTAGTTAAAAGAAAAAAATAGATGATCTACACCAGATATGAGTATACATTTCATTATATTTACACGTTCAATTTCATTATTAACATTAGCGGTTTTAATAAGTTACCCATGAAAAAGAGAACTTTTCTCATCGAGTTTACCCTATATAAATAATACATTTACACACATTGATGAACATTTTGCATGTTAAAGGTGGAATGGACGATTTTTTTCAGCAAATTTTTAATCATATTTCCTCGTGGCGTGGATAAATCATTAATCCTGCCACGTATCAATCATAAAACGCACCTACCGCTCACCTGCAGCAGCGTGCGGTTCGTCCCCACGTTTCCGCGTGCGTAAGCGCATGGATCTATCATAATATAGTTCCCTCAGTGTACGGGGCAAAATGAAGACGGAGAAAGACAGTTCGAGCTGACGCAGAAGTGGACAGAAATCTACGGGAGACGAGCGATGCGATGTGCTCCGGTGCGCTAATAAACAAAACGTACGTGTGTGTTGTATCAGTCCGCACGGGGGAGGGCGCATGCGCACTTCCGCCTGCGTTCTCAAATCGCCGAAAAATCGTCCATTGCGCCTTTAATATGTAAAGATTATAGCGAACATGGAATCAGTTCCTCAGGTTGCAGTCAAATCTCTTCAGTGCCATGCCTTCAGTGGAAAAAAGAAGCAGCATTTTTGGTGGATCGTCCACCACCTGCTTGTCTCAAAGATGTGGTTGCTTGGCCTGGAAGCTTCCACAGTATATCATTTAACATATCCACTACTACTCAACACCGCTTTGATAACGCGTAATGTCAAAAAGGATTTTTTTGCACGTCAAACTTATGTGTGAAATAACCTGAGGGGCGAGCTGTTATGGCGGGTGTACACCTAATGCCAGGCAGGATGGGCACTTTTCGGGGGGGTTACCGACAGTTACACCAACTCCAGTGCTCTGAATATTTGACGAACATCTTGCAGATTCACATCGTTTCATGTGGCCAGGTGGTGTCACTTGCTTTGTCTTCATAGAGATGGAGAGGTTTAGCGCCATATGTGAAACTCCTGGACAAATGAGGGATTACATCGAACAAGCAAGTGTCAGACATTTGATTGGAAAAGTTACGTAGTGCACCTTTAAAGAATGAATTGACCGATATTGCCAGATCACTGCCAAAAGCTTGAAGCACATATGAAAAGGACTCCGATAAGAACTTGCCTGGGCACATGAAGAGCAAGTTATCAGCTGTGAACCTGACTCCCTTGTTCCCATATCTCCTGAGGTTTTGTTGCCCCTTGCGTTAGCCTACCTGACCGCTGTGTGAACCACAGCAGGTATGAAGTGTCAGATCTGAAGTGTCCAGGGCAGTCTGGTCTCTCACACTCTGGTTAATCTCACCGTTTACTACTTCCTTCCCGACCCACAGCACTGAAGAACAGCAGCCAAGTCAAGATTTGTTTGGGTGAAGGCTCAGTGCCTGGCTCTGGCTCCAGAGGCAGAAATTTGCTACATGAGCAACTGACGTCACAAGTGCTTTATTAATTAAAAAATCTAAATCTTACCTGAATTATGCTTCCTAATCCGATCTCAACAATTCACAAAAAGCGCTTTAGTAATTCCAAGTTTGTGGATCTGTGAGATGTAGCTAAAGCTTGAGTAAACAAGAAACTTCTGGTTATTTCTCTGCAGCTCTTAATGGTAATCAAAAAGAATCATAAGACACCCAGAATCCCACCCTTAAGAGGATCAAGAGCAGCTGTGAAAAGTGAACGATGCATTTTAATATTTTTCTATACATTTCTCAGAATAGAACTACACGGTGGAGCAATGATAACGTTTATTTTTTAAGTGGCAAATGATGACATTATGTAGAGTTAGTTTGGGGCTTTGCGCTTTATATTGTGAACTGGCATTTTCACCTATTTTATTTGTGCATGTTTTTGTGACTGGGATTTGTACTGTTCATATAGCTTTGTGTTAGTACTTCATACCATCTGTGTAGCAGCAGACTTTTAAGATACTACATCCCACACGCTTCTATTCTCTGCAGGGACACAGCGTGGAGTTAGTTTACAGCAGTTTATTGGTGCGTTTTGTACTGAAGCTGCTTTTAGAATTAACAAAGCATATAAAATACATTTTTGAAAAACTATTCTTTTTATCATCCCTAGCACCTTTACACCGCATTTGAACGTGTCTGTATGTAATGCAATGATTTGGATAATGTTAGGTGCATTATGCTCTGGAAATATATTTTGGGGCTTAATGCAGGTGATGTGCATCTCTAAAGAGGAAAGAGCTGACGCTAACGTGTGTGCCAGCTCTGTTTTGCCAAGTATTTGGGCTCAACATATAAGTTGGACTCACTGGAACTACGGCGGTTTATCGTAAGATCAGGTCAGCAAATTAGCTCCCGTTTGTATTTGCTTTTTGACATCTTGTTTACTTCATAGTCTGCGTTCTCTCTTACAATCATCCTGCTTGGATGCTTAAAAACTCTTTAGCTCAAGCATGTCAAAACTATAGCCCGGGGGCCAAATGCGGCCCTCAGACCAATTTTTGTTGGCCCCAAGACTTCCTGCTAAGGAAGTCCAAACAACAAAAGGTAGTACTTTTTACTGCAAAATTGGTTATACCAACCTAATATTAATGTTCCAAGTCTTATCAAAGGTGTGGAGGCATCGAAACTATGTCAAATGCAAAATTTCAAATGATTCACTTCGTCATTCGACAAATTCAACATTGTCGGGTTGTTTGTAACCCTCTGGTCCATATAAGTTTCAAAATGTGGCCCTTGGTGAAAAAGGTTTGGACACCCCTGCTTTAGCTAAAGTGGACCAGAATCTAGACCACTTTGGATGGCCCAATACACTTTCTGACCATAATGAGCCGATCAAAAGCGGCGGGAAAATGCCATGCATTTACGGCAGGTTGAATTTATCAGTATCAAATCAAATATCTCGACTCTATTTCTCACCATGATGATAAACAGATCATAATTTAGCAATCTGACAGAAACATGAAAATGTGTGTGTAAATGTGTTTGGGTTTAATACTTTGTCAAATGAAAAACAAAAGTGCAGATCGCTTTCCACTTTCTTAGGAGATTAAACTGCAAACTAAATTTTGTTTCATATTAAAGATGATAAGATGACACAACAGCCTGCTAACCAGTGTTTCTGCCGTGTCCTTTTCCTGGACATGCCACTTCTCTGCATGTCTCCTCCTGTGTCAGACTGATGAACACAAAGCTCTCATTTCCTGTTGGGCTGAGGAGAGGCCACTGTCTAAAAACTGTCCCAATGTCTATGAGGTGGTTCTGTCATCAACCTACAGCTAAAATCTAAATGTATTGATCACCATTAGCAAATCACAAAGACTGCAACAAGTTACAGTGGGCATCATTATGTCTTATGTCTCTGTAGAGAATGTCCTGTCTATAAAGGTAAAGATTATTTTAGTAGTCAACAAGCCATTCATTTTTAGATTACTTGACTCCATGTACTCTATTGTACATGGAGACTTCTTTATTACATTATCAATAAAAAGCTGAAACATGGTGACTGAATGCTACAAGATAGAGAATATTTATGATAATTGGAAGTAGAAAAAGCTCTTTGTATCTTCTAGATAACAACCATGACTAAATTTATATTTGACCTAATCACTATTAGTCGACTAATTGTTACAGCTGACTCCAAAGGGTGGTACAAAGGCCTACTCCTGTAAAGAAGACTTCTTCAAACAAAACGGTCTGAAATGCAAATGAGTTTTGTTCCATGTTCTCTCCAAGGTATGTTTTCATGTAATAATAAAAAAGAAAATTAAAAAGAAAATCACAATATTTCTAATAAAAATATACAGCTGTTATGTTTATTCAGGCCTTTAAATCCATGATCCTGTTGTAGGAGCCAGTGTGGGGGACGCAGAGTCACATAGTGCTTCTCTGTTCAGCAGACACTGGAGGACAGTACTGGCCTATGCCACCAGCCCCTGGTACTTTGTCACTGTGTTGAAGCAGCCGATGCCCGCTCAGATACAGAGTCTGCGGATAACTTCAGGAAGTTAAAGAATGAGCTGCTTTGTGACAGTTAGCTGCTCTGCACGGACTCTGGAGGACAGTGAAGACAGGAAACTGGAGCGGAAATGGAAGGGCACGAGAAGTCTCTCCCAAACAGGTGGAGCAATTTACAAGAATCACAGCCCTGGGAAATCGAAACATTTGATTGAGAAGCAAAATGGTGTGTGTGTGTGTGCATTGATTATTTTCAATTCAACATGATAAATTACTTTGTGCAAATCAAAACCCAAAGCCAACAAAAGCTAATCAATACCCAATAATAAACTAAATTTAATTAACCATCATCACACCAATCCTAGGAAAACTGACCTCGACATCAAATAACAATTGTGAATAATAAAGATGTACTGTACAATAACGCTTCGTCATTCCAAGTAGGGCAACAACAAATCAAATCTTTGTTTTTAAGAAGATAAAATGGAAGGGCTGTGTGATCTGTGTGTTTGGAAGTCTGCTAGTAAACAAGGAACATTAAGTGCCGGGGCATCGGAGGACCAGTGGCTCCAGGCTGCATCGTTGGATTGAATGGTCTTAACCTGCGCGAGTGCACGGAGGTCAGAGCGCTGTGTGTGATGTGCAGGTTGTCCCATGGGTCGGGTTATGAACAGTGGACCTCGGTCTTGTCCTCGACCTGTGCAACTTTGGATTAGGTGCATCTAAATTCACATGCTCATTTCTCCATGAATATGTCTCGGATTGTAATAAAACATACATAATTTTACAGGTTAACATGCAGAGAACGTGACATTACGTGACGCATTTAAATTCACTTAGAAATTACATTATCTCTCAGGCGCAGATCCGTTGTCACCAGTTTAGTACTTCCAAGATTTTTTTTTCCGTTGTTCATGTCATTAAGATAAGAGAAGCCTTTATTTGGCCCACAATGGGGACATTCCAGTGTTGCAACACAAAGTAGGTACAGAAGTGAATAATAATTTAAAAAAAAACGGATAACTTTTATCTATATATCTTATACACTCTTATAGAAAAGCACTTATAAAACTTATGAAAAACCTCTTAAACTCTTAATTATAATATCAATTGGATATATTTCAATGTGCAGCATGGCCCATTTTAATAGATGTGTGCGGGCTGCTCGAGAACGCTAAAAACACACATGAATACTGCACATGTAGCCTAGTGACCAAGCTGCGTTTGTTCTTAGTACACTAAATACAAACGTTAGCTCTGTTTGTGGTAGCCTACTGTAGCCTACTATGCTTTTAACATCATTTGAAGCTAATGTCATATTTATCTTTAAGAATCCTGGTTTAGTCCTGGTTTAGTCCTCCTTTAGTGCTTTTTTTTTAGACCTGGTGTGTCGTTCAAGCCTGAGGTTGGTCTTGTTCTAATTAAGACCTATTCTAGTTAGGAATAGCCTGATAGTCCTGCTTTAGTCCTGTTTTTAGTAATGTAATAGTTATAATTTTACTTCTCTGTAACTAAAGTAAGTCTTGCAAATCTCTGAAAATTTGGCCCCCTGTTAAATGTAATTGGAGATCCTTAGAACAAGATCAAATCAGCGCATCATAAGATGTATCCAGGCAAGAATGATGAATGTGCTCGAGTCATGATGTGGTCATGGTAATGTATCGTTACGAGAAAACAATTTTAGGAGTAGGTTCCTGTTAGAGTTCTTTTTTTAAATCAAAGTGGAGGAGGACATGGGTCATGTATAGTTCAGAGGCAGCGCTGTGGCACATAATTACGCTGCTCCTCCCACACTCCACTAGTAGGGTCCCTTTTATTAAGCTACTCTCTGGAATGCACACTTGTGCTCCCAGCTTAATTCAAAATGACAGATACTCTTTTTAATTTGGGATAAGGATTTTATTTTGAGGTTATTGATATGGTGATATCAATGGTGATAATTGTTAAAGTGGAAGGTGTTTAGAAGTGTTCATGAGTCCAACAGCAGAGGGAAAGAAACTGTTTGTGTGGGGGGAGGTTGAGGTTGACCGTAGTCTCCCTCCTGAGGGGAGTGGCCTCCCGCCTGAGGGGAGTGGCCTCCCACCTGAGGGGAGTGGCCTCCCGCCTGAGGGGAGTGGCCTCCCGCCTGAGGGGAGTGGCTCAAATAGTCCATGTCCAGGGTGAGAAGCGTCAGCTGAGATCCGACCTGCTCGTCCCAGAGCCCTGGAGACGTACAGGTCCTGCAGAGATGAAAGTCTGCAGCCGATCACCTTCTCAGCAGAGACACAATGCTTAAGAGAGTACAGAGCATTGTTCTGTCTCCAAAGTCGACCACTTTAAATTGGCAAGCTGATGAATCAGTCGGGCCTCATTTTCAATCATGAAAAACATTTTACAAATTCATATTTAGTGCTCAACAACATGACCTGATGACACTGCAGAAGAATTTCAAGCTCCACCCGACCAGTGCCTATTCAAAGTCTATTCAAATCCGCATGGTCACTGAGACAAAGTAAACTGCACTACACAGGCCTACTGTTATCAAAGGCCCCGGTCCAAACACTATATCAGGCTCTCATTTGAACACTAAACTAAAAGCTCACAGTCCAATGCAACTCCAAACATGCAATTAGTGGTCACCTCAGAAGCCTCACTGTTGATATCAGAGCAACATGTGACAGCCATGCACACAAGCGGATGGTCCATTACTTCTGGGAAAATGGTACATTTAAATGACACCATTATCATCGACTAAATAGGAGTTTGATTATATTACCGCATGAAGGATATGCACTAAAGCAGTATTGTCCAAACTATGGCCCAGGGGCCAAATGCAGCCCTCAGACCAATTTGTGTTGGCCTTCCGGCTTCCTGCTAAGTTGGTCCAAGCAAAAAGTAGTACTTTTTACTGTAAATTGGACAAATTCAAGCATTTTCAGGTTATACCAATCTAATATTAATGTTCAAAGTCTTATTAAAAGGTGTGGAGGCTTATCAAAACAATGCCAAATGCAAAATTTCCAATGATTGACTTTGTCACTCGACAAATACAACATTGTCGGGTTGTTTGTGGCCCTCTGGTCTATATAAGTTTCAAAATGGGGCCCTCAGTGAAAAAGGTTTGGACACTGCTGCACTAGAGCATAATTTCTCAAAGATTTTTGAAGGGTTGGGTGAAAATGAACGTTTTTGACACAATTAAGTTATTTTGGACAGACATTGGTACAGAGTGGTAAAGGCGGCAGTGTGGCGAGTTCTGCATGCCCTCCCTTCTCCCTCATCCCCATTTCACACTAAGATGTCCTGTCTAATGAAAATCCTTAAAAAAATATCATCCATGCCATTAATGTCAGCTGCAAATGCCACGTCAGGGCTGCATGCTCACTTGGTTTTGTCAATATCGAAAGAATAAAAAGGTGTATAGTGTTTCTAATAGGCTGTTGAGGAGGCCTATTCACCCTAGAGTGGCTCTAATTGGCCTGAATGAGAGGGGAGGGGCTGAGCACACAAAAGCACGCATTCACAAAACACATGACTCGACCTGGCAATCTGCACAAGGGTTTCAAACTGTGGTTCAGCGTCAGACTGTGGAGACAGAAGTAGAGCGGACACTTCTCCTGATGCTGCACAAAGAAGCCGGTTTTAGTCCATGGAAACCAGTGCTTGAGTCTGGAAAAGCAACCTTAAGCAAGAGGAATTCTCGCGATTTTTGAGAATCCATCTCGTTAGGCTCCTGATTTGTTTTCAGTCCAGAACAATCTCATGGCAGTTAGGAACCAATCACAGAGCAGCATTGTGGTTTGGGCAAAGTCAAAACAACCCAAACCAACACAAACATGGAGGCACAGACAGCCGTACAAAACAGTCGATTTTGTTTTTCAAAAACGTGCACACAATGGCACTTTGTAAATTTGTGTGAGAAAGAGGACTGTGCTTTACTGAACACTGGATTTAACACAATTTTGATTGTTGTGCTTCGGATAAGTTAGTTCTGTTGTGACGCTTCGATCAATCAGCGTAAAGTATTTTTTTAACGTCCCAACAATGTTCAGTGAGAGCACAGATTGATTCATGTGAAGAATTAATCTGGGCGAGACATGGATAAATCTAGCATGAGACATGTTATTGGAAAAGGCTGTGACAAGTGAAATCAGAGCAAAGAACACTCAATAAAAATCAGAAAGGCCTCGTCAGGAGAGGAAACACCTGGGAATAAGCCATACAGTGCATAGTGCCTAAAACACAATTTTGGTTCATGTAAATTTAGTACGTTTATCATGTCAATCCATCTTCTTATTCTGAGGCCAGACTTTGTATTGCTATGACAATATCACCCAAATAGCACATCATCAGGGATCAGGCAGTCCAAGGTCTTCTGACTCTGATGACCACCACCATTGCTCAAACTACCCGTGGGCAATATTGACATTTCTGATTTGATTTTCTACACATCATTCGCAAATGTTCTTTCTAGAAGACATCAGTCAACATACTTGGATACATAACCTTTATTTGGGTGAAAATGTATCCAAAATATCTTATAGTACAAAGTTTAAGGTTGTTTTATCATGATAATCTTGTCCATATGGGATAGTAACACGACTCCAGGTCACTTTAGTTTTAAAGTTTATTAGTCACAATTCTGGGCATTCGCAGATGCACCCCACTACGCACTCACAATCACACCTCTGCTTTAGAATCCCACCTCCCTATGCCGTCATCAATTGCAGCGATGCAATATGTCAGGAATGAGCTCTGCAGTGCCCAAGTTAAAGTTACCTCCAGGGGCCAAATACAGCCCCATGTGTTTTCAGGTGGTACACTGTGCTTTGTTTGGGTCAATGTCGCCTTATGTTAAAACATTGCGCCGTTTGTGCCTGAACATAAAGCCAGAGCTACAATGGAATGGTTTAACAAAATGTGTTAGAATGGATTTTAAGTTTGGACTGCGACTGGGCGACCGAGAAGCTGTGGCAAGATCTGAAAACTGGGAAAAACTTTCAGTCAGATTTGATGGAGCGTGCATGTGATATGGCTGTAGTCCACCAAAGAAATGGCCAGCTGACAGCAACAATTATTTTAGTTGGAAGGAAAGAAAAAACTTAATAGGCATTTACAAAATGCAGTTTTTAAATGAAGGTTTTTATTAAAATCCAAACCTACTTTACACTTGTAATAAAGTAAGTTGCCCCCTAAATCTAATAACTGGATTTAGCAGCAGGTCATGGTTCAGGTCAGGTCAGGACATGGACTAGGCCACTAAGTCTTGTGTTTTTCTTCAAAGGAGGACTTCCTGGTGTTTTGGATCCTTGTCCTGCAGCAGAACCCAAGTTTGCTTCAGCTTGAGGTCATGAACAGATGTCCGGACACTCCTTTAGGATTTTTTCTTAGACAGCAGAATTCATGGTTCCATTTATCACAGCAAAACTTCCAGGTCCTGAAGCAGCAAAACAGCCCCAGACCATGACTCTACCACCGCCGTATTTTTACTGTTGGTATGATGTTCTTTTATGCCAGATGTAATAGACAATCACCTGCCAAATACTTAAACAGTCCACAGAATTTGTTGCCAAAAGTATTTCGGATCGGCAAGATGTTTTCTGTCAAAATTGAGATGAGGCTTAATGTTCTCTTTGGTCAACAGTGGTTTTCGTCTTGGAACTGTGCCATGCAGGCCATTTTGCCCAGTGTCTTTCTTATGGCGGCATCATGAACACTGACCTTAACTGAGGCAAGTGTGGCCTGCCATTTTTGGATGTTGTTGTGGGGTCTTTAGTGACCTCTTCGATTAGTCATCGCTGTGCTTTTGGAGTAATTTTGGTCGGCTCCTGGGAAGGTTCACCACTGTTCCATATTTTCACCATTTGTGGCTAATGGCCCTCACTGTGGTTCGCTGGAGTCCCAAAACTTCAGAAATGACTTTATAACCTTTTCCAAACGGATAGCTCACTTTACTCGCATTACTTTCATTCTCATTTGTTCTTGAATTTCTTTATACATTAAATGTATTAGCTGAAACAGACAAATGTGGAAACAAATGTTGTGGGGTTTCTCATTTTTAAATCCGCTTAAATAATATTTTCAATATACAAATTTCACATATATATTTTCTATGTACAATGTTTACCTATCTTGAAAACATTTATGCCAGGATAGATATTCTGATAATATGCCTAGTTTAGACTATTCTAATCCTTGTTTTTATGACACAGTCGAACTGTACGTGTGATTACTGCGCCTGCTCTTTCCGCAGCGTGCTCACATTACAGTTCTGTCATCGTTACAGACGCAGGGAAAGGGGAAATGATCACGTGGCTGGTGGTGTAAGGTGACCGACAGTCCAAGCATGGCAAATATCAATACAAGCCACTGGAACACTAGACAGGACTCTTAACACAGACGGCTGCTGACAGGGGACATGCTGACAGGACAGAGAGCAGCAGCAGGGACAGGCTGAAGAGGGGTGTGGGAGCCCTTTCAAACACTGGGATTCAATGCAACACGCTGTTTGTTTTACTTAAAAGGACACATTATGCAAAGTTTACTTGGAGCTAATATCTATGTCATTCCCCCATTGTTCCCTCATGCAAACCATACCTGGAGTTATATTTAGCTTCATTCAAGCTTGTTTGATTAATCCCATTTATGAATCCTAATTCTGAATTTTCCAGGTTGTGACATCACAGGTAATGCAGAGCTCCAAGACCTCCATAAATCATCACCAGACACGTTCTGAGCATCTTTGCCTTAAATTAAATTCATGTTGGCGCGCAGAAGAAACTCAAGCCCTCTGCAGCAGGCCCGGGTAAAGGGCGCTGCACCACGGTAAAACTGCCCCTCTGCCACTTTATCACCTGTGAGTGGACGCTCAGCTGCACTGCACTAAGATTACAGAGCACTTTCACATGGAAGAAGGAAGGATTTCAAAAACACTCAGTAGAATAATCTGTGTGAATGGGGGAGTGTGGTTAAAGTGCACAAGTCTAACGTGTGCACTCACTTTCACTAAAACTAAGCATGACTTTTGTTCAAATACTACTTTGACAATGTTTGACTCTACTTGGTAACCATACTCCAAACCATGTCTCATTTACACAATATTTACCAGACACGTAAAAATAAATAACACCTTTATTTTCAAAAAAATTATCTGAATTTTTTTTTTCCTTTTGCGTACATTTTGGATGGAATTTAATTCCTGTACTTTTAATAGTTACTCTTTTTTTCAACTTAACACACACTGCCACGAGACTGATGAACAGTACTCATCCCACCAAACTGAAACCCAGTCATTTAAGTACAACTTTTTTCTAAGTTAGGTTTTGAATATTTTGTGGCTTTCAAATATTTAATATGAGAAAACCCCTGCTTTGGATATATGCATATTTATCATAAAAGAAATGTGCAAACGCAATACATTCTCTGCCTGCATGAAGATTCACAGCTGGTCTAGGTTGTCAAGATCAAAGTAGTATTCAGATTTCAAACGTAGCCAAGTTTAGCCGTGGGTAGTAAAGTAATGTAAAGCAATGTCAAGGCAAGTGTACCGATGTGGAAAAGACATTATGATCAAAAAGCAAGCTGCAAGAAACCAAGACAGACCATTTTTGTGAGGAATTAGCAGCAGAACCACTGTTTGGAGAACTTAGACCAAATAGTGTCAGCTACTTGTGGTGGCACTTTCTGATGAGTCTGTGCGAGCTGGTGATGGTGATCCACTCTAAAGCCTGGATTATGAGTCCTAAGCCACTGTATTCTAGCCAGTCTTTAAGCCTCAGGAAAATAGCCTTGGTGCTGACACGCAGTAATGCTAGCCTGCTCTCAACGTTGTCCTCTGGCCTGGAGGCAACAGGAAGAGCCAGTCTCCATCAGTGGCCTGACAGAAGATTGTGAAACATGTCTTCCCACAGCTCCATGACCCTCCAGGAAGCAGGGGCTGGGAATGTGAGCAATGTGGTGGCACGGCGAGCAGACACCTGTCGAGCTTGTGTGTCTGGGCCCACACTTGACCTGTTCTGACCCCGTACTGACCCACTGCTGGGTAGCACTGCTGATGCTGCTGCACTGTACTGTGTACTATACAACACAAACAGAAGAGCAGTAATACAACCAAGACACAATATCCATTGGATTCATGTTATAGAATGTGATACTCGTAAAGCATTGGGCAAAGCCTTGTTTTTGAAGGAAATCTCCACAGATTCATTCATGACTGCAGAGCTGTGGATGATGACATACAGCAATTTCAGAAAACCAAACCAGTCTTATATTTGTAAGTAATGGAACGAAACCAATGTCCAAGGTTTATAGGGTGCGAGATACTCCCACCATGTAACAAAGAAATCCCAATCCTATTGAATTAATCCCAATCATATTGATCAGTCAATTTTTAAAATAGATTTTGTTCCATTAAAAACAGATTTTACAAATGTACTTCCTGAATGAAAAGCCACATGATTTTACAGACAGTGGATTGGCTATGGAACGTTCAAATGAAATTACTCAATCTGCTGATAACAAATGACCCTGGACCCAAGATTCCAGAATCATACTAAAAAACTAAATTAAGCACTGGTTAGATCTGGTACAGTCAAGAGTTTATAAAGGAGCTAACGAGTTTGAAAACATATTACAAATGAGACATCAAGGTCACTCGGTATTGATAGTGGAGGAAGTATGAGGTTCATCGACCATTCTATTCTCAGTATGATCCATTAAAAGTTAGCAATCTCCTGTCACTCAAAATGCCATATCACAAATACTTGCCGTTGTTAAACCACAACAGAACGGACGGATGACACAAGGATTCTGAGGCAGAAGCTTCAGAAACAGGTGGGACTGACCGTCAGAGCCCAAGCAGAACAATGAGCTCAAGTAGTGGCAAGTGGTTAGAAAATAACTGCCACATGGACCAATAATATCAACTATTACTCTTAGATGGGTTACAGAGTGTGTCAGATGTTTTTTTTTTTATGTGCATATTTTATGTTTCCAAATAACAAAGCCCACCTCCTTTTGTTCACTTGGTTCAGTCCGTCTGCGCAGTACATCCACTGCTCCAGCTGCAGCGCTGCTGCTTCAACTCGCCACTATAGACTGACATTCTATATGTATTCTATATGAATGACATGTGCCATTCTGACAACTCTGCTTTTGAAACGCCTTTAAAAATCAGACATCAGCTTTGCTTTGTTTTGCTGTAAATCCATCATTACAGTTTTATTGTGATCAAGTGATCTAATGGATTCTGATATTTTGGCCATTTCACTCGCCGGACAATGCATCAGGCGTTAGCCTGGTAATAATAATAATAATCAATATAAGGATACTATATTAACTGTCAACTTAATAAATGCATATAACTGATTTTTGAGGACACATGAGCGTTTCAGCTGAAGGTACAAAGAGGGATCCCGGTACACCGCAGGCACCGACACAGATCCCTTTGTAAACCTGCTCTGTAGTCAAACAAACAACAAAATGAGTCACACAAAAAAGCCTGACTATTATATCTGAGGTCAAACAAGTAAACAACATTTGGTAGCTGCGGCACCCGTGGGTCCTGCATCATCATGGTCTCCTGTGGGTGAACAAATGGCAGAGTGAGGACAGAGTGGATCAGTGCCAACTGCTGACTGCCCCAGAGCACCGGGCAGCAGCTCCGAGGGCGTACAGACTGGTGACAAGCTCCGACTCACACGGTCAGAGTCCAGACAGACACCACACTACTGCACTTCCCCAACACCACAGGAACTCATTACTGTTGTTAAGGGGAAATACACTAATAGTTTGGTTACTACTATTACAAAATATTAGGGCTGTAGTTCTAGTCATTCAGTCGATTAATCGATTCATGGTGTCTCAGTCGACCAAATTTCTATTAAGTAGACTAATTATTTTTATTTAAATATATGGATTTATATGGAACAACCCCAAAAAGGAAAAGGCCTGGAACGAGTGTGGTAAACATTTGGAAGTCAATTGTGAGTTTAATCTTTTTTTCTTTAGTTTCCTTGTACTTGTCTATAAATGGTTGTTGTGCATGAACTCCAGACCCACAGACAGGGTCTTTGCACTCACTTCAGACACGTCACCATCAATCATATTCTGGAAGTTAATTACAGATTATCTACAATATTTTGTGAAACAATGTTTAGAAAAGAATATGAAAAGCATCTTTTACGTTGGTTTACAACTTGAGATGTTCATGTTATACAGTATTATGAAGGACTGAACATGATTTTAAAACATACTATGCATATCAGAATTACAATATTTATGAGAAAATTCACCAAATTATGTTATTACAATATCCAATTCCTTATGGCCCCTAATGTCCCCCTAACACATTAGGATCTGCTGCTGTATATTTGTACTCCAGGACCTGGACAAACACTGTACTGTATGTTTGATGTTCAAAATTATTAGAAAACCCATTTACTTTTTATTATCATTATTTCACATCTTGTTAATGTATTAGTAAAATAAACCATTCTGTAAAACAAAAGTAGTTGTGTATTATATTGCAATAGTACTGTATATCTATATGTATAATTTCACAATATAATTTTTTTGTGTTACGAATATTGTGAGAAAAAATATCACAATTTAACAGTTAGTCATGATTATTGAGACTGTGTGGTCTAACATATTACTATCCCTTAATTTTTTGACCAGCTTTATGAAACTGAATTAAAGACAAAAAAAAGCTAAATGACAAAAACAGCCAGATGAAAAAAAAGTTATTTAAATTTAGGTCTATTTTTTTTTTTTTAACAAAACATAAACATTGCTTCTAAAATAGACACAATTATAATCTCATGATTATATCATGACCTGAATAATCACAGTTAACAATTAAACTAATAATAATAATGACATCCCTAATCTATACTGAATGTACTATATAGTATGGCAGCGAATCAGCTGCTGTGCATTACATAATAATGCATAAACATTTATGTTGGTATAAATGGATGACGTATGTAAGGGTCTAATAACATCAGCCCAATTTTTTAATAATGCATATTTTACGTTTTGTGAGACTTTTGCACCCAAAATATTCCTCTAACAGATTTTCAAAATTGCACACCTTCTCTATGCTACATATTCATGAACACAAGTTGACAAAAAGTTTAAAAGAATATTAAATTTCTCCCGATTTTATAATACATTTGAGTGTCGGGAACAGTTTGTGACATGAATGTACAAACTAAATGATTGGGGTGTCAGAGGGTTAAAAGACAAAAAAGTCTAGACTACTCACAAAGCGTTTCCATGACAACCTAAAGAAGGTACGGCCAGGTGTTTTCCCGCAGGTGATTAGGGCGCGTGTGTGCCAATCAAGTTTGCAATAACTTATAAACTTCACTTAGAACAACGTGAAAGGGCAAAAACATCTTCTTGACTCAAACTCAAACAGACACTTTGACTGTTCCTAATGATCGAACACACTTACCTTAAACGTCAGGTTTAACAGCTCCGTGCAGAGTTTTGCCACCTCGCGTTGGAGCGCTGTCACGCCACCATTTCTTTCGCTTTTACAACCAAGTTAAAAGATACGTGCTCGTCCAAGTTTAGTCGTCTTCTGCGGTTCACGTAAACTCCACACGTGCTTTGTTCTGTGCGGGAATTGTCAACTTCCCTCCGCATTCACGCCTGTAAATCCTCTTCCCCGTTGGTCCAAACCCTGAGAGCACAATACAAGGCGCTTTGAAAACCTCGGCAGTGCCACTCTGCGAGTTCGATAAGGATCCGACAAGTAGCTGACCTGGGAACCGCGTGTTTACATCGCCCGCCAGCGAATAATCGTGCTGAAATAGACAAAACTGATCTGAGATCGGTACGAGGCACGAGTACCATCTAGAACCCGCCCACCCTGTTCGCTGATTGGTAAATTGTCCTGAAGACGAGCCGAAGAGTGTGCCTAATTGCTTTAGAGTGCTGTCAATCACAATTCTTAAAAAAACAAGCCTTATGCATTCTAAATTGCACGAAATAATCAAACTCACTTGTTTGACCCTATCTAGCATAGAACATATTATAAGACTATAATATTACAATCGATTGACTGTTGCTTTATGTAAAGATCCTAATGTTTTAGGGACCCAATAACTAGAATTTAAACGGAAAAGAACACGAAAAAATGAACACGAAACAAAGTGCAGTTACATGGCTAAAAAAATACCTACAAGCAGGCTTACTGCCAAAATTGTACTTAAATTAAAGTATGGGCTAAAGTAAAAATGAAAAATAGGAATACTACTCAAAGTATTCGGGTTTTTGCTCTTTTTTTTACACTTACAGGCAGCACGCATGTTTCAAAATCTACTCAATATATAATATAATATAATATAATATAATATAATATAATATAATATAATATAATATAATATGATAATTGGTTCCACCTCTGGATTTGCCTCACTACCAAATAAACTACTCCTTCTGCAGGCCAAATGCAGCAGCGCAGCGTAAAGATAGAATTTAATCTATTCCCGCCTTGGTATGAGTATAATTAATTATTTCCACTGTAATACAAAATAGTCTCATGATTCCTGCAACTATTGTCACAATTTCTCCTGATTGCCCCATGTTTTCGTAAAGGCTGTTGGAAGAAATTTCAGAAAAATGAATAATAGCCTCTTTTGTTCCCACACATTAAAAACAAAATGTAGGCAGTCTGTGTTAGGCTGTTGTTTGAGAAGAATGAAATAAAGACTACTTGTTGTCTTATGTCAAGTGAATGAAAGTCTGCGTCAAAATTTCTTATTTGGACCCATGGGGCAACATTGGGGGTTAAGATAAATTACTGTTTTCAGAGAATGTCATGCTTAATGATAATAATTTGATTGACCTGAGAGCGGACTTTTCATGACTATATTTAATTGATACCTGGGAAACTAGTTATCTGACTACGACCCTACCATTAATGTAATTGATTTAGTATTATTAATTAAAAAAAGCCATGGGCTAATTTTGTCCATTGTCCCACATTCACCTTCACAAACACACTCTTATCATACAGCAGCATAAATGCACACTTGATGCAAAGTGGGTAAAGTGTCTACTGCCCCCCTGTGGCACCGGGTGTTCCAGCGGTAATGGCATGTTCCATAACATTGTTTCTAGATAATGACAATGTGATGACAATACAAAAATAAATTAATAATCCAACTCAATGCAATGCAATGTAAATAACAAACTAAACCTTATGATCTAGGATGGTTATTGTATCATGGTAAATAAGTTACACCGTCTCTTTCAAGTCATTCATTCATTCTAGTCTCCCCATATACTGTATCTGCCTATACCACAAACAAGAATATGACTAACACTAATCTCCTCGTGCATTATAGACTCTTTAAATACTGTCAGCAGAATATTCAAAATTCCAGAATGGAGACTTCTTCATTTTCAAGGATGAACACATTTTTCAATGACGAACTGACACCCAATCTATCCTAATGGGTTTAAGCCTTATAACAATCATAAGCAACTATTTTAAATTTTCAAGGTAGAAATGTAAGCTAATTAGCTCATTATACTATTTTTAGATTCAAAATTGTATTTGACCTTCACAAAAAGTATATTTTTTGGTCAAGTATATAATATATATGTAGATCAAATGATAAACTATTATGTGATCAGCATTTCTGTAAGTCCTTTAAACCAAGCTCTGATATCACTTACATGTATGGCCTAACTGAGTGGTTTTTATTTGCCTTCATTTTTCATATTCTTATTCCATGTTATGTTCCACTCACCTATTCCTTCATTCTGGAATTCAGAATGTATGTTTTTACAAACTTTTAAATTACCTTTTGGAGAAGGTATTGTACCAGCTGTGCACTTTGCAGTAGTTACAATAATAAAGATGGTCAGTAGATTTTAGATTTGAAGTAACAGGACCCAGGCTGCATACACGTCTGATGTTCATATTACTTCCTTCAGCCCAGGTGCAAAGAGCTAACATAACCACTAGATGTCAGTAGAGACCAAAGGACTGAAGCAGAAGGCTCGCTACTTCCTCTGTGAAAGACTCTGGAACAGGACAACAGAGACAGAAGACACATACACTCCCGAAATGTCACATACAAACGCCTCTGGAGCCTGCAGGACAGGAATAAGAAAACATGTTTTTCCTAAAAGTTTTTGTCTCGCCACTGCTGTCCCGGATGTTGCCATCGGAAGAGGGAGGCGGAGTGGAGAACAGGGTTGCCAGATCTGTTAAAGAGTTCAATCCTCCTAATGCTTTATGTTTTGTTTCTCGTGTAATTTTATTTTGAATATATTTATTCTTAATTTCACCGTGTCTCTAATTTGGTGCGAATTATTTGACCTCTTACCCCTTAAAATGCTATGTTATTCGAATGTTTATAACTGGAGGACAAATTAATTAAACCCTATTTGCTTTTCTATTACTACTTATACAGACAAAATACTTATCAGAAAGTATAATTCATTGTAATGTATGTAGGTCTAATATATCTGCATGAAACAAAAACTAATGTGGGCTCAACATTTCTCTGAGCATTTGCACAGTAACACTAAAAATCTGGATGTATTGTCCTATTCATAAACAAATGTAAATGCAAATAAAATAGTTAACGTGTTAAAACCAGAATCACGAGAGTAGTTTTCATATGACAATCTGCGACTAAACAAAAAAATTCAATTGAAATTACATTCTGTTGACATAGTAACAGATAGATTTGATCGACTTTGGACTAAATGGGTCTCTTGTATGTAGGAAATGGCGTAATTGTATTTATATTTTGTTATTCAGTGCCGTTTGTGTTACTGTTACTGTGTATTTACTTATTATTATTTTTTTAGATCTTGCTCTCTGGAAGTGTTCCTTGTTTTGTGTTCGTTTGTTTGGAACGTATTTCTTTCCAAACTTTTCTGTGGCACAAACCCCCCTGTCAGACCTGGCATCCCGTCCCGCAGCGGTCGGGGCTCGGGTTTTCTCCGCGGCTCAGAGACGCGGCTGTGCGAGTGTCGGAGCGGGGATGGACTGAGTGAGGGCGCACTTCCAACAGCCAAGCCGTTAGCATCGAGATACCCACAAGCTACACGTAAACCCTTACCGAATGTCAGGCTGCTACCAACAAGAAAAAAAACACAGTCTCCCTCCCAGTCTTTCACATCCCACTCCAATCACACTTACACGGCATTGATGGTAATGTATGCGAGGAAACAACCGAGACTCGGCGATGGGTAAACACCTCTCTTTACTTCCACCGATCGTTTCCTTTCCCCGTAGCTACGCTTTGACAATCCGCCATTTTTATCCAAAACAAAATAAGTGTGTGGAAACTTGCATGTACAGATGTTGCAGCAGCATCTGTTAAAAGCAAACGATGGCGTTCAAGCCCGTTTAACAGCCGTTTTCTTTCTTGTTTTGCAGGTGCGACCGAAGAGATTCTCAGCCCTATCAGGTTTGTGCATTAGCCTCAGTAGTTAGCTTGCTAGCACCAAATCAGATTAAAATGGACACTGTGGTGGTGGCTTCCAGAGCGCAGAAGGCCCCAGGCAGTGCGCAAAATAAAGTCACAGCTACGTGCTTATGGAGAGAAATTGGTGTCCGAGATGTCACAATGTTCTTGAAAATGAACGATTCTGGTTAAAAGTTCATCGTGACCGTTTAAAGTCGTCGAATTGAATCGGCTTGAAAAAGTAGTGACGACTTTTATTGCAGCTACCATTTAGCATTAGCTTTTGCTAGCTTACCCTATTAGGGCCTCAATTCTCCAATTAATAAAGCTAATTGCTATTCCAATACAAAATCTATTTTTACAGAAGTTACCCAGTTTCTTATTATATTTATTTATCATAGTTAGAGGTAACCAGCGTTATATTATCCCGTTATACAACTGTCTTGCTTCTAGCTTGTTTATTTGCTATATTAAAACCTAATACAAGATTATTATGAATGTCCAGAAAAAAATGGAGTTTACAACGACAAGAGCAAAATGTCCTATAGGCTTTGTGTACATCGTTTGACTAAGCAATTGTTAACATTGCCTTGCAACCACTTTAGCTATAGATTAGGTCTGAAACAAGTTAATTGATTTATCGGAACTAATCAATAATGTAAATAACCGTCAACAAATTTAGTAAATTAATTTTGAAACTGTCATAACATTCTCTTAAACATGCCATGAGCTGAAAAAGGGGTTTTGTCTCCGCTTAAGCAGTAATTACATAATAATGACAAGAAATGAGTGACACTTGTGTTTTTGAGGAAAACACTCTTTCGTCTGTAATGTATTCCACCAGGATGTCCTCAAGCCGCTTAACTTCTGCTACATCTTTGTCAAATTCTGTAAATATTTCATATTCACTGGCGTGTCACATTCGAAACTACAAATCAATTAATCAAAAGAATGACCTAGAATAATCAATCGGCAAAATAGTTGTCAGTGGTTAGCCCTTCTGTAGATGAGAATGAGGAATTCAAACAGTCTTTCTGCCTATATAGACCCTTAAATACTCATCCAAGAGTCATCCAGGAGGAGACCACCGCCATGATAAGATGCGCAGCGACTCGGATGTCACTCCTCCATGCAAAGTGCTGCGGAGGTCTGATAGCCCTGACAACAAACATAGTGACAGCACCGGTCACAGCAGAGGGAAGGCTGTCCACACACACCGGGCAAGGGACAGGGATGGAGGTGAGACGATGTCATTCTCATGGTTAATAACTTGCTTACAATCAACGTTTACTGTTATCGAGAATGTTAGTTTGGGTTTTGAAACCACAAACGTGACAGAATTTGTCTGCATACTCAGTTTTAAGTTTGGCGTGTACTGTATATTCTTCTTCTTTGGTGTTTTATGGCATTCTTCTTCTTTGGTGTTTTATGGCAGTTGGTATCCAAGTATTACGTTACAGCCAGACTTTATTCTTTTTCATTCTTTTGGTGCACACCGCGAGCATCTGTTGTAAATGGAGAAGAAATTTGTTGGGATTTTAGAATGAAAGTTCCAATACAGCCTTTTCTGCATAAATACTGGCAATTTGTCTTCAGAGGGGACATATGGAACAAACTTGACTTACAAGAGCTTATGAATATGTCAATATTGTTCTGCCACATTTGCTTACTCAACAGCTTTATTTTGATTGATAGCTGCATGAATTCACAAACGGGGTCATACACAAATAGTCGGCACTAGATCATACACGGCTAACTCACGGAAGTCAGAATTCCTCTAGGTTTTTTTCATTGTCAAAATTCTTTATTACAAAACATTCATAACAGACAATAAACAGTTTCCTCTAGTTAATATACGGAATCGGGGCGAAAGTCACTGAATCTGAATCCAACATGGCGGTGACCGAGACCGGTCCCGCTGATACAGCTCAGGTCATTTTCTCTCTCAAAAATGCTTTTTTTTTCATTGCATTACCGTTTGTTCCACTTCATAGTATAATCTGCTCAAAGATAGTGTTTGACCATAAACTAAATAACCCTAAGTAGTTAGGAGACAAAGGAAAAAAAAACTTAATCTACAGGCTGAGAAATAGATTTTCAAAGTTAGGGGCATGGGGGGCCCCTAACTTTTCAGGGGCCCACAAGCGCGCGCGGATAAATGTGTTGTTTTAAACCTGGTTATTAGCATTTAAAACAATTTAAAGTACTTTTATCTGTTATTTGATATGAAGAGCACAAATACTGAATCATATAAACCAGAGATCATGATCTTTCAATACTGTTTAATTCAATATAATAATGTTTCTTATATATAAAATAAATACTGTTTACAGCATTTGACACAAGGAGATCTTGTGGAATATATGAAATCACGTCCTACAAAATAAACTACTAACATATAGCGCATGGGGCGCTTGAGTCGAACTCAAGCGCCCCATGCCGTGATTTTAACTGCTGGGCCAACAAATCTGAAGATTCTCTGCTGCGAGACAGTAAATGTACCTCGATGTGATTTGGCCATATTGGATTCTGTAACTTCCGAATTCTGACTTCCGTGAGTTAGCCGTGTATGATCTAGTGCTGACCATACACAAATGCTCTGCAACGTTGCATGGCTATTTCTGGACTCAAAATCCGCAACACTGCACACACAGCAGTGATAGAAGTGAAACCCTTGCCCCTTTTCGATTTGTCCCTACCCTGACCTTACTCTATTTAGGTTTGCACACATTATGGATATAGAGATGAACCGTTTTTCCAATTTCCCTGAATATTTATGGCCATGGTGTTTTATATGTGGAGTTTTTGGACCCTATGCATACCGCAGATAGGTCTCTAGCTAGTCAGTGGTGTGAATTTGTGTGCATATTGGACAGAGCCCTGCGCGTCAACAAGCCCAATCTGTGATTGTCTGGTGTACACATGACTGTGGATAGCTGCGCTGAATAGCCGGCCCGTTACACACAGAGATCCACACTAGAGCGAGTCAACTGCGTGAGCTACAGTCGGCGAGTACAGTTGTTTTATGATAATGCTTCATGGGTTTACATGGGGCAGAGCGAGGGACCACACCGATGACTGTGCTGAAGCTCAAAGCAGCCGCACAGCACGAGCTGAAAGAGCCACATTACACACAAGCTCGAAGAAGAGAGGGAGAGAACGAGGAGACAGGTAGTGCCAGAGCGTAATCTTACGTGTTAACACTGTTTTTATTCTTCACAAATTCTCGAGCCCCACCGCTTAGCGTTACCGTGGAGCTTAGGCCAAAACAAAAAAAAAATCTTTTCTCAGAAGTGAGCGCTTTGCATTGAAGTGGCGTTATTGGTATGCAGATATTGAATAAAATAGTTCTCATCTACATCTATACTAGTCCAACCACAAGACTAAGCCATTAGCAGACGACAACAGAGCAGCGTTGCCTCCGCGCCGTGCGGAACTTTTAAAGTGAACCTGTGACAGGCTGCCAGTGTCGGCGTTGCACTATTTTTCTTATTGTCACTATGTAATGTGAGCACTTTTCGACCGTCACGCAAAATATCTTCACCGCTGCTACCCCGGGCGTGCATGTCGCCACTGCACAAGCACTAGATCATACAGTCCTATCTGAATCTGACTTCCTTGAGTTAGGAGTGTATGATATAGTGGCGACCCAGCCGGTCCGCACGCTTAGGTAGGACGAAACCTATCCAAAGTGCGGAGATTTTCATATCTTTCGATCCTCACAGGTGATTTTTCTCCGCAGCTTTTGGATTCCCTCTCACAATTTGACATTCTCGAAACGTACAGCCAGTAAATATGCGATAAAATGTTTAAGGTCGGGTTTTCTTTATTTTGAAATCCGGCTCAGTCGGGTTACCGGAAACACAAAATGTTTTCAACTAATACTTTAAAGAGGTGCCAATACAATTACATTTGTGGCCATCTGTATAATAATCTGCTGTATTAAATGGTAGTTAGGTTAATTGTTATAGTAAACACATTTTCCTCTCACAGGAATATTTCCAAGTTTAAACATAAAAAAACATAAATACAATATAAAAGATAATCGTGATTAACTTTAAAATATTTCCCCTCACAATAATTGTGAAAATCGGATGTCATGACATCCCTTGTGGGCATGTACCTGACTCGGCCCCACTCGGTCCTGAAAGCATTTCCATTACAAGTGGGCGGCACAATTATTTACGACTCTAAAAGGGCCCTGCTCGACAGACACCAAAACCCTGTAACAACTGCTACACACTACAGGATCAATTGCCCGATTAAGGCCCGGATTTTCTTCTCATTGAACCCTGGGTGACAGAGACATGACCCGGTTGTTTTGCGCTCCTCCTGTTACTCAAATGCTCTGGGTTATCATAACCAAAAACATCATCCATATGCTTTTCCATTTGTATTTTCCTCCCCAGTCCAATGACACCCAGTCCACAAAACATTGCTAATGATCCAGTTTGACGCGTAAACACAGTACTTCTGTGTATTTTATCGCCGGCATCCGGTTCATTAAAAGAATTTGTCTGCACTACTGCACGCCATTTCAAAAACAATAATAACCCAATTTTGGTTTGCATCTAAACCAGAAGTACAATGCTCTGATTATGTCTGTCACAATGATTATTGTTTAGACTTATCGTTCGATAGATAAGAACATGTACAATGACTTTTTGAGCATTGATAAATGTGTGCAAAAGTTCATGGAGCAAAGTCACAGTGGCGGAGCCACAGCTGCCTCAGCCATGTCACTGCAGCTTTTCCTCCTTCACACAACCCATGTCAGCTTTATATTCTACTTCAAATGAACATTAAAAAAATAATAGTATTTCAGTTCATTTTAAGATGGATTAAGCAGATGTAAAAATTATGTTTTTATAGTATAAACGGAACCCTGTGAAGTTCCAGACTTGAGTTTTCAACCTGTACCTGATTCAACAGTTTATTAACGCTCTTTTAAATCCTTGCTATTCTGTTAAGGCCCGTTCAGACCGCTTCGTCAAAGCTTCCAGTTTACATTAAAAGTCTATGTGGACGCGTCTTCGGCATCAAGCGTTTTTGCACCCAAATCCTGCGTTTTGAGCATCAGACGTGGCGTGTCTGGGGCGTTTGAGCTTTGGACATGCGGCCAGAGCGGGCGACGCAGAAAAGTTGGATAAAGCTGAACTTTTTTACGGCAGACGTGACGCAGCAGCCAATCAGATTACGCTCTAGTGACGTGCCTACGCACGACCCGGAAGAAGGCCCAAAACAAACCTTTCCTCAATCCTCAGGATATTTACTCAACTCTGCACACCTCTGAAGTTATCTGGGGTCCCAGACGAGCCCCGGAGGCCATCGCCTCAGTTTTTGTTCACCAAAATAAAAGTAAATACACCAAAGCCACTTTCCTCTTCTGCCTCAGCACCAGGCTTTTAGATTTGAAAACACCCCGTCCAAATAATTTTGTCCGAAAAAGTACCGTATTTTGCGCACGAAAAGGCGCACCGGATTATTAAGTGCACCATCAGCTATCTGTGTACCATGTGTACTGGTCCATACATAAAGTGCAAAAGATAAACAAAACAGACGGATAAGTCAGAGTCAGTTGAGCTTTATTAAACGCGCTCAACTCATTCAGATCAACATTGTTCAACATCAAAACACACTCTGCTATCGCTAACAGACACGTTAGCATATCCAAATCAATTCTCAGTCAAGATCACTTGTAAACACGTAAAATACAAACACAGAACACACTCTGCTACCGCTAAAAGACACGTTAGCGTATTCACAACAACTCCCAGCCTCGTTCAGTTGCAACACATAAAATACAACACAATACACTCACTTTTTCAGTTCATTCCTCTTCATCAAATCCTTCAAATGCAGCTGAACTACATCCCGCATAGCTATGACCAGACGTCCCGATTTACCTGGGACAGCCCTGATTGTTTACGTCCCGTTTTCCGGTTTAATGTCTGCTGAGGTGCATAATGGTAAAAGCAGCCAAAGCGCCGATAGTGCTCCGTGCTAAAATCTCTTTGGTCATGTGATCCCGCATCTCGGATCTACGCGGCAGTTCAGTGATGATTCCGGCCTTCCTGCTTTCCGGCCTCTGACCACAGTTGACTGATAATTTAGCCCGTAAGCACATTTCTTGTGATAATATAACAGATCCAATGGTCCAATATGAAATGTCCCCATGTGGGACAATAAAGGAATATCTTATCTTATCTTATGTCTCTTGGCAGTAGCCATCTTGGGACAAGATTCTTGGGGTTACCGGTAGGTGTCTGCGTTGTGCCTGACTGAAAATGTTGTTTACGTTTTGACAAAGTTTCGCGTGTAGCAGAAGACTACTGTTCCCAGAATGCTTTGCACACATGTTGTTGGGACTTCCGGTTCCAGAGTACTGTAACTCTAGTCACACATCGCGTCTCATGTCCCAAATCTTCTTTATACACCATGTACCGTGTGCCACTTAGGAGCGGCGTATCACACCGTATTTTCGGACGCTTTTACTAAATAAGCGGTGCTTTTAACGCCGTCTGACGCTACGCCGTGCGCTCGTTTACCATGTGTGCGCCGTGTGGCGGCACACACATGGTTGGCCGTCCCTGCCCTCGAAAATGCCCGTCCACATTTTAAAATACCTCGTCCAAAATACGGGAAGACGGGCATCTATCTAAAAGCCTGCTTAGCACCAAGAGAACAGCAACACGGGGAAACACAACTCCTCCTCTGCGCATGTACGCTGGACGCCTCGGACACGCGTCTGCTGGTGAGTTTATTTTTTTGACGCCCGGGATGCGCCTGCCTTCAAATGTACAGACGTCCAACTCAAGCGCCTGGCGCGAATCTGGACGCAGTGGTGTGAACTCAGCTTTAATATTAAATATAAAACGCTGTACTCAATAATATCGTTTATCGATAGGGAACAAGCGGTAGAAAATGGATGGATGGATATATTTTCAAAGGCAATAAATTGTCTGTCAATTTTTTTGTGACAGACCTAGCTTTGATCATTTTGAACATGTCGCCTCAAAGCGAGTCGCTTTACTCTGGACAGGAAACTGTTCATGCTAGGTGCGTTAGTTTTACTACTTGATTAGAAATAGCTACAGACTCTAAAATAAAATTCTGTTGGGGTGTAGCTTGTTAAGGAGGATACAGCGGTGTTCGGTCTCCTGCAGCACGCTGGAGTTGCTCACGAGAAACATTACACTTTTACCCAATCAGCGTCTGACGGTCCGTGGACATCGCGTTTGGTCCAAGGTGGAGGAGGCCACTGAAAAAGCTCTTCAGATTCAGCTTTGATGCAGAAGTCTGTAGGTGAAGTGTGCAAATTATAATTACTTTGTAGTGTTCTCGCTGGGCTGAGGTTTGAGAATGGCTGTGGGACACCGTCGTAGGCGCTAGCAAAAAGTACTTAAAAAAAAAATTCGCTCGCGCCATCGATATGGAAAGCCTATATGATCACACTCCGCCACTTAGGAGGGGCGTATCGCTCTCACCGCTCGTTCGGCCATGCGGGCACGCGTGCACGGTTATCTTAATACCTGGCGGTATCTTTTCAGCATGGCGGCCGCATGGCCATGCCAAAAGCCCTCAGCGAGAACACTGCTTTGTTTTTGTATTATACACATCTTTGTATCGATACCAAGAAGTCCATCACAATATTGATATATTGACTACAGGGCTCAAACGGTATGCACGGTACGATATTATCACAATATTCAGTTCATGGTTCAGTATTTTTTGTGACATTGTAGAGAGTCAGACACAATTGTAGATGAGCTACTTTTTCCTTTTAAAATGCCATGACAAGCCTTTGGTATGAAGCATTTAGGTCTTACTCCAAAGTATTGAAATACAGTATAAATTGCTTAACCCTATCTTTGGGCCTGAATGTGTGTTCTTGACACTATTTTAGACATGCAAGTTTCATCACAATCCCACCCATTTTGATGAAATCAAGGTTAAGATAAAGGAATTTTACAAAAAAACAATTTTCTTTTCATGTAGGAACCCTTATGTAATTTTGTTAAACAAAAAAAAAAATTGCATTTTTAGCCACTTCAAACAGCCTTACACACTTATGTAACGCTGTTTGATAAATCTTTAGACAATTGGTACCCAGAAACCAGGGGACTTTTTTTTTAATTTTCCCATCAAAAATGATGCTATACTGCTAGTAAAACGGATGCATATGCAATGAATTTTTTATTTTGTGCTACAAAAAATATCAGTCAGTCACATCTGTGTGAGTGAAAACATTTCAGCTGTGGACAGGGCAGGGGTGAAAAGGTTAAGTGCCTAAAGCTTCGTACAAACCGCTGCGCCCGACGCAGAATTTGAGCGCGTGTACATTAGAAAGACAAACGCACCAGATGCGCGTTCTCGACGCGCCGGACTAAATACACTCGGCAGCGGACGTGCGTCCGAGTCGTCCTGCGCACATGCGCAGTGGAGGAGTTGTACTTTGTTGCTTTTCTCGTGGTGTAAATGGCTTTGGTTTATTAACTTTACAAAGTCCAAAAGCGGAGGCGATGGGCTTGTTTTGGGTCTTTTTCCGGGTCGTGCGTAGGACGTCATCTCTGATTGGCTGCTGCGGCGCATCTGCTGCAGCGAGCTGAACACGTCGCGCCAGCCGCTTTGGCCGCCTCGGTTGCCTCATACGCGCGCTCAAAGCGTCGAGAGCGTATGAAAACGCACCAATCGCACCGCGGGAAACGCACTACGCGCTCGACGCGCGTTTACTATAGCCTTTGAATGTAAACTGGATGCTTCGGCCGCGGCTGTGTGGACGAGGCTTTACACTCACAGCAGCAGCACTGAGGCTTGTACGTCTCCTCTAAACCTTTCAGTTGTGCTCCTGCCCGCTCCGCAGTGCTCCTATATCATTTCTGACCACTTGTCTTGACCTATGCTGGTCCTGTTGCTTTGTCCCCTCTGCTTTCACAGCACGTGTGTGCAAAATTCTGAATGAGTCACTCCTGGAAAGTATATTATCCACAAATGCCTTCACATGAGCTTTGTATTAGTCTTTTTATTTTTTTTTGCTGCATGTGGAGGACCGTTAATCCGTACCTCCTGCTCTATTATTATATCCTTTTCTAGAAGACAAACATTGGGTCTGTCATTAAATTATGTAGAGACAGAGGCAGGTTTGGTCTTGCTTATGGCCTGTTAAGTTACTGTCTATGTACCATAGTCTATAGTCATAAATATTTTCAGTGTATGTGTTGAGAATGCAGAATCTATGTTTAGATTAGTGGTGCACGGTATGGAAATGTTGGTCCGATGTCGACGTTATGGGGAAAGCTTTGGCCGATAACCGATATTAGACCAATATTTTCTAAATGGTGACTGTTATTTGCGTACTTTACGCTGCTACCTTTTCCTGTCTAATGTTACAACCTGGGCTCCTTTGGCTTATTGACAGATATATGTACAATTTCTATATATACAATTTTCTTTATTAATTTAGTTGGTGCCGTTTATATTCAGGAACGCTCTATAGCCCAAACATTACTGCATTAAACTATATATATATATATATATATATATATATATATATATATATATATATATATATATATATATATATATATATATATATATATATATATACAGTATATATATATATATATATATATATATATATACAGTATATAATGTATATGTGCAGCAGGTGAAAGACTGCTCATTTCTGATGTGAAATGTTCATACCACAGACATGTTTCTGCACAAACTCAATACAAGCTCACTATTTTCATAGTTTAAGTTGATCTTTGTGACAACTGATTCATGTAGTGACTCAAATGAGGTCATGTCACATTGGTGTGGACATAGTCATGTTCATTCTTTATTACACTCTGACCTGTGTTTTTACCTGTGGCTCCTGATCTGTCCAGGTTTGTAGAGGATGTTTTCCTCACAGAGCATCATCACAGAAGTTAGTTTTCTTGTTGTTGGCTCCACTTTTAGCACGGCTCTAAAATCCACAAAACAGTCTTTCTTTCGTCCACATGTTTCATAAAGCCACACGTCTCTGTCCTTGCTCAGACCTCTGGTCTGAGGTGCGTAAGTGCTGTAAAGTGCGCAAACGCGTGTCTTACTTCTCTCAGCACTTCTCCCTCCACAGTACACAGGGCAGTGAAGAGCCGCGCGGGGGAGGGGCGGCCACCAGCGGCATTGTGGGACGTGTAGTTTTAGCGCTAACAACGGTTACGGAAGTAACTACGGTTCTATGAACAAAACAAAACAAAATTCTTTCTAAATATGAATTCAAAATGTTCGGCGGGCCGGATTAAAACGTTTGGCGGGCCAGATCCGGCCGGATGTTTGACACCCCTGAATACAGCCTTCTTGATCTGCTTTTATACTTTGTTTAGGCCAGGGGTGTCAAAGATGCCATGTGACACTGTGTGAATACAGTAATAATGCATTCATTTGATTCAATACATGAAGTTTATTCTCACTAAGCTTAAACTATAAAAATGGTGAGCTCATATTGAGTTTGAGCAGCAACAGCCAACATGTCTGTGATATCAACACTTCATATCAGAAATCACATAAGTCCATATTCCTGTTCCTGCTGCTGATGCATGAAGATGGATTCAAAGTCTTTCTCTAGACTGTCAATACTGCCTCAGATTTGTACAACAGCCTCCACATATAACTATATAATGCCATTATATACAAGGCCATTATATTTTTCATTGTTTTATTTTGTCTGTTCTTTTCGGCCCGTGACACAAAATTAGTCCGACACCCCTGGTTTAAAGGTTGAATGGACGTTTTTTTTGGCCCAAATTTGAGTATTTATTTCCTCATGGCGTGGACTGCCAATTAGTCCTGCCACGTATCAATCATAAAACGCACCTACCGCTCACCTGCAGCCGCGTGTGGCTCGTCCCCCGAGAACAGCACGGTTCCGCGTGTCTAAGCGCATTGATCTATCATAATATAGCTCCCTCAGTGTACGGGACAAAAGAAGAGCGAAGAGCGATCTGGCTCCCCCGCCCAACCCGTGACGTAGTCTCAGAGAGCGCGTGTGTGCCCCGCCCACCTGTGACGTAGTGTTTGCCCCACAGCTGTCTGCTCCGCGCAGCGCCGCTCCTGCCTCGCGAATGAGTGAGACACGATGGAACTTCAGATCAACATTACTTTGAGCCTAAATAAATCTGGTGTTTATTCTACAGCGAGCGCAGAATAAACACCAGTCATATATGTGTGTGTGTGTGTGTGTGTGTGTGTGTGTGTGTGTGTGTGTGTGTGTGTGTGTGTGTGTGTGTGTGTGTGTGTGTGTGTGTGTGTGTGTGTGTGTGTGTGTGTGTGTGTGTGTGTGTGTGTGTGTGTGTGTGTGTGTGTGTGTGTGTGTGTGTGTGTGTGTGTGTGTGTGTGTGTGTGTGTGTGTGTGTGTGTGTGTGTGTGTGTGTGTGTGTGTGTGTGTGTGTGTGTGTGTGTGTGTGTGTGTGTGTGTGTGTGTGTGTGTGTGTGTGTGTGTGTGTGTGTGTGTGTGTGTGTGTGTGTGTGTGTGTGTGTGTGTATGTATGGGGGGAGGGGGAATGATGACGCATGCCTGTGATTATGACGCGGTCCTGTGAACACCCCCCGTCAGTTTGGAGATTCGTTGAAAGGAGATGGTCTGTAATATAGCTAAAAACTGCGGGAATCAATCAAAAAAACACTCTGGGTACATATATGAAGCACAAATAGCAATGTAAGCAGGTTAAAAGCTCTGAAAAGTCGATTTTGCATGTTATGGGACCTTTAAGTCTTTTCTATTTACAGTCTATGACAAAAAATAACATTCTATTTTTCTGCAGCCATCGATTATTTTAGTAATCGATTAATCTATCGATTTTTTTCTTCGATTAATCGATGAATCGGTTAATTTTTTTGTACAATCCGTAAACCATTTAAAAGCATATTAAATCGTTTTTTAAATAAACGTTATAGGTCATTGTAATAAACAAATAACAAATTTGAGTTTCTGCCTAAAAAAAACACATTTTATTCTTAATTTCACATAAGTTTGTCCCCAAAACAGGAACATTTCACTTCACCAGTCCAAGTGTTCAGTTTGAACATAAAGAATATATAAAGAAAATATATAAAGGGCTAATTAACTTGTCACAGATCCGCGCGCCACAGATTCACGTGTTTTTTAATAAAATATGTAAATTAAACGAAGCATCGAATCAATAAAATAATAATCGAAGCTTTTTTGTAATCGAATAATTCGATTAACTCGAATAATCTTTGCAGCCCTAATTCTAACCAAAGGGACAATGTTGTTAACTCAAATATTGAAAACTATAGAAAATTGTCTAAACATTTTTATATATATATTTTCTATTCTAGTAGATGAGAAAAATTGATATTATGGAAAGAAAAAATATTTTATATGCAAAATTGCCCAGCCACTTAAACCAAAATTGTGTATTTCGGTAACCCAACCGACCTGAATTTCCAAAAACCCGACCTTAAACATTTTATCGCATATTTACTCGCCATACGTTTCGAGAATGTCAAATTGTGTGAGAGAATCTAAAAGCTGTGGGGAAAAAATCATCTGTGGGGATCGTAAGATCTGAAAATCGCTGCACTTTTGATTTGTTTTACCTATGGGCGCATCCATGTTTGCGCGGATGCTCATATTTGATCAGCTTGCAGACCGGCTGGGTCGGCACTAGATCATACACTCCTAACTCACGGAAGGCAGAATCAGTTAGGAGGATGATCTAGTGCCGACCCAGCACCCCCGGTAGCAGCGGTGAAGATATTTTGCGTGAAGGTCAAAAAGTGCTCACATCACGTAGTGACAATAAGAAAAATAGTGAGACGCCGACACTACAAAGCCTCGCATGGGTTCATTTGCCACTTTCAAAGTTTCAACCACTGCTGGAAATGCCTGTTAGCAAGTGATCCATTTGGTCAACGAGATTCCTAAGTACGGCTGGTCACTTACCAGCAATGGTGCTTTGGAAAACTTTTTGGGACGAGTGGATCTACAGCTCATCAAACACGCGCGGAGGGCAACGGTCCGCGCCGCGCAGATTAATGGCTCTTTTCCTGTGGTTGGACTAGTATATATGTAGAGAACTATTTTAGTCAAAATCTGCCTACCAGTAAGGCCACTTCAATGCGAAGCGCTCACTTCTGAGAAAAGAAAACTGTCTGCAAAACCTGTGCGAGATTTTAAAATATTTAAAAAATATATTGTTACAAGCCTTGAAATAATTATTTTTACGTCCCTGTCAACATGACAGGTACCGATCATTTGGTACCTGTCATGGCTAATTCTGAATCGGTCACAAGGAAAGGAAAACAGAATAACGTAATTAATGAAAAATGAACTTTTATTAACATGTCTCGTTATCATTTACAGGCTGAGAAATGGATTTTCAAAGTTAGGGGCCAGGGGGGCCCCCTACCTGAAAAAGTTAGGGGCCCCCCAGCAATTTCAGGGGCCCAAAAGCGCGCGCGGCATCGTGGTGTCATAAGAACAAGATAAATGTGTTGTTTTAAACCTGGTTATTAGCATGTAAAACAATTTAAAGTACTTTTATCTGTTATTTGATATGAAGAGCACAAATACTGAATTCCTATAAACCAGAGATCATGATCTTTAATACTGTTTAATTTAATATAATAATGTTTCTTAGATACAAAATAAATACTGTTTACAGCATTTGACACAAGGAGATCTTGTGGAATATATAAAATCACAACCTACAAAATAAACTACTAACATATATACATTGCCCCGATGCTAACAACTCCAAAGGGGGCGGGGCCCTTGGATACTTCCACATTGACATTGTCCCTAATGTGCAAAATTACAGCTTTTGTTGCAAACAACTTTAAAAAGACTGAATTGCGAACTGAGGAGATTGACGCCCACCAACCTCGATATCACTTGTGGCGCAAAATTAGACCGGGCATTTCCGAGTACAACCGAACGCAACCGAACGCAGCGGCCAATCAGATGCCCGCTTTCATCGGAATTAGATCACGGACACCGCTCGGCCAATGAGAAGTGAGAAGACTGCGAAGTGGCATGTCTGTCAAAACGAAACTTAAGTGATGGAAATGCCCGCGCACATGCGCTTTCTTCCTCCGCTGTATAACTACAGCAATAATCGTGGTCTGTAGTATAGCGCGCCCGAGTTTGTGCGTAGGAATCGCTTTGGGCATGTTCACCGCGCTGTTTTTGCCTATTAAAAATATATATTATGGCGAAAAATTTGCGTCGGTCATCGTGTCCGGAGCAATAATTTTGGAGTCGGTCAAAACTGATTTTTGCGCCGGTCATTGACCGTGTTCGGCCCGTTATTTCGAGGCTTGTTGATACCGGAAACACTATTTATTTTATTTGGCCTGAATCACTTGCATGTATTTCAGTGTGCATTAATTTCATAGATGCTTCACCCCTAAACAGTTTTCTTTTTTTCCATTTTTAGTTACGTGAAGATATTGCACCACTGAGTTGTTCCATGGTCCGTTCCGATTTTGTGAGAGTCTTGTATATTTTGTATATGTCACCATCGCCCACCTTATAGGGTTGGACAATAATAATCAAATACCACTACCTTTGTTTATCCTACACTCTTTCTATTCTATACAAAGATGTGTAGAATAAGAAGAGTGTAGGATAAACAAAGGTTGTGATTTCCTATAGAAGGGCAACACATGGTCTGTATCAAACACACATAACTGCTTTACTTGTGGAGTTAATATATCTCAGAAATGTATATGAAAATAAATGGATATCAACCCAAAATGTAGGTTAGTGAGAAATATGCATGCCCGAGGGCTGTGCGATGTGGCTATCTGCGCTTCACAACATCAGTGTGGAGTTTGCATGTTTCTCCCTGTGTCTGGGTGGGTTTTGTCCAGTTCAACGCAAAACATGCACCATAGGTCCAACTAAGGCCAGACCTGTATCAGGATCTGGAGACGTGTCCCCGAGCACTGTATTGCAGCTGCTCACTGCTGCTGAAAGATGGGTCTAAAGCAGAGCAGAATTTCCCTGTCGAGGGACTAATAAAAGATGGCCATAGAGATATTTGATTATACAATTTATAAAACAGCTGTTATTCTATAGGCTACAGCAGTCTCGCTACGTACATTCAGGGATGGCATCATGCCATCATATGTATAGCTTTATATAGAGTATCTGGGCTCAGCATTGTCTGGCCACATTTAGGAATATAAACAAACAAAATCAACCCAGTTATTCTCAATTAGGTAAATTTAAAACTTCCATTTTCACGTATCCCTATTTTGTTTTTATTTTAAAGGACACCTATTATTCAAACTGAGTTTTCTGAGCTTTAAACCATTTTCTAACATTGTTTCCTCACCAAATCATCACTGGAGTTGCATTCAGTTTCATTCGTACTAGTTTGATGAATTCCAGTTAGAAAGGCCTGAAACACCCAGATAACTGTCTTAAAGTAAAAAAAAAAAAAAAAAAAAAGAAATTCTGTACTGAAACCTGAATTGGCCAATAACGATACAAATAATGCATAATATTTGTCCTTTAACAGCACTAGTACCGTGCAGGTTCCCCCTGTGTCTCCTATTACTCTGGTTTGTCCCCTGAACCTGCAGGTTGACCCTTTCTTGGCCTAGGCTCATAGTGAGCAATGTGCTTTGTTTTGTGAATATTAGGGCTGCAGCTACTGATTATCTATTTCTGTTTTGTTTTTTGTACATACTGTAAACCATTTAAAAACATAATGAATAAACATTATAGTTTATAGTAATAAACAAATAAGGAAAGTTTCTATATTTATTTAATTTACGTTCATGTCACAACTTAAAATAAGACACTTGCTTGTTAAACTTTAAATTGAGTGATCCCTGGTGTTTTGAGCTGTAACTCTGCAGTCATTTTTCAGCATTTTCTCCATGTGCCTCCACTTTAGCCTTTGTGTCTTCGCCCCTTCATCATAGACTTTCTGTTTCATAATAGCGGGCCTCTTCTCTTTCACAGTTCCACTCGTAAGTTTAAAACACACCGCTCTCTCTGTTGTGATTTAGTTGCGGCAGCTCCGCACGACACAGATTAGCGCAGTTTTTCGAGAAATATGTATTTTTTGTAATCAAATTACCGGATTAATCATTGCAGACCTAATGATTTTATATTGTGATTTGAATGCATTTGTTGTGGGGGTTTTAATTCACAGTTTTGTTTAATTGTAAAGCACTTTGAATTGCTTTTCATAAAAAATGTGCTAAATAAATGTTACAGAGCTGAAGGTGTAACTTGACTGTTTCCTCAGCACTACTGGAAGAATAAAGCAACAGCAGAGAACTGTTTTTCCAGACAGTGAGAAATAATAAAAAGCCAAGACAAAGAGCACAATGTCAGTTTAGTACTCATCCTGGGCTGGTTCTAGTATTTTTTGGAGTAGCTCCTAAACATTACTTATGAGTAGTCTTCAATGTGCCTTACTATTATATTATATTATATTACATTACATTAAATGGCTACCGTAATCAAGTCTTTGTGTGTTCCAGGGACCAGTAATTCACCACAAGAAAATTCTCACAACCACAGCTCGCTTCATAGCTCCAACTCACATACAAACCCCGGCAAGACCTCAGACACAGTAAGTGTTCAGCACCACTCAAATTATCTTTGTTTTTAATAAGGATGCACCGATATATTGTCCAATTATCGGTATCAGGAGTACAGATGTACTATTTTGTGATTTTTCTGATTGTGTTGGCTGCTGCCTTGGCCAGGTCTCTTGCAGAAGAGATTCTGAATCCACCTTTGGTCCTCCTAGTTGGAAAATTAAATATTTTCATGATTGAATAACATTGGTATTGGTCAAAAGCATTGATATTGTGCTCCGGTAGTGAAAGGGTTTTGACTATTTAAAAGCATCTTAGTAATAAACTAATAAATAAGGAGTTTTTGCTTAAAATAACCCACTTTATTCTTAATTTTACATAGGTATGTCCCCAAAACGGCAACATTTCATTTTGCCTGTTAAAACTGTTCCGCGCGCCGCCCACCCCAGCCCCTGTGTCCTCGCCCCACCACCGCGGACCCCCGATCCACACTCGCGGACCCCCGATCCACACTCGCGGTCGCCCCGATCTACACTCGCGGTCGCCCCAATCCACACTCGCGGTCCCCCGTGCTCCCAACTCTGCTTCCCAATCACACTCGTGCATTTAAAACATGCCACACTATCCTCTGTGGCGCCTTGAAACAGCAAATACATTCATGGAATCAGCAGGAGGACCGCGGCCATTATAATAATCTGATGTGAAACAGAAGGGCCAAGATGACACGGAGCCAACGCCACAAAATGGCAAAATGCAGAGCCACCGCTCAAAACACCAGCGTCCCACCCAAAATGTTTTACAAACAAATGTCTTATTTTAAGTTATGTGACAGAAACGCAAATTAATTCATAGCTACTGTAACTGTTTACAGTCTGGTGACAAGTTAATTAGTCCTTTACAGGCTGAGAAATAGATTTTCAAAGTTAGGGGCCAGGGGGGCCCCATACCTAAAAAAGTTAGGGGCCCCCCAGCAATTTCAGGGGCCCACAAGCGCGCGCGGCATCGCGGCGTCATAAGAACAAGATAAATGTGTTGTTTTAAACCTGGTTATTAGCATGTAAAACAATTTAAAGTACTTTTATCTTTTATTTGATATGAAGGAAGAGCATAAATACTGAATTCCTATAAACCAGAGATCATGATCTTTCAATACTGTTTAATTCAATTTAATAATGTGTCTTGGATACAAAATAAATACTCTATACAGCATTTGACACAAGGAGATCTTGTGGAATATAAAATCACAGCCTACAAAATAAACCACCAACATGTATACATTGCCCCGATGCTAACAACTCCAAAGCGGGCAGGGCCCTTGGATACTTCCACATTGACATTCTCCCTAATGTGCAAAATTACAGCTTTTGTTGCAAACAACTTTAAAAAGACTGAATTGCGAACTGAGTAGAGATTGACGCCCACCAACCTAGATATCACTTTTGGGCAAAATTAGACCGGGCATTTCCGAGACCAACCAAACGCGACCGAACGCAGCGGCCAATCAGATGCCCGCTTTCATCGGAATTAGATCACGGACACCGCTCGGCCAATGAGAAGCGAGAAGACTGCGAAGTGGGCATGTCTGTCAAAACGAAACTTAAGCGATGAAAATGCCCCAAAAATGGCCAAATTACTAGTTAAATCTTGATTTATTTATTTTTTTCAAGGAATTTAGATACTGGGGCATGGCGGGCCCCCTCCTAATTCAAACCGCGGGCCCGCCGGAGATTTGACTGCTTACGGGCCCCGGGCCCCCGTCTATTTCGCGGCCTGCTTTAGGCTGAGAAAAAAAATATATCAGCACTTTGTCAAAATGACGCCAAATTCTTTTATTTTTCATATATTTCACTGAATGTTCTTTTAAAAAGCGCCGTGTTGAATACTTTTATCAAGCTGGTCAACACATCTTTCTTCCCAGGAGATAACGCATTGCACGATGCATATCCGTTCACATTTTTGGTCCTCCATATGCTTCTGTATTGAACAGACCATGCCGGAGTGAACCTATATTTTCCTTTTTTTGTTGTGTTGCCACCGCTCACGTAGTTCTGCATCATGGTGTCGCTTCATATTTAATTTGATCTGCACTTTGCATTCTGGGAGGGAAACACGCCCAACAGCGTAATCACAAACAAACATGGCGGCGCCCATGTCCCCCGCATGTTCCCCCGCTCGCCTTCGCTACCAAAATAAAGGATAGCGGCGTACAAAAGGTAGATTTGAAATATCTTAAAATCGGGAGATTTAGCCTCCCTATCGGGTTGATCGAGACGTTTTCCGTCGTTAACTGTTAAAGCCTGACCCGAGTCAGAAAATGTGAGTCAGAAAATGGCGACTATTTGGATCTTTTTTTTTGTCTTCAAAGTAAAAAAAAAATAAGAATTTACCTACCTACCGACCCACGTGAAAAATGTTGGGTCGGGTTACAGCAAACATACAATTTATTTGGGGCAGCCTTATATATATTATTTATATACAAACAGAACACTTTGGACTGGTGAAGTGAAATTATGCTGTTTTGGGGACAAACTCATGTGAAATTAAGAATAAAATGTTTTTTTTTTAAGCAGAAACTCAATTTGTTATTTTTACTATAACGTTTATTTAAAAAATGATTTGATATGCTTTTAAATGGTTTACGGAATGTCCAAAAAAATTTACCGATTACTCTATTGATCAAAGAAAAAAATCGATAGAGTACTCGATTTAAAATAATCAATAGCTGCAGCCCTACTGGATTATAAGGTGCACTGACAATGAATGGTCTATTTCCGATAATTTTTCATATAAAAGGCACACCGGTCTATATGGCGCATTAAGCGAAACAAAACGTGTACCCCACAAAATTGCTTCGAGGTCAGTCAACCAGAATTAATCCATATATAAGGCGCACTGGATTATAAATTGCCATTGTTATTTTTTGAGAAAATTAAAAGCTTTTAAGTGTGCCTTATAGTGCGGAAAATGCAGTGTGATGATCATCCCTTGCCACGCCGCAGCCCCGCAATGAATTGAGGAATCTATACATGAATTTAATTTTGTTTAAACAAACATGATAGTTCATAGTAATAAACAAATCACAAATAAGGGGCTTATGCTTGAAATGATACATTTTATTCTTAATTTGACATATCCAAAACTGCATTATTTCACTTCTATAGGCTGACACCAGTTTAAATGTCCATGACTAATGTATATTCACATTTCAGTGTCTTTGAGATAATTTCCCTGCTCATTTCTAAAGAGCCCCATGGTCACAGCTAGAAAAGAAGGGAAGACAACCATGCACATTTTTTTCTGTTAGAATCTTTATAAATGTCTACCGTAATTAACTTGTTACCAGACTGTATAATAAACAGTTGTTTTTTTTGCGCTTTATGTTGCATAACTTAAAGGAATTGAGTCTCATTTTCTCGTGGCGTGGACAGCAGAGTAGTTCTCCCAAATGTCAATCATTCCTTGCGTGCTACTGCACACCTGCAGCCTCAGTCTAGCTCGTTCCCAGCATAGCAGCGCGTTTCCCTGGCTGCGCATTGTGTGGTTGATATGCCGGTGTGTGTTTAGCGAATTCCTTCAGTGTATAGTACAAAATTGACTACAGAGAAAGACTGTGTTCGAGCTCAGAAGAGACGGAAATGTGTGGAGACAAATGCAATGTGATCCATTGCACTGATAAACAAACACACGCGTAGCAGCGGGGCTGTTGCGTCTTTCCCCATAGGGTTGAGTGTGGGCGCATGCACACTTTGTAAAAAGGAACTAACAGTCGCTCGAGTTCTCAAATTGGTGAAAAATACTCTATTAAGATAAGTGTGTGCTAAACAAGCGCCACAAGTAGTTCAAGTTTGTTCTGATCTGTGCATCAGATTCACAGGAAATTACTCTATTTACTCGATTAATTTATTTGTTAAGATAAGATAAGATATTCCTTTATTGTCCACACATGGGGAAATGTCATTGTTGCAACGCAGGTAGATACAGAGGAAAAGGACAGATAAAGAGACAGTTTAAAAAACACTCTTAATAGATTAATTAAGATAACCGAACAATATATAAAAACAATTATCAGTAACTTATCAGCCCAAGCTCTTCTCTTTACATCAGAAAAACAGATCCCTAGTTTTTCAGTGAAACTCCTCATGTGATGTATTCATTCCTGCAGCTTGACTGAAGTCCCAGCCAGGTTGCATGTCTTAATGGTCTGAGGGTTATTTTTGGCAGTGGAAGTCAAAGTAGTGTCAGAAACGGCCTCGATAACCGTGTGTCTGGCTTCCAACTATAGCCGTGTTTCATGTGAAATGAAGTTACATGCGGTTGCATCAGAGCCTCACCTGCGTGTGTGTGCGTGTGCCCGTAATGGCGCTAACCCTCTTCTGTTTCCAGCCTCACGAAGCAGGCGACGATTGGTCCGAACACATCAGCTCCTCTGGGAAGAAGTACTACTACAACTGCAGGACAGAGGTGTCTCAGTGGGAGAAGCCCAAGGAGTGGCTTGAGAGGTAAACTAAATCTTACTTTAACACTCTAATGGAAGTCTACGGAAAGCATTGCAATGAGAATCCGTCTGACTGTGTTTGACAGAGAGCAAAGACAAAAGGAACCCACAAAGACTGCAGTTGTCAATAATTTCCCGAAAGACAGAGACTACAGGAGAGAGGCCATGCAGGCGACGGCAGCCCCCAGCTTCGGAGCCAGTAAGTGTGTCTCCTCACATGCACCACTCTCAAGGCTTGGCAATCATACCTGTGGGATTGTTTTTCTGCATCAATGGCAAGTCGCCTATTTGGCATTAATAGTCATTCCTTATGGTAATGCGGCTTATAAGGCAGATTAACCTTTAAGTTAGTGACCTTTTTTACGGTCAGTAACTTACATTTCAGTTAATGTTTTATGCATTATTTAGACATATCAAACTATTTGGATGTACTGAAGTGTTTAGAAAGAAAAAAATATATATATATTTTTCCACCAGTTCATTTTGGAGCAGATCATTTGCTTCATTCACGCTAGTTGGATGAATCTTGGTTAGAAAGTCTTCTCCCCTCGTTCTTATTTTTCCCAATGTGTGACATTTTCTTGATGCGTGATGTGGCTTCCGAGATAAATTAATAAATTAAATTAAATAAATTATCGTCAGACTTGTTCCATGCATTTCTGCTGTCAAATCACGATCATTACATACACTACATAGCTTCATTAGCAAGGCAGAAGCAAACCAATATCTTCCTCTCAAATATGCAATTGCCTCTGCTGCCAGTAGATGGAGGCCTAGGCTCTGTTCCCCACGTGGGTAAAGCCAGAGACATGAAACTGATAGAAATTAGGCCTAAACCAGCCTTAACTCGTCCGGTCTCTGTAAAACTCTTCAGCTTTATGCTAAAGCACTCCTTGGTGAACCAGTCTGGGGTACCAGGGTCAGTCGAAACACTTCATACACTTAATTTGGTAGTTGGAGCCATATTGCTCTCATGATTACCATCAATTATTTTACAGTGCACTGTCCATAGTATTAGCTTAACAAGTTATATAACATGAGGCATGGATGTATTCAAATCTCACGATACAATATTTATCGCAATATTGTGGGAAGGCTTACGATATTATCAAATGGCGCACGTTATTAGGCCCGAGCGCCACAAGCTGGCGAGAGGCTTATTAATCTCGTAAGGCCGTGCGAAGCACGGCTGCGAAAGTGCGCACATAGTGCGCACGAAATCGAGCGCGAAGCGCTCGCCCACTTCCAAACACTCACTAACGCACTCCTTCACTCGCGCACGCCCCGTGCATACTAATTAGTAGTAGGAAAATGGAACATTACCGTTGTAAACGGGCGAAGCCCGTGCAAAAGTGCGCACTAAACGAGCACTTTACATTGGGATGTATCATCCCCATATAAAGCACTCATTTGCGCTAAGTAGCTCACGAATACGTTCCCCATCTCTTGCATGTTCCATGCATATAACACACATATGTAAGGCAAAAATGTAACATTATTACTGTATAGAGGGCCAAAAACACAAAGTGGGCGGAGCCCACTCAAAATTAACGAAGGTACCCGTCAGTGACCAGGGACCCACACCATGAGGTACCGAAAATGTATAGTTTATGATATTTGAAAAATGGGAAACATTGTTTTCGCATCGGAATATTATTCTTTCTTCTTTCTTTCTTCTCGGGACCAACCCCCCTATTTTTTACCCAGTGAACATTGACGAAAAGTCACAAAAATTTGCACACTTCTAAAAATCGTGCCTCTCTACATTCTGGCTATTTCCCTTTTCTAAAATAAAAAAAAATGGGCGCGTCAGCGCCCCCAAATGTACCAAAAATGCATTGAGAGATAGGAAATGACCCAAAAAAAATCTGATCGTAGAATCATGAAATTTTGCGCAGAGGTAGATGGTGACAAGAGAAGTAAAAAAATATTATTACGGCAACGCCGTTCGCACAACCAAATGTCGGCCATATTGCTTCAAAAATGGCTAAGCATGACTCGGGAGTTTTTCCAAACGTCGTACTTTTATGAACTCCTCCCAGGGCGTTGGCTCTAAAAAGCTGAAATTTGGTGAAAATGCTACTGAGGAGTGGGACATCAAAAGTTATTCAAATTACATTGATACCTGTCACGGTCTCTGTGCGGCGAAGCCGCAAACTTTAGCTAGAATTTCAGAAATATCCCAAATTTAACATTTCTGCCGTTTGCGCAGATAAAGTCCGAATTGCGTCAAATTAGAATCAGTTGTTAAACTCTTTGCCCTAAACCTACTTGAAGTGAAATAAATTAATTTGGCGCCACAGCGCCCCCTACAGATTTTATATGGAAGTTAAATGTTTAGTTTTGCGAAATTATATGAAATTTGACACACAACTCAATTTTGGCATCCCCATCAAAAAAGTCAATGAGACCCATGTCATAATTGTTATGACGTTGCCGTTGCGATGACCGAAACCTCCCATGTTATTCCAATGGGGAAATTGCCTGAACATGTTTACACTTTATAATTTCACAAACTCCTCCCAGGGCGTTAGTCCTATTAACCTGAAATTTGGTGAGACTCATCTTCAGGTGTGGACCATCAAAAGTTATCCACATTTTTATTCAAAGAGTCACGGTGTCTGTGCGGCAAAGCCGCACATTTTGCCAAGAATTCAAAATAAAATAGCTTTTTGATGGTAAAACAAAGAGAAGATGTGACAGCGTCACAGATTCAGCAGTAGGCGTACTAAAAGGACAATTGGGGCGCGTTAGCGCCCCCTCCTCTTGCGGCGTGGCGGCGGCGTGGCGAGGGCCGATCATTGCCGCTTGCGGCTATATTTTAGGTTTTACTTCTATAAGACGCATACTGGTCATATTATCCTGCCATTCTTATTCATTGTTTAGTGATACATTTTCTAAAGTTATGTCAAGAACCTACACTGAATAGCCTAGTGGATATATAAAAAATTACTTCTTGCAATGTTTTAGTTTGATAAATTAAGTTTTTTTTTTCAACATTCAAAAACACATGGATCCCTCTGTATTCTGCAGCTCTGTTACCTTGTGCTGTTGCCAGGCAGTGGCGCTGTCCAGTCTGGATTTTACAGTCCAGAACAGGACTTTATTTCTGATGAATTCCTGAAACTTTACGGAGTGTAATGTTGTCAAACAAGTCCTCTTGGAGTGCGTATTTCCCGAGTGGGTCCATGATTAGATCCATGAGTGCCGTGCTGTTCTTCAGCAGGGCTACTGTTTGTCCTCCTTTTCTCCTTTTGCGATTTGTTTTGGCGAAAACAAACCAAAACTTTGCTCTGCTTTCAGCTCTAATCCATTTGTTGTTCATTGCAAACGGTGCACATTCTGCAATCTTGGCAGTATTTTTTATGCAAATTCATCCTATTTTATATTGAGAGACTGCGATCATGTCGTGGCAATTTTGCTATCGCAATATTTCCAATATCGTTACATCCCTAATATGAGAGAAGCCTGTCCATTTGGTGGGATTCATCTGTGTTCATCACTGGCCCTGTTTCTGTGTGCTTAACGCTTCACATCACTAGGAGGACTGGGTATGTCCAGATGTGCTGTAATGACATAATTTGTACTTTCACAATGTTTAATTTGACATAGCTGTTTTCAAAGCATTGCAGTCTGCATTTTTTTCAGCCCAAACACAATAGAAAGAAAAGAGCATCATTCTTGAGTCCAAACTTTTGTCCCTGTGATTATTCTGGCCATTCTGACTTTTCTTGCATTGACAGTGAGTCCGCCTTGTTCTTCATCACACAAAACAGTTTGTTTCTTTGGCATTAGATCCGAGTTAGAAGTGGGATAATGTAGCCCCTTCAACAGTGCATGTTTTACAGTGTTTTCATTTTTCTAAGAACCTCTCCTCTAAAGCCAAGTTTGTAGTATTCCCACATTTTAGACATGCTATGCTTTTCAGGTGAGATTGGTCTATATGAGACAGAGTAAATTCAATCCTTTCCGTCTGTAGGTATTGGATATGATGGCGTTCTTCCAACTCTGACAGATCTGAGCTTTTTAAAAACACCCAGTTAAAAGTTGAAAAAAGCAAAGGAGCATGTGTGTCCTTTAAAGCTTTATACCACTCTGAGGTGAATCGTTTAATTGCTCTTTAAAGCATTTGATGAGTTCATTTTTTTGGTTTTGCTCTTCAATCGTGGCAGGTAAATGGAGTGTGTCCCAAAAATAATTGTTTCTTTTTCTTTGTTTTCTGATATAAGTTTGTTTTTTTTTGTTTTTTTTAATGGTAGAACGATTCAAGTGATGATTGTATTTTATCTTGTTTGGTTAAAAATACTGGTACATTATTCTAGGGCTGCAGCTATCGATTATTTTAGTAATCGATTAATCTATCAATTTTGTCTTTGATTAATCGATGAATCGGTAAATTTTTTTGTACAATCCGTAAATGGCACCGTGCTCTTTTACGCAACAAAACTCTTCCTGGTCGCACCTATAATACATCCATGGGTCGCACTTGTGAGTTTAAAACACGCCGCTCTCTCTGTTGTGCTTCAGCTGCTTCAGGAAGAAGGTCCGTGGGGAACAAAAGCGCCACAAGTCGTTCCGTGCGCTCCGCGCGCCACAGATTCACATGTTTTTAATAAAATATGTAAATTAAACGAAGCATCGAATCAATGAAATGATAATCAAAGCTTTTTTGTAATCAAATTATCCGATTAACTCGAATAATCGTTGCAGCCCTGCATTATTCTGTCTTGTATTATAAAAATTGTTCTCCCTGACTTTTGTTTTCTAAGCTTCCAAGCTAACAACTTAAAGAATTGCATAATGTCTTTGTTTGGTGAATAGCATTTTAAATAATTTCTTGTAGGGCTGGGAATCACTGGATACCTCACGATACGATACAATACACAATACACTGTTCACGATACGATAATATGGCGATACTGCGATTATCGATATATTGTCTATAATAACTTGCGATATATCATGTTTAAATCAATACTTTTTTTTGTAAATGCATCTAAAACAAATTGTTGAAACACAATGATAAATAAACAACTTGTATCCTATTTGTTAAAACGCCGTGGCTGGAGAGCCGTGGCGCGGTCAAATTGCCGCGCAGTTTCAGGGAACGCGGCATTTCCCTTATAGCCCGTTATAGCCTCATGGCTAACCATAACCTTAACCCGGCGCTGTCTAAAACTGCACTAAAACGCGGTCAAATTGCGGCGCAGTTTCAGGGACCGCGGCATTTCCCTTATAGCCTCATGGCTATCCCTAACCTTAACCCGGCGCGGTCTAAAACGCGGTCAATTGGTCGGCGCAGTTACAGGAGCCGCGGCGCGCGGCCGGCACAAAAATAACATGGCAGTTTCGGCCGCGCCGCGGCACTGCAGACACTCCCTTGTTAAAAAGGCTCCATGAGAGACTGTCATGCTGGCCCTTTAAGGGGCGGAGCCTAAACCACCGGTGCAAGAAGGAGAGAGAGAAGAAAGAGTTTAGTGCATCGGAGTTCGCCATCTAGGTTTGAACTTCATTAAACTACCCTCAATTAAACAGCGACTCTTCATTTGCGTTCTTCACATGTAAATGGCAATCTCATTTGTGATTGATTCTGCCCTTGCAGGAGAAGGTGGCAGCTTTGCCTGGAAAGGCGAGTATAAGCCGGGCTGTATCGGCTTTGAGCCTTTCTCAAACAGCTGATGCCGCAAGCGGTGGCTGCGCATGTTGGTCGTGTTTCCCGTGTACCGAACCTTTGAAACGCAGTTATTGCATATTGCATAGTCCTTTTCGAGCTTTGTCCCATCTGTGCTGAAATGGAAGCCAAAGTGAGTCCATACTTTGGACTTAAATGGAGCTGGTGCGTCTTTTAACGTGTCCCTCTCACTTTTGTTTTCCTCCGCCATTTCCGCGTCCGTGTAGACTTCTTCCGCCCACCGTCAATCTTGCATTGCGCGCCCCCTAGCTAACTCCAAAGAAGTGTCTCAACCAAGGAACGGTGAATAGAGCCATTTATAGCGGCTTTTTACAACGTTAAAAGATCAATACTTGACGGGAACGCATCGAGAATCGATCTCGGGAGTAAATATCGCAATATATAGCCATATCTATCTTGGCGCACTCCTAATTTCTTGATCACCCCTTATCTTTTCAATTTCCTGTAGCATTTGAGGATTCCTTTTATCAGCATGTTTGGCTTCCAACAGTTTGTTCTGTAATTGCAATTGTTTTGTTTTTCGGTCTTTGTTTCTTATTAGCCGAGGCTACTGCAATTACCCTGCCCCTCAAAACTGCCTTGGCTGCATCCCAGAAAATGGTTGAGGAAATTTCAACATTGTTGTTTTCCTCCACACAAGTCTCAATGTTATTTAAATTTTTTGAATTAACTTGGTCGTACAGAGAGTGAAGGAGGAGTACATGTATGGACGCCCCACAAGGCGAGATTTTGACAGCAGCATTCTCAAATTAAATCTAATAATTCCTAATAATTTTCACTGTAGCGCTGAGTGAAAACTCAAAGCAGCCCTCATCAGCGCTGAACACGCTTGACATGGATGCTAACTTGGGCGGAATTTTCAAAGATCGTTTTGTGCAGTGAGATGAGTTTGTCTGGTCTGCGGTTGAGTGTGAGAGTGCTGTGAAAACTGCTCTGTGCAGCTCATGTTTTTCTACACCATGAAAACACACACGTTATAATCCAATGCAGAGCGAGCAGATCGTCTGACTACTCTGCTCACTTTAATTTAGTATTTTCACCGTTTTTATTCACCGAGTTGAGATCATGTCACTTAGTGACTGCTCTTTTATCATGACACAGGCCATCAGTGCTGCAGGTGCCCACACTTTTTCCTGTGTTGCACAAAGCTTGAAGCCTTCAAATTAACCTGTAGAATTATGACAAAATAATACAACATTACCATACCTTAAAATGTGGCAAGCAAAATTAATGCAAGTCTACAATATATAAAACCTTAATCTGACAATAATAAAATAAAAACCTTTTACCTTTTAAATTTTACTCAGTTTTCCTTTATCGGTTAGACGGCAAACACATTGAAAGTAGTAGTTGTAGTTTGGGCAGAAGTAAAAACGACAAACCTTAACCAATGTGGCGACGCTGACGGACATACAGTGCTTTGATCTATTTTAGGAGAGGTCTGTGCTTTTCGCTGACCAGATTTTTTGGCTTGTTCCTGATACAAATACTCGCCATGACATTACGCTTTTTCTCGATTGCTTTTGCCGAGAGCCTGTCCAGATTGATATTGTGAAGAACTCGATTCAAAGTGATAAATCAATATGACAGGGCTGGGTTAATGGCGTCATGTAATGTAGCCAAAGCTACCTACGTCTTTTAGTCTGTGGATCTATACGAGCCAGTCGGAACCAAACTGTTTAGAAAGTATTTTTCTTACATATGTCGGTCGGATGATGCAGGTTTTTAAACTTGTTTAAAACGTTGATCAAAGGGAGGATGCTTTTCAAAGAGCAATAACAAGCCGTGGATACATGAATTAAGGTGGCTTACAGTCTAACTTTAAGCTATTTCACGTCATGTCTTCTATCTTAAGTTGTCCATGTAAATGATGATTGACGTCGTAAAGCATTACATTTTTATTGTGCCCGTTGGACTTATGTATGACATTGCTGGTGTAAATTGTACGATCGGTTACTATTAAAAGCCACAAAAGTGGCGCCACAGAACCCACAACCTCAAAGAAGTGAGAGAGAGAGAGAGAGGAGGAGACTGGCTGTTGTTGTTCTTCACATTTTTTTTTTGTCGTTGACTTGAGCCCAAGGAAAGGCAACTTTCTCAAAGTCTCAAGCCGGAGCGTTAATATGGAACTCATCTCACTAATAAGTGATTATAATACTTAAAAGAGTACCTTTAGGATAATTATTATAATTACCACATTTTTCTCTCTCAGGAATATTTGCAAGTTGAAATATTAACAAAATTAAATTTTAATTTCATATCTTCTTGCTGATAATCGTGATTAATTGTAAAATTACAATATTTCCCCTCACATTACAGGGTTCAGAATAAGCGGTATCGCATCATAAAATGCTACACGCAATTTCTCTCATGTGATGCATTCGTCAGAAAAGTGTTTTTGTATCGCAGCTTTTGTGATACAAAAATGTATGTTCAATTGTATAACCAAAGCGCCTAAAAGCACTGATCACTCTTCAATTGATCGTCAATAACGGCATGACACAATGTAGGATGCAGTCCCGCTGCTGTCTCAGATCGCGAGTCTGAAAACAGGAGGAGCCACGTGCGGTAAAGTCGGACTTCTGAGGTCAATGGCTCCTAAACGCAAAAGTCTTTGCAGATCATTCACACTCATATATTTACACTGCCAAGTGACTACAACCTCGTTTTTAAAAATCAAATGCGTATTTTGGGCGCAGCGAATTACACAGACGGAGCCGAGACGAGTACTTGGGGACCATCATCAAATAGCAAAACCAAAAATGGGAACTTTTTAGCTATAATGGAACGTCAAATAGAGCGGTACAATTTGAATAACACAATAAATACACCATGATTGACACCACAGCAACCTTTTATTTTTCCATCAGAAGCTTAATACATATTTTTTGTGAGTGTAAATACAAGTCATATGTAAGAAACTCCTGCAAATGGTCATCTGATTGATGATGATATGGAAGAAAGTTGTAAATAAGGCCATCTGACTTGGTGTTAATCAATTTGTTCAACAACTAATTTTATTTGCAAGTTTTCTGTTTTATTTTGAAAAAAAAATTTTAAAAAGTGTTTAAAAGTTAATTTATTAAGTTTTTTTTTTTTTTTTAAATAAAACGTTTACAAATACATTTGAAATAATCTTGTTACATCAATGGAAAATATTGTTAGTCACTTTCGTGTTTTGCTATGCAATTATCAAATTGCTATACAAATTTGAAAAAATGAACGGATTATGTAGCAGCACTGCTATACAAGTGAAAATCCTTAATCTGAGCCCTGCATTAATAGTGACTCGTTATATTGTGGCACGCTCTGTTACTGTTTTGGTGTAATTGGGGATTAGACCTTGCTGGAGTACATTTGGCCACTTATTTCAAAGCCTTCACATTTTACTGTTATATAACATATGCAGTTATAATATATTATTAAATGCAATCTCAACCACTAGCCCCTGCTAACTTATCGGTAGTGGTTTGTGTTCTTTGTCTTGGCACTGCTGATGAACAATACCAACAACAATGTTTTCCACAAAGAGGCCTGTACATCAGCCCTTGGTTCAGCTAACACGCTTCCTGTGTCTCCTGACAGAGTCGGTCCAGGGGGAGAAGTCTTCAGCTCAGTCTTCCTCGTCCAGCTCTGGGAGCTTGAACCCCTCTAGCGCCCCCTCTGGTTCCTCAGCTTCCACTGTCCCAGTGTCTCCTGTGCTTCAGTCCACGACCCCTCCACTGCTGCAGGACCCCAGTCTTCTGCGACAGCTCCTCCCAGCGCTTCAAACAGCCCTGCAGCTCAACAACACCAGTGTGGACATGGCCAAAATCAATGAAGGTAAATAACGCGCGGCTTTCTCTTCTGCCTCTTCAGTTGTTTGGGCCTTGGCTGGTTTTATTTAGAAATACAGTGATCTTTTCTGCGTTAATTAGCAATATTTATGGATTTCCTTTTTTGTGGCAGGTTAAGTTCATAATCAGCCATATTTACCAAATGTAGGTGACTGTGTGGGCTAATATCCCTCGAGGACAATGTTATACTTCATTTACAGTCAGAATGATCATATCATTGGTCTTAACATGATTCCTAGGATTGCCTTGCAGTAGCACATGAGCGAAAAACTACAGCTGAGCAGTGACAAGTGAAGGGACCTACTTGTCCATAGAGTTACAAACCTACTGCTCCGACTGAATAAAACACCCTGATCCGAGACAGCCCTCAATGATGTCAGCGCTGTGCTTGTGTTTATGATTGTAAAAGTCTAACGCTGCAAAGTGTTGCTGGCGATTGTTTGCTTCTGTCTGTCCCGTCCCTAAATAAGTCAAAATCAGAGCGTTTATGATGGACTTAACATTTCCATCGTTGACATAGTGTGGCGGGGTCTTGGCAATGCCACAAATATGCATTTAAGTTAGCACAGAGCGTACACAGACAACACAGATTTAGTTAAACCGTGTCAAACTAATATTTCAGTAGATTACTACAGTTACTTGGCAGAAATAAAAATGCTTTTAAATACACATGTGCTGTACTCCCCCTCCCTCACTGCACCTCCTGGGTAAACCTGAGCGCACATGGCTTAGATACATGTGCATCAGTTTACAGCCGCTGCTCCTCTCAAGCCTTTCACCTCTCCTCAAACTCGAAGGCTACTTTCCCCGTCCTCTTGCGACCATCAGCCATTGTCTGTGCTCACGGATGGACAAGCAGAGCTGGAATAAAGAGGACACTGAGATTATAGAAACTATTATAATCATGGTTTTGGTCATAATTGTATTCATGATTATTCACACAATTATTAATTTTAATCTGAAGAAAATTATTCATTTTCTTCTGTCCCCATAAGTTTTTAGATTTAAAATGTCAATTTGTAATTTTTCGTGTGAGTAATAATGAGTATTAAACTCATTAGTGTTGCCCATTACCATTTGCTTATTACAAGTTATTAATCATATTAATAAAATATCCTCTTATTTACTGAACTAACTTGACGTGTAAACCTCTGGTTAAAATATTTGAGGCTGCTCCAAATTAATTGCATGTTTGCTGTAATCCTACCAACATTTTTCAAGTGGGTAGGTAAGTATGTATTTTTAAAAATGTATTATTGAAGGCATCAAAAATTCCAAATTCGTATGTAAAATCCACCCATTTAATGATAATATGCCTATGAAATTAAGTTAATATAATTTATCAGGAGAGATGCTACCGAAAATCTACAAAACAAAAAAATGAATAAGTCCAGCCGATAAATAATTTAATAATATCCAAAAATAGTTTTATTTTCTGTACATTTTGACAGTAACTTACAAACTTTTCATCCACGGAACACAAATTCTGGAGATATGCTTGAAGAGGATCTCTTCAGAAGGCACAATAAAACAAAATGCACTGCATGTTCGTATGTAAAAATGCAACTTTGTTTTAAAATCTAAAGGATGGAATGATAGGTCTTAACTTGTGCAGCTTGCATCATCAACATCATGGCATTCGCCTCTGTAGTACAATCCTCATTCTCAATGTCTTGTGTGCATATTTCAAGCCCCTGTCAAATCCCGTTGCGACCAGAATTTGTTGGTTCAACTCCACTTCGTTTGAATGTTCGGAGGCTTTGTTGGCGCTCAGCGTCACAAAATAGCAATCAATCTCATGTTTTTCACCTACACCCACCTCTTAAAACCATCAACTTATTCTTAATTCTCACTCTGTTTCCTCGCTTCGACCGATGAGTACACATGTTGTTGTCGGGACATTTTCAGCATTAAAATATTTCTAGCGGTTAGACCGCTCCGTGGGCTAAAAGGGAGCCAGCACCCCCTGCAACCACCCACTCATGGACCCCTCAAACGAGGGGAGTCCACTCCTATGGAAATGTCCCTTATGGGACAGGCAGAGTACAGTTTTAAAAACTACTGAATTATGGTTGTTTGGTGCAGTGTTTTTCAACCTTTTTTTGAGCTGCAGCACACTATTTGTGTTGATACAATTCCTCGGTATACCAGCCTCGGTGTTTCCCAACAAGGGGTACGCAAATACTCTCATTTACTTGGATTATTTAAAATTTCAAAATTCAAATTGGTACTTTTTACACCTGGCATGAATAAGTATCATTAATAAAGGTAGAGATAATAATCCACAGTATATAGTAAACAGATTTACATCAGTTAAGGGCACTCAAAGTGTGAGAAAAAGCGTGGGGGTACTCAAGACAACAGTTTACCACTGGTTTGGAGGACTATTCTGAATTTGAGCAAATGTTCTTTGTATGTTAAACTTCAAAACGCTGTGTGTTTTATTACAATCCAACTCGTAATCACTGAGACATTAGTTTAATTAGTCCCGCGGCGCAGCGGACCACCGGGGAGCGGATCACCCCGGTTCAAAACTAACGCGTTTATTTCTGTGTAAATATCATGTTACAACGTGGGCATCTGCAGTTTATTGACGGATGCCTGTATATGGACAAGTTCCATTTTCTTTTTGTGGCATAAACCAGTGTATAATAAACTGATAATTCAGTTCTGTATGTGTTTTTCTCTATCTGATCACCTTCTTTTTTGGGGGGGAGATTACAAAAATAAACCCTTACCCATTATCAACTCAAACGATTGTTTTATGTAATAGGGGTCGGTCTTCAGACTTTTAGTTCTTCGATTCTAGTAGATTTGTTTGAAACAGTTCTGAACAGTTGAACTGTTCATTTGAAGGCTTGTCAAATGTCAGTGTCAGGTGTACTTGTTCTGAGGGACGTCCAGCAGCGTGGTTATGCCCTCATAACATGACCGTCTGCTGCTTCTAGAGAAGAACTTTCAACAGAAGACTATAAATCCATAAACACAAGTTAGGCAATTAAAAGATCATGTTTGTAAAGACTTTTGATATGTGATTGGCTGAAGCACACTCCCCCGGGTCTCCTCCTGTCCATCCTCTCTCACAGGCCAGCATTTCACCATTTAGGTAAAAACTACAGCTTTGGTTGGATAAACGACCACAAACGCCACACGGAGCTAAAATGGTGTGTCCATTACATTAATTGAAATCAAAAACATGATTTAAAAACAACATAGAACAACAGCGCTTTCGTTATTCTGCAATACTAAACCAATTATACACATACCACGCTACGAAATGTGTGCTTTAAGTTCACTAATGGTTTGTTAAATAACTTTCAAGCTGGACTCTGGTTTTGCTGCTGTTGGAGCTGCGCTCGTTCACCCCTCCCCTCCCCACATACTTTACTGTAATACATGATGTAGAAGCCTTGGAAACCCCAATCATAGCTCAACCACAGAGCTCAACTTTCAGCAACTGTTTGAATTGTGACGATTGGGCATCAATCGCATATTCACAGTGTGAGATTTTTGTGTGTGCCTTACCATTACCGTATTAGACAACATTGTGGTAAATGCCGGGTTACCATATTGTGCGCACAAAAAGGCGCACCATCAACTAATGGTCTACCATGGGTACTGGCCCATACATAAAGCGCACTGGACTATAAAGCGCACTGGACTATAAAGCGCATTAAGCTAAACAAAACAGACTGATAAGTCAGTCAGTTGAGCTTTATTAAACGCGTTCAACTCATTCACATCAACATTGTTCAACATCAAAACGCACTCTGCTACCGCTAACAGACACGTTAGCATATCCAAATCAATTCTCAGTCAAGATCACTTGTAAACACGTAAAATACACACACACAACGCACTCTGCTATCGCTAAAAGACATGTTAGCATATTCACAACAACTCCCAGTCTCATTCAGTTGCAACACGTAAAATACAACACAGTACACTTTTTCAGTTCATTCCTCGTCCACAAATCTTTCAAATTCTTCATCTTCAGTGTCCCGAGTTTAACTACGTTAGGCGGATCCATCTCGAGTCACGCGAGTTCAGTGATGATTCCCGGCCTTGTGAAAGCTCTGACCATAGTTGACTGATACTTTTAGCCCAGAGTTTAAAGTCCGCGCCGTAAGCGCGTCTCTTGTGATAATATAATAGATCCGTAGCGTCTTGGCAGGAGCCTTCTTGGGGTCCCTAGTTCGGGGTCCTTGATTTAGGTGTCCGCGTTGTTCCTGACGTTAAATGTAGTTTACATTTTCACAGAGCGAATCAATATTGGCGTTACTGGTCATTGCTTTGAGGTCAAATTTGATAACTTTACTCTGTGTTTGTGTCCAGTTCTCACAGCTGCGGTCACACAAGCGTCACTGCAGTCGATGCTCCATAAGATCCTCACCGCCGGACCCTCAGCGTTCAACATCACTACTATCCTCTCCCAAGCAGCTCAGCTCTCCAGTCAAGGTAAGTAAGCCTCCTCCTTGTGTAACTGCACTAGACTTTGACTGTGGAGTGCGCTTACCTTGTGTTTCCACGCTCTCCTCTGCTCCAGCCGCTCAGCAGTCCAACCAGTCGCCCATGTCATTAACGTCAGATGCCTCGTCACCGCGTTCGTATGTGTCTCCTCGGATCGGCACGCCACAGACCAACGCCGGCCAACTGAAACCTCTTCTCAACACTCAGCCCGTCATCTCCCACGCAAAGGTACAGCACTGGGTTTGAGTGAGGCTCTTCTTATTTGACATACGGCCCAAGTTTGGAGTAATAACTACAAAACCATAATAACAGACATTAGTCAGCTTTACAAGAAAGAGTAAATATAACAAAAAGCAATGCCAAGATATACCTTCTAAAATCAACAATTCGTATACAGCTCAACAATTTAATTTATGTTCACACCGCGCAAATACCGCAATGTAGAAAAAGGAAAGAACAAGTGCCAAACTATTTTCAACATTTGTTTATCAAAGGGAAAGAAAACATTTAAGTCACTTTATTTTAAAGCCGTGGCTGGAGAGCCGCGCCGCGGTCAAATGGCCGTGCAGTTTCAGGGACCGCGGCACTTCCTTAATAGCCTCATGGCTAACCTTAACCCTAACCTTAACCCTAACCTTAACCCTAACCTTAACCCGGCGCGGTCTAAAACGGCGCTAAAACGCGGTCAAATAGCGCAGCAGTTTCAGGAGCCGAGGAGTGCGGTCGGCACAAAAATAGCATGGCAGTTTCGGCCGCGCACCGCGGCTCTGCGGACACTCTCTTATTTTAAAGTGCTTTTGTGTTTCTGTTTGTGGTGCTGGAATAATATGAAAGATTAACTTTTGTCAAAACATGAATCTGTTCAGATGTTTAAAAAGGATGAGATTGACAAATAAATTGATTGAAGCCTAATAATGGTAAAGTATTGCAGATTGTATCATATGAGAATCCATCATTAATTTAGTTTTATTGCTTTGTAGTAAAGGGGTGGGCTGAATAAGTTTTTTTACTCCATTCTTTGCAACTGCAATTTGATGAAAGAAATGTATATTTGTCCTTATGTCTTATTTAATTGTGTTTTTTGATTAAACTGTAATTCTTACTTTCTAACTGTATACTTGTTTGTCTTGTGCAGGTGAGCTCGTCCTCAGTGAAGCAGTCGTCTCACGCTCAGCCTTCCTCACAGCAGCCTGCGTCCAGTGAGAAGCAGCACAGTCACGATGCTACGAGCGCCTCGCCCCGGACACTGCAGCGCCAGGGGTACGTGTCTGTGTGTCTGTCTCTCTCTGTCTCTCTCTGTCTCTCTCTGTCTCTCTGTCTCTCTGTGTCTCTCTGTGTCTCTGTGTGTGTCTCTGAGCTCTGTCCTTTGGCTGCACATCACACTTTACTCTCTGGCCCTGCTGCATGTTCCTCTGCTTTAGTGGTTCTGCCCATAAAGCCCTCCATCATGGGGTTAGGGCACCATCTAGTGGCCAATGGAATACTTCTTTGCTGCCTTGGAATGCTGTTGGGATGAATATAAGCCATGAAGTCTGCACGATAGCACAGCACACTGTAGTAAATACAAAATAAATACTGGGGCTTTACAGATACGTCTTTAGACCGATACTGTGCATTCTGCTATAAGTCAATACAACTCTTTTTAAAACATGATTTTGATACTGTACTGTGATGTTGTGTGAATAAAATACAAGTGGAGACACTGGATGATATTAAGAATCACAAATAATTAAACTTAAATTTTTGGGAGTGTCTACAGAGCCGCGGCGCACGGCCGAAACTGCCATGTTGTTTTGTGCCGCGGCTCCTGAACCTGCTGCGCTATTTGACCGCGCCGGGTTAAGGTTAGGGTTAGCCATGAGGCTATATGGCAGTGCCACGGTTCCTGAAACTGCGGGGCCATTTGACCGCGCCGCGTCTCTGCAGCCACGGCCTTAATTTTAATAGCATCCCTGTGCTTTGGTGTGAAGAGTCCATGAGAGCATTTGTGGTGTTTTATAATGTGTGTTGGCTTTTTAATTACAATGGAAAAATAAAAGATTTCCTTAAACTTAGTCAGACTCTAGAACATCCAGTTTACCCATGGTAAGAGCTTATAGCCATGTCTGTGCTTTAAGATAAGATGCTCTTCCCTTTCTTTCTCCTATGGAGTTTATCTGCTTTGGCAAATATACATTGACATTTTAGTGAATGTTTTGGGAACAACTTGATTTTAGAGTTAGTTTTTCAAAGCTCAAAGCGGCGGCACCATCAGTGTCAATCCTACTCAAGACTTGCTCTGGAGGTTAGCTGTTGGTTATCAGCGGCGGTCTTATCTCTGCCGTCCAGGCATATTCTACTAATGAAAGTATTCTGACACTTCCAGTAAAACCTCCTGCTGTGCTCTGACTCAGGATGAAGCAGGCGCTTGAACATGACACGGCACAAGAAAAACTATTATTTAACGTGGCTTAAAATAACATTTACTAAAAAGAATGAACGGAAAGCGAATGTTGAGTAATGATAAATAATGAATGGAGAGCATCCAGTGTCAAGATCTATTTGATCATTGAAGAGTAGATAAGAGTCTGTGTGTGTAATGAGGGTTTTTATGGGTGTAACTGTCAAAATCACAAAGGGCAGACCCTGGTTCATGGTTACTTTTCTGTTTGTTTTATGTGTGAACTTAAGACTAGGTTATTTCCCTGGTTAATGTGTGAAATAATGGTGTACTGACAGAATGTTTTGTCTTTCATGTATCAGCAGTCAGAGGAGTCCGTCTCCCAGTCCTAACCAGCTGTCCAACAGCACGTCGTCCTCTGCCTCAGGCTCGCGGGCTGCCTGCTCCCTCACACCCTCCCTGTCTGCACACTTTAACGAGAGCCTCATCAAGCATGTGCAGGGCTGGCCCGCCGAGCACGTGGAGAAGCAGGTACACTTGTTTTTATTTGTCATTTATTAAGGATTGCACAAGTTACAATAAGCCCAGGGATTAAACAATGAATCCAAACAGGCGCATTCCTATTGGACTTGGTCACACAGCACCCTTTTTATCATGTCATTTCAATTCTGAAGTATTTACTCAATTATCTCTTTTAATCTCAATTATAAAATTGAATAAAGGTTTAGGTCTAGACATTGCATTTCCTGTTGAATATGTAGTCACACGATTCAGGTAAATGACATGACCAAACACGCTTACTGGGCTAAAGACCCACACTAACAGTGCAACTGGCTCTGATGGGGACAGATGGAGCTGCTGGTGTCGGTCCGGGGTGCTGTTGTAGTTTGGTGAAATGTTTGGCCCATTTTTTTGGCTCCTGATCTTTGCCGCCCTTTGGTTTGATCTGCCATCTGCTCACTCAGTGGCTCATGTTGATGAGCGCGGAGCAGTGAGGACTGGTACGGCTTTGCTCTTCGGAATAAACCAAAGACGCTGTGGAGCTCCAGATCGAATGTGTGCTCTGACAAAAATAAAACGTGTTTGTGTGTGTGTGGTCACACTGATATATTTTAACTGTAGATTTAACCATGTTACACTCGGGTAAAGCCTCCCTGCGTAAACTAAGGCCAAGGCCTCACTGCACTCGTATTTCGCCCTACGCATGCCCAGCATTAAATGTGAATGAGAAGGGCCACAAAGGACATTAGAGCACATAACGCGCACATAGATTTCAGAAAATATAATCCAACCTATTGTTTGACACCTGACTCAAGCGTAGGCGCGCATCTCAGTCAATATGCATAAAAGCATGTGTGTGTTGTTGTATTTGTGCACAACACATTCACATTGTCAATCTGCTTTCAAATGTTCTTTTGAAAGCCTTGAGTTTGGCATGCTCAGCGGCGCAGATGCTAAATACAGGCCTTTTCATGTGGCTATTTTCCACTGTTGACCTGTTACAAGTGTCTAAACGTGTCTAAAGTTTGAGTGTTTTCCCAAAACACAGGGCCAGTGCCGCGTGTAGATGTAAAGCTCCAGCGCACACGTTCTGCTGGAGCTGCCGGTGTGGCCGTCTTTGCGCTGACGTGTGGCTGTGGCTTTACGAGCGCTTAAACGCTGTTGTGTGCAATGTGTTTAAGCACTAAAAGTTTGGGTTCTGATCAAAACTGATGTGTGTAATCAGCATTGATCCATGATGAATTAGTCAATATTCTATGATTAATGGCATAATTATAACGGGCTGAAATAAATGACAACTCTCCGGCTTTTCTTCACTAGTTTGTATTTTAAAAAAGCAGATTTGCCATCCCATAGAACATTTAATTAGATTCATGTTTTGAAGTTTGCAGGGTCTGGCGTGATTTGTAAATGTTTCTTTTCAGACTAGGACGCCATTGTATCTTCTTCTGTCCATATGTGTGCGCTGAGACCATGTGTGTGTTTGTGTGTGTGTTTGTGTGTAGGCCTCCAGACTACGTGAAGAGGCTCACACCATGGGGAGCATCTGCCTCTCAGACAACTGCACAGAGCTCAAGAACCTGCGCTCCTTGGTCCGAGTGTGTGAAGTCCAGGCCACGCTCAGAGAGCAGAGGTAACACTGCACCTCTACATTACAGTCACTACTACAGCAGCAGCACCGTCACTACTACAGCTGCAGCAGCAGCGTCACTACTACAGCTGCAGCAGCGTCACTACTACAGCTGCAGCAGCAGCGTCACTACTACAGCTGCAGCAGCAGCGTCACTACTACAGCTGCAGCAGCAGCGTCACTACTACAGCTGCAGCAGCAGCGTCACTACTACAGCTGCAGCAGCAGCGTCACTACTACAGCTGCAGCAGCAGCGTCACTACTACAGCTGCAGCAGCAGCGTCACTACTACAGCTGCAGCAGCAGCGTCACTACTACAGCTGCAGCAGCAGCGTCACTACTACAGCTGCAGCAGCAGCGTCACTACTACAGCTGCAGCAGCAGCGTCACTACTACAGCTGCAGCAGCAGCGTCACTACTACAGCTGCAGCAGCAGCGTCACTACTACAGCTGCAGCAGCGTCACTACTACAGCTGCAGCGTCACTACTACAGCTGCAGCAGCAGCGTCACTACTACAGCTGCAGCAGCAGCGTCACTACTGCATCTCACTCACTACAGCACTGTCACTCACTCTTAACTCTGTCTCTTTTACAGGATACTGTTTTTGAGACAACAAATCAAAGAACTTGAAAAGCTGAAGAATCAGAATTCGTTCATGGTTTGAGAACTGTTTGGTGTGGACGTGTATAAGGAGAAGAATATTGCACAGAGTGGAACTGGAGGCAGTTTTCTGGAGCCCGGCCCGTACACAGGAGCTGCAATCGGCCTGCTCCGGACGGCTGGGCTGGGAGCATCCAGGAGAATGCACGAGGAGCTGCTGAGGGCAGGGGACATTTACAAGACTTTCACGGCCGAAACATGTAGATTTCTTGTAGATGTTATTATCTATGTTGTAAATATGTTTTGTAGATTGAAGCCATGGAAAGCCATGTCTATCAAAGCTTTTGACATCCAAACTAATCAACGCTTAGGCGGCTACGTTCATTAGCTAGCCTTTTCTTCATGTTCACGTTTCTGCAGTTGAGAGTTCATGCTGTCAGTCTGTGGGGCACTGAACCAGTGAAGTGTGTTATCTGCAAAGGGAGGACCTGCTGTTTATCTGCACCTCAACACTAAAGCTAGTCCTGCTGTCAAAACTGTTTGCTTTTCAACCCAGTACCAAAGATGTGGTACGAGCACTTTCCAATCACAGTACAAACTACTGTTGATCAGTACCATAATGCTTTTACCTTGGCAAGATGATCAAACACTGTAAATACAAGTTGGTCATCCAAAATCAGACTTTGACTTCCAGCAGATGAACCCCCTTCAGTGCACAGTTCAGTAGACTGGTCCTGCTGGTGACCCTACGACCTGCTGCTCGTGCTGGTCCTCCTCACTGCTTCTCTTTGGTTCAGTGGTCTGCTCTTAGCTTCTGGTGGCCCTGCATTTCCCAGTCTGAATAAACTACAGTGCCTGGTGGTGTGCTGGAGTGAGTGATTTTAAACGGTGGTGAGTGAGATGTTTGGGCGTGCTGCTTTTGGACCATGGTGACTTTCTCGGCCCTGCCCTGCCGCGCTGCCTCTGCACCTGTCACACAGACGGAACACACATGTCATGAGAGCTTTAGGAGGCAGTATGATGACATCATACAGACACAAGTCTGAGTTCAGTCTGAGGCGGGTGTGGCACAAGCGCCTCAACAGTCTGCAGGGCAACGAGAGGTCACAAGGTCAAATGTGAAATGTATGTATTGTAATAAACATATTCAACTAATGTGTTCACTGGTGTTTTCTGGGGATGGTTTTTATGTTGCACCTGGAGTTATACCAGGTCAGAAAGTAAATGTGTTTACATTTACAATAAATCTATATGTTGAGGTTGTGATCACAAACTGTCCATGTCTGAGTAAAGTTGATATGCGATGCTGAATGTATACTGCCCTCTTCTGGTGGAAGAACATGTGAACGTTTGGGTGAACACCTCAAACTGTAAAAGTGGGACAAGACCTGATAAATAAGGCTTATGGAGAGAGCCTTAAAACTGACACGGGAGTTTGGAAAGTCCGGTCACTATATTGCAACCCAGAAAGATGAGGCCCTGAAAGAGTTTTTGTTTTATGCAAGATACTTCTGGTATCTTGTATTTGTAAATTATATAATGCATGTGGCACTAAGGTTCTAATTACATTATTGACTTAGTGGGCCTTAAGTCAAAAAATATATAACGGAACCTCAGTTCCGTTATTTATTTTTTTAAGGATTAAAAGTCGAACAATACAGAGAATACAGAGTGAAAAACAAAATAAGAATAAATAATCCGAATGGCTTTTTAAAAATATGAATTTACAACCGTCAACTGATAAAGCAGTAATCAAATAGAGCACTCATTTTTAATCAACTAAAATGCCATTTCTAGGGTTTTATGAAAATAAGTTCAGAAGAGTCCAGAAAGCGTGAGCTTTTTCGATTGTTGGTGTGATGCAGAGTTCAATATGTTCTCCATTACATTCTATAAAATGAAGCAACCCAGGGGCAATGATATTGAGAATGATATTCTCGAGATGGAATTGGAAAATGATATGTAATATACTTACATAAACTATTGATAAGATAAGAGCCATGTTCATCAAGTAGTGATACAATGTTAATGTTTATTTGAAAACACTTGAAATTAAGTTTGAAGCATAATTTCTAAGCAAGTAAATATTGTTGGTGAAAATTGGCTAACGAGACTAGAAGCTTTTTAGGTGTAATTACATGTTAATATAAAAGAAGGTCCAGCAGTCTCATCAAATATTGCATTTGGTATGAAATACCATATTGATTTTAAATTAGCTATGCCTCTTTTTAACCAATTCATTTTGAATATGTTCACAGTATCAGTCCAAGACTTCTAGCCCTCCTGCTTTTGAGTTTGTTAGTATCGATTTTTTTAGGTTTATGAGTTTTTTTCTAAATAAAATGCAGAAATAAGTTATTCATTTCTTTGGAGGTTTGATCTTCTACATGAAGTGAAAGCAAGGGAAAAACAAAGCGAGAAAGAACTCTGCCCTCTTAAGTTATACATCTATATTTCTGGTTGCCAAGGGTTTTGTATATGTACTCCAAAGTATTTAACAGTTTGTTTGATTGGAATACTCTCTAAATATTGGTCTTCACTGCAATGTATCGGCAGCAGCTCACATTCGGACACATTAAGCCTGAAGCCTGGGGAATTCTTCATTTAATGCAATAGAGTTTTGTTTTTCTTAAAAAGAGCTGTGTCATCCGTAAAGCTGTGAGATCTTAATCTCTCTATTAGAAATACTAATTCCTTTAAGGTATAGAATATCTATAGATAATAATTCAACAACTAAAATAAAATAAAGGCAGTCAAGGGACATCCATGACGTACCCCTCGTGTGACAAACCTGTAGTAGTGCTAAAGTTGACCATTACAGAGCTAAACCTTCTAAAGAAAGAGCTGTGTGTGAAGGAAGAGCGTGATGTGGTTTCAGTTGGTTTGAGATCTTGTGAATGGTTTAATTTAGTTTCTCATAAGTGGGGGCCAGACTGAGTCCAGGGCCAATTCTTTAGTCTGAGTCCAGCCCTGCTCCCCTTGGTCATTTTCTGTGGATGTGGGAAAGGCCTGACTGATTACTGATGAAGTAATGTGTGCTTTTTACAGACCATAATTTGAAGTTCTAAATTTTGAGATGCCAAAGTAAAAGAACTCAAGAGCATGTTTAAAGGACAATTAGAATACAAATAATGCTTATTATGTATATTTTAAAATACATTTTAGTACAGGTGTTTTGTAAGGCAAGGTAGAGCTCATTTCATACACAAGGCAATTCAAAGTGCTTCACACGACAGGACAAAATGCATTCAAATCACAAAGAAATGTTTAGTCCTGACTCTGGCACCAGCAGGAGGCCGGTCCATGTTTAGTCCTGACTCTGGCACCAGCAGGAGGCCGGTCCATGTTTAGTCCTGACTCTGGCACCAGCAGGAGGCCGGTCCATGTTTAGTCCTGACTCTGGCACCAGCAGGAGGCCGGTCCATGTTTAGTCCTGACTCTGGCACCAGCAGGAGGCCGGTCCATGTTTAGTCCTGACTCTGGCACCAGCAGGAGGTCGGTCCATGTTTAGTCCTGACTCTGGCACCAGCAGGAGGCCGGTCCATGTTTAGTCCTGACTCTGGCACCAGCAGGAGGCCGGTCCATGTTTAGTCCTGACTCTGGCACCAGCAGGAGGCCGGCCCATGTTTAGTCCTGACTCTGGCACCAGCAGGAGGCCGGTCCATGTTTAGTCCTGACTCTGGCACCAGCAGGAGGCCGGTCCGTGTTTTGTCCTGACTCTGGGCACCAGCAGGAGGCCGGTCCATGTTTAGTCCTGACTCTGGCACCAACAGGAGGCCGGTCCATGTTTAGTCCTGACTCTGGCACCAGCACGAGGCCGGTCCATGTTTAGTCCTGACTCTGGCACCTGCAGGAGGCCGGTCCATGTTTAGTCCTGACTCTGGCACCTGCAGGAGGCCGGTCTATGTTTAGTCCTGACCCTGGCACCAGCAGGAGGCCGGTCCATGTTTAGTCCTGACTCTGGCACCAGCAGGAGGCCGGTCCATGTTTAGTCCTGACTCTGGCACCAGCAGGAGACCGGTCCATGTTTAGTCCTGACTCTGGCACCAGCAGGAGGCCGGTCCATGTTTAGTCCTGACTCTGGCACCAGCAGGAGGCCGGTCCATGTTTAGTACTGACTCTGGCACCAACAGGAGGCCGGTCCATGTTTAGTCCTGACTCTGGCACCAGCAGGAGGCCGGTCCATGTTTAGTCCTGACTCTGGCACCAGCAGGAGGCCGGTCCATGTTTAGTCCTGACTCTGGCACCAGCAGGAGGCCGTTCTATGTTTAGTCCTGACTCTGGGCACCAGCAGGAGGCCGGTCCATGTTTAGTCCTGACTCTGGCACCAACTGGAGGCCGGTCCATGTTTAGTCCTGACTCTGGGCACCAGCAGGAGGCCGGTCCATGTTTAGTCCTGACTCTGGGCACCAACAGGAGGCCGGTCCATGTTTAGTCCTGACTCTGGCACCAGCAGGAGGCCGGTCCATGTTTAGTCCTGACTCTGGACACCAGCAGGAGGCCGGTCCATGTTTGGTCCTGACTCTGGCACCAGCAGGAGGCCGGTCCATGTTTAGTCCTGACTCTGGCACCAGCAGGAGGCCGGTCCATGTTTCGTCCTGACTCTGGCACCAGCAGGAGGCCGGTCCATGTTTAGTCCTGACCCTGGCACCAGCAGGAGGCCAGTCCATGTTTAGTCCTGACTCTGGTACCAGCAGGAGGCCGGTCCATGTTTAGTCCTGACTCTGGCACCAGCAGGAGACCGGTCCATGTTAAATCCTGACTCTGGCACCAGCAGGAGGCCGGTCCATGTTAAGTCCTGACTCTGGCACCAGCAGGAGGCCGGTCCATGTTTAGTCCTGACTCTGGCACCAGCAGGAGGCCGGTCCATGTTTAGTCCTGACCCTGGCACCAGCAGGAGGCCGGTCCATGTTTAGTCCTGACTCTGGCACCAGCAGGAGGCCGGTCCATGTTTAGTCCTGACTCTGGCACCAGCAGGAGGCCGGTCCATGTTTAGTCCTGACTCTGGACACCAGCAGGAGGCCGGTCCATGTTTAGTCCTGACTCTGGCACCAGCAGGAGGCCGGTCCATGTTTAGTCCTGACTCTGGCACCAGCAGGAGGCCGGTCCATGTTTAGTCCTGACTCTGGGCACCAGCAGGAGGCCGGTCCATGTTTAGTCCTGACTCTGGCACCAGCACGAGGCCGGTCCATGTTTAGTCCTGACTCTGGCACCAGCAGGAGGCCGGTCCATGTTTAGTCCTGACTCTGGCACCAGCAGGAGACCGGTCCATGTTTAGTCCTGACTCTGGCACCAGCAGGAGGCCGGTCCATGTTTAGTCCTGACTCTGGACACCAGCAGGAGGCCGGTCCATGTTTGGTCCTGACTCTGGCACCAGCAGGAGGCCGGTCCATGTTTAGTCCTGACTCTGGCACCAGCAGGAGGCCGGTCCATGTTTAGTCCTGACCCTGGCACCAGCAGGAGGCCAGTCCATGTTTAGTCCTGACTCTGGTACCAGCAGGAGGCCGGTCCATGTTTAGTCCTGACTCTGGCACCAGCAGGAGACCGGTCCATGTTAAATCCTGACTCTGGCACCAGCAGGAGGCCGGTCCATGTTAAGTCCTGACTCTGGCACCAGTAGGAGGCCGGTCCATGTTTAGTCCTGACTCTGGCACCAGCAGGAGGCCGGTCCATGTTTAGTCCTGACCCTGGCACCAGCAGGAGGCCGGTCCATGTTTAGTCCTGACTCTGGCACCAGCAGGAGGCCGGTCCATGTTTAGTCCTGACTCTGGGCACCAGCAGGAGGCCGATCCATGTTAAGTCCTGACTCTGGCACCAGCAGGAGGCCGGTCCATGTTTAGTCCTGACTCTGGACACCAGCAGGAGGCCGGTCCATGTTTAGTCCTGACTCTGGCACCAGCAGGAGGCCGGTCCATGTTTAGTCCTGACTCTGGCACCAGCAGGAGGCCGGTCCATGTTTAGTCCTGACTCTGGGCACCAGCAGGAGGCCGGTCCATGTTTAGTCCTGACTCTGGCACCAGCACGAGGCCGGTCCATGTTTAGTCCTGACTCTGGCACCAGCAGGAGGTCGGTCCATGTTTAGTCCTGACCCTGGCACCAGCAGGAGGCCGGTCCATGTTTAGTCCTGACTCTGGGCACCAGCAGGAGGCCGGTCCATGTTTAGTCCTGACTCTGGGCACCAGCAGGAGGCCGATCCATGTTAAGTCCTGACTCTGGCACCAGCAGGAGGCCGGTCCATGTTTAGTCCTGACTCTGGACACCAGCAGGAGGCCGGTCCATGTTTAGTCCTGACTCTGGCACCAGCAGGAGGCCGGTCCATGTTTAGTCCTGACTCTGGCACCAGCAGGAGGCCGGTCCATGTTTAGTCCTGACTCTGGGCACCAGCAGGAGGCCGGTCCATGTTTAGTCCTGACTCTGGCACCAGCACGAGGCCGGTCCATGTTTAGTCCTGACTCTGGCACCAGCAGGAGGTCGGTCCATGTTTAGTCCTGACCCTGGCACCAGCAGGAGGCCGGTCCATGTTTAGTCCTGACTCTGGGCACCAGCAGGAGGCCGGTCCATGTTTAGTCCTGACCCTGGCACCAGCAGGAGGCCGGTCCATGTTTAGTCCTGACTCTGGGCACCAGCAGGAGACCGGTCCATGTTTAGTCCTGACTCTGGCACCTGCAGGAGGCCGGTCCATGTTTAGTCCTGACTCTGGGCACCAGCAGGAGGCCGGTCCCTAAGGTCCTCAGAGTCAGATGGTTCATATGGCACTAACATGTCTGATATGTACTTCTCTGAACCACAGGGGGCAGTGCAGAGACCTGAGAACAGGACTAATGTGATGGTACTTCCTGGTTCTAGTCAGGACCCGAGCTAATAGACATAAACTGACATATAAAAACTGACACCTCCAGTCAGCCACGACCCCTAAGGGAAACAAGTGGTAGAAAAATTTTTGAATTAAAATGTAAAAAAGAATGAATGAACATGACATTTTTCAAAATATCCACGGCTCAAAATATATTGTTGTTGTTCCACCGAAAGCCTCTAGATGGCGACAGCTGCATCGACAATTCCACAGCCCAGAAATGAACCCTTTTGAAAAAGCTTCTGTCAAAACAAATGTAAGGCAACAATAAACTGCATGTATATTCATCATTATACTGTTGTTGTTGTTGTTGTTGTTGTTGTTGTTGTTGATATTACCATTTGTATAAACTACATATTTTTTTGTGTTTTAATTTGACTAATTCTGAAAAAATATTTCCGTTGTAGTTTTAATCAATGTCATTTTTGGCTGACCAATGCTGAATACAAAACAAATTAAAGTCATCATTATACAACTACTATACTATAATAATAAAAAAAAAATTTCCTCAATAATACACTTAATTTGTAAATATTCTCTATCTAGAAGCCTTCCGTTATACTTAAACTTTTATTTGTATTGAATGTATTGTTGTAAGTCTCACTGTTCTGTCAAAATAATGGTCGACTGCTAAACTAATGGAAAGCCAAAGTGCTGCTCGAGTAGACCTACTTTCTCACGAGGATACACACGTTTGATCAAGTCAGATGTTATCAGACCTGCGAGGCCCCGGAGCCTGTCAGTCTGTGTCTGTTGTGTTATGGAGCCCTCGCTCACTTCAGTTCAAAGGGCCCCCAGGAGGAAGCAGGAGGTGTGAGGGGAAGAGGCTCTGCAGACGGGCCTCTCCACGCAGGGACAACATACTTTTACTTATTCCCAATAAACAGATATTTATTACTTTGGGGCAGGGGGGAAGAAGTACTCAGTTATGTTAGTAAAAGTACAGATTCATGGCCCCGCTCACCACAAACAACAACACAGGGAGGGCTGAGTGTCTGGTCTTTCTCACAGATATATATTTTTAAATAGTCAAATGAATCAGAACATGAACAGGTTTATTGCCATTTTCATTTTGACGTTTTTTGTCATCAGAAGTGACGAAGTAAAAGTACAAATATTCAGTAAAAATACAGACAGCGGTCGTACTTGAGTAATATTTGATTGAAGTAATAGTGTCTTGAGTAAAAGTGTGGGTTCCTTCTCTCACTGTGAGTAGTAACATTTGTGCTTCTTCAGAAATGATTTACATGTTCTCATTTTTGTGTCTCTCTTTTCCAAACACCAGATTTTGTGCTTTAGTTCATGTTTTGTCTTCAACTTCAATTTATAAATCTGATGTTACATCCAGACAGTTACTAAACTTTTGACCTAATCACAGTATTTTACTTTTGTACATTACGAGTTACTGAAATCCGGATAGGATTTTTGCCCTGTACTGTAAATAATGCAGGTCCCCATGACTTTAGCGTGACATGAAACCTTTGTCAGTGAAGAAAAGATGTAGACTTATTCAGGTTTTACCGGGGTTTAGCTGATAAATAGTAGGTTTAACTCTTTTTCATCTGTTGGTCGGCTGCATGTCTATAACAAAAATAATTTATTACTTGATGTAAATGTATTCTTTACTTATCCTGAGCTCTCTATGGTCCTGTCCAGCTCTGTGATAAGATAAGATAAGCCTTTATTTGTCTCACAATGGGGAAATTTTAGTGCTGCAACACAAAGTAGGTACAGAAGTAAAAGAACAGATAACTTATAGAAAGCTTAAAAAAACACCCTTAATAGAAAAACAAACAACAACAAAACCTGTTATATTCGCAATAAAAAGTTTTTAAAAAAAGATAGTAACAAATTTAACACTCTTATTTACAGCAGTTATATGGACGGAGAATATTGCACTAATATGATTGACATTATTTCAGAGTATGGCACATGAATATGACATTATTGCGTATGAATATGACAGTATTGCACATGATTATGTCAGTATTGCACATGATTATCTCAGTATTGAACATGATTATGTCAGTATTTCACATGGGTATGACAGTATTGCACATGATTATGTCAGTATTGCACATGATTATGTCAGTATTGCACATGGGTATGACAGTATTGCACATGATTATGTCAGTATTGCACATGATTATGTCAGTATTGCACATGGGTATGACAGTATACTCGTGTTCAGCGCTAACAGTGTTTCTTGTAAAGTCTGACAGCAGCAGAAGGAAAGACCTGTGAAACGTTTCCTTCACACAGCGAGGGTGGATCAGTCTCTGAACTGAGCGGACAGAGTCTCCTGCAGGGGGTGAGACTCGTGGGTATATCTCTTTATATAGATATTTATCTTCTTCTTTCTCTCTTTCTTTGCATGGGTCAGTTCGTTTTATGTATGCTGTTTTTGTGACGATGAATTAAAGTCATTCTGAGGTTAGTGTGAAGACTCAACACTCAATTCACAGTTTTACACAAAATCATATTTTTGGGAGAGACTTTTCACATTGCAAATCAAATGTGACTCAAATCCCTTTTTCTTCGTGAACCCGAGAGCCTTGACTGAAGTCTGATGTAGAGAAGAGAAACAGGACAAATTAGAATATATATATATATATATATATATATATATATATATATATATATATATATATATATATATATATATATATATATATATATATATATATGTGTGTGTATATGTAGGATATATGAGTTTAACATGGAAATTATGTTCTGCGCCTTTAATGTGATTGGTGTGTTCAGACTGAGATCAAGAGAGATCTTCAGAGATCAAATTCATGCTGTTCACACTGTCACAACAAAATCAGATCACATTCGGGCAAACAAATCTGATTGGACCTGTTTCTGATCAAACTTGAAATAAATGTTCATCCAGTTTACTTACTGTACATGTTTTGGGCCTTGACAGTTTATAATTCAAACCTGCATGAATGCTTAGTTTCGCTCGTCACAGCCCCTTTTACGAGTGACTGGAGCGCCTGTGTCTGTTTGTAAAGAAGAGGCGAGAGTCTTCAGTTATTCAAATGTGTCCCGTCTCTACCTGCTCACACCTCACCCTGACGCTAATGCTGCTGCTAATGTGCCCGAGCAGACGAGCCCGAGCTTTTAATGACCCCCCCGTCTCGCTCCCCCCGGGGACACTGGGACGGCTCGTAGTAGACGCTTATCCTCTCAGCTTGAAAAGACACACTTGACACTTAGCGGTGGGGTTGGCGCGGACACACGGCACATTCACAGTCGCAGTATCTGTTGCTAATGAGGTCAGAGTGTGAACTTAGAGAGAGGAAAGTGTAACACAAATATATTTGCAATTTGAGACCAATAGAAACTGCTATCTTATCTGCTGAAGAAAAGAAGAAAACACACAACAATTAAACATTTATCATTGTTTAACGTGCGTAATATGACGGTTCTTGTGATTTTTGAATTGTGACTTTATTTGGTAGGGTTTTATTGTAATATAAATGATCCAGTTTGCTTCAGTTTTAGGTCAGTCAAGCAGCAGTTGCGGAAGTAGAAAAATCAGTTTGAAGTAGCGCGTTTCGGAAACATCAGGGAGACTCAGATTCCATTCAAACGTTAGTCACAATTTACAAGAAAGGCATTTCCCCACCATTTAAACACTAATTCAACAAAATAAAGAGGGTTTTCATATACTTTTGTGACCTCTGTGACATTATATACAGTATGGAAGTCAAACAGGAAGTCAAAGGATTAAACCTAAGCTAAACTAGGATCGTTTATAACATTTTAATATGCATTATCTTAACCGTGTTTTAGTCAAATGAGTCATAGGCCCTTTAAATGACAATTACATCCTATTAGAAGTATAGGGTTCTATCTGATGTTTCTGTTTTGATAGAAACAATGTATTATCATGATATTATTAATGTATTTTGTGATGGGGGAAATGTACTGAGTGTTAGCAAAAAGATTAGAGTAAGTGATTGTTCATGTTTGTTGCAAAAATATGACTAAGAATGTAATGTCGATAACATGAGCTAAAATCCTGTGGGAACCAAGGTCACATTGAGACAGCAAGACTCAGCTTCAACCAATCAGCGTCTCTCTTATTCGCAGCATAAAACCCCTTTGTTTCCTCTTACAGCAGGAGCAGAGCAGACGGTAACTTATTCTGCGTGCCTTTGATCAAAGTGTAATTACTTTTTAAACTTTCCACTACAGTTTTTGACTTTTTGTTACTGTTCAAAATAATATTTCATAGAATCGCCTTTAGCTTTGATTACAGCACATGTTTGAGTTTCAAAAAGCTGTAAGCAATGTTAAAAGATGTATTTTTTATCACTGGGGTTCAGATCTGTAGTACATAAGTTTCTGCTTCTCCTTAAATGTTTTCTCTGCTCGATGCCAGTGACTTGACCCCTTGTCTTTCCATGTGGTTGTTTCAGAAATGAGAAGCCGCTCACTGCATCAGCTAAAACTAAAATGGAACTAAACGTCTAGCTTGAACACTCTCTATACACTTTATCAAGACAAATTACAAATACTTGCGTTACATTTAAAAAAAAACATGTGAGAATTGAGAACAGCAAAAGTCCCGATCGGCCTTGTTCACGTCTGTCTGCTCCTTTCACATCCACAAACACTCCAAACAACACTCCATCACCTGCTCTGATTGGACAAAGCTCAAAGAATATGCAAATTGTTGTTTAAAACAATTAAATTAAATGCGAAAATTGATCCAAAATGCTGCTAAAATTGCATTAAAAGTTGTATTTTTCACGCATTTTCATTCATTAAGTACATTTTTGGGGTCTGTACATGTAACTGTTCCATAGTACTTTTACTTTAGTACAATTGCAGTACTCGTTCCACCACGGCCATTTCTTCCTGTTCCATTGTGCTCTCTGTGTGGCCAGAACCTTAAATATCTCAGAACTCGATCATTCTGAGAGGATGTAATCGGCAAAAACCATGGAAAACAATGATGTCTTCTGTCGGGCAGTTAAAGACCTGTAGACGTGGGCGCGGGTAAAACGCCTGGTAATCTGCAAATGCTGTGCTGTGGTTGGAGCTGGATCATGGAAATTATCACCAACACAACACAAGATTTAGAAACCTTTGAATATTCCTTATGTCCTTAATGCCTATAACTGGAAACTGAGAGCCATGAAAATACAGGTCTTATCGTTATTGACCGCTGCTGCATTTTCTCCTTTTCTGATCTGTTGAAGACATAAAAGGATTTAATATCAACTGTATAAAAATGTGTTTAAATAGCTGATGAGAAACAAAACGTTGGATGTAAACTTCCAAATAATGGTATAAAGTGATATATATCTGCAATTCTGTGGGTTATTTCCCATTTGTCTGATACTTAAACATCAACTAATACATTTAAAAACATGTTTTAACAAATTGCAGTTGGATTGACATAATATCATCTGGATATTATTACTTAAAAGCCTACTCCAAAAAATATCAAGATACTGGATTTTGTCACACACCAGAACTACACACCAGTCACTAAGTGAACAAAATGACTAACATTTAAAGTTAGGATGATTTATTCTTCTCTTCTTACTAATACCTCATCATCCCATTAAACCTTTAGCAAACAGAGCTACAATCTTTCCTTATTCAGTAACTAAAATGAATTGGTGTTGATAGAACATTTTTATTATGATTATAATTCATAGCCCTAATAATGTATTTTGTGTCTCTAGTATGCATGTGTAGATAAAGTTCTACGTTTCATGTGAACCAAGGCCACAGGAAGATAAGCAGCACAAATACACTTCTGTGCATTGTCTCAGAGCAGCAGGAACATCCACTGTACTTTCCACTTTGCAGACGAGTGTGAGGGTCACAAAGTGTCTCCGCTGCCGTAAGGGAACCGAACCAGCCCATTGAAGTGAGCCAAAGTGAGCCAAAGTGGGCCGTGGCTCACTTTGACTCACAGGACACTTTTGGGCAAGATGTTTGGACAAGAGAGAAGAGACACTCAAGAGAAAACACAATGGCTGTTTATTGACTCACAACGTGACCCGTGTTCCCTATTGCTTTTGGCCCTTTTGGGGCCAGGCTGGTGCCAAAACGTAGCCCAAAAAGGAGGGCTTTGATATAGGCTCGACTCAAGGGCCTTTTCCGTGGTCCTTTTGGCCCTTTTGGGGCAAGTGCTAAGACTTAGCTCAGAAAGGAGGGCTTTCGTACAGGCTAGTCTCTGGGGGCTCTGGCCTGGTCCTTTTTGCCCTCTTGGGGCCAGGCTGGTGTCAGGTCTTATCCCAAAAGGGGTTTTGATACAGGTTAGACTCTGGGCAATTTCCCTGGTCCTTTTGGCCCTTTTAGGTGCAAGCTGGTACCAAGACTGAGTCGGATCTGTGTCTTGACCTCCTCCGAATCCCTGAGATTAACTCACCGAACCCCTGGGGTTCGATTAAACCCAGGTTAAGAACCACTGATATAACATGATCAAAAACCCCATGAACCTTTACTCTAGCTTTAGCCACGTCTCACAGCGACACAAACTTGTAATTACAAACTTGTAATTACTAAATGTATTTTTGTGAAACGCTGAGATCGGCCTTATGTACTTCAGGCATGATTTAGATTCAATTTATTAAGAAAATATTTGTTATGTTGACGTCAACAGAGCCTCTAGACCCAGAGCCAGGCCCTGAACATGGAGACACAGTCCACCATGAAACTACTCTAAAATGAACCAGGGCTGGTCAAAAAGTGTCATTATTTACTACAACTGAGATTTTCTACTTTAAATTTGATTTTGAGCTATGACTAAAACGAAGTATTTTCTGCGCACATCAGGATGTTATAGCATATGACCAACAGATGGCGCTGGAGCATTGTGCATAATAAGACAAATCTCACTGTCTCTTCAGATTCAAACATTATTCTCATACTAAAGATGAGCTTCACGCGTGACCTATGTGAGCAGCAGCAGCAGTGTGTCAGCCGCGGCTCCCATGGGTGCTCCTCTGTCTCCCGGGCGCAGATAGGCGCTGTGGGGCGGGCCCTGCGTGGCGCCGCGGTGGAATGGCTGATAATTAGACTAATTGTGGAGCGTCATTTTGAGTGCAGCCTGCAGCGGTGTCCCGTCCAGCGTCCTGCTGTCTGTGTGTGTCCAGCATGCACTACAAAGGCCCTATGTCCACTCCCTGCACACAAACACACGCACGCACACACACACACACACACGCACGCACGCACACTCGCACACACACGCACACGCGCGCGCGCGCGCACGCACACACACGCACACACGCATACACACGCACTCACGCACACACACACACACACACACACACACACACACACAGATTAGTCCAAAAATTTCCCCCGAGCAAGAGGATTTCCCCCACTGCCAACTATCTTATAATTTATTTAGGTTATTTCAATGAATCTAATATTGTATTCACTGTATGTAGGCTATTTATTTTGAACAATAAATTTGTATTAATTCGTTTTTTTAAAGTTATTTTATTTGTCATTTTAAACGATTTATTTGAGCAATTTGCATGTTTTTAACAATATATTTGTTGTTTCTATCAATTATTTTTTTGATTTGTGATTTAATTTTCCTTCAAAAAATATTGTAGCAATTATTTTCTTCATTCTTTTTGAACAATTTACTATCTATACATTTTAAACTGCATTAAACTGTGCACAATCTATTTTTTAAAGCATTTTATTTATTGATTTGATAATAAGCTGCTAAGTTTATTCTGTTAAAGATGGATGGGCAGCAGTTACAAGCCTGTCAGATTATATATTTGCATATGCGGTGGATTTTATACTTTGCTTTGGCGTGTCCCTAAACGTGGCGCCGCGTCTCTTCTGTCCCATGATCTGAGCGCTCGCGTGTTGTTGATTGTTATTTGTCCTCCTCCTCCTCCTCCTCCTCACCCGGCCGGCAGCGGCAGCAGTCTGTAGCCCGGAGGGAAGCGACCTGCCCCGGCGTCACGGAGGCGTCAGGCTGGCGTCAGGGCTGGGGCAGGTAAAGAGCCACGCAAATGCTGCTGACCACATGGAAAGGAAATGGACACGTAAAAGAAGTGTACAGTTTGTGTTTATTTACATACTAAAAGTTCTATGGACGTGTTTTCAAAGCACAAGTTTCGCAGTCATTGAACTTAAGTCAAAAAGAGCGTGTTAGGATGGTGAAAAGATATGAATGAAGTGTCTGGAAGCCGCCGTGTCAAGTGAGATGTTGATACCAAGTGCAAAACCGGAAATTGTTCAAAAATAAAAGCAGAATCCAATTTTATGGTAATCGACTGCTTTTGCTATATCAGGTTATTGACATATGTAGCACATGTATATACCTGTGTAGAGTGGTGCCACCAGGCCAAGTTATAGGTCAGAACTGTGGAGAGGTGCGCCTGCTCACATAACACATGTATTAGGATTCAGGCTGCCGCTAACAATTATTTTTGGATGAGATATTCATTTAGAGATTATTCTTTTGATTTAATCGATTACATGTTTAGAATGCAAAAGTCACGTGATGAAAAGATTTGTACAAAGTTTGACCGCGATGACGAGTGTTTTCATCAAAACTGCTAAATTTTCACATTTCCTGTTATTTTCATGTAATTATTGCATTGTTTGTGTCATAAAACCTCTTGTTTTAGCTCATGACATGTTTTGGAACCATGTTAAGACCAGTTCGTAGTTATTATTATTATTATTATTATTATTTCAATTAAACAATCACATAGTCGCGATTAATCGATTAGCTAGTTGCTGTCCTAAATCGGATACTTGTAAAATAGATGTGTTTAAGTACGCTGGAACATTCCATAGAAGCAATCACACCCGACTCCAGAAATGTTTCATAGTGCACCTTTAAATGTTTAGGTGTAGAAGAGATTTTTGGGTATCCAGTCGATAGGGACAAGAATGAAAATTAATTGAATTATTTCTCAACCCTAAACCATAGAATGAATAATCTATCATTTATTTTAAAAAAAGTTAATATATGACTACTCCCAAGTTTTGTTTTGAGATGACTTTAAAATCAAAACATCTTAGGCCTCTTTAATAAAGTAAATGTTACCATTAAATCAGGCAGGTCCAAACTATACTAAATGTAGCCCTCGGGTACAATTTTGTAGGCCCTCAAATTTCCTGGTGAATTATCGCAAATAAGCAAATTTACAATAATAACCTTAGTATTAAACAATTTGTTGTCAGACAGGCCTGATATTTTGGTTTGACGCCTGAATAAAACGTTTGGTGACATTTGTCTGTTTCACCGTGGCCCCTGTGGCTCTAACCTGGGCATTTGTGGCCCCAAGGGCAAGATGTGGCCCTCAGCATGTTTTAACCGGCCCCTAGAAAGATGTTAGTTTCTATTTTTTAACTGTCTGTAACATCTGTCTGCATTTGTATCCTTAGTAAATATGACATGAAATTAATTAAATAATAGATTCAATAGCCTATATTTGACAGAAAAGTGATATTTTATTTTTAATGTTTTAATGTTTTTGTTTTCACACCAATGATCGCCGGCCGGCCCTCCACTACTTGCCTGGATTCGAATATGGCCCTTGGAGGAAAATAATTGCCCACCCCTGCTCTAACGCATCATTTGCTTGTTTTATTTTGGTCAGACACAGCGGAAGCACTTGTATCTCCTCTCGCGGTGATTTCCGTGCTCTCGTCCATCCAATCAGAGCGCAGCAGTGGGAGGAACTTGGTCCGACCACAACTATTTCCCTGGTAACTCTTGTCTGCGCGGAGTTTGCAGCTCGCAGTCTTCGCGGGGTCGTCTTACCTTTTTATTCCCTCCACAAACAAACTTTTCCATCGCGCTGGACTACAAAAGCTACACCTCAACACCTTTTATCTTCTCACCAAGAACCACCGACTTCTGCACGAGTATTAGCCTTTTCTTTTTTGGAGTACACCCTCTTGTTTCCCCGTTTTTTTCCCCACCTTGAAGAAAGAAAGTACTCGTTACGCGTCTTAAGTTTGACGCGTTTCCTCCCTTGTTTTTGTGCGTAAAAGGAAGCGTCTTTGGCTGCGCGTTTGGAAATCCGCGTTCCATTTGGGGATCGTGCGGTTGCTTTTTGGAGTCGGAATGGCTGTTTCTCGGCTGTAGCTCCATGTAAAAGCCGTATTCTGCGCTACTGTTGCCGCGGCTGGATCCGACGACGAGGGCTCTCCGTGCGGAACCGTCCATCCCGGGGGTCAATGGAGCGACAGTCCAGCTTCATTTCGCTCTGGCTGCAACTGGAACTTTGTGCCATGGCCGTTCTCCTCACGAAAGGTACGTTACGGCTGCAGGACGTCCGACTTTGCGCTGTCGCTTTGATGATGAGGCGTTTGGAGACGTCTTGTTGCGGGAGAAGACGCGCCGCAGAGGAAACCGGTGCGCGTCAAAGGAGTAGCCAGGGTTTTTTATTGTATTGTTAGTTATTATTCATTTTCTAGCGCAAGATCTTTTATTCAACAAGATTTACTTTAATGTGCTAGAACTGCTTTTCTAATGTTTGGACCAAAAAAACAAAAATGTTGTCAAAACGATCAAAACCGTAACATTTTAGTCCTGCTGGGAAGTAAAGTAAGATAATAAAATTAAAAAAATGCCCACCAATATTTGTTCCATGACTTTTTGTGTAAAGAAAGACATGATTATATTTCTTATAGTTGCGTAAACAAGCAAACACGCTTTGGTTAAGTATTTTTAGTCTTAAATCCATTAAAGACATTTATTCATTTGTATGATTTTGCCAGAATTTGGGCTAATATTAAGTCATATCCTCATTTTGCAATAATTGATACTTTCACAAACCTAATGCATCACAATAACATTGAGGTTCTCCATCTGACAGAAATGTTAAAAAAAGAAAGAAATATGTTGCTTTCTTTTTAAATTTGTCTTAATTTAGTTTTAGTTTAGTTTCTTAATTAACCTTGCCCCACTCCACCTTTTATTCCTGGTTTTGCTAGTTTCAGTCTGGATCCAGTCTTGGTTTGGTTGTAGTTTTTACTTTTGCCTTGGTTTTGTTTAGTCCAGGTTAGTTTCAGTTTTGGTCTGATTTAGTCTTATTTTTAAAGTCCAGAAAGCAATGTTTTGTGCCACATGTTATTGAGTAAGTTTTTTCTTCTATTTTTGCAGTTCTTTTTTTATTTTTATTAGTTCTTGTAAAATGAACCAGTCAGAGAAGGAATATAATCAGCTCTAGGTTAAAAACATGGAGACTTTCCCTGTGAAGAACTTGCATTTCCAAGTTCTTCTCATTTCCAATACCTTGCAGTCTTACTACCATCCCCACAAAGCTCTGGGTCGTCTGTCTTATCTCTCCAGGGCCCTTCATACCAGACCGCGCGGGCCCCTGAGCCCCTCTTTCTCCGCTCGCCCACAGCGGGGCCCCTCTCCTCTCTAATGAAATATTCTCCAAATGACCTGAGTGCGCCCCGCCGCTCCAATCATTCACAGGGAAAACACTGATCTGATGACTGCTGCTGCTGCTGCTCTGGAGGGAGGGACCGGCTTTACCTCGGACCCCTGGAGTTAGAGGGCCAGAGAGTAGATTAAGTCCTGGTTTAGTTCTAGGGTAGTAGTCACTTTGTACACTGGAAGTTCTGGTTTAGTCTTAAGTTCTTTGCAATAATACTAACTGAATCTTGTTGTTTAGTCCTTTTTAGTTTAGTCCTTTTTAGTTTAGTCCTTTTTAGTTAAGTCCTTTTTTTGTTAAGTCCTTTTTAGTTTAGTCCTTTTAGTTTAGTCCTTGGTTGTAAGTCCTGGGTTGTAGTTCTTAACCTTAAACCGTCTGGGTCCAGTCTTGGTTTAGAAGTAGTGTCCCCGTAATCTTTATTCGGCCCTGGTGTGGTTTAGTTCAGGTTTGTTTTTGGTTAGCTTCAGTTTCAGTCAAATCTTGCCTGGTTTTCTAAGTCTCGAATTCGAAGTTTGATCGTTTCATTTGAGCAGATTTCCTTATCATCTTTAAAGACACAATCTTCTGTCCTCCAGCTACGCATTCATGATCAATATCTTTGAAAAGCATCACCTAACAGGCACTCACTGCTCTTTTTCTATAATTGGTTTTGTATGATGGGTCAAATGCAAGACAACATTTACATTAAAGGAGACGTATGTTTTTCTTCAGGTTCTTTGTATTAAACTATAACATACATAAGTACATCATCCTTTTACTTTTTGTTCATTGTAAACTGTTCTATTGAGCTAAAACGGCTTGGTAATAGTAACGGGTCCATTGACTTCCTGTTCAAAACTGCAGAACTGATAAGCCCCGCCTCTTCATGGTGACATTTCACTGTAACAAGCAGAAGTTTGTCATTTACATCATGTTTCATTTTTATTTAAGTTGCTACGTGACATTTTAGAACACTACATGCGTCAATCTGAGTTAAGTAATCACAACTAAATACAGGGATGTGGATAGGGATAGGGGGAAGGTGAAAACAGGACTTTTCAGACTGCAAGATTAACTCAAACATGCAGGGATCAAAATACAACTTTGAGTAAACTAATGATGCTGTCGTTACAAGGTTAAAGGTGATTTAGTGTAATATGTTCCGTTTAAAATCCATCTTGGCACAATTTCCACGTACCTGTCGCAAACGTATAATGCACAAAATCCTTAATGTTGACCTTAAACTTAAACCCGGGTGCTCCCTGCCCTTCAGCCCTGCTCCTGACCACAAGTTAAGCCTGTGCGTGCAAAAGTCTGCTCCCTCCTGTACTCTGCTGCTGCTCCCTCGCCTTCTCTCTCCTCTTCTCTCCCGCTCTTTACGAGTTTCCATTTGGGTTGAAAGAAATTGACTTTGGCAAACAAACCGCTAATTATAAGCTCCTCGGTTCCTGTTTTATGAAAGAGACAGAAAGAGCTATTTTGTTTTTTTGCACAGGAGGTAGAGTTGTTGAATTAAAACCGGGGTATTTTCCCATGGGGTCTTTGAAAACTGTTACTTGAGGGCATTTAGTGAGAAAAGTTTGATGTGTTGGCTCATTGTGCCGAGGGAAACGGGAGAAAATATGGGTTACTTAAGTTAAGTTGAAAAGCTGTTTTGCATTACTGTGATTCTACTAAAGCCACTTTCAGCATTTATTTGATTTCCGTCACACGTATTCCATATTTGTTTGGTTTAGCTCCGCACACAGTTAGACTGCGTTTACACATCACATCCAAACTAAACGTGGAGCTGGACCAATCGTCATCAGCAATCGGCATCATTTGTTCTTGTTGTATTCCAGTTTTAACCCAGTTTATTCTAGTCCTTATTTTAGTCCTGCTTTTGTCCAGGATTTATTTAGAATTTAGTCCCGGTTTAATCCCATTTCTGAGTTGGTTTTATGTCTGTTTTTATTTATCATTTTATACCTCGTTTATTCCCAGATATTCTCCTTTTTTCAAGTTTAGTTTAGTGAGCTTAAGCTAGTTTTAGAATAAACCTGTGTTTTCTTTTATTATTATTTTTCTTCTTTAAAAAAAAAAAAAAAGAACAACATATAAACAAACACAGAAAAGAATAGACCTGAAGAATGTTCCTTCCTATAATTGAAAGTTACTATCATATTTTCTTCACATTGCTTTTCATTTGGCTTAAGATCATTGGTCAATAAATCATTCTTGCATGCTCAATAGCTGGGTGAAAAAAGCACATTAATTCCACGTTTTCACACGCTACAGAGACAACTCTACAAAAACGACACATTTAAGACCGCGCTCATTGAACTTTCCAGAACTTCCGCCACAATGCTGTCAAACAATTCCCACATCTGAACAAAAAAACGTGAGAAGTAAACCCCCCTCTTCTCCTCCCGTCCTCCTACAGGTGAAATCCGGTGTTACTGTGACGCGCCCCACTGCGTCGCCACGGGATACATGTGCAAGTCCGAGCTCAACGCCTGCTTCACAAAAGTCCTGGACCCTTACAGCGCCAACTCTCCGCTCACACACGGCTGCCTCGACCCTGTGGCCAACGCCGCCGACGTGTGCAGCACAGGCGCCAGCAGCAGAAGCGCGGACCCTCTGAGCGCAGCCACGTCGCTGGAGTGTTGCCACGACGATATGTGCAACTACAGGGGCCTCCATGACCTGGCGCATAACCGGGACACTGCAGGTAAAAACAAACAAACCTACATTTTGAGTTTAGTGTTAAAGGTGGTTGGATGTTTTGTTTTGAAATTACACATCCCATGATCCTTTGCGCTTTGTCAGTGCAGCCAACAGGAATATTTTTTTTAATTAAAAGTTGTGAAGTAATAATTTAGTCAGATTTTTAGAAATATGACGATTAATTGACATTTATAGAGAAAACCTCAACTTCTCTCAGTATCAAATTAGAATCTGGTTATTATCTGATTTCTGGAGTTATCAGATTATTGAAATGGCATGTTGCATCTGATGTGAGTAATATGATTTCTCTGATTACTTCTGTATAATTGTGCCCTATAGACTCAACTAAACACTGTACTTTAGGTTTATACACTTTTTGTAAGTTTAATTCATGCATATTTTTTTTTTTTAACTTTCCCAAATAGTTTCAGTAATTGTACACTTTAACACTGCACTTTTAATAGCCTTAATAAAGCATAGACACTACTTGATTCATAATGAACACATATTTTATTAAGAATGATTCATGCTTTATTAATGGAGTATATAATTATAACGTGGTACCAAATTAAAGGGACTGTTTATTTTTTTCCCATGTAATTAAGTAAAATACGTTTTGGCCCAGTTCATATATATTGTAAAAGCATTTCTTGCGGTCAAAATGAAACCGCTGCGTGCTGTCTGCATCTAATTAGCGCACCGTTAGCATGCTAGTTGTTGTTAGCATTGCCTTGATGAACTCCACTCTGGCCTCAGTTGAGGAAGAGTGCTTACAAACTCATGGTGAATATAAGCAATAAACTGTTTTAATTTTGTGACGACATTAAAAATCATGAGCAGCAAGTAAAGACGTGTTGTTTACTCGTTTGAAATATATCCTGTTCCTCAAAAAAGTACCTTGAAGCACTGTTAATTGCAACAGTTTTTGCTCCATTTCACTACAGCCAACTTAAGGAAACTATTGTCTTTCAACACATTTAATCATTTGTAACGTGACGGGAATGATTTAACACTTGCCATTGCTAACCTGACCACTATGTCTTTATACATTTTGAGTTTGAGATGTTTTTACAACCGTACCTAAATACACAGACCACCTTTTCGTTTACTTTTTGGACCTTACCTCTCCGCGTTGGCTCGGCACGCAGCCATTTTGCCCTCTGCACTTGGAAACACATCAGATATTTTCTTTTCGTTTTTTATCACGTGTACACCATGTAATTTTCCCACCGAGCAGGAATGTGCCGTGTAGAGTCACTGAGGCTGGCGAGGAAGGCAACTCCTCCTGGGGCCATTCTGAGTTTTTTTAGCTGCAGTTTATTAGGCTCCGAAATTATACGTGTGCTGTGGGCTAGGACAAAGTGACTCATTTGTTTAGCTCTCACTTTGATCTCGGAGCGTCTTGTCTTTGGGAGATTTATAGTACGTTTGGACATGCGCTGTGGTGTCAAAAGCATGTACGAGGAGGTAATAACAGGGTGTGAGCGAAGACGTTAACAAAAGGCAATGCTACGAGCTACAGAGAAGTGTTGTTGGAAGGCTACAGATCATCAGCAACGAGCGCATAAATATAAATTAACTTTTTAGTTAGTCGACTAAAAATAATTGTAATCTGGGAGTCAAAACGCGCACAAAATATCAAAGTACAGAATAATCGCTGGCTAGTCGACTATTACAATAATTGTTTGTTTGATGCAGCTTTACTTTTTAGATCATGCTATTACTGCATAACTTTTGTAGTGGTGGAATGGGGGATGAGCTTTAGCGCTTCTCCGGGGATTAAAAGCATCTAGTATCTATTCTATTGCTCAAAAATGCCTTATAGTGCATTCTAGTAATATTGATATCACAATATTGGCAACACGCAATCAAATGTATTTCAGTAAGACCAAGGTCCTATGACAGAAATGTGCGTTCTTTAAAAGGAAAAAAAAGCTTATTTTACTTGTGATGTTCCTTATTCAGTCTAAATTAACTTTGATTTAGTTTATTTTGACACAGTTTTAATGTGTTATGGCATGAATTTATTGTGTAATATTGTGACACTGTTCAACTATTGCAATAATATCCATTATTTTAGTAGTACTTAATAGACACATTGTATATTACAATAATTTACGATATTGTGCAGCCCTAAAGATTAATTTGGGGTCGCCGCTCCACAGATCTGACCTGTAATTTATACAGGTCAGAAAGTAAAAAAAACATTTCAATGGAGATAAGCAGGTTGCATGCAGAAAAGTTCTAAAGTGCACCTATTAATCTATTTCGCATTGTGGAACTTAAACTATTTTCAGACTCATTTAGCCGTTTCAGTCATGTATATGTTGGAAAACTGGTCAAAGTACGGGGGTCATACAAGCCTAAAACGATAGCTGCTGGCTGCTGAGGGGGATTCATCTTAGTCAGTTTGAGTGCGCTCATAATTGGAACGACTGAACAGTGTATGAACTTTGACACAGAAGAACACTTTTTTATTGATTCTAGACCTATTCTAATCATGTCAATTCAGCAGATTATGCAATAACCATGTGATACTGTTTGGCAGGAAAGACACTTTATGAAATTAGCCTTTTGAGCACACATTTTTGCCATTTTCAAGAATAATACTTAATCTATAAATGCTCTATACTAGCACATGTTTCCAGTGAGCAGGAAATTACTGAAATAAGGTAACATTTTAGAATTTTTCCTCATTTATTCCATTTTGTTAATTATGTAGCCAAAATAAATCAAGCTGCTGGACATGTGAAACATAAGAGAAAGCTGTAACCCACTTATGGTCATTGTACCAACCATTCTGGGAAGAATACAGTTTATTATCAAAAACCACAATGAAAAAGCAGATTCATTTGATTAGGCCTTTTATCCTGGGTTTCAGCTTCTTGTTTATTCAACATTTTGAGAGCTTTTTTTCTCCATTCACTATGGCAACAGTGATTTCTCATCATTCCTGGAATCTAATCCAGATTTAATTTTTTAAATTTCCCAACAGCAGCTTTAAAAATCTGATAACTTGCTCTGCACAGAGAATTCAGAAACCGGTTCAGTCTGAATTGAAGGTCCTTTTTTAGTCCGGCGTTTAAGGAAAAATCTGCCAAAGCCATAGGGGGTCAATATAAAATGTAACTGATTATAGTTATTATTACCCATTTTGACCCTCCATCCTCTCTTCTCTTCCAGACCACAGCCGCTACCCGCAGGACAGCAGCCGCAGCTTGGTCACGCGGGTGCAGGAGCTGGCCTCGGCTAAGGAGGTGTGGTTCCGGGCGGCCGTCATCGCCGTGCCCATCGCCGGCGGCCTCATCCTGGTCCTGCTTATCATGCTGGCCCTGCGAATGCTCCGGAGTGAGAACAAACGGCTCCAGGACCAGCGCCAGCAGATGCTCTCCCGTCTGCACTACAGCTTCCACGGACACCACACCAAGAAGGGCCACGTCGCCAAGCTGGACCTCGAATGCATGGTTCCGGTGACTGGACACGAGAACTGTTGCCTCACATGCGATAAAATGCGACAAGCCGATTTAGGGAATGACAAAATCTTATCGCTGGTGCATTGGGGGATGTACAGCGGACACGGCAAGCTGGAATTTGTATGATCCTAGCCTTTGTTTTTGGAGCATTCCGACTTGTTAGACATTCCCGTTTGGACATTGGGGGAACTTTTTTGCGGACCAAGCAGGACTGATCTCAAATTTGTGGAGCACTTTACTTGAATATTAAAGGTGACAAGACGCCCACCTGGAGCGTAAAACTTGAGACGGTGTCCAGGACACTAAAAATGCAGAAGGATTCCGTCGTCTTGTCTTATTTGCACATTTGTATAAAAAGAAAAAGTTGTTTGAATTTTTTGACACTGACCAGGGTACAAACAGACTATCTTTGAGGAGTAAAGTTCCATTGCTGTGACTAAGTGCGCACTCCTCGGGTATTGTAAAGGTTTAAAGTATATATTTTTGTCTGATGAGGCGTGCTGTTCCGTGTGCTCAGACTTTAAGCTTGAGTGTGAGAGGAAAACCATTAAAGGTGACTTTTTATTTAATGTGCTGACTCGTGTGTTGCTTACTAAATCTACATAATACATTTTACAGGTTTATTAGAGATGGGAGATGGTAAAATTACAATATTTACATTATTAATGATTCTTACTATTATACTTTAGAATCCAATTATCTGAGAATGGAGATGAGTTTATTGTACACGCTTGAACACAAACAAAACCAATGGTTGTTTGATAATGGTTTTAAAATGATGGGCTACAATAAAGCTTCTAAAACGTTCGGTAATTAACCTAAAACACAGGCCATCACAATGTTGTGAACGGTTGCAGCACACATTAGTAAGTTCTTTTGATCAAATCAAAATCAAATCAATTTATTTTTGTAAGGCCCAAAATCACAACAACAGTCGCCTCTGAGGGGCGAATCAACAATGTCTGTGGTGGCGATGGAGTCAGACAATGTCTGTGGTGGCGAGGGACGATGTCCCAGGGTCCTCTGTCCTTAGACTCTCCTTCTCGGCCAGGAAAAACTACAAAAAAAAACCTCTTTGGGAAAAAAGCGTAGAAACCTGGGGGAGTTCCAGTGAAGGAGAGATCCGACTATCACAGACGGACAGACGGACACGAGGAGACTGGAGCTGGACCCACTCTTCAGGCAGATGAGGGACCGACTGAGGCGAACTGGACCCACTCTTCAGGCAGAAGAGGAACCGTCTGAGGCGAACTGGACCCACTCTTCAGGCAGATGAGGGACCGACTGAGGCGAACTGGACCCACTCTTCAGGCAGATGAGGGACCGTCCATACGGGGCAGGGACCACTTCACCAGGAGAGGGGCATCTGGGTCCACAGGTCCTCAGGAGTGAAAGAAAGAAAAAGAAGGCGGTGAACAATTTGCAAGTGGAATTAAAAAAATAAATATTGTTTGATAGAATAATGGTGGATAAGCAGAAATAGTGACTTAAATGATTTCTAAAGTAAGGCAAATACTCGGATGCAACATCTGATATATGTATTTGGACAACATTTAAAATATTAAATGATGCACAGCAGGTATTTTAAAAGGAAAAGCCAAAAACAAAATCATAGTTGAAGGTGTGGTGCAAGAAATAAATGTTCAATTAATTTAAAATCGTTAAAGCTTTTTGTCTTTTGTAGACTTGCCCACAGAAGAGTAACAATGCGATAAGGCGGTTTAGGGAAGGACAAACTTATGATCCTAGCTTGTCTAACTTAATAGTACATTTCTAAAAAGTAACTACCGGTAGTAATGTGTGACTTACTTTTTCAAAGTAACTTCCTCCAACGATAGGTACACCTTGATTACTTCTACTTTTGATATCCAACATAGTTACAATTCATTTTCACGGTTCCACCTACCTAGTGACAAGTGCCCAGCCTTCCTCGTCCATCACACACAAGAGACAGCTGGGGTTGACAGGTCTGGTCGTCATGGTAACTTCTAACAAGTCTAAACCGTGTAAACCATGTGTGTGTAAGAGGCCTGTGGTTCCATTAGCAGCACAGGGAAACATTAATGGCAGCAGCCACTTAAAGTCCCCTGCCTGGACACGCCGCCTGGACGTCTTCGGCTGCAACTTTCACACAACATGGAACAACAATGTATTTTAAAATGAATATGTAGTTTTAGAGAAAACGGAAAGATAAATCATACTCTGGTACATGACGTTTGGGGGTGTAACGCCTTTATTCTGTGTGTCCTGTGGTGTGATGTGGCTTTATATGTGCAAAATAATATCACAATAAGAAATTACATAACACAATGACAAATCAGTTTTACAACAATTGCAAGGAAGGCTTTCTCCATGCTTTAGATTATTTTGTGTGTATATCTATCTAAATACTGTCACATCTTAAAAAAATATTTTTCAAAAACATCATGATTTATTTTGACCTGTAGATTAAACCCTGAACCCCAGAGCTCTTTGTTTCTCTACTCCATGCATACAGAAATCAAACCTGCAACTTCTTTCAATGAAACCTCAGAAGTCACCGCTCCCGACCACTTCCCGTTCCAGTTGCATGCTCCTGTAGTGTCCATAAAAGAGCGCTCTCTTCACACTCTGGACCCCCTGGCAGCTCACAGACCTCCTTCACCATGACAAAAGGCCAGCACTAACACTCAGCATGCAGCATGCCCACTAGTGTCAAACTTCTCGTCTGGCCCCAGGAGGTCGGCCTGGTGCTTTTCTCATGCAGATGAACGAGTGGCTCCTACAACCTGCACCAGAAGAGCAGCAATTTGTTCTGAGGCTCCTTCACGCTGCGTCAGACCCACTCCAGACACTTTATGATCTCGACTTCAATTTACTACTTGCTTATAAAACTGGAGAATGATCCACCAGAAAGGCTCGGGTTGAAGGATTAGAAATAAAGAAAAGTACAAAAATAAACTTCATGTGCAAACTAGTTCAACACTTTCTTTTTGACAATGGTGGTTTAGTTAGGTGGAAATACAGCAAACATCATTAATACTATACACCTTCAGCTGACTCAATTGGCAATAATGATTTGCTTTATTGCACCAGACTGTATAGAGACAGACAATTAGTTTAAAAAAGCTCCAGACCATTATTTGCAAGCGACTTGGAATTCAGACTTGAGTCACTATTTTGACTTGAGACGTGACTTGATAAAATGGACTAAGATTCGACTTGGGCTTGAAGAACAGTGACTATGGACCTGACTTGAAGCCTTGAGACGACGTGGTGATTTCTATACAGTTGATAGTTAAATGCACTTTCAGTGTTTAATTTTCCAGAGCAAACTAGAACATGTCCATCCCAGTATTTGTGACCAGAGCTTTTTACAAAGATAATAAAATAAAATAAATATATATAATAATATAAAACCTGCCATAGACAATGTTCTACCATTTGAACCAATCATGGAAATCGAGGGGTGTGAACTCGGAGAAAGGACTGTTTACAGAACACAGTTAAATGTAAAAAATGATTACTTAGTTCAAATATTTTGTTATGTCAAAAATAGCATTTATTCATATATTGCTTTATATATCATATAAACCTAAGTCAGATGTTATACCTAAACAGTTATCAGTGCCCTAAAACAGTAGATATGTAGATCCAATCAGAGAATGGCCTCCTCTGGATGAATCCACGTTACGTTTATGCGTCCATTTCCGTGTGTGGATGAAAACACAATAACTTCAGCATGTATTTAAGCAGCATCAGCATTTTGCGTACTTTCTCATATTCTTTCTTCATTGTGTTTCCTTACGTGCTTTTATAAAACTCTTCTCGACGAGGATGGGATTCGAACCCACGCGTGCAGAGCACAATGGATTAGCAGTCCATCGCCTTAACCACTCGGCCACCTCATCCTTGTTGTGTCAAAACATTTGCATATTGGTCTATATATTACATACACTCAAATCAGATGTTATACCAAAACAGTTATCAGAGCCCTAAAACAGTAGATACGTAGATACAATGCAGAGAATAACTTTTCATCCACAATAAACAAGAGATTGAATGGTCAGATTGAGAATGGCCTCCTCTGGATAAATCCATGTTACATTTATGTGTCCATTTCCGGTCTGTTAGGGAAGATGAAAACACAATAATTTCAGCAGCGTCTAAAAATCTCCCGAGGATGAGTCTTGCTGTGTACATCTGCTCCAATGAGGAATGGTTGGGGAATCCACCAACTTGTATATTTTTTAACTGTCACCGACATTGGTGCCATGTCCCTTAAGAAGCTAATGTTACTTCCTGTGGCGTGGTCGGACAGGCGGACCAGTCAAGTCGTCCACCCTCTGACCACGCCTCCTGCCTTCCTCTTATCCCAAGTGTAGGATTAGAGGAAGGCCCTGTTGATGCTGTTCGTGCCTCACTCTCTGATTTCAGTGGCCTCCTTGATCCAGCATTTAAACTTGATGTTCTCTCCCCCGTCCCAGTCCATAGTGTGGTTATTCCTTTTGCAATAATGGCTGATAAATTCTCCTATTCTGATTTTTCTTTTTTGTTCTCTTGACAGCATCAACCGCGACAACAGGGCCTTCCTCTTATCCCACACTTGGGACACGTTACTCCAAAGTCCATCGGACAACATGAGGACTGTTGTACAGTCCAGGAGGACTGTACGACTGGCATGCAGACCACGCCTCAGGAAGTAACATCAACTGATAAGTGACACATCCCCAGCGCCGGTTACAGTTCTGGCTCACAGTTAAGCAGCCGAAACATGTCAAGAAGGTGGAAACATCTCCTTAATTGATTGTCTAAAAAATAACTTAAGTTTGTGGATCATCTTTAGAAGACAAAAGTAAATGTTTTTAGAGTAATGGGTTGGGAATGTTTACTGGAGCCGCTGGTCCTCGAGAAAAGGGGTAAATGAAGTAAATATATATCATACATTTGTAGCTGAAATGACACTGAAAGTCTTGAGAGCTGACGGGCTGAGAGGCAAAGGTCAGTCCGTGATTGGTTGACAGTGGTTGTGTTTACATGATAAATCTGCTTTTTATCTGATTTCAGGAATTATCAGATTATTGAAATGACAAACAGTAAGGTTGCAACGATTAAGTAAAGCACACTTTATTGAGTCCTTGTGAAGGAAATTAATTCTCTGCATTTGACCCATCCTTCAGTGCAGCAATGGAAGCCTGTCAGGAGTGGACTCATCTTCAGATCTTGGTCTAGTCTTGGTCAGAGTCTTAGCTGGAGGACTTTTCCTATGATGCATGTTTTAGGTTTTATAACAAAGACGTGACGATCTTGGATAATCTCTATCCAGAAACTTTAATAATGCAATTAAAAAGGTCTCACAGTTTGTTACAAATAATCATTTGACTAGTTAGACTAATCAGAAGAATAATCGCTGACTAGAAGAGCCCTTAACAGTTACATTAGATGTGAGTAATCAGATTTCTTTCTGAATTTTCACACCTGTGCAGGTTTTAACGTGGAAAATTATGCAAAACATATCAAACTAATGTGGCAAAGACAAAAATGAAAGAGAAAATGTTATATCAACAGAGGAGTGGATCACATAACAACGCACTCTTTTTGTACTCACCTGACAAAAGCTGTGTAATAGAACGTGCAAATAACAATTGGGAGAAAATGTGTGCAAGGGATCGGAGGTGAAAGGTCAAATGTGAGGGGTCAAGACTAACTCCCAAAGTGGCTACGCTAATGGTGCACTGGGAAAACATACCATATCATTAGCTGCATTTCACTGCCAAACTGCACATTCTTTCCCCTGTTCTGACCAATGTAATTACGTCTGTCATGTGCCATTTTGGAACAATAGGTTATAACATCTTGAATTGGACTTTTTACTGTTCAAATGTATATGTTTGACCTGGTTTACTGGGCCTATCCACACGAAACAAAACAGGCACTTTGGCATCTCATGTTTTAGTACTAAAAAGAATGTATGTACTGAAAACCACACATGACTTTCTATCAGTCAGACGTTCCCTCATCATCATGTGTTAGCTCTCTTTCTACTGGCAGCAGAGGGAATTGCAATGGGTAAATAAAACAAAAGCTAGCTGGCCCTGACATGCTACTGTTAGAACACAATTGTAAAGAACGTGGTTAGAGACAGCAATTCTCAGAACAAATCTGGTGGTGATTTATGGACTTAATAAGAGCACAGTAGACCTCCAGGTCTCTCTTTTTATGACACAAATCTGGAAATTTTGAAACCAAGTGTTTTTGTGAGGCTCAGAGAAGATGCGGTCATAAAGTGTGAATGAAGCTAAATACAACTGCAGTAATGTTTTTGATGAAGAACAAATTGTTGGATTCTTGCTAGTTTTTTTTATTCAAAAATAATATGATAAATTTAGGAAAAATAAGCATTTAGGTTTGTGGTTTTGTTTTGAAATGTAATTCAAAAAAATTGCCAATATTCAAGAATGACGGGAATGCAAATACTAAAAATACTGTTACATACTGACACTTTTTTATAACATTTGTTTTAATTGATTATTTTCAGTGTTCTTTTCTGTGCCCTTGTCTATAGATTGTTGTCTTTGTATGTGGCAGTAGTATCATTCTCATCTGATTCAGTGGTGACCTGGTGACCTCAGGCTGAGCTCTCCGCAGGACGCCTCCTCCAGTCCAGTAAAGTCTAGAAGGAAATTCATTTTAAAGGGAAAACAAGCTAAACCTCAGCCCGAAAGAATAAAACAGACAGAAACAGCTTTAAATAAACCAGAAGTTCTTTCTTATTTATTCTAACTTTAGCCACGTCACACAGCACCAGATACTTGACATTATTATCAAGTGTCTTATAATTTTGGTACAATTTAGATAAACAATTATTGAAATAACATTTGGTAGATTGACCTCAATTGCTCACACAGCAGATCCCTGGCTCTTAACATGGAAACACAGGCCGCCATCAACCTAACCGTGCCAAAGAGCTCCAAAATGTGCCTTGGGGTCCTAAGGAAAACATCACGATGGGCCCTCCAACCAGCTTTCGCCACACTATGCAAATCCAGCTCTGACAAAAACAAGAAAGGATTTGCTGTGGATTAATATATAATTATACCAACGTTATAACTTAAATTTTATTTAAGATATAACAAGATATATATATAACAAAAATTAGGTACTGATTATCTACTCATCTTGATTGTACTTTTATGACTAAATGTAATCCTTGACTCCACTCATTGTGCATAATCTCCACACTGTAATTGCTCTGAATCACGTTGTCCATAAACCCAGGCTAACCTCGCCTCCTCCCGATCCGTGCCCAGTCATACCTGTGATGACTTAAGGGGATTGTAAATCAAACGGCTCTGCGCTGGGAAAGGACAGCCACATTCTTGCGTGCCATTAGCCGCTGACACAGGTAGATAACGCTTGGACCGGTGGTTAATGAGTATACGTCCTGCCCCGTGTGGCGCGTAGGTCAGGGGGAAGGAGGGGAAGGCCCCATGGAAAAGGTCAAGCCAAACAAACACCTGGCTTCCTTTATTCTGCTCCCTCGCTGCACAGGACATGCTCGCAGGGTCGTGGACTTGAGGGTTCTTAAACGTATGGATGTGTGTAGAAGGATATGGACTCACAAAATAGTGGTTGGCGTGTGGTCCTGAACGATTTCTCAAGCCCCGTAATTATTATTACAAAATACTGTTGCCAAATTCATAAAGGTGCTGTTGCTCATTGAGTTTCTGAATTGGTTGTTGTCAAATACATGTCCATTTCCAGTTCTTCCAGTAGCACAATGGAGGAATTTTACCAGATAAACACTGAGGTTAGCATTTCTGCACCACAAGGTCCCACACGGTTCAATACAATACACAATACATGTTTCACAGTACAATGTTATAATGTTTTTGCAAAACATGAGATAACATTGCATATGATATTCTGTAATAAATCACTATTTTTCAGAAACAAGCATATTTTAGTAACAGTATTTCTTTGTTAAACCAGGACTTGCACAAAGTTAATATGAAATACACCCATTTTACACCCAAGTTTTCTTTCTCTCAACAAGCAACCAACCAACCAATTTTGTATCACGATATATACATTTTATTTTAAGTGGAGCTAAGTCCGGGCTACAGTGGAACATATACGTAGTGCTAAATGTACCATCATCCGCTCTAATAACAAATATATTTATGCTATTAATATGTGACCACAGTGGCACTATATTCATTGCAATGTTAAAGATCAGGACATATTTTTAAGTAGCCTTAAAAAGCTCCCATTCATGCCTGACCCCCTCCCTTTCCCTCACACACTCACACAGACTGACCCCAGAGCCCCCCCCAATTCCTCCCCTTGGTCCAGCTCTGCTCTTCATCATCAGGTGGAGACTGTTTACTGCAGGTCAAGGCCCCAGCACATGTTTACAGCCGTGTGTAGAGCCATTGTAGTTAAAGCCCAAAGCGAGCGCACAAGAGGCGCAGTGTAGATGCTATCAGCAGCCTGCCCAAAGGCACCATGGCAGGGAGGGAGCTGTACCCTTTTCAAACACATGCACCAGACATTATCTGACATCTCTGCCGGGTCACTTCCCTTTGAGAGAAACTTAAATGTCACGTCATGTGGATTTGGTGAGCCTTAAAACAATAAACAACACATAAAAGACAATTTAGGAATTAGGATTAGGTCTTTGACTTTTATATATGTTCAAGCCTACTGCACGTTTTTTTTTACTTTTACGTCACAGTCATATGAATACATTTATGATGAAAATGTTTTTTGTAAGTGAACTGAAGTTTGAACTAGTTTTGATACATATAGGTGTACGTAACGTAATGGGGAGATTATTGCTTTTGGATGAAATGTACCACAGTTGCTTTGAACTTATAGAAACAGATACAGCATCCGAGGAAACGCGCACTAAAAGTGCGACGTCCAAATTCACACCCGAGATGGATGCCTGTACATTTGAAGGCAGACGCTTTAGAATCAAAAAAATAAACTCAGCAGCAGACGCGCGTCTGAGGCATGCAGCGCACATGCGCATGGAGGAGTTGTTGTGTTTCCCGGTGTCGCTGTTCGCTTGGGCCGACAGCAGACAGGTTGGGAGAATGGCTTTGGTGTATTTAAAAAGTACAAAAATGGAGACGTTCGGCTCGGCAGCTTGTCTCAGTTCCCCAAATACTTCAGTGGTGAGCAAAGTTTTAGTGATTATCATTATTCAGCTGTTGCATTCTTACCGTGAGCAGGGTGTCCTCTCCACAGATCTGACCAAAACTCGACTTGGAGATGGATAAGTTTAATGTCGTACTGTTGAACTTTCCAAGAAGGTGGCTCCTCCTCCAGAAATGTAAACTACATAGTGCACCTTTATTTTAAACATTCTGAACTCAATTTTTTAGCCTTCTAATGCAATGACTAATGAAACTACTTCTATCAAATGTATTACTTATTCAGTACTTTGGTGTACATTTGATTCATTCACAGTTTAAGTAGACTTAACATTTGCCTGTGAGTTCTGACCTCTGGCTTTCATTTGCAGAGTGGGGGGCTACCACGCTACCCCTTTTAGCATTGAAGTTGTGCCGTCTCAGAGATCTCAGTGATAATCCTGGCCCCTCTTTGATTCCACAGAGAACGCTTTTACTGTGACGTATCTCTGCATTAGCTCCAGGACACACTAGCTTACTCCAGGGCTAACTCTGCGGCTAACTAGCATCCTGTGTGCTGAAGCTAAGGCTGAGCTCATCTGTGTAGCATTAGCAGTAAGGAGATTAGGCGTCTCCAAAACCTCTACCTACTCTCTACAGGGCTCTTGTGTTCCATTAGGCATTTGAACCAGGAGAGAGGTAAATAGACACTTAAATGCATTTATTAAAACTTTGGTGCTTAGACCCTGACAGGTCGAGTCAAGATGATAGAATGCTTGATTTATTAAACTGAACATATCAAAAGCTACTTTATTTTGGCCTATTTATGCTGCTTATTATAGGCAACATGATAATGACATTTACCCATTTAAAATATTTATTTTTTGTTATATTTGTGTTAATTTTTCTCTCTGAAATCCATGGATATTGGCTTTTAAAAAGCTTTTGGTCCCCTTAGGATCTGTATGTCAGAGCTACACAATATTGGAAATTATTGCAATATGGCTGTTAAGTTCTGCAATATTTATTATTGCGTTAAATTGAAAGGAGAAGAGATGGTTTGAGAGAGGCAATTTTTGTTTAAAAAAAGAAAAAAAGAATCCCTCTTTAAACAGAAATGGTGGTTTAAGGTTCAATTTACGGACCATTTAGAACAACATTTTGAGGCCCTGGTCAGCCAATAGTACAGACCAGTCATATCTTATCAGGTAGTCATCAGTGAAGAGGGAGCTGTGGTCTGCAATATGTTTGCTATGGCATGTTACAGGGCTGTTATGGTAACAAAGAAAATTAGTTAGCACACATATGCCAGGCTCCTGGTGCAGCCGACCGCCGTGTCTTGAGTTTGTATCCTGACTCTGTACTGCGTGTCCTCCCTTCTCTCTAATCAACCCCTTTCGCTCCATCTGTCGTGTCTAATAAAGCCTACGGGCCAAAAATCATTGAAAAACAAATTAGACAATGTAAATAAATAGATAAACAAGACAGGGTATTATTAGATAACTCCTCCCGGAAGGCAAGGCTTACGCAGCTCAAGAGTAGCAGAAATGTCAGACAAAACAGTGTCCAGATGACTACAACTGAAACTTTTTCTAGAATGGAACACTCCTGGATGAATGAGGGATTACATCGACATAAATATCAGAGTTCTCAGACTTTTGGAAGAAAGTCAAAAAAAAATCTTTTAAAAACAGTGTCCAGATTACTACAATTGAACACTTTTATCCGGTCAGTAACTTTAGCCTGCCAAATTACAGCAAATAGTATGAATGAACGTACAGTAAATGAATCCAAGTTATCATCCCTGTTTTGCCCTATAGCTATCCACAGTGTAGCCTGCTGGGGGCCCTCCCCATGTCTGCTTGTCTTTACGGGGCCGCGGCAGAGCGGCGTGGGGGTTACTGTGGCAGTCTGGAGCCTAATTCAGAGCAGAGGTGGAAGAGGAGCCCCCCAGCCTGACAGGAAGCCCTGGCTAAGCTCCTGTCCCCCTGCACATGACAGAGGCCGGTCTGCCTCCAGCTATGGAACTCTACTTCATTATTCAAATAGTGTGGTTACAAAAACAGCCAGTGAAAATGTAAAGATTTTAAAACACATGTAGATAAGTTTGGTTTACTTAGCTGATTGGTCAAATGGATGGCTATCTTGAGATTAAACAAAATTCACCATCTACTCTGGAGCATGTTCAGGAGGCAAAAGACTCTGCACATGCTTGTTGGTCTGAGGAAATGTGGGCTTCATACTGTATGTGGCCTTGGAAAAGGTTTTATGACAAGCATGGTCTGGCACAGAGTAGGCCAGTGCAGTAGTTGAACATGACGGTGGATACGCAGTTCTTGAGCTTCTTTATGCACCGCATGAACGAATGCGATAATGTAGCAATTCAGGAGTTCTCAACCTGTCGTGAAATGATTTCAAGGGGGTCCCCAAATGATATGAGCGGAAACATTTAAAATGAACATAGTCTTAAACACGGCTTGAGCTCTTCAAATGCAGTGGTAAATGTAGATTTGTTGGTCTGCCAAAGTAAATTATCTACAGTCAGTCTCTATCAATAAATAAAAGTAGGCTACATAAAAGTAGCCTACTTTTTATGATTGGCGGTTTCAAAGGCTGTTGGTTGTTTTTGTAGCGATTGCGACTAAAAAAGTTTGAGAACCGCCTGGTGTAGTCTGCTCCAGCTGCTTTCACTGATGAGAGCCTGAACAGGACAGCATTAGTATTCTTCAATAGGCCCACCCAGCATTGCAGCTTTTGATATGCAAGCCCTCTTTTCATTAACAAACGGGCATGTATTTCCATTGTGTTCTATTGGTGCACATGTAACTATTCTACATAGGCCTGTGATTTGATTCTCGCTAGTAATTTAAATGTGAAGCTTCATTGTTAATCCTAAACGTCTTGTAACAATGCTGTTTTATTTGTTTTTGTGTACAAACATAACAATTTAAGTTAAAGGCACAGTAACTACTAATTATAAAGTAAATGACAAAATTATATTATGTCAAGTGATAGAATTCCATTTAGATTTGTCAGAGCAATATTGTATCTCTGGAAGTGTTTACTCTTTCTACTTTTTCTTTTTACACAACTGTTGAGTTAAACGGTGCACGGAACCATTGGGTTTTTGCCAACTAATGTCCTGCTGGGTAGTCAGCACAGATATTGGGGCTTTTCAAAGTCTTAACACAGACTTACAGGCAGAGATGCTTATCTGTATGCTAATCACAAATGCTAATAAAAGTATTTAAGCACCTTTTGCATAATTCCATTCCATTTAGATATTAGGCGGACCAGGTGTGAAAGCCACACTACTGAGAACGTAATAATAATCTTGCAAGTTTAATCATAAAGCAGATCAGGCAAATGACAAAAAAGCCAAGAGAGGGACCACACTAGAATCAACTCCAAAATGTCAAAGGAGCAAAAACGGAGGTTCTTTTGGCCTGAGGTACAGTACATGTGTTTGCACCTCATTCCTCATCATCACTGTTTCCTGTCTGCTGCTCTCTGTATTCCCTGGGGGAGTTTGAACACAACTTAGGTCAGCGTTTACTCAGCTTGTACCACCACACATGAACCTTACAGGTGTTCAGACCCAATGGGGCATGCAGCTGTTTTGATAAGTACTACCTGCTACAACACAATAACGACAATAAAGAAAGGACTTGATTGACACTACAGCAGATGAGCTGATTTTGTTAAACAAATTATTTTGCTCTCTGATTGGAGAATTTAAGAAACAAAACACTAAATGGTAACATCAACAACTTGACCATCATGTCCAATATCTTTTGTAATGAATCAGCATTATATTTGTCATTTGTAAAAGCTATATTTGATTTAAACATGTTTTCCTCGTGTCTGTTCATGTTTATGAAATTTAAACTCCATAGTGGATAACAAAAGTTCTACTTGCAGCCCATGGTGAGAGAGACACTGAATTTCTGCCAAATACAAAAACACCAATCAATTCAACATTTTAAAGTTACCATACATTCTTGAACTAGCTTTTGTGTCAGGTTGAAGGTTTGCAACTTGAATAAGCTATAAGCTAAAACTATCATATTTTTAGACATTCTCTGCTTTGATTAGGGCTGGGTATTGCCAAGACCCTCGCAATACGATACGTATCCCAATACTTGTATATTCCGATACAATTCCCTCATTACGATACGTATCCCGATACATTTTTGAAAAAAGGGTCTCAAAAATGTACCAAATGGGTAAAGTTTTTACTCTGGATAAGAACATTTATGAAATTTCATGTATATCCACAAAACACTTATTTATAAATCCATTATGCTCTAATAACTTCATACATCCAGCCAACTGATCCAAATAGAAATATAAGGAACACATTCTAGTGAAGTATTACATGTTTCTTGCCAAACAATTGTAATGGTCTGAACAGGTTCTGATCAGGTCCACAGCTCCTTCTCACCTCGGCCAAGAGGAGCGCAGCACAAACAGCAGATCAAAAGTACTATTCCACCTTGTTTAAAGCTTACGGGCCACAAAAATAAATAAATAAATGAAATTTAAAAAAATATCGATACTGTGACTCAGTATCGATACGCGTATCGATACGGAGTCCATGACGATATATCGATATTTTGAACACAATCCTAGCTTTGATAAATCATAACCATGAGTGTAAGCTCAACTCCTTACTTGAGTTATGGTGCTTTTATAAGACACTTGGTTGAATTTACAGACTAATTGACATATAAAATAATTATAAGCTGTAGCTGCGTCTAAGTCAAACTGTTGCATTTGTTCTGGCAGAGAAACAAAACAGTGACAGCATGGAGCAGCTCTTGGAGACTAATATTTAATACATTTTATTTACATGAGTTGAAGCCACTAACTGACATCATTATTAGTTTTAATAGCAGGCTGAGCAATGTTTGGCATCCCCACATATAAACTGGATATAATTGTGCTTTTCTCTGAATGAAAACTTACCTCAGAGTTCAACAAAAGCATGCACAATATGAAAGTACTCCAGCTACACCCTACCAAGGTTATAGTAGACATATTATGCTTTATAGGAGGCATTTAGTACTAATTATAACAAACGTTGATCATTATTTTACATTTTTTTCAACGTAAACTGCAATATTGATCTAACCCTGCTTAATAAGAGAAACAGGTTTATTGATTCTCGTTTAAAAACTGCAAGATAGTTTTATTATTTACTTGTTTTAACCATAGCAAAACGGCTATTTGGCATATTTGAACCCTGCAAGTATGACCCAGAGTCCAATTTATTTTTTCTACTGTCTACTACATTTAGCTTGTGAGGAGCAGGTTCGGGTAAGGAATTAGCCAATTGCACATGTTAGGTTGACATGTCTTAGTTTCTTGTCAAGGCTCAAACTCATTACACCTTGGAAGCTAAGCAAGTCCAGGCCTGGTTAGTACTTGGATGGGAGACTGCTGTCCTTAGGCAAGACACTTCACCTACATCGTGGTTTGTGAGTGTTGGTGGTGGTCGGAGGGGCCATGGTGCAGATTGGCTGCCTCACATGGCCTGGGCCTTGAACAAGGGACCTTCTTGCTCTGAGGTGAAAGTGCACCGTCATGCACACTACACTATTTTCACCCAGGTTTCTACAGTGGCATAGGTCACAAAGGCTAATTTAGTGTACAATTCTGCATATTTGCTGTGCTGTAACAATACATCCTGGCATTTTGGCTGCTTTATCATTGCACGTGAAAATAACCCTAGTTTACAAACTTATATAACTAACACTCTGGTGGCCAGTAATGAATAAGCTATTAAGCTTATTAAGTTATTCTCAAGCATAATTCTCCATGTTCACTGTCCTGGTTTGTATTCTGCGCACAGCTCAAATTTTGAAAAAGTGAGTAGACGCAACCCCTCACCACTTAAGATAATTGGATTTGAGCTCCTGCTGACACTGATACTCACAGGAGAGGAGCGTTCTCACGGCCTGCAGGGGACTTCTGACAAACACCATCCAGGAGCCTGTAATCACATTATGGAAGAGCTAGTACACAACGAGAGAAGGTGATAGAAGGTTTTAGTTACACAAAGCATGCTATTAGTGCTATTGGTTAAAGAGGACATGCTAAATACAATTTACTGAATCATGATAGTGTTTTTGATAATTAAAAAGTTGTATTTTAATCAAACCTTGATTTCTGCTTTGTTTAATAGATGCAAATATTTTTCATATTGATATCTTTCTTCCACTGATCAGCAATGTCTGCGACGTGTTGCTAACTGCTATTGTCTTTAGCCTTGTTTAAACTGCATCACCCCAGTCCATGCGCCTTCTGCTGTTAACAGTGGTCTTTTGTGTGCACAGAATTTTGAGCTAGATTAGTTTTATAAAAAAGTCTGAATAATGCATAATATAGGACTTATAGGAGCTTGTACTAAATTTTCAACCATGAGTGAAGAACATGTTTAAAGGTTAACTGTCAGCCCCGCCCACTTAGTACATTGTTTCACTCTGTTGTTGAACCATGACAGTGAAACAACTGTTTGGGATAGTCACCGCAGTTGTTTCCACACAGTTCTCATCCAACAGCGTGTCTGATTGGATAAAAATGTCTGCCCCTGGATGTTCATTATGGTTTTCATTCAATTAATCACAACTAGCTACGTTTACCATATAAGCTACTGTAGACTTAAAGTCTTTTCTGAATTAGAAGAATTTATAGGACACATATCCTGCACTATTTGTCATATTTTTGGCATTTAAACTTGCTCTTATACCTTTGCTTTGGCATGTACAAAAGACCACACATCAGTCAGGCGTTCTGGATTTGGTGTTAGTACATCATCTACTGGTGAAGAAATGGGGACCATGGGGAATAAACAAAAGCTAGCTTGCCTAGACTTGTTAATGTAAGCAAATAGTTATAATGAATGTGATTTATATTTTTCATATTTTCAGTGATCATATTTTTTTATGGAATTAAAATTGGTTTCGGCATTGGCATCCAACTGGACTTCAGGACTATGTATTTGTATTTATATATATGTGTCCATGGCAGGAGTTCTGCACATGAATACCTTTAGAACATACTTCTGTACGCAGGGAAAAAAGCTATCACAAAAAATGAATTGCACAATCTGAACCGACGATCAAGTGGTGAATGAAGCTAAATACTAGTCAATTCCAAGTGCGTTTCTGAAAAGGGAACAATGTTATGCCATGGTTAAAACCTTAAGAAAAAAATAAGATAAAAGCAAGACAATTAAATGTCATTAAAATTGGGTACAAGCCCGTATTGACTGCAGTAGCTTATGTATCTGTTGGAATCATGTTGACATGCTGCACATTTATCTTTCAAGTTTGACTGCTTACAGGAATGAGGTTTTGTGATGTAAGTTGTTGGGGAAGAGCAGAGAAACAAGAGAACCCCCGTAGGATGAGCATACACACGTCACACAAAGACTTCTTAGGGGAATTTAACTTGACGAATATATCTTTGTTTTGAAAGCTCTAAAATTTGGACATTTGGTTTCTGAGTGGACAGAGAGGCATACCATTAATCAGGAGGATTGTGGTCTGTGTATTTGGGGTTGTTCTGTGTCAGTAGTCAGAGAATGACAGTGCTGAGTGCTGAGTGCAGCCTAATGAAGCTCATTGGCTCGCATGTCTGTCTGCACCCGGCACCTTACCCCTCCCCTCCCTCTCTGCAGGAGAGATGAGATTTATGAGGTGGCTCAAGCTTTGGGACCTGTCCATTTCAAAGAGCGGGTCAAAATATTAGCTCAGCATCTATAATATTTAAGGCGAGACATTTAAGGCGAGACACTACAAGTAAAACAAGATGTTTTATTGCTTCATCTATAGATTTAAATGGGACATTGTAACATGTGTGAAATGCCTCAGCCGTGCAGGTACTGTAGGTTCTATAGTAATAACAGTTTGATAGTTAGCTCTCAGAAGAAGCTACGTTGATGAGTGGAGTGGTGAAAAAGTATACCATAACCAGGGCCGGCCCAAGCCTTCAGGGGGCCCTAAGCGAAAACATTTTTGGGGGCCCCTCACCACGTCATAGGAATCAGTTTTATTGCCATTGTCAGTAAACAATTCACATACGGGAACTTTCTTCAACGCAAACAAAGCGCACCAAAACTCCAGGGGATCTGTTTGCCAGTTTATTCTCAACACCTCACAAGCTCAAATATTGCTAACTTAAATCCCACAATGCAACTTGGTATTCCGCTGACATCACCTCTACTCCCTGTACAAATAACACACGTCCCAGATATGTTTTTGGGCGTATTTGTGGGCGTTAAGGGTCGACAGCCACATTAGCAGTTTAAATGAATGAACAGGGGGGGTCTGGGGGCCCTCCCCCAGAGATTTTAAGACCTTTTTTGGGTCTTCTAGTGCATTTTAATGTGGTCCAGCTGGCTAAAGTAAGAGTAAAATGTTGAGGTTGTAATGCTATAAAATGATGATGTGATGAAACTGTGCCAGGAGAAAATTACTCAATACAATATTGGCTATGAAAAATAATTATGGTCAAATTGATAATAGTTATCCTTACTAATTTATCTTTTACTGCTCCCAACTGTTCCTTCTTGACAAAGTGACAAAACAAGTTATATTAAATTAAACAAATGGCATAAGAATTGCTTGATTAACAAATAACACTGATAAAACAGTGCAAACATGTTATTCCCAGAGAATGAACAGAACTAGAAGTGAAGGTCCAAATCTAGCTATAGTGAAGCGACTGCGTTTCTGCAACTTTGCCACTTTTATATAAAAATATATAGTATCATTCTATAATAGACGTAATAATACTATGTCTGGTTATTTTTCACTATCAATTTATTATAATTTATGGGAGTGTCTGCAGTACCGCAGCGCGCGGCCGAAACTGACATGTTATTTTGTGCCGGCCTGAAACTGCGCCACTATTTGACCGCGTTTTAGCGCCGTTTTAGACCGCGCCGGGTTAAGGTTAGGGTTAGGGTTAGGGTTAGGGTTAAGGTTAAGTTTAAGGTTAAGGTTAAGGTTAAGGTTAAGGTTAGGGTTAAGGTTAAGGTTAAGGTTAAGGTTAAGGTTAGGGTTAAGGTTAAGGTTAAGGTTAGGGTCAGGGTTAAGGTTAAGGTTAAGGTTAGGGTTAGGGTTAGCCATGAGGCTATAACGGGCTATAAGGGAAATGCCGCGGTCCCTGAAACTGCGCGGCAATTTGACCGCGCCGCGGCTCTCCAGCCACAGCCATAATTTATAACAAATAGTCTAATGATGCTTTTTAAACACATTGAAATGTTTCATTGCTCTATTAAAAGTTAATTATAATATAAATGTTTGTTCTGATCTGAACATCACACACTGGACTCCTGCATGAAACAATGCTGCGATGTGATTGGCTGATGGACCTTACACGCATAAACCTTTACGTTCCTCTCATTGCACTTTAAGAAGTCAAACAGACATCACGAGTCACGATTGATCTCACACATGGTGATGTGAGAGAGAGGGACGCAAACTCAAACCCGCTCATCTCTAACTGAGGCTGCACAGGGGCCCGGGACAGGGGCCCGGGGGCCCGGGACAGGGCCGCACACTGTTCACTCCAAAGTTTCACGTCAGAGGTTCTGGACAAGACGGCGCTCGTCCGGACCGGATCTCCGCCTCTTAGTGACCCGGGGCATAGACGCCACCTCACCGGCCTCACCTGCAGCTAACACTACCGGGCTGGTATAAATATTAAGCTTATTATCTTTCATTCAGACATATTATTGTGCGCGGGGCAGAGCTCTCCTCGCCTCCAGTCTGAGCAAACTAACGTGACAGAATTGTGTTGTTTCAAACAGCAGCATTAACCGTCAATTTATAAGGTAAGTTCAATACCTGGAGTATCAAGTGTTGTTGAGTTTGCAGTTTCTTTACATCGTCAAGAAGTTTCTTCTTTCGTTTTTCGGCACCAGGAGATATATTCGTCTGGACATGATGACCACGTTCTGTTGTGTTTATGTTTTGCTCTCGTTCTCCTCACTTCGCATAAGACGGGTTGCCAGATTGCCAGGGGGCCCTCTTAACGCCTCGGGGCTCTACGCGGCTGCTTAGTTCGCTTATAGGCTTAAAAAATGTACTGAATTAAATAAACAATTAAGGCTGTTTTCTCCAAATGCTTTTTTCTTCCATAGAGAAATAAAGATCAACCCTTACAGTAGCACCTACACACACCAAACTTCAATCTTGTACCTGCAATCTTATAAAACACATTTTGAAGTTTTGTACAGAAGGATTTGTTGACATCTTATTTGAAGTCTGTTTTATTGACAGTTTTAAATATAAAATTAAATTAAAATGAGTATTTTTTCCATGCTTTTCTGTTCACACTTGTCATCAAAGCTTAAAATTGAACCCATTTTAGTCCTGATGTGGATTTGGTTGGGTCCTGCTCTAGTCATTATTTAGTTCCGATCTAGTTCTGAATGTGCAAGTGTGAACACATCCCTAGTTTACTCAAATACTGAATACTCCAACTTGGTACTCCTGATGTAAATCCTGGTTTGAGATCTGGAGATAGAGCTCAGTCGCTTCAGTGTAGGTCACCCAAAGACATTGAGGATGGATCTGGTCTGTTATTATCTAATTTACCTCAATCATGCTAGTCGTTAGCTTGACAATATTGTCATTACTTACATTGCCAGAAATCATTAAGTGTGTAAAAGAAATTGATAGCATATTCAATGTAGTTTGTCCTCTTATGTGTTGCCGTAGTAAGCGACCAACATTGTGCGTTTGCCCAGAAGCAGTGGATTGGAATTTTACACAAATTCGATTCTGACTCAAACTGCAGATGGCATTTTGCAAAGACCAAAGCCTTTGACAAACTAGCAAAACTAAATTCACTATGAAAATCTTGCTACATCGCTTTTTGCTAACGCATGCAGCCCGGGCTCTGTTTATAGCGAGTTAAAACAACGACCCACTGTTTTACTGGTAACTCTGTGCTGAGGCTGAGAAAACACAGTGGAAAAGATAATAGCAGAGATTGCCCCAAGTGGAATGGAAGGAAAATGAAAGCATAAACAAAAGCAAACATTTGGGTGAGCGTAGCAGTTAGCTTGAGCGGTTAGCTTGAGCGGTTAGCCCCAGGTCCACGTCTGAAGCAGAGGCAGGAAGAGGAGCCCAGCGGGAGGTGGCTCATTATGGGATACTGTTACACTGTCTGTACGCTCACAGTATGGAGACGCTCTGTGTGGAAGAATAGAAAGCCACAATTATAGTCTTAGTGGGATTAGAATGGAAGGTTGAAAAAAGTACGTTAAATTGAACTGGTGTTTTTTTTTTTGCTAAAAGTATGCACACCTTGATTTATAGACCTTTGCTGTATACTTACTCTTTGAACTTTGAATAAAAGTAAAACGTTTAGAAATGACGCCAGGTTTGAGCCCAGTTTAGTCCTGATGCAGGGTGATGTGATCCAGGTCTAGTCCAGGTCTAGTCCAGGTCTAGTCCCAGGTTTGAACACAGTTTATACACAGTTCTTATATGAATAGTGCGCTTAAAAAGTGAACACAGCTTCTATTCTTTTCAATTAATAGCATTATTAAAGCATAAACACAGATGTCATAATTGACATATAGTTTGTTAAGAATGATTCAGAGTTAACTCTAACTTTTCACTACGTTTTTCTGTTTAAGTATTATTTTAGCATTGTTTGTGCTCTTTCTGAGAATTTTTACTTTTCTTAAAGTTTTATTTTTTGCTCCTGAATCTGTACTTTTATTTATATAACAAAATGGAGTACTTCTTTAACCACTAGTTACCATGCTATTACCATGACATAGTTTGTTTATAGTATACCACAAGCTCATCACATTTAAATGTGTTTTAGGACCAAAGGCGGTAAGTAAACTACTGTTGTGTTTCATCAGTTTGTTGAAATGTTGTCACGCTTTAAACAATGCACTTTTTGACTTCCTTCACATTTCCATTCATCATAAAACACTTAACGGCGGGTTGCGTTCCCATGATGTCATTGAGAAGAAGCTGTAGGACAGGTAAGAATTCCACTGCACAATTTACTGTTAAAGTGTCAAAAAGCAGATGTTTGGACCGGTTTATTTTTAATAGCTCTGTGATTACTGGGACTAACCATGTGAAACTCACCAAGCACAAAGTTCAACCTCTTCGACGCAGATTAATTTTCTCACATTTCCACTTATTTTACTCATGAACAACAACAATGTTGTAAATGTTGTAAATAAAAACATTTAAACATTTCAGAATGGAGCAAAAGTGAAGAGGGATTAATGTCAGAATATCACAAAAAGGGAAAAATCAAGGTGGTTTTGTCAAAGAAAAAAGCTTTAAACACATTTAACATTGGATTATACTTTGCCTTTTTTATCACGGCAAGTTTTAGGTTTAACTGGACAATACATTTTATCTAGTTTGCCAGAAAAGTTTTATTTTTCTATGTCGTGTAATCCCTCATTTATTTTTCTATCATTTGTTTTAGAAAAGCAAACTACATGGGGGATTCAAAATTGTTCCTTATCTTTTTGTTAGAAAACTTAAAATGATTAGCATTTATATCTGATGTCAATTGAATATTGAAAACGTTTTATATCTCAAGCTTTGACATGTTGAAATAATCCTTTGACTTGAATAAACAGGACTTTAATAGGCATTTACAAATACGGAGTTAGTATAATCAAGAAATTAAGTAATGACCATTATAACTGACTGAAATGTTTATTAAGACTTATGAATCTGAACTTTCAAGGGGAATCATATCTAAATAGTGTCAATGCATTGCTAATCTGAACAGCTACTCTACTAAATATATTAAAAACAAATGGGAAAGTGTAGGTATTGTGTACATCCCAGTGGAGGACAACAAAATCACAAAAAACACCATGTCAAAGTGTCCATTATTCACAAGGAAATGCAGACTGTTAGAGAAACTGTCGCATCAGGAGGCAAACCACTATCATGTGTTTTGGGACTGTCTTGTTGCTCAAAAATATTGGACTGAACTTAACAATGCACTGCAGACCGTTTTTGATATTACCATCCCTACTATGTAATTGGACCTCAAAACCCCTGCCATAGACATAATAAATGGATACCTTTGGAACATATTCCTGGCAGCAGGAAACAAAGAAGTGGATGAAACAAACCTCACCAACAATTAAGGACTGAACAGACAGTAGACAAATGGAAAAAATTACATTCTTAACAGACTTAATTTGAAAATGGACAAATTTAAGAAATTAAAGAGAGAGAGAGAGAGGCATAACTAAATGTTACATGTTTTATGTTATGTTATGTCATTGTGCCTTTATTATTCATAGTTATTATTATTTTGTTTTACTCTCTGGTCGTGTTCCTTGTTTTATGTTTCTATATTCTAAAAAACATTAGGTCTTTGTCAGAACTACAGACCAAAAGCAATTGTTAAAATATATTTATGGCACCGTGATAAGAAGTTGCTATTAATTTCCTCAATTTTCAAGTTATAAACATTTAATTACCAATAATGCCTGACATTTAGAGTTCTTTCTGCATTGTTGATTTGTTCTCCCTATAATTACAATCCATATTTACGTACATCATTAAATGTCATCACGCACTTGCAGTTCCTCTAATAAACTAAATGACAACAAACTCCATTGTGAAGCCCGGATCTATGTGTTCCAAGAATAATAGTATAGAATTTAAAAGAGCACAATAGATTCTCTGCGGGCACACCTCCACAGGCTCCTCGGCTCTTGCACGGGCCCCTCCCTTCCGGACTTCTCCCTGCTTTTATTACAATGATTATACGTCATTCAGGCAGCTCATACCTTTTCATTTCCATCAACCCGACTCCCAATTACACTCATGAAAGCGCAGGAGCACCGAATCAGAGGGGCAGGCTTCCTGTAGCTCCCAAAAGAACTGGAGGCTTGTTTTCCTTCTTTTTTTGCCTTTGAATGATAAAAGCTAATGTTTTCCAGACAGACACATTTCAAATAACACACTTTACAGGGACATATGCATGTAGATACTATGAATGTTGAAATTGCTGCAGATAAGACATAATCTGTACTGTTTTGAGTGGTTGGCAGTATGGAAAAGTATGGATTATCATGCTAAAATATTAATACCTACAATATCTCAAATGTCCATAAAAAGCTGTTTAAAATGCGCCTGCATACTTTAGTTTTAGATTGGTTTGAGCTGAGGTGGAGCAAAAATAATAACAGTAATTATATAACCATCTAAGACCAGCAGAGCGGCTCTTTTCATTCTTTTAGAGCACTTTGGAGAATTCTGTTAACTTCAGCCTGTGTCTCCATGTCTAGGGCCTTTTTTAATCACATGGCTGATCTCAGTGAGTCACAAAAAACATTTAGTAATTCCAAGTTTGTGTTGCTGTGAGACAAGTAGCTAGAGTAACCAGGAAACTACTTCTGGTTTATCGCCAGATTTTTCTGCAATATTTATCTTCTCTTTATGTAATGCATTGGGTTTGGATATCGTTAGATGTATTATGCACGGGAAATATAACATTTTCAATCTTAATGCTCAACATATAAATTAGCATCACAAGAAACATGACAATTTAACACAAGATCAAGTCAGCGTTTGGTGAGAAACAAGTATTTTCTTTTTATATCTGCTTTTTGTTTTCCTTTTTGTCTGTGTTTTCTCTTGCCCAATCATCTTGCGCCCCTTAAACAGGCTGGTCCGGCTCTCTTAAGACAGTGGAGACACTTTTGGACCATACAAATCTGCTCCAAAGTGAACCAGTGGAAACATGCCTATAGAAAAGTGTAATAAATCATTTTGAGCTCTATAGAGGAACTACAGCCTCAAACATTTGCAGGATTTAAAATGTGAAAGTAACAAAACACATATCTTGACAAAAAAGACAATAACAAAAAAGAATAGAACACTTATAGTCATAGGCTTTTACTGTTATGAACTCTACCCTACTGACTCATGAATCCCTTTGGCGCCCAGAGCGGCTTCTCCAAAAAAAAGTTGCACTTTTATACCCGCTATTAGCTGCTCACCGCCACGAGAAATATTCTTCAACTAAAGCCACAGTTTTTACGAGATCTTTTTATTTTTTCCCCAGTTTGTTAAAGGTGTGCCACACAGTGAGTAGCAGACAGTAGCTGTGTACACCTTTGTCCATTTAACACTTGTAGATTCCGCTCCCCCTTCATATTCACCACAGACTCCATACTGTAATTGCACAGCGTTTTATGAGTGGATGATTTGGCAAAGCGCTGCAGAGGTACATAATAGCGCACATGTAAGCATACTCCCACTGTGGAGAAGGTTGTGTGGGAGGGAATGCCCCTTCCGTTTTCATTTACTGCTAAACGACTGTATGCGTTTAAGGTTTAATTAAAAAGCATTACGTCTGTTTGGCTAAATGCAGTGGGCGCAGAGTTGAGACAACCAGCGGAAAATAATTGGAGGTTGTACCAAGCTGTTTTTGTTTGGGGAGAGTTGTTCGAGGATTGGAAATTAAAAAAGCATTAAAATATGTAACCTCAAAGTGAAAATAATTGCAATTGGTTATGTGTGGAAACAACGTTCTTTTTATCTCAGCTTTTTCTGAATTTCTTTCGCTTCTCTGTGCCTCTACGTCACATTTCTTTATACAAATGCATTGGGTTTGGCTGATGCTAGATCCATTTTGCACTTGAAATATAATATATTCAATCTTGATGCAAGTGCTGTGCGAGTCGATAAACAGGAAACAGCTGATGCAAACGTGCGCTAGCTTCATTTTGCTATGTCGGGTCAGCATATACAGTTACTATCTCCGGAAATACTGTGGTTTATCACAAGATCAAGTCAAAGTTTACTGAGAAATGATTAGTTTCTGTTTCTATCAGACTTTTAGCATCTTGTTTTGGCTTGAAACCTCTGCTTCGTTGTCTAGCTCTACCACACACATTAGTCATTGTTCTAAAGTGCACCCTGCTGGTCCGGGGAATGCCTGATAATGAGTGTTTGTGTCTGTGACGAGCAGAGGGGCGGGGCTTACACACATACCTGCACAGGTGAACACAGCTGCTTTGCACACAGCACGTCTTCTCACAGACCAGGGGTCTCAGGAGCATGTAGAGGTTTAAGAGGAGGTCCAAACCAGGATCAGGCAAGAGCCAAACCAAGGCAACATTTGGATTTCAAGATACAGCACTCAAAACGGTCCTTGAACCATGATTATAAAAAGACTAAACAAGATATAAACCCAATCTAAACCAGGGTCAAAGAAGAACTACGCTCTGGATTTAACCGAGCCAAAACAGGGATTAAATAGGCCAAAATTGGCCCTGGTCCCCCAGACTGGTTCACTTTGGAACGTCTCGGAACTCTTCTGTTAAAGACGGGCTGTGTGTGCAGGTCCTGGCTCGCAGAGCTCTGCTCCGTGAATATATAAATCATACTTGAATCAAACAGGTGCTGCTGTGCTGCTTTTATTTCTTTTCTCTCTCTGTGCCTTTACGCCCCATTTGCACATGTCTTTATGTAATTAATGCATGTTTGGATAATGTTAGGTGCATCATGCACTGGAAATATAACATTTTCTGTCTTGCTGCAAGTGCCGTGCTTCAATAAACAACTACTGCTAATGTGTGTTAGCGTTTTGCTAAGCATGTAGGTTCAATAAATACAGTTATCATCACTGGAAATATGAGATTTAGGACAAAATCAATCCAGGGTTTCGAGAGAAATTATTAAATATTAACTTCGGATTCACTTTTCGTTTAGTTTTCTCCTGAGTCTGCCTTTTTTATTGACCTGGCTGGCACAGGTCACTTATGACAGTGGAGACACTTTTGTACTATCCCGATCTGCTCTAAAGAATTCATGTTTACACAAAATTAACATTGAAATGAGGAATTTGTTCTAAACCCAAACATAGACAAGGCCCTGGCTAAACCGGGACTTAAAAAAAACAAATCAAGTCTACAATAAAACTGGGCTCAAAACAGGACCATGCCAAGTCTAAGTGATGATTAAACTAGATTGAACTGAGACTACATCAGGAAGGTATAAACTTAGACTAAACCACTGAAAAAACAGAACAAAGCTAGGACTTATTGAAATAAAGAAAAAAAAAAATAAGGTCTAGACTTGGATGAATAAACATGAAACAAACCAGATTTGAACCTGAACCACAAACCAGGACTTTACCAGGACTGAAACGTGCACACGATTGACCTGAGTATTTGACAGTTCCTGAAGTGGCCTCTCTGTGCAGACGTGTTCACAAAGACACTGCACCTCTCAGAGACGAGCTGTGAGCAGAACAGTATAATTGTTCTGCTCCAAGCCTGTCATTTAGGCTCCAAAACCAGTTCCAACCAGATCCACGGGACTTTCTGAGCACACAGGCCCCTGCAGGGGAACGACGGCCTACAAGAGGTGGAGAGGTGGAGGGGTGGAGAGGTGGAGGGGTGGAGAGGTGGAGAGGTGGTGGAGCAGGTTGATATCAAGATGGTGGTATGTTATTAAAGAATGCGAAAATGAATAGGCCTATGTTCTGAAATAATAGGCTGGAATATCAAAGTTCTTCATGTACTAGGGCCGTGATTCTATTCCACCAAACTGTAAAAATAAAAAATAAAAACAAGATTTATATTAGGTTTTATGCAACGTCTATAGGCGACATTTTGAGGACTTTTCACCTTTCAAAAGATGAAGCAAGTAAGAAAAGTTAGTCAAAAACTATAGTCAGTGACCATACCACCTTGAGAATGCCTGATCGCGTCAGATTTCAGAAGCTAAGCAGCCTGGTTAGTACATGGATGAGAGACCACTAGGAATACCAGGTGCTGCATGGAGTGGCTGGGGGTCTAGTACATACAGTAAATCCTACCGTGTTTGGAAACAGAATGCCTGCATTTCAAAAGCTAGTACCATCCATACATTAGCTCCAATACATTTTCAATGGGAGAGTTAGCATTAGCCTCCAAACATGACCACATATAGCACTGTTTTGCATAGATCATTAATTTAAATGATTAGAACAGAAATTGTCATACATGCTAACAGCACAAAATAAACAATTCTTAAATCTAACTTTAGGCTGAACAATAATACACAAAAAAGGCACATTTGACAATGACATTTTAGTTTGATTACATCAAGCACCACAAATCCTGCAAACATTTGTGAACTTTAGAAGTCAGATATTGACTGCTATGACTCCAACAATTACAACCATATAAACAAGAATTTGGCGGCGGTTTCTACAAATGTCAAACTTAATGTTTATATTTTACTGCCTCGTTAAAATGAATGGAATAGAACGTAAATATCAGTACCACATCTACTGTCCTTGTGCAATATATTTTACCCACCTTGCTTTGTATAAATATAGAATGTGAGAATGTGAGCGAATGCATTGTAAAGTGCTTTCAGTCCATAAATAAAATGCATCTCTACTAATATTTTTTGTTTGTCTTTGAGCTTCAGTAGATTTTAGTGCATTATATACTTTAGTACTTGCATAGTAGTGACATTAATGTTTCCAGTTGCTCTTTAAAAAGTCTCATTCATTTTTCAGTCCTGGCATGTTAAAGTAAGTTTGACTATCTCCAGACTTGTAGCTTAACGTATCTGCTTTGGTACAGTGCATTCTCCTCGGGGCATATCCTCTCCTGTCCTGTTGTATGTAATGCAGTCTGACACAGTGACAGCAGCGCTCCTTGGCTAGCTCACACTTTCCACCACGCGACACATCATGATGTCAAAGCAACATTACAAGCTTAATGTTTATGAGCCTGGCTAACATAAACCTACATTATATTGACTCCTCATTACGGCGTCAGTGACAGAACCAAGAGCATGACACGGTTTTGCATTTGGGAGATCTGCGTGACTTTATTTCCATATGATTCAAAGCCACATGCAGAAGGGGTATAGAAATATATGTGCAGTGAATATGGATGAATGGAAAAGTGAAGTGTCATTTGGGAAGGCTACCATTTTGGTGCCGGCGTGTCTGGTCAGAAGAGAAGGCATTACCGCTGTCAATCACCCTGAGTGTGAGGGGCGGGCTCCAGTTACACAGGCTAAATGGTCCGTAGTCAGACAGCTAATGCTAATATGTTACATAGTTTGGCATTTATATCTGTACAACATTATAGAAACTACACCTTAATCAACATTAAATGAGAACCTTAAAATCATTAAATATCTTTCTAACTGTCTATGATGGTTAAATATGTATTTTCGAAGCATTTGAAGTGTCTGTCGTCACCCCTTGTCTCTTGGCGGAAAACCAGCCTTGCAACATTGACCCGACATGCATGGTTGCCACCAAATAAACAAATAATAATACTACCAAATAGTATATAAAGAAGGTTCACACCCTAATCTTAACTTCTAACCACTTAATAAAGTAGTTACTAAGCCTAAAAATCACTATGAATTAAGTTTTTGTTCTTATTTATTAGAATCAGAAAATGTTTATTGCCATTGTCAAGTTTGAAATAAATAATGAATAATAAAATAATAATAATAACAACAATGTATATAAAATAAAATAAAAAAGGAATGCATAAAGTAAGAATTTACAAATAAATTGAAGAACAAATTTACATTTACATTGTGCAAAAAGTTAACAGTGTGTGAATAGTATTGGTTGAATAATTGTTAAAGTGACAGTGTTCAAGAAGTGTTCATAAGTCCAATGGCTTAAAATGGCTTAAGCTCATAAGAAACAGTTCTTGTGGTGGGAGGTTCTGGTCCGGATGGACCGTTGCCTCCTGCCTGAGGGGAGTAGCTCAAATAGTCCGTGTCCAGGGTGAGAAGGGTCAGCTGATCCAATGTTCGTCCTGCTCGTCCCAGAGTCCTGGAGACGTACAGGTCCTGCAGGGATGGAAGTTTGCAGCTGATCACCTTCTCAGCAGAAGCACAATGCGCTGTAGTCTCACAAAGGTTGGACTGGATATGACGATGATTTTTGCTTAATTTCAGGTCATAAACTTTGTTCAAAATCCTTTAGAAAAGCTTTTTAATCTTTAGCCTCGGCTCAATCTGTTTCACCCTGTTCCGCTCCAGCAGCTCTTGCTCTTGGTCAGAGCAGTCACGTCACTTCCGGGCCGCACAGTCACCGGATGTGCCTAGACTAAAGGCTGAACTGGCAACATGCACTAATGAGTATTTCAAGGGGGGCCCATCTTACTCCCCAGAGGCTTGGCCTGAGTCAAAGTGTATTTACAAACTCGTGAGTGAAGGGAAAAAGCGAAACACAGTTTGGCTGATGCGATAGGAATTTAGAGACTGTGTGGGCTCCCAAAGCCCTGCACAGACAAAATAATGCCGCAGTTTGTTCTTTTCCTCTGACACAACACAGCAGCTGCTCCTTTACCCCTGCTCCTGTTGGAATTATTAAAATAAACGATTAATAAAAAGATTGCCATTAAAGGTAATATAGGCCATGCCCCGTGACTAATAATGCATTTGTACTCTAACACTGAGTACTATTGCTCTTTTTTGACAAAGTAGTGCAATAACTTGTGTGTAAAATGTGATTTCCAGGGCACTAATGCTTCCCTAACACTGATTATGTGGAGGTCACTGATATTACAAAACTTTGTTCCTGCCTCATCACATTGAAACCCAACACACCATTCAAATGTAGTGGATCACAACAATGGTGAAAGACCGTCACCGCTACTGTTTGCTCTTCACTACTGACCACTGCATTCACTGTCTGTTTGTGGAACCACCAGAAAGAACAGAGTGGCACAACAAATGTTTAAGTGCATGTGCATGTGAAGCTAGCGTTGTGGGGACAATTAGGCTGGTCCCCATGAGGTAACGTCTTCAATACTTGATCAACATCAAGGTTTCAAGTCAGATATGGGTTAATTTAGGTTAGCGTTTAGTTGAAGGTCATACAACTTTTGTCTGTTATACTCTTTGACAAACAGAGATCAGTATTTTATATTTTTTACATTTTAAATTGTGATATTGATCAAAAAATACATAATATAAGAAACAGTTCGGTACGAGTCAATTTCAGTTTCAGCCTACCTATTTACTGTATGTCATTGGAAACGCCATCAAAACAAAGAGCTGCAGATAAAGAGGGCACTCTAAATATAACTTAAAGTGGACGAATGAGATCAGAAAACAATTTGCATATATCTTTCTAAATACTCTGTGTCCCCACATAGCATGGAAAACTAACATGTGTGTCATGAAGAATGTGTGTGTGACAACCCCTGTAGAGGTCAAAGGTCAAATGATGGACCATTTAGCATATGTTTAATGACTCCCCACCAGCCCACAGGCTTATGCCATTCATTTAAGTCCATAAAGAATGTGGAAGTGTAATACCACTGATGCCCACCAGGTGTTGGCTGCAGGAATTGCCTTTTCACTAAGCAAAATTATGTTGGAACTAGGAGAACTTTTCCTTGCCAACCTGTCACATCGCTTGTAACCTAATCAAATCAAATCAATTTATTTTTGTAAGGCCCAAAATCACAACAACAGTTGCCTCTGAGGGCCACAGGGAGAAATGAATCAACAATGTCTGTGGTGGCGATGGAGTCAGACAATGTCTGTGGTGGCGAGGGACGATGTCCCAGGGTCCTCTGTCCTTAGACTCTCCTTCTCGGCCAGGAAAAACTACAAAAAAAAACCTCTTTGGGAAAAAAGCGTAGAAACCTGGAGGAGTTCCAGTGAAGGAGAGATCCGATTCTCACAGACGGACACGAGGAGACTGGAGCTGGACCCACTATTCAGGCAGATGAGGGACCGTCGGAGGCGAGCTGGGCCCACTCTTCAGGCAGATGAGGGACCGTCGGGGGCGAGCTGGACCCACTCCTCAGGCAGATGAGGGACCGTCCACACAGGGCAGGGACCACTTCACCAGGGGAGGGGCATCTGGGTCCACAGGTCCTCAGGAGTGAGAGAAAGAAAAGAAGGCGGTGAACAGTTTGCAAGTGGAATCAAAAAATAAATATTGTTTGATAGCATAAGTAGTCAGAAGAAGAAAAGGATATTGCTCAAGCTGCCATACTTCCCCCAGCATAGTTACTCCTAGGGCAGCATAGCTAAAGCTGTGGGTTTATGTTTCTGTTCCTAACTAGTCTGACCATAAGCGATTTCGAAGAGGAACGTTTTAAGCCTGGACTTAAATGAAGAGACTGTGTCAGCATATTTAACATGGGTCGGGAGCTGATTCCATAACACAGGAGCTTGGTAGCTAAACGCTCTACCTCCTACTGTACTTTTAGAGACTCTTGGGACCACCAGAAGGCCGGCATTCTGAGAGCGAAGAGCTCTGTTTGGATGATATGGTTCTATAGCATCTTTGAGGTAGGATGGGGCCATGTCATTTATGGCTTTGTAGGTCAAGAGGATGAGGAGCAAGAGGATGTTCTAACGCGCTTGGACTTCATGGGCCTAGAAACGCCAAAGTGATGGAAGAAGGACTTCTAAAGGATAAAACGACAAAGACGTCCCATGACCTCATGGGCTTTGTAAAACAACAAAGACGTCCCATGATCTCATGGGCTTTGTACTTCCAAAGCACCGAACGTCAAAGAGGGCGAGGAAGGTGAAGAAGAGTCTCCCTGGAATAAAGCCGGTTGGTCTCTGACACAACAACTATTCTAGTCACAAAAACACATCATGACCTCATGGGCTTTGTAACGCCAAAGCGATGGGAGGAGTACTTTTACGGACTACGACAGAGTCTGAGGACTACGAAACGTCTGAGGAATAAAGTCTGGCGGTAATGCAACACTCGGATGCCAACCGCCATAAAACAACAACAACAACAACAACAACAAGAGTGGAATTTTGAATTTGATTCTAGACTCGACGGGGAGCCAGCGAAGAGACTTCAGCACCGGCGTAATGTGCTCTCTTCTTTTTGTTCCTGTTAGTAATCTTGCTGCTGCATTTTGAACCAGTTGAAAGCTTTTTATGGAGCTTTTAGGACACGCTGCAAGCAGGGAGTTACAGTAGTCTAATCTAGTCGTTACAAATGCATGGATAAGTTTTTCGGCATCGCTTTTAGGCAGGATTCTTCTGATTTTGGCGATGTTGCGCAAATGGAAATAGGCTGTTTTACAAGCTTGATTTATATGAGCTTTAATTGAGAGCTCCTGGTCAAATAAGACTCCAAGGTTTCTTACAGTAGAACTGGAGGCTACACTGACATTGTCCAGTGTGACTATCTGCTCAGATAGAGAGTCTCGTAGATGCTTAGGGCCAAGCACAATGACCTCGGTTTTTTCAGGGTTAAGAAGCAGGTAGTTTAGTGTCATCCAGGTTTTTATCTCCTTCACACAAGTACTAAGTCTGTCTACTTGATCGCTCTGATCAGGTTTCATTGATAAATACAGCTGAGTGTCGTCTGCATAGCAGTGGAAGTTAATGTCATGCTTTCTGATAATGTTGCCTAATGGTAGCATATAAAGAGTAAACAGAATTGGACCGAGTACCGAACCCTGTGGCACACCGTAAATTACTTTAGAGCTTGGTGAGGAGCTCTGGTTTACATTAACAAATTGGAACCTATCAGATAGATAGGATTTAAACCAGCTGAGGGCTGTTCCTCCAACACCTACATCACATTCTAACCTCTGCAGTAGAATGTTGTGGTCAATGGTGTCAAACGCTGCGCTGAGGTCCAACAGAACCAGGATTGAGACCAGTCCATCGTCAGCGGCTAACAACAAATCATTTGTGACTAATACTGGAACTCTCTCCCATCCACTATCATGCCATAGAAGAACATGTGACTCTTTTAAGACCAAAGCCCACGTACTGACTGTGAAATTGGCTGGGAACACTCAACTTTCATTCAGTTAATTTAATTTCATGGTGTTCCTAATTCTGCAGGAAATTGTATTAGTTCAGTTTGAAGGAACACTATAACTTTTCTGGTGGAGGGTACACGTCTCCATGGTAATGTTACTTTGCCTTGAATGTTTGAGGGTTTGGCGTGTTCATGTGACAAGCAGGTGACGACACATGTCAGATCAGTGGGAAGGAGAGCTGCTCACTGTCAGAATGCATGTGTTTTAAAAAAATATTAGAGATAAATTTAATGCCATGTTGTGGATTATTCCAGGCTAAGCAATAACATCTCCATGGAGACAAGTTTGTTGCCCACCTTTAAAAGTTACTGCGCAATGGACGATTTTTCGTCGATTTAAGAACGCAGGCGGAAGTGCGCATGCGCACTCCCCCGTGCGGACTGATACAACACACCCGTGCGTTTGTTTATTAGCATCTCTCATCTCCCGTAGATTTCCGTCTTCTTCGGGGTCAGCTCGAACAGTCTTTCTCCGTCTTCATTTGGTCCCGTACACTGAGGGAACTATATTATGATAGATCAATGCGCTTAGACACGCAGAAACATGCTGCTCATGGGGACGAGCCACACGCGGCTGCAGGTGAGCGGTAGGTGCGTTTTATGATTGATACGTGGCAGGACTAATTGGCAGTCCACGCCACGAGGAAATAAAACTCAGATTTGGGCCAAAAAATTGTCCATTCAACCTTTAATAAAACTTAAGAAACTGTCAAATAAGTGTCAAATGATCACATTTATTGGCACCTCTTCATAAAAACTAACCGTTATTGAGCCTTAATAAGTCATAAGCAAAGACTTGATTTATAATGAACAAATACTTAATTAAGACTGATTCAGGCTTATTAATTAGCACTGGAGTAAATGTTGAGTTTTTCCTCAAAGAGTTTATTGCAAAAGCATCACAGACAAAATGGGTCTGCAGTGCGCTGTCTTCTTCTAATAAAGTATTTTATGTCTCGTCAGCCCGAAGCTGAAAGCAGTGCTCTGATTGGCTGCATGTGGTCCACCTCAGTTTAACTTTGCCGTCTGAAAAAAGCTGTTTTAAAACCTTGTGAATATTAACGATGTACCAAAGAGTTGGAGAGAACGAGGGACAAATTACACAGATTTAAAAACACTACTTTGCAGTATGAATATCTGGTACCCCAATTTAGTTTGTGACCCCACTTTTCTGTGAAAGTTTAACAATGCATCAAGGTTAAAACATAAATAATGTCACATTTCCTCTGATGTTGCCTCTCTCGTCCTCGTCCTGGTTGAGCTTCTGTTGCGAGACGTTTGCTCTGTCAGTGCAGCACCACCTCAGCGGCTCTGCCACAGTTTACACAGGCTGCTTTTGTGATCTCCGCCCCAGCTTTGTTCGCTCAGGGAGGGTTACTAAACTGCGATCGAGCCCCCTAAGCCTCTGCATGTGGAGGGATGTTTGGACAGCGGCTTAACCTACGCCTGGTCCATTAGCGCTACAGCAAACAAACACAGGCTAATACAGTGGACATGTAAACAGGGAGACGAGCCTGGCCGGAGCCAAAAGTGCTTCTGTTGTTGTGTGGCTGGGAAAAGGAGCTTTATCAAGCCGGATCTCACACGATCTCAAGAATGCAGAATAAGACAATAAAAATAATTGAATTAATTCAAATTAACCCACATATATGCAAATGAGCAGCTAGTTAGATGTTAATAAGTGTACACTAAAATAAAACCACAACATGAGTAAGAACATTACCAAAGTCCTGGTCATTAATAAAAATATATATACAAAATAGTGGTAGAATCATGTTGGTGTTGTGTCGTTGGACTTGGACACTTCACTTACCAGTTTGGATGTGGTGAGAGTAATTGGTGCTGGTTGAAGAAGCCATTTGCATCGTTTAGCATAGCAATTTGAAAACTGTAAATGTAATATAATCATAATCATAATAATAATACAATGATGCATTGTATATATATATATATATATGTAATTTTCTCGCCTTGAGTGACAAAAATCTAGTACTGTTCCCATAAAGAAAATATTGAATGGTCGAAAGTCCTCAAATGTCGAGTTGAAACCATTGAATTACTCACAGTTTACAACTGTCGTTTTTTTGAAACCTTGGTCCTTTTGTTGTGTCTTTAAACTCTGTAGACTCTTACCATCTGCCCTCGTGTCCTCCTCTGTTCTCTTTAACCCAAATCTCCCTGTGTTCGTTTACATTACGACTTTTTGAGGCTTGTCACGACACAAGCTCACACTGCCTGGAGCTAATCATTAGCTGAGTCCTTGGCCATTTTAAGTATTCCCGAAACTCTTGAGGAATATAAACAAATGTCCACCCACATCTTTTTGGTTTTAATCTTATATTTTCAATATAAGATCTTTTTTTTAAGCTTTATCAGGGCAAAGTTTGAAACAACAGGCACGTTTCACACACGCAAAAAATCTGAATTTATCATTTTTATGTCGCGTGCTCTGTCTGTGTTAGGTCTTTGAAGATCCAGTAAACGCCCAGCTTTGAAGCTTAAAAAAACCCACCCCTGCTCTCCCCCAACAAACAAACAAATGCACGTTGTCCTTGTTGGCCAAAACATTTTATTCCACAAATGTGAGCACTTGTGAAAATCCATAGGCAAAATGGTACTTGGTGATTTAGCCCTAAGACTAAGAGATTGTACTTCTATTTTCTTATGATTTATTTGTTGTTTGGCCCTGCAGGTCTCCAGGGAAATGAAAAGTGGAACTTATGCCTAATGTTAAACATTCCAGGCAAAGCTAGTAAGCTATTTTATTGCAATATACAAAGCCATAAAGAAATAAATGGTTATATTTTTGTATATTTTTGGGCTTCAGTGTTGCATAGTGGAGCTTTAACATTCAGTAACCGTTGTTTGGGCTGCAACGATTTACTGGAATAATTGTGATTATCAAAATAATCGTGAACGTATTGAGAGACTCTAGAATACATGACAAAAGACCTTTTATTACAAAGACAGCACTATTATTATATCCAAATGGCAAAAACAGAATAAACCATTTCTAAATTTCATCAATATGAACTTTTCTAGAAGCCTCCATTCAGTATATTTTCCCGTTTATCAGGTAAAATGAAATCTCAATCTGCAATAGCAATAAATTGTTAGTTGCAGCGCACATTGGTTTATGAGCTACTCCTACTACTATTACATTACAGTATGATTGATTTTTGTTGTTTCTCTACTTGCATTTTACACAAATAATCAACTATATTGACATTATTACTTTTTGTATAAAAAGGTTCAGTTGTAGTTGCAACTCGAGTACTAAAGTAACATTCCCCCATGAATCCCCCCTCCAGGCTCCCACCCTCACCCTCCCTCACTGCCCCTGGATTCAGTTCGACTCTGCTGCAGAGACGTTCATATATCGTCTTTATAGCTCATGTTAAAGCATTCTGTTTACAATACTTGGAAAAGACTAGACCTAATAGGCTGCTTGGCGGACATCCAAAAAATAATTAAAATAAACAATATGTGCATTCATCTCAGGCAATGGGGCGATAAAAGCGTTCAAAATGATCTTGGAGTTGAATTGAGTTAGCTGCGTAGCCTCCAGCAGGGAATTAAACATGAGAATTGTCAAAAGTTGTTATGGAAGGAAGGGTTCAGTCCGGCTGAGGCTTTTCCCAGCACAAAAACGCCATTCTTTTCTAAAGTGCAGTGTTTTAATCGAGTTAGCCTGAGTTTGGATGGCGGCGACTCCTTGATGCGGGGAAAGGAGATTTATGGAGCTGACATACCACAGAGAGCACTGCAGCACTCAGAGTTTACAAAGAAGGAGATAGGAAATGTTTTGAAAGAGTGGTTCTGGGTGTCCACTGCTCCAGGGAATTATAGGTCAAACATGTAACCTTTCTGTTGGGCTTTATGGCACTGAGCTTATCTCTTTACATTTATTCAAGTGCAGATGTTTTTATTAACAGAAAACATACATTCAAACTGGGAGAGGGCTTGTCTCACCACAGATCTGACCTGTAACTTGGCCTGCTTGTGCCTCCTTCTCGTCTCCATGGAGATACTGTAGATACGTTGAATTGAATATCATATTATGGAAGATTCCAAGCAAAGCAATGACATGATTTATATTATGCTGCTCCCATAGCTTGGAACAATTCAACTAAAACGTAGTATGTTAAAAACCAAAGAGTCTATGTGTTGTAGTCATTTTAATCGTTTTCATTGTTTTTATTCATTCATTTATTTGAGTGCAAATGTGTACATGTTTTTAAAATGTCTGCTGCGGTCCACTTTGGCCCAGGTCACACCGTTAAAAAATATATTTCGAATTCAATGTTTGTTTGTTCTTTTTACCTGGTTTATTAAAGTATAGAAATAGACATCTCCATGAGACAAGCAGGTGGTGGGTCATTTGTCAGAAATGTTATGTAGATGAATTTAAATGGTACTACAATGCAGGATGTTGTTTTCATGATTTAAAAGTATAAAACTTGTAAAAAGTATAAAACTCATTGATATTCAAACAATGTCGAAACTAGATACTCATCTGATCAAGTAGCAATACTAAAATATCCTGAACAGTTTTGGAATGATTTTGAGCTTTATCAGAATTTTTGAAAATGTCAGTCTATTGTGTAATTTTGTAATTGTGGCAACACTATTTCATAATCATTACTGCCTTTTGCCACTGCAAACATGTGATAATTCTTAATTTCATAAAAAAATGGAAAATATATGCCTAACAATAGCACATGCCTTAGTGGCCCAAAGACACTATGGCTTCCAATAAAAGCATAACATCTTTAAAGATCAATGTCAACAATACTTGCTTTGTTTTCCACAAGAACAATGTGCAAAAAATATTCACAAATCAACTACAGAGTCCCTACATTGACATGTTTTAAACAATGGATCCAAAACCAGTCATATGCCACTCAAAAGACGACATGAATGCACTGCTACAGCTGCTCCTCAGGGAGAAACCAACCGCACGACTGGAGGCATGAGGTGGATGTGCTGGTGACCATTCACTGACCTGCAGGATGGTCCACAACACACTGAGCAAAATGACCATTATCCACCAGGTCATCCACTTCCTCCCTTCTTCACAGTGGACAAGATGGAGGATATCAGACTGGCTCTGCGCGTTTGTTAGACTATGCAGATTCCAAAGATGGCTGCCATAAGAATCGCCCTCAACTGAGCCACATAAGGATTTTGCAAGACTTTTGTGACTCCTGAGGGGTTGCAATGCACAATAGCCCATTTAGTCAAAGGTATCCTGGTAAAATGGAGAGAGGAAGTTCTTACTCTGCAGACCTGCAGATAAGTTAATTTGGGACCTGAGACCTGGGTCGTGGAAGATGCTTCACGAGTGCATCAAGGTACATGGACGGAGTTACCCAACCAATGGGACCACAGAGGCTTACACGATTTGCTGAGGGTACTTTATTTTCAAGTTTAAAGAATTAAAATACAATATTTTCATTATATTTAAAGGATATTTAGCGAATACAAAATAATACATTTTAATTGACACCTTTTTGTGTTTACCTGTTCAAGACACAAAGCGTACATAAACATAGAACTGCAAGAGTGAATGAATTTAGAGCTTGCACCTCAGATATACTGTTACAACGACATACAATTACTTAAATGATGACTACTACTAATCATTTATTAACAATTATTGATCTATCATATCTAATGTTGCACAGAATTGTGGCATCACAGTTTCTTTTTTTAAAGGTTATCTTTAAAAAAAGATAACCTATCTATCTATTTATCTTAGATAAAGATAAAGATGAAAAATAATCTAATCCAATGCAGCAGTTCTCAACCTGGTCTTCAACAAGGCTTTAAATCCTCCAAATGCAGTGGTAAATGTAGATTTCTATTTGTTGGACTATTTGTTTGTCCTAAAAATAAAAGTAAACCTTCAGAATATTCCCATTTTACCATTTTGTGGGTGTCTGTTTGCGGGTCAAATGTGGGGGTCGCAACAGAAACATTTTGTGAGCTGATCTAATACTGCTCTGATACGAGGGCAATCATTTAGTTGTTAATTTGTGGACAAAGTTATTTATTTACAATCACTACGATAACTTCTCTATATGTACAACCCCCTCCTCTCCCTCAGGATTGACCGCTCACATGACCCCTCACATAAACATCACATGAGTACTTTAAAGACTCGGAAAAGCGGGGGATTTTTGTCTGTTTGTGTCTTGGGCTTATCTGATAGCACCAGCGTTTCCCTTGCGTCGCTGTCTCTTCTCTGGCCCTCTGAAATCCTGCAGGAAGCTCTTATCTGCCGGTCCTGTGATAAACTGGCCCTTTGTCCAGGACCCAGACTGGGAAGACCCACGAGGGCCTCTAGGCATTTGCACAAAGACTTAGTGGAGGAGTGAGGAGTACCTAGAGGTAGAGGGGAGCCGGATGTGGCGGGTGGAGCTACTCTTTACACCAGTCTAATTATGGGATAAGAGCTGCTAACATTAGGGTTTCTGTTTTGACAATAGTTGAAGAATAGGGCAGACAATAACTTAACAATAATAAAGAAAGAAAAGTAAGCAAAAGTTCGGAATACCTGCAAGTATGGTTCTTTTGGGCTAGTATGAGATTGGACCAGGGAATTTTGGTTGAAAAGCGGACTCCAGTGCGGTTCCTTTGTTGTGTAAACATTAACCAGCCTTGATTTTGGCACAACTTGCAATTTTGGATCCAAACAAGCTACTGTAGAGGATTGAACACCAAATAAACCCCAGTATGACAATCAAGACGGGAGAAGAAGACCTATATAGTGAGGAGGAAATTAAATAATCAGACAAAACCTATATCACAGTTTCTGGCACTGTAGTAACTGACATGAAAGCATGTAGAGCTGAACAGAAGAGGCCCAAGAATTTACCCTTGGGGTAACCCCACAGGTCAAAGCCCTATTATCTGAGAGGCAGCCACCAATCAATTGGCTAGCACCGTAAATTTGTCCAATTAGAAATGGGCGATACTTTTGCTTCGAATCGATACCAAGTAATTTATATATATTCTATTTATAGAATATATGTGCCTCTTGGTGGCCTAGTAGATACTGTCGCCTCTCCACAGATCAGACCTGTAACTTGGAATGGAACTGTCACCTGTTTGTTTTTCTAGAGTTACAAGTTCAGTGCCTTCCATACTCAATACTATAAATAGATCATCAGAAAAGTGAATAAGCCATGTTTTGACAGTTTGAACAATTCTTTTGATGGTGGAGTGCGTCTCCATGTTCAGGTGCAGGCTCACAGATGTCTGCTACGTGAGCAACTGACGTCACACAAACATAACAAATGTTTCTTAGTAAAAAGCTGATCCCAGCAATTAACAAAAAGACATTTAGTAATTCCAAGTTTGTGGTGACGTAGCTAAAGTAGAGGGACAATAAAGGATTATCTTATCTTATCTTATCTTAAATAAGAAACGACTTCTGGTTTATTAGCTTTTCTGCGTTTATTTCAGTTCTCAGCACCTCTAACATAATGCATTGGTTTGGGATCATGTTAAATACATTATGCACTGGAAATATAATATCTTTTATTTATTTATAGGAGATCTTCTACTGAAAGTGTTTTTCAGACTTCCTATAAGTGATCTGTTCTTCTGTATCTACCTCTGTATCTACCTGCGTTGCACCAATGAAATTTCCCCATGTGGGACAATAAAGGAATATCTTATCTTATCTTAAATCTTAATGCGAGTGTTGAAAAACAGAAAAATGCTGATGCTAAGCTTGTTGGCTTAACATATAAAAAGTTAGTATCAGTTGCAATTAGTGTTTGAGAAATGGCCGTGGCTGCAGAGCTGCGGCGCGGTCAAATGGCCCAGCAGTTTCAGGAACCGCGGCACTGCCATATAGCCTCATGGCTAACCCTAACCCTAACCTTAACCCTAACCCTAACCCTGACCCTGACCCTGACCCTGACCCTAACCTTAACCCTAAACCTAACCTTAACCTTAACCCTAACCCTGACCCTAACCCTAACCTTAACCCGGCGCGGTCTAAAACGTCAAATAGCACAGCAGTTTCAGGAGCCACGACACAAAATAACATGGCAGTTTCGGCCACGCGCCGCAGCTCTGTAGACTCTCCCTTGAGAAATAGTGTGAGAAATGACTATTTTCTGTTTATATCTGCTTTCTGCTGTCCTTTTTTCACCTTAGTCTTACTTTCTCTCTTATCTAATCCTCACGCTCAAAAACGTTGCAGGAGCCAGAAGTGAGCCAGACTTTGGAAGCTAGACCTCTCACGGCCCACTTTGGATCTCTTAAATGGACCGGTTCACTTAAGACACATCCTATCCAAAGTAAACTCGACATGAGTATAGAGGACTTTTAATTAACTTACATGAGAAATATCTGAAAAAAAGAAAGCTATTTCTAATCTTCCTTAATCCTGGCAGTTATCTCCAGTCCTCTACATTATGTCTGCGTAAACATCCCTGACTGAAGGCGGATTCTGTGTCTGTCCTACAGAATTCTTTCACGTTTTGTCAGTTAGCGCGAGGCCCTTCAGAACGCTGACCCCAGACTCACCCCCTGGGCCCGGGGAGCCCACTAGGCCCCGATAATGAGATCATTACCAACAGTTAATTAAAAGCGATGCGTCTTCTAAAGCTGGGTCTGTATCGCATTGTGTAGCAACAATCGTTCCCCTTGTGGATGTCCTAGGATGAAAGGCTGAGCCAAATGCAGGAGAGATCCATTGTCCTGCTGCTGCTGGGAGACTGTGCCTCTGCTGTTGGCTCAATGAGAGCTTTGTGAGGGAGGGTTCAGAGGGACAGTGCACCCCAACACTCCACAGCACCATAGAACCGCCAGAACCAAGATATCTGCAAGTATGAGGGAATTATTCTTAAATCAAAACTAAATAGGACCATAGAATAACTGCCTTTACGGTCCAACATTTTATCTGCAGCATTATTTATTATTATGTATTTATTTATTTATTTGTCTGTGGGAGTTTTTTATTTATAGGAGATCTTCTACTGAAAGTGTTTTTCAGACTTCCTATAAGTGATCTGTTCTTCTGGATCTACCTCTGTATCTACCTGCGTTGCACCAATGAAATTTCCCCATGTGGGACAATAAAGGAATATCTTATCTTATTTCTGTGAGATTTTATCTATTGTCTTTTCTGTGTGTCCATTTAAATGTTTATCTTTATCTACACTAAAAACGTAAATGGGCGATACTAGTATGACAATCAAGCTTGTTTTGTAATCTAAGAAATTAACCTTTGTCTTCTTTACCACCTTTATGTTCATAGACATAATTAGATTAAAGTCGTAGAAGTTCTTTTCTCATTTATGTGCATTTTCAACTCGTAAAAATAATTTCCCCCAAGTTTCCAAGGACAACAAAAGTATGCTGCTAGTAATTAATTTGACACATTATTATTGCTGTTTTTTAATGCTAAAATATGGCCACTTGGCTGACACAAGCGGCTCACTCTCAGTGACGGTGGTCTGTGAGTCACAATAGAATTTAAGCAGAACTAAGAATCCTAAGGCCAAGACTAAACACCAGCGTGTATGATTTCAGAATTGGAATTAAGAAGTTAGCACATGAGGAGGACATTATGACGCAGGAGAGAAAATCAAGAAAATCTGTGAAAATCCACATGGATCTGATCATAACGTTTTACATAACAAGGTTTTACGAATGAGAAATGGCAGTTCAGCTGTTTTGAACAGGAAGTCAGTAAATGGTCTCATCTCTGTTATTAAGTCAATTTAGATCAACATTGCAGTTTACAGTAGACAATCTACATGTGTTACTTAGTACTCAAAGGAAAAACGCTTTGTATATAAACGTTTATGGACAAAATGGTCTCTATTCAAATAATAGTATACTGGGTACCCCATCATTTTTGCCTATACAAGACAACTTAAATGAGCTTTTAACCACAGAAACACTGAAAATATTGTTTCGTCCAAGACTCAGACTTGAAGAGGCACTCACTACCAACACATCTAAACCATTGTTGTGAAAAACTAACATTGTGGTGAAAAACTAATCTACCTATGGTTTCCTGGCCCCTGGACATTCTTGATGTGAAACGAGAGCGCTAACCGATGCACTACCGATGCCAATACACAAAACATTCATGTTCACAAGGCACAAGGGTTATTAAGTACCTGAAAAAGTCCTGTTCAAATCATCAGGCCAAACATACCACAGCAGCATCATGTGACATTTCCGAGGAAAGCAGCCAAAACTGGGTATAATATAAACTGAAGTTTGTTCATAAAAAAAACTACTGCATAAATATATCAGAAGACCTACCAAAGCTAATCGTATTACACTGGATATTTTGTTTCTCAAAGTATTTTTCATGCACCTTGCTGGATCACTTGAGCATGACCAGTACCCTTTACCATTACTCTTTAACCTTCCTCTGTGTCTCTCCTCATTCTTCACATTCTGGAGTGTTACGTAAAGCTCACCTCGGGCCTCGCCACCTCCAGTCGCCCTGCAGCCGTGTAATTAGGCCTAACCTTTGCTGTTCAAGCAGTGTAATGACAGAGATTTACACACATCTGCAGGGCCCAGCTGAGCTATGCACCGCACATCAAACAGATGAGGAACCAGGAAGTATGGAGGAAGGTGAGAAGAAGGCGGGTTCATCTGGAAATTATGTACTTTGTGGTGTTATTTACTATTGGTAAGTGTTTATTGTTTGAGGCCAAAGAGCTTGAACCATAAAGTTTCTGTTAAATTTGCTTTTATGTCAAGATGAGGAAAACAAAGATAAAATCTAATAAAATCAAGGCACATTCAAATACAGCTAAAAATGTGTTTTCAAGAGCCGAATCTATTTTAGTGCAACAAAAGCATTCTCCCATCCCTTTCTTGAGCAAATCCCCTCAGAAGATGCTATCAAACATTTTTAACTTGTGACAAAATGTTCAAAATGGACATGTGTTTCCTTGTACCTGAATCATTTCCAATCAACCCTTCAGACATGCTCTGTGCCACAGATTTTTTTTTAATTAATCTGTGATACACATAGGATTCAGTAGCAGACTTGTGATGCATGGGTGTCATTGATTATAACTACATAACAGACAAAAGCTTAATATGTTTTCTTTAAGACCCTCATGAACACTGGTATGCACTGTACATGTATGACTAAACATGTTTGTAAAAAGAATAATTGTTTATTATCATTATAGAAAAGTAATGGTTTATTACAATTTCCTTTTGTGAGGCCGTTGGGCTCTTGTGCTCTATGTAATTTTTATTTTCAATCTTTTACCTGGCTGTAAATCATGAATCAATTATAACACAATAATACAACAACCCTCTTTTGCTTCCAAACCCTTATTATATTCTTTCAACATATCTTGTATCGAAGATGGCATAATTTAATTCATACACTTTTGGTTTTCTGCCGTGCTTCACATGCACTTACATCTTTCCTTGCGTTTGGGCCACATCTGGTTGTAATGTGCCTGTGCTCCGAACACCGCGGGCTGCAAAAACAGGACAGCGCTTTTTTTCAATCCTGTCATTTTTCTCTATTGGATTTGCACACAACAAAGAGATGCGCATTACTCTTGATGTCATGATATTGTCCGTTTCGACATGACATCACCACCGGATCTTTGTCGTAAAGCAGGACCTGTGGAGTTTTATGTTTACTACAGTCACTTCCTGAATAAAGGGTGTAAAGAAAATGGGTTGATTTGAGTCTTAGATAGATAGAAAGCATTAGAAATTACTAAATGAGGGGAAAAGTTCAAGTTGGATGATGATGGATATAATATAATATAATCAAATTTATACCTCCTTGCAGCATGGGCCTGGTCAGTACAGCTGTGGCTACAATAAAACCACCACCAAGGGGGAAGTTAATGAATAATATAATGTACAAATATTTGGGTGTCTTTAGGTGAGGGCCAGGATGTTTTGGTGATATTCCTACATTGAGAGTAAATATGGTCTGTTCTCCCCATTTTCTCTGTCTAAAGTTTAGAATCTTAACTTTTTCCTTTGTTTCGGTTTGAAATCACGAAGCTTTTACCCACCTCTGCTTGTTTCTCAGTGGGTTCAAAGCAGCCGCAAAGATTTACTCGAGCGTTTTGTTGAACTTTCCAATTACAGCCCGTACCTCGCAGTTGTTTTGAATGTTTTAGGAAAACGCATGTGTATCCCATTACCTTTGTGCACAACATCCTCATTAGACAGAGGACAGCGCGCCGCCAGTCACACAATGATGTCACTTTGAAACACGGAAACACATTAGAACTGCACGACATGAGAAAACATCTGATATTTGTGTTTTCTTTGGAGACTTACCAACAGTCAAGTCCACTGTGACATGTGCTCATTAAAGAGAAAGTGCCACATTGTTTTGATGCTTCTCACACTGCGGTGCAGTTACGCTGGTGATATGTATATTTTTGGCTAGTTCTGGGTACACCCTGGATTAGAATTAGTACGGTAAAAGTGCTGAGTTAAGGTTTATGGTCTCTATAGGGAAAAATGTCCTCTGCGTTTGACCCATCCAAAAGGCCGACGGGGCAACCTGTAGGCAACCGCAGTGCCACGCCCTGGAGTATGGGAATAACACACAGGTGTAGTAAATCGTTTCAAAACAGGGTGTTTGTTAAATGTTTCAATTCTATTCTATCTAAAGAAATGTATATATACCGGTATATATATCTTATAGTGATAGTATGTTATCCAATCCAATCCAACTTTAACACAAAGTCTCCAAAATGCTGCACAGAGTACAAAACAAGCACAAGTAAAATATGTTAAAAAATAAATTAAATACATTAAAAAAATAAAAATAAAAATGTACAAACAAAATAAAAACAAATTAAAAACAACATAAAATATATCAAATAATAAAAGACAGCCAGAGGACCACACAATTCTCATGCCGGGTTAAATGCCAGTGAGTAAAAATGTGTTTTTAAACAAGACTTAAAAGCATCAACTGAAGGTGCAGTCTTTATGTGGGAGGAAGAGCGTTCCAAAGTTTGGGGCCAGCTACAGAAAAGGCGCGGTCGCCTTAACTTTTGAGTCTCGATTTTGGGACACGAAGTTGGAACTGGCCCTCAGACCTCCGCGAGCGCAGGAGAGTAGGGAACAATTAGGTCTGAAATATACGCGGGGGCCAGTCGGTGAAGCGCTTTAAAAACAAACAATAAAATGTTAAAATCAACTCTAAAATGAATGGGGAGCCAGTGCAGTGAGGATAAAATGTTCTCTACGACGTGTGCCAGTTAAAAGAGTGCAGCGGAATTTCAAACTAACTGTTAGCGAGACAGGTTAGCTTGGCTGATACCAGTGTACAGTGCATTACAGTAGTCAAGACGAGATAAACGCATGGATCAACCGCTCCAGGTCACTAAAAGATAAAACCGATTTGAGTCTAGATAAAAGCCAAAGGTGATACAAACTAGATTTATCTGCTTGTCAATGTTATTGACTATGTCATAGTGATAGTAGTTTGACCATATGATCCGAGACACATGCACAGTCCTTTTGAGTAGAACTTCAGTCTTCCAATTAGGATTCTGTCTTCAAATGCATGTGTCCGTTATATCCATGATGTGTGGATCACATACAGTGTCAGAGGCTTTACTGCTCCACTCATTTTACAGAATAGCTATATACAGACATAGTACACAATCTAATGGACCACTCTTAATTTAGTTGTAGCATATTCATACAATTCTAGCCAACTTGAAAATATGCTGAATCCATACTGTCCAAAAGCAGAGCCGAATTAAGAATTTTTTTAATGTACTGTTATACCCAAGTCAGGAGTTCCTTGACAGGAGGATTTTCCACTGTTGTAAAAGTTTTGCAGACTTTGAGAAAGGTCCATGGTCTTGTGGGTGCCTCTTCTCTTCTCTGTGTGTCATCTTGTTAGAGCCGTACAGGTCTGTGTAATGACAGAGCAGTGTTTTCAGATGAACCCTGCTCTTGCTGCAGCTCAGAGCACAGGACTTTGAAGTGAAACCATTAGCCTGGTGCTCGTGTCTGCAGGAGGCGGCGGCGTGTTTGAGTGACAAATACAGAGACTGCAGGCTGGAGTGGACCTGCAGGGCTTATCTTTTCTATCTTAGCTGATTTTGTTTAAATACTAGAAAATATATTGTGACAAAATTCTTGGTGATACACATCAATCTAGAGACACGTGTCGTCTTTTAAACAACATAAATTAAATATAAATTGTTCCACAGGTAAATAATCTGCTGATATTTAGGCCATTGTGGACATGAAATTCCAATACATTTTGTTACTCTACATGATAAAAACATCATTTTTGTAACTGTAAAACACAGTTTTTAGGGATATACCTCTTGTACTGTAGACCATGTACCGGGATGTGTATCGTATAATGTTAATGCTATGTAGTGCGCCTTGGACTATCTGTACATACACTGTGTGTGTGTGTGTGTGTGTGTGTGTGTGCGTGCGTGCGTGCGCGTGTGTGTGTGAATGATTGGCGGTGGTGGGGGGGCAATAGTGCAGATTGGCAGTCTTGCTTCTGTCAGTCTGCCGTAGGGCAGCTGTGGCTGGAGTAGTAACGCACCACCACAGATGCATTATTATTTTTATATATCAAAATAGTAACATAAGATAAGATAAGCCTTTATTTGTCCCACAATGGGGGAAATTACAGTGTTGCAACACAAAGTAGGTACAGAAGTAAACAACAAAGAACAGAGAGGGAGCGTTGCAACGAGCAGCTTGCTCTCACCAGCGCCGGAAGTTGATAGTTTTACTTATTGTAAAACTATTGAGTTTTCTTAGTGACGCACTAAGAATGGGAGTATTGGTGTCAAAGTATTGATATATATCAAAAGTAAATGTGTTTATCAATACTAATGCATGCACAATTTAAGGCCAGGCATCACATTAGGACCATTACTTTATTGTTTTATGTCAAACATACCAGCAGCAGATTAGACTGATCTGTGTCAGGTTCTGTTTGTACTTTGAATTATATTATTTATATATATATATTTATTGACATAACTTCATAAGGCTAAACCACTATCAGTATCAATATAGAAAAAAATACCCCTAAAGTACTTGGTATTGTATTACCAACAATTGTGGTATTGCACATCCTCTGGATATTTTAAGAAATTCCACCCGCCTTAATAATATCACCCAAAATCTGTATTGTTTGTTCCAACTGAAGATCAAAGATGGACCGCTCCTGACAACAAAAGGGGGTGTGGCTACAAAAGAGCATGTGGTCAGTAACTCATTTAGCTCCGCCCCATCCAACAGGCACAGATGTCCCCCTGTCTCTTGTCCCATGACCAGGCCTAATAATTACACATGGCTCTTTGCGTGGGCTCTGTTCTGGCCCCTGACTTTAAAGTGCAGAGCCTGGTGGGCCGCAGGGGCCGGGCCGCTTTGACTGAGGTCCCTTCCAGCAGCGGGACAGAGTGTGCAACATCTCTGTAAACACACCGGCCGAGCAGACAGTATTGATTGTGCTGCAAATAAAGCAAAATGTTAAAGTTATGCAAAACATTATAATACTGTTGTCAAACCAAAAACATAAGTTTTTTTTGTTTTATCCTTGCATGTTTGATTAATCCTGCTTATTTTAAGGTCTTAAATCAACTCTTGACCCATGAGGCAGTAATCAAACAATGAGCCAATGAATACCAACCTTTGTCATTCAAAAATTCAACTAACTTTTGCTCTGAACTTCTTGTACTTTGTCTCTCACTATTCACCTCTCATGATATCCTTATAAATACACACTCTCTCCTCTCCTTCCTGACACTCCAGCTATGTCCAGCACCACAGCAGCACAACCATCAACCTCCTCAACGTTCTAGTCTTCTTTCCTTTACCATCACTTGCCCCAACACATGTAAACATAGAAAAGTTGTTTGATAAATCCAGTATGGTGCTGACTGCCTAAAGTGATGTTACTAGGCAAAACACAATACGGAACACAACACGGAACAGCTTTCTTTGTAGAATAGCGACGCAGTAACTACTAACACACATTTCTTTTTCATTGAATCTTTAAAGAGGCCTCTTGTGTCACTACACGCAGCCCAAACCCTGTCATTTCCTGTCTTGTTAGCGTCCAGCTAACTAGCGTGCTGGTCCCTGCCTGTTAGCGTGAGTCAGCGGCCCGGCAGCAGCAGTGCTCGCCCCGGGGTTGTTTCCACTGGCACCAGCGCTCTGGCATCATTACAGGTGGTCCCGGTGAGCAGGAGGCACAGGGACACTTAATGACAGGGCAAGAGGAGCAGAGGAGCAGACACGACAGCACAACACGGGCTAAGCGACTCCATGTGTCCACACTGTCCACACTGTCTGGGATCTGGGCTCTTCAGAAGACGTAGTGTGCTTTTAAATGCCTTTCTAAACAAATCTGTCAACCCTCGGACTGTATTGTATGTTTAGTGAACTCTTTCAAGACTAAAAAGCATTTCTTTGATTTCTCCACTGATTCTATTTAAAAATGGGTTGAATAGAAGGATCTGCAGTTACGTTTGCTTAAAGAGGGCTATGTAGAATTTGGGGCTGCAACAATAGTTTTTAGTCATTGACAGTCAAAGTATATCCAAAGTATTATTGCTTTTCAAAAAGCCCTGCGCCCCTGTGGCACCTGGCATTCCAGTGATCTCCCATCATAAAAGTACATTTTACATAATATTTCCCCTTATTTCCCATATTTTAGCACCATCTCTTTTCACTCAACCCATGCCAATGTGAGCCTCCAATTTGTGTTGCTAGTTTCAAAGTAGAAATCTTGTGTGTTTAAACGTGTGTCCATCTGAATGGTCACTACATAAAGCCCAGCTCCTGCATCAATCCTGAATCAGAACTAGTTTGGACTCTGCAGCTCAGTGAGTCTGGAATTCTTCAGGAGCTGAACATGATCCATGGCCTGAAAAACAAACTGAGAAGGACAAACACTTGGATGTGTCTCTGTAGGTTAAGGCTCTGGCAACACAGGTTCAGTTGTGATCTTAGAGGGCAGTATACATACCCTACTTTAACCTGATCCTTCAATAGCGCTAGAGCAACCTGTCAAGCCAGGAGCAGTTGGCGAGCACAGTGCTGTGCTGAGGGGACCTATGGACCTACTACCTCCAGATCCAGGCTTAATCAGGAGTAGACAATTTTAGCTGGAGGATTTTTACGACCCGTGCATGTTTTGTGTTAATGTGGTCCCAAAGAGAGCTCTGCCCACCCGAGCAGGCGACAGATGCGTAGGAGAACAACAGCTTTGCTTGGAGAAAGGGAAACTCCCACACACTGTCTCACTCTTAATTACATTTATTACGTAAAACGTTTTAGTCGTTTTGACCTTCATCAGTTTAATGTGGGAAACTCCAGAAAAAAACACCCCAAGACACAAGGAGAAACATATAAGCTCTGTAAAACATGCAAACCCTGATGCAGATGTTTAAACACATATAACTGACTACTTCGTCAACTTGGTGACAGACCATAATTTAGCAAATGGAACTACTTATATAATTTGTTATGCTTTAGATTAAAGCAACACATTTTTTAGTGTAGGTGTTGGTGAAACTGGTTGCCAGGAGACACACCATTACCATCGGTTTTGGGACTGTTGCTCGTAAATAATGGAGATTAACAAATAAATAAAAGCACCCCAGGCTCTTTTGGACATCACCATGCCACTCGATTTCAGAATTATATATTTGGGCCTCAAAACTCCTTCCATGGACTCAATCAATAGAGTTCCTTTGGTGGCGGGGGAAAAGGCCATCACAAAGAAATGGTGGACAAAACTGAGCAAATGATCAAGGACTGGACTGTAATTACTACTGCCATTGTTTGACTGACATTGGACTTGGTGGGACTCTGTGGCGTTATTTTGTTTCTTTAAATTCCCTGTTCAATTTGTGTTTATTTCAGAACTCGTATTTTCTTGTCCCTTGTGCAATTGATATGTGCTTCCCCTCCCCAAATCTATTTATGTGTTGAGATATATTTCATGAGCCAACCCCAGAACTCTGCAACTTGTTTTTTCACACATTTTTGCTGCAGAATGTCCCCTATTTCTATAATCAAACATATCATTTTTAACAGTAGCACAAAGGCAAAAGTAAAATGAAGAATTGTCAGGTGTTTTCACGCAAAGAACATGAAATTCACCGTTTATACTGCTTGGTATCTATTGAAGAACATGCAATTGCGGACACAAACCCCCCATACAGTCGAGTCATCATCCCCAGGAGCTTCTTGTTGCTGTGTGGCGAGACTCTTTACCACTATCCCACCAACCGCAGCCCCTCCAGCAGTAAATTCACTCCTCCCTCTTGTGCTCTGCTTCCTTCCTCTCCTCTTCCCTGGAGGACGATAATCCTTCTGAATTGAATGTTTGTGGTGTGGCCGCTAAGAGGTGGACTGTAACGGAACATTTATGGCTTTATGAATCGGAGGCACAGTGAGGCTTGTAACCCGACACGGAGCACAGCGTGTGGACCTTACCTGCACCGGACACGTGCGGTGGTGGGCGTTTTGCACATTGGTTGGTGTACATTGTTTCCCCGGAGGTCGTGTACCCAGTAAAACTCCCAACAGAGCAGTAAACAGGCAGAGGGAGAATGGGACGTGTGCTGCCACCTCATGAATGAACACTTATTTAGACACACTCAAATAGACCTCCCATGAACATACCACATTTGACAAAGAAAATACAGGCTACAAAACTGAGCAGGGATCCATCCTCCGACTTTTGTGCTGGCGGGCACACTACTTTTCACAAATTTACAATTTACATGATTAGAACAGCCGTGCACACAGTCTTGTACTGATGTTCAAAACCTTATTTAAAATTTGTAGACAGCACAGGCAAATGGCACTTATAAATAAAACTAAAACTTCATTGTCAAATTGTTCCCGCTACAACATCGATGGATTACTGTCCAGCATAAGATTAGATTTAATAAATGTTTATTACGTGGTTGTTAGCATGTAGTCCTCAATTTGTAGTCCAGCATGTTTGTCCCATTTAGTCCAAAGTCCAACAAAATTGTCCATTTTCAAGTTTAGCCTGTTTTAGTTTAGCCAGAAGAATGTTCCAAAGGTATCCATTACTGTGTCCATAGTGGGAGTCCTGAGGCCCAGGAAAATAGTTCTGAAATTGATTTTGATGATGATATCAAAAATAGCCTGCAATGCCTTGTTAATCTCAGTCCTGTATTTTTGAGTATCAGGACAGTCCCATAACACATGATAATGGGAAGCCTCCAGGCAGCCACTGTTTCTCAAACAGTTAGATTCTCCTTGTCAATAATGTGCACTTTGACCTGGTGTTGTCTAGATTGTTAAAACGTTTATATAATTAATAATAGATATTCTTCTTCTTCATAAGCTTTTATAAATATTTCAGTCAAACAGTGGTTGTTGCTTTGTTTGATTTATTGGTTATAATATATATATATATATATATATATATATATAAATAAAACTCTTCTTTATCTTTTTTATCTTCTTTACATTTGCCAATCACTTGACTTGGACTTGCAGCTCTCTGACTTGAGACGAATTGATGCTTTACAAGTGAAAGTGTTTAATTTCACAGAAACCAACCGGAACACTTCTCTGATGATTTGCTCAGGCCACAGAAAACTGAGTGCTGTCGGGTCGAGCGTAAATGGTGCAAGTCAAAGCTCCATGTTCAATATGAGTATAATGGAAGTTCAACCTCCTTTAGGTACAAGGATATTTATCTGAAATATCTGGAAGCTGGCTAAACAGTTCTGTTTAGCTGTGTATATGACTCAAATTAATCTGCAATCTTCTCTTTTAAAATATGTTTTTTGATAATGATCTTATGTTGTGATTTTAGTGCAGAGGGCACTTGACTGGGACTTGATTGTTTTTGACTTGAGACTTCAGTTAAATTTGGCTGTATTTGAAATAGAAACATTATTAATGACGTACAAAGGGGAACTATTTTCTTACATTTAAAACAAACATATTTAGTATTTCCTTGTCCAAACCCTCCTCTTCCCATAAGAGCAGAAGCTGGGGGCACAGGGGCTCCTTGTTTTCAAACGGCCCCCAAGTGAGTGCTGTGGGACGGACCGCACAGAAGGACCAGCCCACCGCTTGTCCTGCTGCTTAACACACCACACTGAACTATTTACTGCCATGTTACATCGCTGAGGAGTTACTTTAACGGGAGCACATAGTTAAGTACACAGTATTCACATCAGTCGTCACCTGGTTCAGAATGTGGAGCAGAACATGTGTGTAGCTGTGTAATAAAGAGAGGTATTTGTCAATGGGTCACATGGAGAAGGAGGTTAAGAGTGTGGGCAGCTCCACAGTTGTTGGATTGCTTCCTACAATCCTGCAACTACATTAGAATTAAATGGTACTTTTAAGATACACAGTTGTCTGTCTTCAGCTGCTCAGTGGCAGACTGATCTCCGATAGTACACATCTATAACCAAGTGGAAGTTCCATAGGTTTTTTTGAAGGTTTTTTCGACTAGATGCTTACTGTGACTGAGACCATAATGTAGTCTTTTTTTGGACAGACAGAATTCACTTTAAACTAGAATTTATAGATTTGAAGTTCAGGTTGGAAGATTAACACTTTTGCCTGGCAAACTAGCTAGACACAGATTTCAGACCATCTTGCATTCATCCAGAAGATAGAAGGGTCTAAAATCTGCATAGCGTAGTGCTTCATTAGTAGATTCTGTAGAAATCTCTGTCTTCTGTGTTATTTTGTTCTTTTTTTCTTTGAAAGTGAGTAAGAAGCGATGTTTGTTTTGACATGAATGGACCTTGTGTTTTTCTGACTGGTTAATCTGCCTTGTCAACACCCTGGAGACAGGACAAGCCTTTGGAAAGTAGAATAAAAGTGTGTTGTCCTGGCTGACCATGGAAATAGAACACCCAAAAATGTGTGTTTTCTTTTGGGCTCACTTTCTTCATTGATAATATTGTGTCCGTGTAATCCATAATTCATCAGGAATTCCCAAATCTTGCTTCTCAGACCAGTACCTTCAGATTGAAATCAACGTCCGCATGGCAGTTGAAATGTCTTGATTTCTAAAACTGTGTCCTGATAACTACATCTGAAACATTTTCTACCTCTACATAATGCAGTTTCACACAACAATGTACTTTATTGCTAATATTTATGACTACATGGTTAATATTATTTAGTAGAATCAGACGTTTCACATAATTTGAAACTCTATAGTGTGCATCCGCCTCCTCTCTTCTGTCACATGTTAGTGCTGCACACAGGGCCGCTGGTGGGGCCCATGTTTGTGCAGGGCCAGGGCAGTGATATGATCTGTGCTCTGATGTCTATAATCTCATCAGGTCCTTTTGAACTGTGTTTCCCCTCTGTGCATGCACAGGGATCAGCCCTGTACAAACAAACACACATGAAATCACACGCAAAGAGGACGAGCTGTGAGCAGGAGGCGAACAGGGGCCACGAGGGAAACTGAACAAAAGTAATGCTATAGAGGCTTGATCTTTTCTCTTATTTTAAATTATCAATTGAAAGTATACAGACACATTTTTGTCCTTCCAGATAGCTACAAATTACAATTATTATTCCTTTACTCTTTCTTGAATATCGTACATTCCGGAAACACTTTTTCACTATTACTTGAATAATTTCTTCGACCACCACTTTGTACTTCTACTTGAGTAATATTCATTTGAAGTAACTGTATTATTACTTTGGGAATTTTTTGGGGCTACTTTACCCAAGTTATAAAATTCAAATGTATTATTGTGAATTTGTTGTTTTGTGTTGGTCATAGAGCTGAAACAAGTTAATAGATTAATCACAACTAATGGCTAAATGACTAAACTGGCAACGCAGTATTTACATAATCATGACACGGGAAATTAGCGAAATAATAATTTAATCTGTAAATATACAAATTCAGGGTGTCCCTAAGGATTACTTAAACTTAAATTTATCTAATCATTTTATGTTTATGGACAATCTAATCAACTAATTGAGTAATTGAAAGAATAATCATTGGATTAATCAAATAGGGCATAAATGTCAGTTGTAGCCCTAAATGGTGAATTGGATTGCACAAAGTTATGCATTTAACAAGATTTGTATCAGTATTATTCAAATTAGTAACACAGTCTTACTCTAAAATGTAATTTATTGTTCTAATAATGGTAGATGATTTTAAACTTGCAGTAAAAAGTACAGTATATGTGGGCCATTTCAACAATGAGCCTTAGGATTGCATTTTTGTTCCCCTACATTTGGATTAGTGATCCAGTTATTAAATTTTGTTCAAGTAGAAGGTCCGAACCGAAGTCCAGCTTGTGTCGACATTTTCATAATAGTTTCAACAATACTTATTGTTAATTTCCAATGCAGGAAATGAACTGGGTGCATAACTATCTCGCTACCATAAATAAAAGTTGTCCCAGGCAAATAAATTCAAGGCCTTTATTTCCGATTAAAGAAAACAGAAACCTCAGAATAAAAAAAAGTGCAAAGTGGAATAACTAATTGTTCTCTTAAATAACTTGTGCAAACAGAACATTGACTTAACATTCTCTCATCTTTGTTCTTAAAATTAGAAGGTCCCAGCCCAAAAAAAATGAAGGCCTACTTTTCCAGAAAAAAAGTCCACATCTTCAGAAAACAAGTGGCTTTTTTAAGGGGAGTCTTTTCTCTGAACTTTTCTCTTTTAATTATTTTTCTTTTACTTTTCTTATAGGGTCCTGGACCCTACCTTTAATGAGAAAAATGAGCATGTGGCTGACCTGCCAGTCATTTAAATCTTGGTTGGAATGAAGTTAGTGCCATTCTCAGAAACATATCTAGGTATTCATTGTTGAGCCTAGAACGATACTTGTTTTTGACAATGTTAATAGTGGAAAAAGCTGACTCTCAGCTGTAAGTCGATCCAAACATAGTCAAGGTGTACAGTGCTACTTTGGTTAGACCAGGGAACACACTCTCAGAAACAGTCTGTAACCAGAAAGTATGAGCTCAAGCTGTAGAGATCCTGCTGAAAATCCTCTGACTTCTGTGATGAGGAAAGGATTCTGAATTAACAGGAGGAGCTGCTGCCCAATGACGTCATTAATGATGTTGCACGCTTTACAATAATCAATATATATATATATATATATATATATATATATATATATATATATATATATATATATATATATATATATATATCGTCTATCGCAGGGGTGGCCAACCAGTCAGAGACGAAGAGGCACATTTTTTACTGTTATCACAAAGAGCCACATCATACACATGGGCACACATGAACATCACCCCATCCCTTCCTCTTACACACACACCTCTGCTCAGCCAAATTATTATTATTTTTAACAATATCATGTCACACACCAACATGATAATGACAGAAATTGACTCCTACAGAACTAAGACCACAAGCCAGTCATTTTAAACAATGAACATTGTGTGCACCGTCTCACACACACAAACTCTCAGTTCAACAAAGTCCACAAACAAAAACATAATCATTTACATACCATATTGAAGTTCAATATTGGTGGTTTTCTTTTAGATGAGGGCCGTCTTTCCGTATTTTGGACGGGGTATTTTGAAATGTGGACGGGCATTTTCAAGTGCAAAGACGGGGTCATTTTTATGAATAAATCTTAGAAAAAAGGGAATATTATCATTAAATCGGGGCGGGAAGTGTTTGATTAAAGTCCGCCTCGGCCCGCGCCATGACAGTTTACTGTTTACAAGTGAAAATTTGCATGCTGCGCGCTGATTGGTCGACAAAGATTGTGTGCTTGGCTCTGATTGGCTGCCGAGCCGTGCTCTAGAGAATGCCGAAACTCCACTTCGTGAGAGGCGCTGGAGAGTCAATATGATATGAGATCTAGATCACCGTGCGGGCGCCACTCGACCGCACGGGATCTAGATCCCCGTGCGAGTGCGCCGTCTGGCACGACACAAACACAAATATGATATGAACGTAAAAGAGCCGCATGAAACCAGGCAAAGAGCTGCATGCGGCTCGGGAGCCGTGGGTTGGCCAGGCCTAGTCTATCGTGTTTGTTGATCTGAAGTTCTATCGTTTGTCACTCACTCGTGCAGCAGAGGGAGCGGGCGCGCGGAGGGGCTGACCAGGTGCGCTGAACCCCGGGGCATGCCGTATTGTCGTATTTATTGGAGTAGCAGCGCCATGTCAATATAGGCACGGCCGTACACAAAAAAATGTTCCATAAAATGAGACAGTAAAAATAAACAGCACCAGTAGCAGTATTCCAGCAGTAGAAGTGCCAGTAGCAGTAGTAGTAGTAGTAATAGTAGTAGTAGTAGTAGTAGTAGTAATAGTAGTAGTAGTAGTAGTAGTAGCAGTAGTATTAGTAGTAGTAGTAGTAGTAGTAGTAGTAGTAGTAGTAGTAGTAGTACTAAATTGGTAGCAGCTGCAGTTGTAAGTGTGATGGCAGGCCTAGTATAATTATTTTTAAAAATAGGCTATTGAACTCACTGCTCATGCCTACAACATTACTTATGTTGAGTACTTCCACACGTTTTAATACTTTCTTCAGAATATGCAGTAAGTAAATCCTCCCTCTGGTTCTCACAGTGAAATAATGTAAGGGGCTCACTGTCTCCACGACAACAGACAAACATGGAGGGAGATGGCAGTAAAGAGTTGAGCATATTTTCCAGAAGGAGGAATGTAAGAGTAGGCCTAGTGGTTTAAATGAGAAAAAACCCCAAGAGTTCTGGCTAAGAGCTCAAAGAGTGACCCAAAGTAAGTTTGGAGCTTGGATCTTCATCATCAAAAAGCTGGTTCCAGGCGTGAATGCTGTGAAAGATGTAAAAGGCCAATACAAAATAAAGAATACATGAGTTTTGAAGGTTTCTAACACCGTGGCAAAGTGGTTAGAACTCACTGCACGATGGTCAGGTTCTCCACACTCTGAACAGACAAAGATGACTGAGGATCCAGAACAGGGTTTGTGGAGTATAATAAAATACTTATATTATGCTAATCTCAACGCATGACATATAAAGGTGCATTATGTAACTTTTCTGGTTGAGGATCCACCACCTCGTTCCCATGGAGATTGCTTTTCCTGGAATGTTCCACAGTATAGAATTAAACCTATCTACATCCATGAAGACAAGCAAGCAACATGACTAGGCCAAGTTACTGGTGTAGGTCTAATCTATAAAGCATGCATACGTACAAAAAATGTTAAGTACGTGTCTTGTCAGTAAATGGGACTGTAAAAAGTCAAATTACTTCAAAATAATATAACTCTAGGAAAAGAAGAAGAAATTACAAAAGTAAGAGTAAGACATTGATTTATAATTTAAAGTTGAAGGAATTTGAAGGACAGAACAGTAATTGAGTAGTGCACACGTTTACTCAAGTAAGAAACTGTTACACTGTACAATACATTACTCAACTAAGAGTAAAATTGTTGTGTTAGAAAGTCCAAGAAGTCATTTTTTTTTTTTAATGTACTCAAGTAAATGTAACTGAGTAAATGTAACTCTGGCTGTTTGACTCTATTTATTGAACGTTTGATCTCTGTGAAGCAGGAAGGGCGCTGTTAGCATGCTAGCTGTTGTTAGCTTCACCGTAACGGACAAACTTGCTCTGGCCTCTGAAAGTTGTTAAAAGGTGCTTTAGGTAAGTAAGTTAGTGATTAATTGCATACTACAAATGAGCAATAAATTAACATGGAACGCTGCATCTAATTCTGCATCAGACAATCTGACGGCTGCAGCTAGATCTCTTATATTTCTAAAGAACACGAAACCTTAGGAATACAGTGACGAGTCGATAAAGTTCAAGGAAAATCCCCAGAACTAATCTTAAAGTCCTCTCTCTCTCCTCCCTCAGTGAAATACATGCCTGCGCTCCGCACCTCGCTCTACCCTTCAATCTGACTGCACCATAATTACGGACCCGGCAAAACCCCAGCTCTGTCCAAATGACTGGGCGCTCCTCTGGCTTCCTGGCTCTCCTTCCTTAAATACAATGCAAGCTTGAGTCGGCACGGGCTGCATCTGAAGGCTAAATTATAACTCTTCCGCTAAGTGCTTGTTTGATATTTTATCTCGCACTATTCTGAGCCCAAAGGTTTGACATTACAGTAGGAGGACATTTGGGTTCAACTTTTCGAAAGAGTTGAGGTAAAGGATCTCTTTTGTTAAATGGGATTTTTGGAGTAAGTCCTAAATCAACAGAGATCCACAACATATTGCCCTGTACTTAAACTACTACAGTGTCATGGCGGTAATGGTTTGAGACATTCCAAAAGGTTCGAATACAGATTTAGCCACAAGCTCTATCTAGTAATTAGCCGGAGAGTGAGGACATGTTATTTATCCTCTATCATCTCGTTTTGACATAATTTGCAGTGCCAAATGCTTAATTAGAGATCTTGTTACTTGCAATCATATCTGGTTAATCTTTAATGTGTAAAAGATCTGTGCACTATTGATTATCATCTAGTTATTATTTGTGTTTAGGAAAAAGTTCACTTAAGCATGGACTCAATTTGGGGATGTAATTTTGTAAGAGGATGCCGTATTTTGCAGTTGCATGTGTGTATATAGAGCAGTCACTAAGGGCACTCACACAAAATCAGTCTGGTGCAGCTTCCTAGTCATTTGACGAGTGTTCTTGTGTGAAACCACATGAATCTGGCAGTCTGTAAGTGACCCGCGCAGGTCCCGCACCTGGACCGGAGTCAGTGTACACCAGGCCTGAAAATGTGAAAAAAGAATGACTGTAGTTCGTTTTAAAGTGTTTGCAGCCGTCCACAGGTATTGTTCACTTACCCACTGAAGAATTTGTACGTGTAGCAGTACGGCGGTGCGCACATCTTTAGCCACCAGATGGCACCACCCCATACTATCAGTGCCTTAAAATGTGCGTAATTTCCTCGGACTCCACACTTCCTGTACGGCTGGGCTGGACCCATGTCGCATGTATGCCCGTCACTAATGTAAATGATCTGTAGCGCCGTGGTGATGCCAGATGCCATGCGTCGCACAGCACTGTCGCCATGGTATTCCATTTTTTTTGTGTTCCTAAGAACTGTAAAATGCAACTGAAGCTAAAAAAACATCTGGAAAGAAACAAACACAAATTAAACTTAAGTACCTACAAAATAAAAGTAAAGTAATTGGAAAATCTAGCCTCCTATCCATTAATGTACTTACCTGAGACACATGATTAGTGTCCTTTTCTTTTTGTTTAGTTTGTTTAGTTATTTCTATTTTCAGCTAAAATAATTTGAACAAAAACAATATAGACCCTTCTTGTCACATCAGAGCTTTTCACAAGCCAGAGCGAGTTTTGCCATCACAGTGAAGCTGACATGCTAACTGCACACTTCCTGCTTCACCGAGAATAAAACGCTCTATGATTGTAAGCAGACAGCACTGAGGGGTGTCATTTTGACCCTAGGAGAGGCTTTCATATCTGTGCTGGTGCAGAGCAGATTTTACTACATGAAAAAAATCTTAAAACTTTTAAGTCCTTAACAAACAACAAAATAACCGGTCTTATTCTTTATGAAAGCTGCTAACTCTGTAGTTTGGACCTCGACAAACATGTTCTGGATTTTTGGATTAGCAGTTCAGATTTCAGGCTCCAATGTGCTTCTAGACCTGTTTAAACTGTGAACTTCAGAATCCAACAATTCAAATATGAAAATAGGTTTAAGTCCGTCCGTTGCAGTAATGTTTGTTTTGGCACTTCAACATTGGCTTTTGCCCGAGCCACAGTGCTGCCCTGTGATTGGTCTAATCTCCGCCCTATGGTGGGTCCAAGTTCAATAAATAAAAATACAATCTAACATCTTTGAGATCTTATTTTTAATCTATTTTTGAAAAAAAAGTCTTGAATCCACTTTGTCTAAACATTTATATGAGACCAGTGGTGTAAGAAGGACAAAATGTTGTTACTAAAGTACAGATGCAGGATCAAAAATGAACTGAAGTAAAAGTAACAGTAACATCTATAAAAATCTACTGAAGTAAAGGTGTGTGTTTAAAATTGGACTTTGAGAACAACTACTTTGTGCAGATTAACAAATTGACAATATATATATTTTTTTGCTCAAAACCAAGACTTGAACTTAAAATCTTTATTTATGATGTCATCTTAAAGATACTAAAATGAATCCCGCAACCACAGAGGGAGTACTTTTTACTATTCAGTCCTTTTCAAAAACTGTAGTGCAATAGAAAAGTACAGATACCTGTTCTCAAATGTAGTGAAGTAAAAGGTAAAAGTATCTGTCCTTTTACTTTTGTACTTTCTTACTTTTCACCACTGTATGGGACATTGTTCCAACTTCAAAAGCCGTTTTTGCTAAATCCATTTTTCTCCCACAGAGACATAAAAATCAGCCCTGAAAGTTGCACCTACATCAAATTTTACAATGGTTGTCAAACCGTTGTAAAATGGTTCAATCAAGATTTTGACAGGTTGAACAGACGGATTTGTAGTTATTGAATTCTACTCCTTTTGTTTTAAAATCTAGTTTCCTCAAATGAGAAATAAAAAATCCCCTTTGTATCGAATATATCAACAAAATGAACCAAGAAATGTCAAACTGTCTATATCTATTTTTTTAAAGTTATTCGTCCTAAATGTGTGCAATTTTTACACTTAAAACTAAGACAAAGAAAGAACTGTTTTTGTTTCCTCTTCACCTGTAGTGTCTTGCTTTAAGTTAAATCAGTTCCCTCCTTTTCCAGAGAAGGAACTAGGTGGAAACTCATTTGAACCAGGTCAGTGGCAGGCCAGCCATCAGTGGGTGTGAAACCAAAGCGGAAAAATATTCTGTGGCGAGAAAACGAGTTGATTGTAATAACATCCTCGTGTCCGCAGGCCTGATTTACTCCGCACTGCCCTGGACGGCTGCATTCCTGCTCCTGCATCCACTGACCCAGGGCACATCCATCACAGGCCCATCCCACAGCGCACCTCCGACCGCGTAGGAGGCTCCGAGACCGTGCTGGGGCTTCTCCGTCCCAAAACGGAGAGGCTGCTGCTGTGGCACGGCTGTGCTCCTCTCACAAACGACTTCTCCATACAGGGGAGCGAGAGTGTGCCAGACCAGAGCGGGTCAGGCTGGTACGTTTGTGTGGGCAAGCTGTCATCAAATTTGCATTCCTGATCTAAAATAGGGCTCTCAAATGGTAGGGAAGCTGGAAATATGCTGCAGAATGAATGGACAGATGCAAGCTCAGACCATACCGGATCTTCTTGCTTATTTGTGGAAAAACATTTCAAGGATACATATTCAAAATTGACTTTGAGAGTTTAACCATTGTTCCCTCAGCAAAAACAGTGGCTAACGTATTTGTACCTCAAATACATTATATTGGCATTATTTTTGAAAGACTAACACAGAATAGGAAGGAAATTGAGAAGAGGAAGGAAAATGATTCATGATTTTAACAAAAAAATAGTCAATGGAACCATTTTTCTCTGCAATTACATATATAAGTCTCTTGGGGTTTGTCTCAAGTTTAATACACCTACTGACGGAAATCTTGCCACATATTCTTGATTGGATTTAGGTCTGGACTTTGACTGGGCCATTCTAACACATAAAAACGTTTTGTTTTAAACCATTCCACTTTAATTCTGCCTTTATGTTCAGGGTCGTTGTCCTGCTGAAGGTGAAGCTCCACCCCAGTCTCAAGTCTCTTGCAGACGCCAACAGGTTGTCTTCCAAGAGAACCCTGTATTTGGCTCCATCCATCTTCCCATCCACTCTAAGCAGCTTTCCTGTCCCTGCTGAAGAAAAGCAGCCCCACAGAATGAAGCTGCACCACCATGTTTGACATGTGGGATGGTGAGTTCAGGGTATGTGACCTGTTAGCTTTATTTTATTCATTTATAGTGTTGCTTTAAGGCCCAAAAAATATTTTTTGGTTTGATCAGACCAGACTTCTTATGGCTGTTTTTCAACTATGGCTTCTTCTTGTCACTCTTCCATAAAGCCAAGATTTGTGTAGTGCATGATTAATAGTTGTCCCATGTGCAGATTCCCTGTCCACCTGAGCAGTGGACCTCTGCAGCTCCTCCAGAGTTACCATGGGCCTCTTGGCTGCATCTCTGATCAGTGCTATCCTTGTCCTGTAAGTTTTGGTGGACGGCCATGTCTAGGTTTGTAGTTGTGCCATTCTCTTTCCACTTTCAGATGATTAATTAAACAGTGAGATGTTCAAAGCTTGGGAAATCTTTTTATAACCTAACCCTGCTTTAAACTTCTCCACAACTTTATCCCTGACCTGCTGGTGTGTGCCTTGGACTTCATGATACAGTTTTCTTCCCAACATTCTCATAAAAAACTTCTAGTTACACACTGGTGGACTCTATTGAATCATTAGGTCAACATTCAATCTTACAGCAATTGGTTGCACTCAGGGAAATACTTTTGCAGTTTTTGGTAAATCTGAAAGCCATGCATAATTTTTCTTTCACTTTGCAATTGTGGACCTCGTTACACTGCTCTTTCACAAAAGGCCAATATTTTAACAGCGATTACTTTTTTGACGATTAGATTTGTCGCATGTTTATGTTTGGCCATCAAACAACTCCAACTTCAAGTGAATTAGATGAGACGACCTTCTCGTGTTGTGTCTCTTTGTTAAAATTATGGTCCACGTTCACAAAATGCCCTGTCTGTCCACTCATGTCGTTGAAAATATCAAAAGTTTTAGAAGTTCTTCTGTTAAATGCATGAGTATTCCCAAGCCACTTAGGACATTTGTTCAAAAACAAACCAGCAACAGTCACTAGAAGCACAATACTACGCCGCAGAACTTTGTTTGGACAGTCAACCTTTTCATTTAAAAAACTGAGCTCAAATGCATATCAGACCTTAAGTAGTTCACCTCGAGGCTAAAGTCCCGAACCAAAGCTGTACCCACTTGTAAGTATTGTAAAGTGTTGAATGAGTGGATAGCACACACGCCTGCCATGTGGAGCGAGCTGGAGCGTTGTGAGTTCAAATCTGGCTTTTGACAATTTGCTGCATTGTCCTTCCCCAGTCTCATCCTCATTTCACGCTGCACTGTCCTGTCAAATAAAGCCTACGGACCCAAAAAGCCTCACAAAAATAAATAAGAAAGTGTTGAATGACGAATGTCATAATGTTGTAAATATGAGATTAAAGATTGATCTTATATAATGCTTTGAACTAGGGAAAATCCTAACCAAGGACAGTAGCATTAGCTATACACTCTGTATGCGTCGCATCAGCTGCATGCTCTGCCTGTAACTGTGTAACTATGTCTGCATTGTCCCTTTAAAATAAGGCTTTGCTGGTTATAACTAAGACGTACACAATAAAACTGTCTGTAATTTCCCGCTGCACAAACAGCCTTATTGTGAAAGAGTCAGACAGCGACAGAACATTTTAAGAGAGCAGAACCAGAAGTTTTATAATGAATACTAATGATCAATATGATCTAATAATGCCACTGCTTCACATTATTACAGTACAAGGCAATCAATGACCGGCCAATCAAATCTAAAATTACCGTGTGTCACAACTACTATAGGAATTGTTCTAAAATATATATCCAAATAAGCCCGTTTTCCCCCTAACTTCTGCTGCTGAATCTTGGCTGAACTCACTGTGTCTTTTAGTGGCCGCTACAGGCCGCTGGGCAGTACTGCACGGGAAGCATGGTTCTTAATTTGCTGCAGCAGCTCAGTCTGTGGCCGTGTTCAGGCCCGTTCATGCTCCGCTCTCTAACATGAGCTTTTAGAACCAGAGCAGACAGCAGCTTCTTTTAGAGGTCTGCGCACACAGCCTCAAACCCATGGATCTGTGCTCAAAACACGCTGAATAAACCTGTGTGGGAATCATGTTTGCAGGTTCTGCCATAACTGAGCATGTGCAGAGGAGAAGCACAGCAACAGCAGCGCTAACTTTCAACAAACAGACTTAAAAACCATCTTTTAGAGACAAGTCTTTGTTTGTAGCCAAGACTCGGTTCACGTTTATAATGATTAGACTTAGATTAGATAGAAATACAGGAAGTAATTTACTGCAGAGCTAAAATGGTCCTATCTCCACCCTGCACAAACTATTTCTTAAACCAGGACAGTACTTTTGAGGAAGTGCAGGCTGCCATCGAAAAGACCAAACCATATGAAGCTGTAAGTGTGGATGATTTCTCTGCATTGTTTCTTCAAATAATATGTTTTCAGACTGGCTTTATACCATCAGTGAGGTATAAGTCTGTTATCCAGCCAATCCCTGAATCTTCTCAAGCAGATCCAAGAGTCCCCCTGAATTACAGAGGCATCAGTCTGATAAGTACAGTCTGCAAATCTATCTAGTAAAGCCCTGTACAAGGCCCCATCAGCCTGTGTGCAAGTGAATGAGTTAAGAACAGGCTGGTTTCCTACTCCATTTGGCGTGAAACAAGGAGATGTTCTCTCACCAACTTTATTTTCAATTTATATGAATGATTTAGCTCATGACATAAGGAGAGCTGATGTGATGATTTGTTGATTGAATAATGCTGATTTGAATTTTAGTACATTATTGTATGCTGACAACATTGTTTTGATGGAAGGGGAAGAAAAGAAACTACAGAAAATGCTGAACATTATGAATAACTGGTATGCCAATTGGAGGCTTGCCATTAATTGTGAAAAAACACAAATAGTTCATTTTAAAATGCCTCCACTTTGGACAAACATTGTTGTTGTATTCTGCTGCCTATACATACCTTGGTTTTATTTTTCAAGAGAATATGATTTCTTCAGAAGGCACAGTGTTATCAGAGTGCTGGAAGGGCACTTGGAGCTGTAGTCATTAAGATGAAGGTCTGTCCTGAGTTAATCTTCGACACATTTACTAAACTGTATGACTCAATGATTGGCTCTGTGCTGTTTTATGCTGTTTGGAGGTTTGAAGATGCTCCAGAATGTAATACAGTCCAAAGCAGGGCTATGAGATATTTCCTTAGAATACAAAGGTTCACCTCTAGGACGGCGATAGAGGCTGGGAGCCCTGTGTGGTCAAACAAAGAGAAGAAGTCTTAAGACTGTGGAACCGCCTTACGTTTATCAGAGGAAAGTGTTGAACTGGGACAGAGCTCACAGACGCCCTTGGTCTAAAGAGGTCCTGGAGATATTTAACAGCAAATATGGGACCATTGTTTGTCAATAATTTACAGTGTAAGATCATTAATATTCAAAAGACACTATTTGACACCTATAAGGAGCAGTGGAAATCACATGTGCTGCCCAAATAAAGAAGTTATATACAGTTTAAGGAGTGTTCCGCAAACGGGCCTCATGTGAAATATAATTTCAAAAGAAGACAGAGGTCTCAACTCAGCAGGAGTGAGGTGGAAATGAGGCCTTTTAAAGAAATCCTAGTATGTGATTTATGTTTGATAAAGAATGAATTCCATTTCATGTTTTATTGTCCACTGTATAGTGATTTAAAGACTGGTTTGTATGACATAATCCAACGGAAAAATCCAGATTTATTTTGGCTGCTGGAAGGATGAAATTATGTACTGGTTATTTGAAAATGAAATGTTCAGTGTGTCAACTTTTGTGGAGAAGGCCTAGACATTAAGGCAAAAAAACAAAACAAAAAAACAACTAAAACATCTATAAATGTTTGTGTAAATATCTATGTACATGCCAAGACAATTTTTTTTAGATTTTTCATTGTTTTGTGTTGCACCTTAAGGCCGAGACAAGTTGCGAACAATGGCAATAAATAAACCATTTCTGATTCGGATTCAAAAGTCTTTATATCCAGAGTTATATCCATAACATGAATTAGCTATATCTTCTTCTGTTCTGATATTTTGCTTATACGGACATCTTTCTTTACTTAATGCCAACAGTATCATACAAGCCCATGACACTCATAGAAACTTTCATTAATTCATTCATTCATCTAACAACATAGAGTGCTATTTTGTGTGATGAAGTTAGGTTATCTAAACAAATCAGCATCTACCTCGGGTATGGAGCTCAGTAGGATCGGCTTTTCCCGTCTTGTGGAAGACTGGGGTCCAAAGCCCCACTTTGTATGTGTGAATATATATTTTTTTTTTTAACTTTTGTGTTACCCACTAAATATTGAAGTCTGCTTGCCCATCTATAAAAGTCACTGCACGCGACTAATATAAGGATCAGCCCTTTACAATTATGTACTGAACAAGATTTTGACTTATCATATCAAAGGATTTGTAGATATCTAATTCTAAGCCTGATTTATTGGAAATTTGAACATTTAGACAATTTTTCAGTCAGATCTAATTTACTCAAATACTAAAGTTAAATATTTTCTGCTTTTTGTTTTTGCATCTAACATGTCAACAAATTGAAGCAAGTATTATAAACCTAGTTCTGTCCATGTTGCAGATTCATATAATTTCACACATAAAATGTATATATGAAAACATTACATTATGAAAAACTTGCTATACATTTTTACTTACATTCATTCAAGTAAACTACAGAAGAAGTTTCAAATTGATCTCTAATATGATTTTATGTCCTGTTCATTCCTCACAAGAATTTGTTTTAGTAAGTTATAAGTAATTTTACTTTTGAAGACTTCTTACGGTATTATGTTCCTCAACTATTTGCTCCAAATACATCTGTGTTGTATCGCCAGCTTTATTACGGATTTCATTGAGAAAACCAAAGCTCTGCACCACAAGCCTGAAGAATGTGCCGTTCATAACATCAGAATGAATGAAGAAACCTTTCTCCAGCTCTGATTAAAACCAGTCGTGTCCCGGTCAGGCTGCGATTGGTCAGGAACGTATGGGAGGGGGAGGGGCTTCAGATTCGACTTTCCTAATGAGACAAACTCTACCCATGAATCGACCCACTTTCTCCTCCTCCCTTTTTAGGAACCAAAACATAATTCATGAAACCCTAGAAGCTCTTTTCCAAGCTCCGAGGGGGAAAGGGGGCGACTTTGATGGAAACCAGGGAGCACACTTGACTTGAAAAAAAAGGGGTTGGTAGTTTGTTTAGGCATGGTTTTTAGCGCAAAGACAGTGACTAATTGAAGTTATAGGCTTGGGTCAAAAGAGGGAGAGGTGGGTTGAGGGGGAGAGGAGGCTGATAGATGGGCAGCGGCGTTTAGATTGACCTTGGCCAGATAAGATGCTTTGCTGCAGGAACACGGCTAATGCATGTCGGGAAGTGTGTGGACAATGTCAATCTCTGGCTTTCGTTTATGTTGCGTCGCTTATGACGAATCGAGGGATAGGACATTAAAGAGGAGGATGTGATGTTTGGGGCAAAAATGTATATATGTCAAAGGAAAATTTCAGTCAAAACGTTGCAGAAATGGTCCCTACCATTTAGAGTTATCGAGAGGGGACATTTTTGGAACCAGAGAGAACCAAAGCACAATATCCAATCAATATGAATTGAATATAATAGATTTAACAGAATATTTAAAGTTGCTGTCAATGTGTAGTTAAAAAAGGGTTAACAAAGGCTCTATAAAGTGATTTGAAACAATCTTGATTAAAACCCCCCTTAAAGGAGACATATTATGCATTATGGTATTTGTATGCACCCCGACTTGATAATGTAAGCATACAGTAATGTGATCTGAGGCAGAAACGCTCAGAACGAATCTGGTGGTGATTCACGGAACAGCATAGGAGACCTCCGGATCTCTAACTTTAACATCACAAATCTGGGACAGTCTTTTTGAGGCTCAGAGGAAGAGGACTTATTAAACAAGCTTCATCAAACAAGCGTGAATAAAAACAACTCTATGTTTTGATGAGGGAACAATTTTAGGACATGGTTAAAACAGTGTAAAAGAAAAAAACATGTCAAAAATGTTGATTTATACATTGATTTTCAGTAAGATTGAAGAAGAAGAAGAAAATTCAAAACTCCTTAAGGTATTTAAATCTGGCTCTATCAAATTTTTAGTTATAATGCCATTTTTCACATAGAATGCCTTATTTAAACATTACATGATTTGATTGATTTTGATTGAAGTAAACAACAGGAAGTTCCAAATTGCTATCTCTAAATGCAAGCTTTTTTCTATTCAGTGGCAAGTGTTTGCATTTTAGATTACTATTCCAGGGAAACAGGAACAATGTGTCAATTGAGATTATACATTTGCATATCCATCCAACTCGTACTTCTTCATGCAACAGTCGCTCAGTCTGTTTATGAACTCCTGAGAGTTGCTGACACAGTCTTCACAGCAGTGTATGTTTTAAAAGAAATTAAATTAATTTTATTTTTGTAATGCCCGAATTTGCAACAACAGTTGAAAAAATCAGAAGCTGATTAAACAATGTTTACAGGAATTAAGCAAATGGAGCATCCTCTGTCCTTAGACCGTCCTTCTCTGCAAAGAAAACTACAAAAACACTATAGGAAAAAGGAAAAACCTTGAGGAGAACCACAGTAGGAGAGATCCTACTCCTACGGACAGACAGGCTGCAGATGGTCCAGGACAGATATCCATTTGCAGATAGACTGGAGCTAGAACCAGAGGGTGGCTCATACAGTGGCTATAAAGGGGGTCGGGACCCGTCAGGGGGTGGTGAGGCATCAGCTGGGGGCTGTTAGATGACTTGGAAGATGTTGATTGAATAATTATGACAGTATTAAAGGTATTTTGTAATCAAAATTATTATTAGTGAAATGATGTCAAATTATTTATTTATTCATCATTAATTATACAGCAGAAAGGCGATGTGAGAAACTCTTTTTTGTGCATACCCTGCTAAATACAAAATACAGATTTTACAAACAGGATATCCAGATAATATTCCAATAAAACAATCAATAAAATGAACAAATCCATAAAAACACACTGACATGTAGACTATGGGATAAAATCGCTCAAAGCAAGAGCACTGGCATTGTGGGTAATCCTTAACCAGGGCTTTGAATCTGATTTGAAATTCTATACAATTTGAAATGATCCTAGACGACAATTTCATGTGCAGTGGGGGTCCTGGATCGGTTGCATGGTAATTTTGGGGGTCCCAGGCTGAAAAGTTTGGGAACCCCTGGTCTTGTAAAGGGAGAGTTCATCCAGGCAGTTGAGGAGCTGCAGGATATAAAGGTCACGGTCGTGAGATGGGACATCGCCACAGGAGCAGCGTCAGAAGTGTCTGAAACATAAGCCCTCTCCGAGTGGAGAGGAAGGAGGAGAAAAACATGTGAACAGCAATGAAGAAAAGTACTGAATATTGTAAATCTGTCATCAACTTTAACAGCAGCGAAACGCCCCTGCTGTGAAGGCGTCTGTTTCCTGTTTCCTTATTCATCCTTTTGTTCTCTAAATAAACATTGCTTTTTACACATATAAGTTTCTGCAGTTCATAATTTTTAGCTTTCAGACCCAATTTATCGACCAGGCCTAACCGAAACAAGAGTCCAAGTATGTTTTTGATGAAGAAACATTTTTAAAAATATGTTTAAAGAGTCAAAGATGCTAATTCAGCATAGCAAGTCGACCTTTAAAGGACAGATATTTGACATTTTTAAGCATTTATAACATTTGTCCCTCGTCAAAAAAATATCTGGAGTTGTATTTAGCTTTATATTTCATCTAACTTTCATTAAAGAGCCTGAACATGTTTTCAAGTTGAGCACAATTTGTGTTGCTTCAGTACAGCTATATTCTAAATGCAGTTGTTCTCTTTCTGATTATAGAGCATTTCATTTTCCCAAAAAATGGAAGTGCACTGTTAGCACGCTAATTGAATTCAAACCAGGTTTCAAGTGTTTTGTGAGGTTCAGATGAAGAGGAAATGTGCATGTTCATTTGATGAAGGAATAATGTTATAACATGATTAGAAGCTCACAACGGCAATACAAAAGAACAATACAAATAGTGTGTCCTTGTGGCTACTATCTACATAGCAGCAAGAAGTAATAACTTGACATAACATAGCATTGTAAAACCTTGAGTAACTTGCTGTAAGCCAATGAAAACATTAATAAGATGAGTTTTATTACCCTCAAGTTGTTAAGTAGCTACTTGTTGGATGATGACTCACAAAGTCAGCAAAACACTGGCCCCTTTCTGTAGAATTACTGCATGTACAACAAAGATAAGTGAGTTATCTTAATGTTATGAATAGAATGTAATCTGTCAGCTAATTTGACGGGTGTGTGGTGGCCTCGTCAGCTCCTCGGGCAGCATTTTGTGGGGTTACAACTTGTTTGACATGCCAAAAAGTTAAGACAATTATTTCAAATCGTTCTTGGAAAGTAAACAATTGCTTCAATACATTTCTTTGTTAGAAAACTGCCTTAACACTCACTAATTGAAAATGTACAGGTCTAATCAAAATCAAAATCTTGTTAAGTACCGAATTGTGAAGTTTGGTGCGTGTAAGTGTTACTTTAAGAGTTGATCTTGATGTCTTTGTGGGATTAAATTGCATTTGGAGAATATGAAGTGGAAAATCCTTGGGTAAAATCTGTGTTTACAACCTGAAAAGAACTCATCAAAACATATGACCTTAACAAAGATGTTAAAATCTTATGATAAGAGTTTTGCACCTAACAGCACAGATTTGAGATTTAAAGTCTGGATAACAAAAGTTAAAATGGTTATCTACCAGACTGTAAAAGAAAATCACATGAAAAGCTTTGATATGTTGAAAGAATTGGGACATATATAGGTATTTACAAATATGGAGTAAAATATGGAGTATATACAAGAAAGAAAACAGAGAAACGACCATTGTAAGCCTTTAATTAAATATTTATCAAGGCTTATGAATCAGAACTTTCAAGGAAAATAATATCTAATGTATATAAAAGTTTTAACTATTTGGACAGCCACGCCATTAATTACAGTAAAATTAATGGGAAAGAGAGGGTAATTTTGTTTTGTCTGGGAAAGTGTATGTACCACAAAATCACATGTTTGGAGGGAATTCTGTTGAAAAAATGTGACAAGTTTTTTCATAACATTATGTCAAATGTCCATTTTCACAAAGAAATTCAAACTGTTGGAGAAACTGTAGCAGCCAGGAGGAAAACCATTACCATGTTTTTGGGAGTGTGTTGCTCAGACGTATTGGACTGAGAACAATAAAGCGCTGAAGACATCACCATCCCACTGGACTTCAGAACTATGTACTTAGGACTTGAAACTCCTGCCATGGATACAATCACACTCTATCTTTGGAGCATGATCCTGGAGAAAAAGCCCCTCACACAAAAATGGATGACACAACATGTACCGAAGAACTGGTCTGAAATTATTATGGACATTAATAAATAATAGAAAAAAATTACTTTAAAACTCAATCCGAAAATAGATGGGACATATATGCCGGACTAAATTACTATTTTGATGTCTTTGTGTGAATTCTATGTTTTCTCTCTGTGTCATAGTTCTGTTTTATATGTTAAAAAACATTTTAAAAAAAAACTCACAAAAAGCAAATGGATTCAATGAAATAAAACCATTCAAAAGTGCATTTGTTGAGAGAGCAAACTAAAAAAAAGTAGGTTAAATAGGTGATAGGTGGCACTTTAACTCAATGTAATGAATAGCCTGTAACCTTTCTTTCATGGTAACAGTTACACTTGTTGAGGTGAAACCAGGACACACACACACACACACACACACACACACACACATACACACACACACACACACACACACATACACACACACACACACACACACACACACACACACACATGCACATACACACACACACACATACACACACACACACACACACACACACATACACACACACACACACACACACACACACACACACACATGCACATACACACACACACACACACACACACACACACACACATGCACAAGGCGTGTGAAGTCTCCACTCGTTCTGAATGACAGCCTGACGCCTGTTTGTCTATGAAAGTGTCGCACACATTGTCTTCTCCAAATGTCCGTCCCTGGTGCACAATAGCGGTTGGTTAACATTTCCTAGCTCAGCCCCTGTCATTTGGTTGGCGGCGGTTGGTGATGGCTTTGTGGTGAGATGAGTAAGTGTATTTGTCGTAGGGATAATGTTACGGAGAACCATGCAGGAGAAGGCAGAGACGGTGAATCATAAATAACCGATACGAGACGAGTCGCAGCAGCCACATAGTCTATGAGGAAACTGTGTCGTTATTTACACAGAAACAAGTGCAGGCTGGTGGGACAATGAGGCGACACAAGAACAGTTGGGTGACTCGGAGGTAAAATAATGCATAGTAGGAAAGCTGTGTTACACCTGTCTATGTCGTATACTGAAGATTAAGACAATATTGGAATTGTTGTTTTGAATCTCTAGCATAAGGCATGGCTATTCAACATCAGGCCTGAGGGCCAAATCAGGCCCATCAAGTGATTTAATCTGGCTCAAGACCCATCTTCCAAATATCAAACAATAAAACTAAACATTTTGTTTACTGGTTTCATTCTGGATTAACACTAGTTTTGACCTGGTTTGGTCTCGGTTTAGTCCTTTTTAATTCCACTTTAGACCTGTTTTGATTCTGGGTTTGTTACCTGGTTGTTACTAATCTCATTCTGAACCAGAATTAAACTAGGACTTTTTTGCAAAGCAATGTTGATAAAACATGTATTATTCCTCACAAGATCTATCTATCTGTGGTTATGTTATTGCATTAACTAATTTGTAAACGGTCTTATTTTGTGTGACCCAGAGGCCTTGAATCTGGCCCTCGGGAAAATTATGTTGAATAGTACTGGCATAAGATTAAGATCCATGTAATTTACTCTCTAGCGCCCCCTACCCATTGTGTGAAAAACTACATTGTCTGATTTGTTTGAAACTCATGATTTATATTCTCCTCAAGACGCCATGAAAAAAGTGCATTGCAGATATTGTGTATTTTCACAATTGGCCAGCAGAGGCGCAATGAATGCCTTCACTTCTTCTTCCACTTATATTTTGATGGGACATTTCCTCTCGTGCTGCATTAGAATTATTATTCTTTAGACTTTATTCTTTAGGCGTTATTCTTTAGACTTAATTCTTTTGACTTTATTCTTTAGACTTTATTCTTTCTGCCACAACTCGAGCGGGAGAGGGGGAGAGAGAGGGAGGGAGAGAGAGAGAGGGAGGGTTTCCATTCTGTAGCCCAGGTCATTTTGTAGTCTCACTCCATTTCTGTAGTTCCTCCTCTTTATTTTCCTGCCTCTGGACAGGCGGGAAGGCGGTCGCGCGGGAAGGCGGTCGCGCGGGAGGCGAGAGCCATCATCGCCGCTACTGCGGCTTTAATTTATATTGTTATTGGCCATTAAACATGCTTTTGAGTTACTTTAGTTTGGCATCTCATGTTTTAGAACTAAAAAAATATATATTTATAACATTGGGAACCATGGCTATTTCCAACACTGCAAACTGTGTTATTTCCCCTTGCAGCCAGTAGTTGGCACCACCACTCAACAGTTTAAGATACAGATTTCATAGAACAAGCTTTTGGTTTACTTCCCTCTGAGGGGATGATTTATGGACTTAAAAACAGCAGAGAAGATTCTCAGAGCCACGTCAGAGCTACTTCTAATATCAAAGCAACGTCAGTTGAGCAAGAGCTCTGTTTGGATAATATGAAACTATAGCATCTTTGATGTAGGATGGGGCCATGTCATTTATGGTTTTGGATCAGAACCAACAGCAGGTTCTGATCCAAAGACCTCAGTGAGGGAGGGGGAGTGTACGGTGTGATCAGATTGCTGATGTACAAAGGGACCTGACCATGCAAAGCTCTAAAAGTCAGGACTAAAATTTTAAACTGTATCCGGTAGGAGACCGGCAGCCAATGAAGGGATTTGAGAATGGGTGAAATGTGGGCCCTTGTATTTGTGCGAGATCTTCGCTGCAGAGTTCTGGACCAGCTGCAGACGAGAGATCTCCTTCTTGTTTAGACAGGAAAACAAACTATTACAAGTGTGAAGAGACAAAAGCATGGATTATGAGTTCTAGATAATTTTGAGACACCATTTTCCTGAGTTTAGAGATTTTCCTCAACTGAAAGAGACAGTTCCCAGTCAACTGCTTGGAGTGGTGCTCTGAAGACATGTCTTTGTCAAAGATAACCCTCAAGTTTCTAAGACTTGGTTTAGCAGACTGGCCTAGATCACCCAAATACTGGTTTATCTCTAGAATGTCATCATCAGGGGCAATAATCAGTATTTCCGTTGTGCCTATAATATTCAGTTGCAGAGAGTTTTTATTCAGCCATTGTTTTATGGGCACTAAACAACTGACTAAGGAGTTCAGCTTCTGGATCTCAGAAGGCTTAAACTAACAATATAGCTGAATATCGTCAGCGAACAGGTAGTAGGAGACATCACTAAACTTTAATGATCTTTCCTAGGGGGATTATATAAAGCGATTAATCGATTAATCCACGAATTATACACACTATTTACGCATCATATACACAGAAGTGAAAGTTTGATTGCTCCTCAAACAATCCGGAGCCTCGAACCGCTCACTTTTCTGTATTTCGTGGATTAAAAGCCCTCCTCACTCTCTAGCTCCAGCCTGTTAGGTGTTACCTGGGGGCCAGAATGGGTGACATCGAAGGAAATCTTAGGATCTTAAAGCAGAGTAGGGACCATTTTCGTCGAGTGGTGTTCTACGCAGGCGGTAACGACGCCCGGTGGAGACAATCAGAGGTGCTCAAAGTTCAAGTAGCCGCGGTGTGTGACCTAGCGAAGTCGATGTCAGACACCGTAATATTTTCTGGTCCCCTGCCCAATCGGATCAATGCTGAATTGTACAGCCGTCTTTCAGCATTCAACAACTGGTTATCTAGATGGTGCCCTCAAAACAACGTAGTCTTTATTGATAACTGGAGTGCGTTTTGGGGAAAGCCCGGGCTCATACGCAGGGATGGCATCCATCCGACTTCGGAGGGTACATCCCTATTAGTTCGGAATTTGACCGATAGTCTTAGTCGTGTTAAGTGACCATCTAGGGATGAGCCCCAGGTGCAGAGCAGCAGTTCAAGACGCTCCTCTGTCGCTGAACTCTCGCCCGTTCTGTTACATGTGAAGTGTTCAGATTCAAGACAGATAGAGACTGTGTGTGTCCCTCGTGTCCCTCGTGTTCCTCGTACAAATAATGCCAAAAAGTCACATCTCAGAAAAAATATTTCAGGCGTCAGACCAAATAACTTATGGAAAATAACAATCACAAATGACACAAATATACAAATGAATAAACACGTAAAATGTGGACTGCTAAACATTAGAGCAATTTCCTCCAAATCGCTCTTAGTTAATGAATTAATTAGTGACTATAACATAGATCTTCTAGCTCTAACTGAAACGTGGCTTCAACAAGACGACTACGTCAGACTAAATGAGTCCACCCCACCCACCCATGTTAACTTTCAGACCGCCAGGAGCACAGGCCGAGGTGGTGGTGTGGCAGTGATCTCACACTCATGCCTACTCATGAGCCCTAAAACTAACAATGCATTTCACTCATTTGAAAGCCTTATGCTGTCAATCACATGTCCAAATATGAAAAACTAAAAAGGAGTTTTGTTCATAGTTATCTACCGACCTCCTGGTCCCTACTCGGTTTTTAACAGAGTTTTCTGACTTTATATCAAATTTAGTGCTAGCCTGGGATAAAATAGTTATAGCTGGAGACTTTAATATCCACGTGAACGTGAGTGATGACGCTCTCAGTAATGCCTTCAGCGCCTTGTTAGACAGCATTGGTTTCACTCAGAATGTAAATAAACCGACTCACACTCACAAGAACACTCTGGATCTTGTCCTAACGTATGGAACAGAGATTAGTGACCTCATTGTCTTCCCTCAAAACCCTATATTGTCAGATCATTTCCTAATTACCTTTCAGTTTATTCTTAAAGATCATCCAGCCCCACAAAATAAAGTTATAATGAAAAGGACAATATCTGAAAAATCTACCTCAAAATTCAAAGAAATAATAGAGCCAATATTCAGTGACATGTCATGTGATCATGTCATGTGATCCTGCTGAGAATAGTTTTAGTCCCAGTTTAAGTGATCAATTTGTCGACTTGACCATGAATTCTCTGAAGTCTGCTCTTGATGTTGCAGCGCCGTTAAAACAGAAGGTCATTAGGCCAAAGCGCTCCTCCCCATGGTACAAACGAAGAACTGCGTTCACATAAACAAAGAGTTAGAAAGTTAGAGGGATTATTTCGTCGCTCTCACACAGAAGAATCCCTAAAAGCATGGAAAAGTTGCCTGTTGTCCTATAAGCAGGCTTTGCGTAAGCCCCAAATCAGATATTATTCAAATCTAATAGAAGTCAACAAAAGTAACACTAAATTTCTTTTCAGCACTGTAGCCAGGCTAACAAACTGTCACAGCGCAGTAGAGCCCTCAATCCCAGCTTCTCTCAGCTCTTTTTTAACAATAAAATAAAAACATCAGAGATAAATTAGATGAAATTACCCCCGCTATTAGCCCTGAACTAGCCCAAGCTGTAAATCTAACGTCCCATATAAATCCACCTGTAAATTTAGAAAGGTTCACAGCTGTTGATCAAGCAGAGATAACTTCAGCCATTATGTCCTCTAAAAGCTCAACTTGTGTCCTAGACCCCATTCCAAGCAGACTCCTCAAAGACATTCTCCCCCTAATTATAGACCCTATTCTTAATATAATAAATACTTCACTCGAAAGTGGCTATGTTCCACAGTCCTTCAAACATGCAGTCATTAAACCTCTTCTGAAAAAGCCTAATCTAGATCCCGACCTATTGGTAAACTACACCTATTTCAAATCTTCCCTTTGTCTCTAAAATCCTTGAAAAGTTGTAGTAAAACAGCTTTGTCGCCACCTGCAGGACAATAACTTATTTGAAGTTTTCCAGTCAGGGTTCAGAGCCCACCACAGCACTGAAACTGCACTAGTTAAAGTCACAAACAATTTGTCATTAGCCGCTGACGATGGACTGGTCTCAATCCTGGTTCTGTTGGACCTGAGCGCAGCGTTTGACACCATTGACCACAACATTCTACTGCAGAGGTTAGAATGTGATGTAGGTGTTGGAGGAACAGTCCTCAGCTGGTTTAAATCCTATCTATCTGATAGGTACCAATTTGTTAATGTAAACCAGAGCTCCTCACCAAGCTCTAAAGTAATTTACGGTGTGCCACAGGGTTCGGTACTCGGTCCAATTCTGTTTACTCTTTATATGCTACCATTAGGCAACATTATCAGAAAGCATGACATTAACTTCCACTGCTATGCAGATGACACTCAGCTAAATTTATCAATGAAACCTGATCAGAGCGATCAAGTAGACAGACTTGCTTGTGTGAAGGAGATAAAAACCTGGATGACACTAAACTACCTGCTTCTTAACCCTGAAAAAACCGAGGTCATTGTGCTTGGCCCTAAGCATCTACGAGACGCTCTATCTGAGCAGATAGTCACACTGGAGGCTACAATGTTAGTGTAGCCTCCAGTTCTACTGTAAGAAACCTTGGAGTCTTATTTGACCAGGAGCTCTCATTTAAAGCTCATATAAATCAAGCTTGTAAAACAGCCTATTTCCATTTGCGCAAAATCGCCAAAATCAGAAGAATCCTGCCTAAAAGTGATGCTGAAAAACGTATCCATGCATTTGTAACAACTAGATTAGACTACTGTAACTCCCTGCTTGCAGCGTGTCCTAAAAGCTCCATAAAAAGCTTTCAACTGGTTCAAAATGCAGCAGCAAGATTACTAACAGCAACAAAAAGAAGAGAGCACATTACGCCAGTGCTGAAGTCTCTTCACTGGCTCCCCGTCGAGTTTAGAATCAAATTTAAAATTCTACTCCTGACCTACAATGCAATAAATGACATGGCCCCATCCTACCTCAAAGATGCTATAGAACCATATCATCCAAACAGAGCTCTTCGCTCTCAGAATGCTGGCCTTCTGGTGGTCAGAAGAGTCTCTAAAAGTACTGTAGGAGGTAGAGCGTTTAGCTACCAAGCGCCTGTGTTATGAATCAGCTCCCGACCCATGTTAAATATGCTGACACAGTCTCTTCATTTAAGTCCAGGCTTAAAACATTCCTCTTTGAAATCGCTTATGGTCAGACTAGTTTTGAACAGAAATATAAATCCACAGCTTTAGCTACGCTGCCCTAGGAGCAACTATGCTGGGGGAAGTATGGCAGCTTGAGCACTATCCTCTTCTTCTAACTAGTTATTCTTTCAAAAATATTATTTTTTTAATTCCACTTGCAAACTGTTCACCGCCTTCTTTTTCTTTTTCTCACTCCTGAGGACCTGTGGACCCAGATGCCCCTCTCCTGGTGAAGTGATCCCTGCCCCGTGTGGACGGTCCCTCATCTGCCTGAAGAGTGGGTCCAGCTCGACTAAGACGGTCCCTCATCTGCCTGAAGAGTGGGTCCAGTTCCAGTCTCCCTCGCATCCGTCTGTCCGTCTGTGAGAGTCGGATCGGTTGTTGTGATTTTGGACCTTACAAAAATAAATTGAATTGAATTAAATTGAATTGAAAAGCAAAAATAAGACAGGACCCAAAATGGAGCCCTGAGGAACTCCACACAACAAATCAGCTGAATCAGACATTATTTGGTTTGTAGCAACACTAAAACTCTGACAGGATAAATATGAGGAAAACCAAAGAAGAACTGACCCTGATACTGAACTAGTGCAAATTCAGCTAAATCCTACTCCAGGTATTTTATTTGATGAGGGTACTATGTTAGAACATGGTTATGTGCCCTTTAAAATAAGGTTACTTAGTATATCATTTTTAAGCACTAGTTGTATATTTATAAGAACTTGGACAATTACTATTATTTGTAGATTACTTTATAATACCTAATAAATATTAATAAACTATTGAATCAAAACATGTGTGTGTGTGCTAAAAAATTGTTTCAATAACCAAGTAATAAATGCTACCAAGTGAGGTAGTGCTGATAAACTAGTGCTATAACTAATGGTGCATTCAGTTGGACTGAAAAAACAGTTAAAGCTAGTGGCCAAAACATTCATGCAACAGTTTGCCAAAGGGTTTGTGAGAGCTAGGAACAAGTTTGATGTTTTTTACGGTTTGAAAATCAGGTCCTCCTGCTGTAATAAACAAATATTGGTCAAGGTGTATGATGTAATAACATTACAGGTGGAACAGGGATTTTTTTTTTGATACAATCAACTTTTCTATCACACTCATCTGAACTGCCAGAGATGAAAACAGTAACCAGACTGATATTGATCTGTATAAAAATTACTTTTTTTTTTTTTTTTTTAGTGCTTTGACCTCTGGAGAGGGAACCTGTTTAAATATTTAAGATTGCTCAAACGTACAAGAATGAAACAAAACACATATCCAGGTATGTTTCTAATGAGGAAACAATAATTAAAAGTTTAACAAGGGTCAATTTGACAAGACCTTTAAACATGGCATCTCACTTTACATGTGTCTGTCTATTAAAGACCCAAACTCAGAAGTGCTACTTTTGTGGTGCTTAAGTGTAACTGGAGCTGCACTCTCTGTGCAGAGTGTGGCTGTGTGACAAAAGCAGGATTAGCGCTCACATGAACACAAAACTAACAGGGCTGCAGGTCACCATGGACAGAGCCAAAGCAGGTCAGGCTCGCAACAACAAACAAACGCAATACGCACCATTCCCCGGTGTGGTCTCAGAGTGAGTCAGACGTCCTAAAGAGCTCTAAACAGTAGAGGGCCAAGAGCGCAGCCCTGGGGACCGAGGGCTTTAGAGTTTGACAATGGTAATGGTTATGTCAAGGGTCATGCGTCTCTGGGTGATTTCACACCTTCACAAATAAAACCCAGAACTGAGCTTGGACCAAAACCAGGACTAGAATGGACCATGGCTCTGGGCAAGTAACGCCATTCAAACATACTAAACGTTTTCTTTTAAAATAAATCTAAATTGTATCTGAGTTTTACTTTTTAATCATGAGGCCAAGCTCAACAATTTCCAAAAAGAGATTTAGTAACTCCAACTTTGTGGCGCTGTGAGACATGGCTAAGTGGGAGTAAACAGGAAACTACTTCTGGTTTATCCTCATTTTTTTCTGAATTTATTTCACTTCTCTGCACCTCTACTTAAGTAGGCTTGTACAGTTCACTTAAGTCAATGGAGACTTTTGCTCCATTCCAGAACACACTCGAAACCTCAAGTCCTCATCAAGCCTACACTCAGTCCTGATGAATATTTAGACTGTGGATGTCAAAGTTGAGCTATATACTTTTTATGTATATATTGTACAGTGTCCTATGTAAACCTACAAGTGACAAAAGCTGTTGACACAATGTAATTAATGATCATTTGTGTTTCTTGCACTTCTCCCAGATATGATTTTCTTTTTCTCACATTTGTGTCTTGTGCATTACTTAATGTTTTGTTCTTCGATTATATTCAGTTAAAAGTACAAATCAGACAAATCACACACATTAACACTACACTGTGCAAATCAGACAAATCACACTCATTTACACAACACTGAATACATATTTGAACTGATCTTGGGTGAAGAACCGGGCGATGGACAAAGACTCCAGTAAAAGCTGAGAGGATCCAGGCCCAGACAGTGGAATTAACAGATTGTGAAAAGCCCCGCGCCTGAAGGCTGTTCTCGGAGCTTCTGTCAGTTATAATGGGCCATTAGCGCTCCGTGAGGCTCTAGTTTCTGATGTGGATTAAAGTCTTAGAGTGGGGAGATAGGAGAGGGGCCGGGCACATCACAAAGGGCCCCAGGTGAAAGGAGACGTGGGGTTAAAGGGAGGGAGGAGGAGCTACTTGCAGGTATATGGTAAGATTCAGCAAAAAGCACATGTTTAAACCACTATCATAATAAAAAATAGAGTTTTGGGTTTTCAGACTGAAGGGATTTCTCAACATCAAAAGTGAGACTTAACCAGACTAGGTTTGAAACTAAACTTGGACTAGATCAGGACCAAAATCAGGAGTAAAATGGGTTGAATTTAGGACCAAATAAGTGTGAACATACCTTAAGTCTAGCAGTGTTTTGAAAAGCCAAATCTATTATACAATGCTATCCATCGCTTCTTGAGCAAAAAAAATAGTATTACAGTATTAATATTATATGTAGAAGATGGTATCAAACAAAAAAGAACTCTTCACATTATATAAATCATAGGTTAGGGTTCCCTGTTAAATGTCCAAATACAGATTTGTTGACCCAGTTTATGGTTTGTACCTCTGTAATTACTAGGCCTAGACGCATGTACAATGTCCTCTGTGTTAAATAAATAACCCCTATAACAAATGAGGATGAATGAGGGGTTACACCAACCACTATTACAAAGTATTGGACTTAATATGATTGTTGTCAGTTCAACAATGCAATATACATTGAAATATATAATATCCAAAGAAAAGTTGCCACAGAAATAAAGGGGCTTTACTATTTGGTAGGACCGCCTTTAGCTTTGATTACAGCACACATTCACTGTGTCATAGTTTCAATTAGCTTCTGCAATATTAAATTGTTTCCATCCAGTGTTGCATTAGTTTTCACCAGTTGATCTTGTATTGCTGATGTGAGAGTGACCACTGCACAAAGCCCTCTCCAGCTCGTCCCAAACACTCTCACTGTGGCTCAGATCTGCAGTAGATTAGTTTCTGCTTCTTCTTAGATGATTTGACCCTTCTCAAACACACTGACATATTTTCTATGACCACGGGATTTGTCTTTCAACATGGTTGTTTCAGAAATGAGAAGTCGCTCACTTCATCAGTTGGGTGTAAATACTGTGTTGCAGCTGAAAGATCATCGCCCATGCAGCTATTGCTAGTTTACTTATAAATATTAGCCTAATTGCAGACAGTTTTAATGAGATTAATTTCCAACTGTCCGGGTGTATATTTTAGGATCAGACAGGCACTCCCCCGCACACGAAATCCATGCTCTTGAAAGGTGTGAGAGCTGGTCCGGTGCAGATGTAGAAGTAAATGTTTGCAAAAGTTTGTTGTGACGTATCAACCCTTTTCATTTTCAATTGAACAACGGAGAAGCAACAGCATGTGTGACCTCTTTAAAACGGCGGTGACAACAAATACGTCACATAACTGCTGCGTTACGGTGAGCAGGGTGGCCTCTCCACAGATCTAACCTGTAACTTGGCCTGGTGGTGCCACAAGCTTGTCTCCATGGAGATAGAGTTAATGCCATGCTGCGTAACATTTCAGGGAAAGCAATAGCGTATAGAGACAAGCAGGTGGCTGACTCTCCACTAGAAAAGTTACACAGTGCTTCTTTAAATGACTTGTTGCGATGAGAATAACTTGGCAAATTTGTGGAGCCAATACCTTGCAAAAAAAACAAAAAAAAACCAAATGTAATCCGCATGGACAAATCCTCTTCAAGAAACACGTCACTCTGAGACATGGCAATACTGTTCCATTTGTAAATTACAAACCTTTCCAATTCATCAGCCCCAAATCAAGATGAGGATGAGCTCTGTGTCTCAAACGGTTCAGTATCAAATTCTATTCCATCCTCCAAACCAATGTATAACCCCCCCAATCATCTGTCCACAGAAAGCTGGGAGCATGCCATGAAAAAGTTGCAGATTTTAGAAAAATAATTAAATTAACATTAATGGATTTGATTTGCTTCTAACTTGGCACTGTTGATATTGATATAATAAAACATATCTGAATAAAGTTTTGGTCTAGATTAGATTTGGGGTGTTTAAAATGGGGGTGTAGTCAAACACACATTGAGATTGACATGGCAAATTTGTGGACCCAATCCCTGACAAAAAAGATAAAGGTCAACATATAAGATCCGTTTTAATATATTGAACTTACTGTTGGCAAGTTTTATAGCTTTATAGGTTTTATAGCTTCAAAAGGTAACATCGGAGCATTCAATAGTTAGACAATATCAGACAGCTGAAAAATGTGCACACATAAAAGACAGGCTCTAAATAAATACAAACGGATGAAGATGGAATGTCTCACAGAGAAGCCTGAGGAGCAGCTCAGGGCTCAGCAGACAGTGTGCAGAGGACCTAATGACACGGTCTACGGCAGCACCCATCACCTGCCCCATCCTCCTCCTCCCCCTCCCTCCTCCTCCTCCCTGCTCCCTCCTCCCTCCTCATCCAGAGTGATGCTCCGTCTGCACACGTGGACTTCTGAGCAGCAAAATACATGTTTATACTCCACAGTCTCAGAACCACACCTGCCACTTTAGAGTCTGGGGGGAAATAACATTGGGTGGTGATTTTTCTTTTCTTGGCTCTCCTTATTTTCATCAGCAGAAAGTACATTTTATATTGGAGTCAAATTTATAATATAATTTATATAACACCAATCTTGTGTATAGTTCTTTGTTTCACTTAATCATTACAGTATGTGATACAAAAAGCATGGACATGCTTTTTTTTGGTCCGTGCATTTAATATTAAATTATCAAAACTGCAGAACTGATAAGCCCTTCATCTTCATAGTAACATTTCACTGTTACATGGTTTTATTTTAGAAAAGGGTCTATGTGACATTTTAATTCAATTAAATTTTTTTTGTAACGCCCAAAATCACAACAGCAGTTGTCTCGGAGGGCGACAATGAAAAACAGATTAAACAATGTCCATAGGGACGAGGGGCGATGTCCCAGGGTCTCCTGTCCTTAGACCTTCCTTCTCGGCCAGGAAAAACTACAAAAAACCTACTTGGGAAAAAGTGAAGGACAGCGCCGAGTCCCTCAGACGTGATGTGAGATGGACAGTGGAGCTGGACCCACTCAGGAGGAGAACCAGTTCTTCCAGGCAAGAACCGTTCATTTTAGAACTCTATATGTGTCCCTTGACATCTTAATAAAGAAAAATTGCAATTAAGTACAGGGTTGTGGGTGGCGATAAGGCGGTAGTAAAAACAGGACTTTTCTAAGGGATCATCTCAAAATGGGTTGAAGCTGAAAAGACGTAATTTTTTTCGTCTCTCTCTGGACCCTCTCCCCTCCTCAAAAGACGAAAGACTGGCTTCACATAAAATGTTAACGCGTTGATAAAACTATAGACCTTGCTCACCTCTAGTGAACATCTCTGAACATCCTTTGGTATGTTTATCAGTAGAAGTTATGAATTCTCCAAATAATGTCACCTGTTGCGCATGTTTGTTTACTCAATCCACATGGTCCACTGCGCGCCGCTCCCCACGCTGGCCACGTGCTCCCTCGCACTGGCCACTGCGCGCCGTGATCACAACGCACCGTGTGCACGGGCCGCGGTGCGCCCACCGCCATGCTCGTTGCTGAGAGAGTTTTTTAGCATTTCAAAACAGTTACTGCCACAACGATGTATTGAAGCTTCAAAACAACAAAAAGACAAAATGTAGGTTCAACCCCCCCCCCCCCCAAGACGAAAAATATTACGTCATTTCAGCTTCAACCCATTTTGAGATGATCCCTAAGCACTTGAGCTTCAAATACAGGACATAACAATACAGGATTTCACCCTGGAGAGACTCAGACACAGAAAGCAGGAAAGATGTTTTAGCAAACTTTATTTGGCGCTCAGACCCCGGTGGAAGCGATCATGGGCACTCCATGATCTGATTGAATTAGATACCTTCCCCCCGGGCCTGGAGACTGGTGGTGGTAGATGTGGAGAGAGGGTAGAGGATGAGGGGAATGCAGAGGAGGAGGAGGGGAGGTGGTGGGTCGCAGTATGGTTTGAAGCCATCTGCCTGAGGGCTTAAATGCGACCGCCGCCTGGGCGCTGATTGGGAGCGGGGAGGAGTGACTTGAGAGCGTTGATTGGGAATGAGGAGCAGGTGAACTTACGCAGGCTTCATTAGTCAAACATGCAGAAATCAATATGTACAACTAATGATGAGGAAATACCCTTAGAAAAGAAACACTCAGGACATTAAATAATTATCTCGCATCAGCAAAAGACAGAACGAGTTGGAAATATCAGTTTGGTGACCAGGGTTCTGAACGGACCTGATGGATGAAAAATACTCCCTCTACACACTGGTGCTGGTGTCATTATCAGGTACAACACTATAAAATACAGTTTAGCAACTCCCTGGAAGCAAGAAATATGACAAATATGTATCAATGAATGCTGGGCGCTCCTCTCTCTGCTGTGCTATGAGAGTCACCTTCCATCCCTCCGTCCTGAGAGTTTCTGGCTCTACAGTCTCTATCTGAAAATGGATACACGACAGCCCTGGACCATCTGCAGAATATTAGTCCTAGTTTAGTACTTGACCGTCTACAGCAGGGGTTGGCAAACTATGGCCCGCGGGCCACATAAGGCCCGTTTGTCTTCATAATCCGGCCCGCCAAACATGCACAGTAATATTTATTATTATTATTATTAATTAATTAAATAATATATTCAATAGCCTATATTTGACAGAAAAGTGATATTTTATTTCATATTTAATTTTCAAGTTCTTAATTTTTTTACAGCAATGATCGCAGGCCGGCCCTCCGCTACTTGCCTGGATTTGAATATGAGTAATATTGAATCCTCAGAGGAAAATAATTGCCCACCCCTGGTCTACAGCCTACAGCCTGTCCGTCAGTGGGGTTCTCCTCAAGGTTTCTACTCTTCTTTGTGTTTTTTTTCTTTGCAGAGAATCTAAGGATGGGGGATGCTCTGGTACAGTTACCCATTTACTTAGTTCCTGTGGATGTAGGTTAATCTGCGTCTCTATTTTTGACCAATGACTGTTTCATTGTTAGATTTTCTAACTTTCCGCAGGTAAAATAATCAATTTTGGAAAGCCTTGGAAGGAAACAGCTGAAATATTGAAATTAATGAGGTGAATTACACGATAAAAGACTAGCCTAAACTTCCCCCAACAATTTAAAAAGGTCTTGCACAGTATTGACAAATCATCCAGCTCATGACACCAAGCTCAAGACACCGAGCTTGTGTCTGTAAAGAACAAACGTCGAAGTAAATGGACTCTGGCTGGTATTGCAGCCTTTTATCACAGATCTCCCGACTCTTGGGTGTGACCTCCTGACCTGGCCTCCATCCCGTCACACTCACCCCAGTGTGGTGTTGTTCTGCATGGGAGTGGAACCGTCAGTAGCAGCCTCTTTGTCATGAGCAAACTAAGACACTGGCTCCTCCACATCCTGCTCAGCTCTGCACCGTAAGCTCCATAATCCACCGCCTAAAGCATCATTAGAGCCTGCGAGCGTCTACACAGTCCACCACTACGGAGGGAAAGTTCTGTTGTTCAATTACGTCAGATACAACTATGTAACATTGCTGTGAAAAGAGTGATAAAAAGTATCACATATCAAATAATGAGATATAAATACTAACACTAACTATAAGAATAAGTACAACATTGCAACAGTGGTTCAGTGGGTTAAATGTTCGCCCTCAAAATAATTACACATATAAAAATAAATAAATAAATATAAATATTAAATAAATTTGGTTACACCTTGCCATATACAAATGCAAGTGTGTGATTTGTTGTCTGGTAGCCCCACATCTTCATCAGACTGCCCCGGGACAGATAAGGCTCGTATCGATCATAGAGTATCTAACACATGAATCAATAAAGTAATGGCAGTGGCTGGAGAGCCGCAGCGCGGTCAAATAGCAGCGCAGTTTCAGGGACCGCGTCATTTCACTTATAGCCTCATGGCTAACCCTAACCCTAACCTTAACCCTAACCTTACCTAACCGGCGCTAAAACGCGGTCAAATAGCGGCGCAGTTTCAGGAGCCGCGGCGCGCGGCCGGCACAAAAATAAATGGCAGTTTCGGCTGCGCGCCGCGGCTCTGCAGACACTCCCTGAAGTAATTATAAAATCCATCGTGCAAGACTACATAAAAGCCTTGTATATTCATTTAATTTATGGTTTTCAGGAAAGTAAAATAAAACATTTTACTTATCATAGATAACTGATAGGCAGTAAATGTTTTTGTTTCTGAATGGCTGAGGACAGAGCCAATAACACATGCAGATGCAACAAGGTCTGGAGAGAGAATGAGACAAGAATGAGCCTGGAAGATGAGCCTCCTCATGCTCATCTCCATAGAAGTGTTCTTCCTTTGGTTACAATATTTTAAATTATGGCCGAAAACGTATCCATCTCCTCGTAGAAGGTTCAAAAGCATGGTTTCAACTTTCTATTTTCATGGAATTCCAGAAAGTTACGTGGAGTTGCTTTAACAGAATTTGAAGTGACGTGACACAATTGTTGGTACTGCAATTTTGAGGACAGAAGCTAAATCTGCACTGTGGGTTTTACCAACAATAAGTGTTTTGAGAAAGCATTATTCTTCTATAACATCCCCAGAGACCTATTTATCACCACAAATAGATGAGCGCCATCAGGAGGAACCAGTGGACTACCAGTGGGTGGCAGCTGGCTGACGCTAGTTTACATATTAAACTACCACCTTCATGGTAAGGCTATGCTAATAAACATTATCAGCCTAATTGCAGACTTTACTTTACTGTCCAGGGGGTAAATTTTAGGATCAGACACAGAGCGCGTGCTCTTGAATGTGGGTGCTTGGTCTGTACGGGGAGCATCTGTGGAGTATGTATTCACCCTATCTAACAGCGGAGACAGGCTACAACGTACAGTGACATCTTCAAAAAACAAACATCATGTGACTAAATCAAATATTCAATATTTTGTATATTTGTTGTCAGATTTGTTGTCCAAACATAGAATAACCTGAAGTGTACAACCTGAAGTTTACTACAAGTAATAAGACGAACATTACTGTAAATATGCTGGAAAAAGTTATTGTCACGACTCATTCTATATCCATATGATGTAATTATAATTCTGGTTTAATTATCTATCCCAACCAAAAGTATATATAATTATTTCTTATTATAATCCAGGTTATATTGCTGCAGCAAAGCAAAGGGCAGAACTGACTCGTGTTGAGCTCCACACTGATGGCTCACCTGCTTTCTAAGGCCTGTCTCTGCAGTGAAGAGGACTTTGAGTTAATCCTCTCGGTCCCATTTGGGGCCCCTCAAATCCACGCACCATTACCAACAGGACAGGTATGAAAATTACCCTCACTGATGTTAGCTCTGTGCAGCTTTGCAACGACAACGTCTGATATTACAGCTTTCAGGTGAATTTTTTGGAGCAAGTATAGGATCTTCTTTTGATTTATTATTGCTTTGTTTTAGACCTGAAAGTAGAAAAAAAACGGTACCATTTTACAAGGCTTACAATTTATTGTCTCGCAGTGTTTTCAAAAGCAGAGTTTAGTGTAATCAAATGATTATTCCATTCTTTCTTGAACAAATCCCCTCAACTATACTATACATCGTTGATATGTGAAATGTTTTTTTCCAAAATCTAAAAGAAGAGTATTGTTTAACATGTGCTGGTCTTTTTGTTTTCTTTACTTACCCAAGTTCACTTAAATTATAGACTGCATTTCTCAGACCTTTCGACACAGTGCTTCACACAGTAAAAAAAAAAGACACTTCAGTATACAATAGGCTTATACAGAGAGATTTCCAGAGTCCATAGAACGTAGAGAGAGCGGGAATTTGCTTCAAAGTTGAGGCTTTGAGTTTTCCAACGTGTTGGAGGGAACATCATCAGATTCTGCCCAGAGGACCTGAGGCTCCAGTTCGAGCCTTAGGATTTACTCAGGTCAGGGTGCATGGTTGTCTGTCCATATGGGTAAAAAAACCAAGATTTTAAAGTGAACACAATACAAGGAGACAAAAGCAGGGATCATCTTCTTGAGTTATTTTTTTAGATATCTATATATAAATATGTATAGATCAAAGTTTTGAGATGTTCCGCTGCTGAAAACTTTTTTGAATGATGTTTAAGAGGCGTAGACTCATCAAAAGTCAGTCCCAAGATTCATCTCTGGGCCTATACTGCTGCTCAGCCAATTATTGCTCATTGCTCATGGCACATGCTCAAGCTGCTGCCCTGTTCATTCATCGTATTATCTTCTTGACATAAATTAACATCTATGAACTTTTGACCTTGCTACAACCATGTTCTCTTATCAATAGTTTACTCGAAGTTATATTTGGATTAATTCCTGCATGTTTGAGTTAATCCTGTATTGTCCTTCAATTGAGGCTCAAGTGCTCCTGTTTTCACCTTCCCCCTATCCCCCCCTATCAATCAACTTATTAACTTTCCTCAATTATTGTTCCACCAGGTGACATCATGAGGTGGAGGCGGATTTGTCCAGGAAGTTTACTACAATTAGGGGTTTACTGTCAGTTGTCCATAGATGAGAGCAACATATCTGCGCAAAAAGACCTGACACTACTGTTAAATTAAGATGTAATGTTAGCTAGCTAAAGTAAAAATAAGATGTTTTTCAAAACAAATAACTAGCTATCGTTTAGTTTTGGAAAAAAGCACATGGATACAAAGAAACCGGAGGCTCAAGTTCTCATTTCATCCCGAGGACCACATGAGCTCCTTTAAAGCTGGGGAACCTGACTTTTTTGTTTTTAATAAATACGTTTTGTGTTTTCCCCCAAAGAGTGTAGTATTGTAAAACATTTTATTTTATTTCTTATTCTTGTCAACCCATAAGTAAGAACTGAAAGCAGCTCTCTGATTGGCTGCGCTTGAGCTTCATTTTACTGTATGAACAAAGCAGGAAATTAATGCATGTGGATATTGGCAATGTGTCAAGGGTTTGTGCAAGCTAAAGACGAGTTGGACAGATCTAAACACTCCCATGTGAAAATCAGGCCCCACAGCTTTAAAGTTACAAAATATTTCAGCTGAGATGTTCCATTACCCACTGCCATTTATTTGATCAGAAGTGCCAATGTACATTCTTTTGCGTCAGATATGCCAGAATGTATATACTTTAGCACAGGGTAACATTCATACTCTATATGTACATGTTGACACAGATTTAGTCAAAACAAGCTCTCGTTCTCCTCTCTGAACCCTGCACATGGAACATTTTCGTGAGCGTGTCTCCGATGTTCACTGATCCACAGTCAAACACGGGTGCAAGAGCCAGCCTACAGCTCCTCTGGACTGTCCTCTCCAGGGCGCAGTTTACAGAGGAGTTTTCCACTCAATGGTCTTTACAGGAAGAAGGATTTTCATCAGTGGTGAGTGGGCAGTTTGAATTGGACCCAAGTTTTGTTGTTTCAAGGCAAGAGGGAAAGAGGAACGTTTGACATATCCTGAAATGTGGAGGACCGAGTTCATGGGAAAAAAAATCTTTGCTAATACAGTTCTAAAAAGTAAATCTACAAGAAAAAAAATCCTGGGCCCGGGGAACCATCTCCAGATCTTGGTCTCATTTTGGTCAGGATCTTAGGTCAGCTGGAGGATTTCACCTACTGGAGCCCAGGATGTCCACCTGCTTGTCTCTGTGGAGATTGTGGTGCTTTGCCTAGAATGTTCCAAAGTATGGCATTTAACATATATGCGTCATATTTCAAAGGTAGTCATCTGGACAATGTTTTAAAAGACAAATAAAGACATTTCGACTTCCATCTGAAAGTGATTGAAATTAACTTTAAGATGTGATTTTTCTGACAACTTTTGAAACTTTTCTCTACAATGTGTATCATGTATTCTCTGTTACAGGTGTTTTAAAGGAATAATAGAACTCAAGCGACTGTTAGTCCCTTTTTGAAAAGTGTGCATGCGCACCCTCACCCCCGTGCGGAAGCACACAGCAGCTCCGCTGCTACATGTGCGTTTATTTATTAGCGCAACTGATTGCATCGCATCTCTTGTCTCAGCAGATTTCCGACTCTTTTGAGCCAGCTCGAACACAGTCTTCCTCTGCCGTCCTTCAGCCTGTACACTGAAGGATCTTGCTAAACACACACCGGCATAGCAACCACGCATGCGTAGGCAGGGAAACGTGCTGCTATGCTGGGGACAAGCTGCAGGTGAGCAGTAGGACCAAAGGGATGATTGATATGTGGGAGGACTTATCGGCTGTCCACGCCACGAGGAAATGAGACACAGATTTGCCTACAACAACATCTTGTAACATAAAACATTCTTACTGTGAGTGGGCTTGCCTCAGCACCGAGCTGACCTGTAATTTGCAGAGGTGGAAAGTAACCAAGTACAAAACTAAAAGTACAGTACTATGTTTAGCTATCTGTAGTTTACTCAAGTAAAGGATACGTTTTACGTTTATTTCACTAATTGTTTTAACTTGACTGAAAAGTAAGCAGGATTTATTGTTTTTTTATTTATTTATATTTTAGCATGTTTAGCATGTTACGCTTAATGTAAATTTTTTGAGGAAGTTCTTTAATACTTATAGTTATGTAGCAAAGTTGAGTACAAACCATCCACCAGAAAAGTTACATAGTCCACCTTTTTTATCTAACATTAATCTGAACAGAAAGGTCCATTCAGTCTCCACTCTGCTTATCTGGTTATAAAAGCAATGGAAACAAAAGACTTTTGTTTCTCAGCCCGAACACAATTTCCTATATTTTACTGTAAATTTACAGCTTTAGGTCACCAGGACATGCACACGATAATTTTTCTCTAACTGATTAAATAAACATGTCCAAACAAAATATACCAAAGACAATGAAACGGACGACAATACTCCTCTGTGCTATGATCTAATTTCAGCAGAATTTATCCAACAACAGCAAACGACAAAGCCTTTATGAATGCACTTTATGGCATCAATTGGAGTGGCAGACAGGCTTTGTTTTTTCCATGCTGAGCGCCCTGTGTGCATTGTCCAGTCCAGACAATGGAGCAGTCCAGAGACTTCTATGGGGCCGGAGTGACCATGGAGTGACCACGCTGACCTGAAATGGTGCCACCACAAACCCACCGGTCAAACCCAGGGAAACTCCATGGTCTTGATTTCTACGTATGATCACGCTTGACAGTTTACACAACTCAGCTCTCCCCTCACGAGCCAAGACAAATCTAGTGCAGATACCATTAGCTATTTCCTTGTTGTGTTAATAAATGAGCCACATACAGTATGTTGATGTGTTTGAAGGGAAGCCAGTGTCCTTTGGAGCGCTTTTTAAACAGATGAGGATGTCAGCTGCAAAGGGAAGGAGAGGAAAAGTAGTGTGTGTGTGTGTGTGTGTGTGCGCATTTTTATACATTAGACAGACGTGCACAAACAATGGAAACGCCTCGCTGTTGCCATTGTTTGTGCATCTTTCTATTGAAAAAACAAAAATAAAGTTTTAGCCCAGTCGCTGTTTTGAGAGTCTCCTTTTCCTTTTCATTGGCCTCTGGGCTCTGTGTGTGCAGAAATGTCAGTAAACAGTCTGCTGTACCCAATAGATCCATAGCTGCACCGGAGAACGATAATCAGACTTATAAGTCAAACATGTTAGAATGACTGCGACTGGAGTCTAGTTGCAGCTTTCTGTGGTCCACGATTTGCAATTCGAACGTGAGTCCAGTCGTAACTGGTCCATACTAAGAGACTGAAGCGACTGCGACTGACTTCAACTAGAGGTGACTGAGATTGACTAGACATGATTGAAATTTCCAAGAAGATCAGTGTTGAGCAGTGTGTCCTCTGCCTTAGTATTAGGGCTATAGTTTGCTAGTTGTTTGATTGATCAGGACGGTCCAAAAGTCTTTTCAGCTCCAGCCATGATGTGACTAAGCACCACAATGAGAGGATTGGGGAAGAAAGAACACGCATACAGGTGTATGCCTTCCCCTGTCTTCCCCTGCCTTCCCCTGTTTGAATAGGTAACAGCAATCTAACATGGTTTAAAGTCACATAAAGTGCATATCACAGGTTTTCATGTTTTTCAGATTAAGACTACTACTAAATAAGTCCATCCATTTTCTACCGCTTGTTCCCTTTCGGGGTCGCGGGTGACTGGAGCCTATCCCAGTGACTTCGGGCCTTAGGCGGGGTACACCCTGGACAGTGGCCAACTTGTCGCAGGGCCAACAAATAAGTACTAAATAATAATAATAACAAACCTGTGTAAATTAGATGCACTTTGGACAACATAGTTGCTTGGTACAATGAAGTAGTCTAATCATAGTCCGTCATATGCACTATTAAGGATAAAAAAAATATTTTAAGTTGACTTCCAGCTTTCCAAAAATGCCTCTGCCAAGATGACGCCGTTAGCTCAGAACACTCAAACGATTACTTTGAGACATTATGAGCTGAGAGGTTTCTGCTCATGCACTCCTTAGCTGGATGTTGGCGTTACATTGGGAGTGTTAGTATTTGGCTGCTTTGGTGTCAGAAGAGTTGGTAGCTGTGAGGTGGATGGCTTTCAGATGTGCAGAGTGAATATGGTTGTGGTTGGTGTACTACTGGAAAAGGTTGTCCGACCGTACCACGTCACTGAGCTGCTTAATCTCCAGGCCTGCGGTTTGAAATTACCCCCCAGTTTTAGAACGAACATTTATAATTGGCTCATTTGCTGGAAAAGGATGGGAACTAGACACTAGGTTGTGTTGTTTCTAAATGTGAGACACTGCGGAAGAGTACGTGAAAGTCTTAAATTGAAATCAATTTGAAACATTTGAAACAGAGCCAAGTTTACATTTCTTGCTTCATTTTGTTGACATATTAGATACAGAGTGGATTTTGGGTTCCTTGTTTAGTATTTGAGTAAACTAGATCTTAACAAAAATATGTGTGAAAATGTATCTTTTTGGAGTTAAAACTAGAATTTGATGTGCACAAATCCTTCTGTAAGATCAGTCAAAATCCATATAAAAGCCAAGATTTGTTTGTTGAGTAGGTACTACTTTCAGGGCTGTCATAAATGCATTTGGATAAAATGGCCTTTGGAGTTACAATGTCCCATATAAATATATGGTTTCAAGTGGATTATGGAACAATAGAACAATTTAGGTGTGGAATGCAGATTCAACATTGTTTTTTCAGGGTTAAAGGTAACTGGTAACCCAGTCCCTCCTCTTGAGCCGTAATGTTGTTATCATCAAACAAAATGTACATTTTCTGTCTATGTTTTTATACATTTTATATATACCTATAATTTTATCATATTTTACATTTTTCCTAACTAAATGTCAACTGAGCAATTGGACAATGTCACAAAAATCACATTTCCCACGGGGGAGCTCTGATGCTGGAATGATGGCCTTCCGTTTTTATGCTTCAGTCAAATGGAATAAGCTCCTAGAACAAGCTCCAGGACATGCTCAGTCTGTAACGACTAATTCAAGTACAGACCGTGTACATGTTTTCTTTATTCTTTAGTTGTGTAAATTATTTTATGCTACACCATATCGCTAAGGCACATTCTTAGTAGGTGAATTTAGTTCACTGACTATGGCAATAATACTTTTCTGACTGGGATTTAGAATGCATTGTGTGAAAGATATTTACCTGAACTAGTCGAAATGGTAGTCAGGCACAGCACCATGAGGTCCATAGACTTCATTAGACAGCTGTAGCGTGAAATGGGGAAAGAGAGTGGTAGACACTTTCAGCAAACAGTCGAGGCTGGGAAGTGAACACTTTATATACACCATTTATATGCCAGTTTGTCACTTAAAGGTAAACTGGCAGAGGATGAGCCCACTAACCAGAAGGTCACTGGTTTGATCCTTTCTGTCACCCTGCTTCTGTGTCTTTGGAAAGCCCCTCCAGTGTCGGTGTACACTGACTTATAACAGTGTTTAAAGGTGGTATGGACGATTTTTTTCAGCAATTTTTTTTATCATATTTCCTCGTGGCGTGGATAAATCATTTGTCCTGACACGTATCAATCATAAAACGCACGTATCACTCACCTGCAGCCGCGTCAGGCTCGTCCTCACGTTTCCGCGTGCCTAAGCGCATGGATCTATCATAATATAGTTCCCTCAGTGTACGGGGCAAAATGAAGACGGAGAAAGACAGTTCGAGCTGACGCAGAAGTGGACAGAAATCTACGGGAGAGGAGAGATGTGATGCGCTCCGTTGCGCTAATAAACAAACGTACGTGTGTGTTGTATCAGTCCGCACGGGAGAGTGTGCATGCGCACTTCCGCCTGCGTTCTCAAATCGCCGAAAAATCGTCCATACCGCCTTTAAGTGAGTAGTTTTTTGATAATCTCCAGTCTAAGTAATGTGGCTTGTTGAAACTGGGAGGGCATCTGGCATACCAATTGGCCACCATCATGAAATTTGACAAAGTTGTGGTTAGCACTTGATGTTCTTATTTACACTATTGGAGTTTTTCTATATAGATATATATTATACGTTTCGAAACACCATGTATGTATTGCTATATTGGTTTAATTCAATGGAGAAAATTTGAAAAATCACCTTTCTTGTGAACAAAAATGTCTTTGTTTTTTAAGTATAATACATTTAATAAGATAAAATGTTACTTGGTTTTCCTTTAAATTTATTTATCTTTTACACTATTTGTTCATTTAATGGGAGATTATAATTCATGGTTTCAGATTCTAGAACGTGATGTCACACTCATTATGCCAGATTCTTGTATTACACACAAAATTCAGTTTAGTTTCCCTCATTTTATTACATATTATTGGCCTATTATGCTGTCTGTCATCTGAAACCCACACAAAGAGAAATCCTGAGTTTTACATTTTACAAGACAAATACTTTGTTTTTCATTTTATTTACAGATATATTACGTACTTTACTTCAAATTATACTGAAGCTATTAACTATTCTTAACTAACTACTAGTCTTCTTCATGAAATATTTCCTTTGTAATAGAAAAGCAAACTAACTGACATTTCTTAAAACCATTAGGATTTAGAGCTGATATCAGTTAATCATTGACATTGTTCACACAACGAGTCTACATAATTTTGCCTCCAGTATTTTTTTTTACATTCTGGTGACAAAGTATTCTAAAGAGCATTTTTAACTGACTTTTGTTTGGGCAAGTTAACTGATAAACCATGAGAAAATTCCATGTATGTTCATGTGACATTATTTCTTTCATTTTGAGCATTTTTTTCTGTCAGAGATGGAAAATATTGTCCTCACACTTTGACCGATGATGCTAATGAATAACCAGTGTGAGCCATTAATGTCTGCTGTAATCAAACCGGCAGCAATCACTCATCACTTAATCATCATAATGGACATTTTACTGCTAACGTCTATCTTTGCTCCACACCCACTCAAACACATGCACACATACTTGTAAATCCAGACAAGTGAGGACCTCAAGCACATTGGTCCTAAATGGGGACCTCGGGTTACTTAACGGAATAGACCCACAATAACAACTCCCATTTTTTTCAGGTCCCTGTTACCCAGAGATTTCATTATGGACCAAAATCTTTCAAGTTTTACTTTTAAGCATTAGTCAGGTTATTGAAAACAAGTGGGAACATGCCCATTTTTTTAAATTATTTTTTCCCAATTAGAATTGGAACATGTATCATTGTAAGATAATGTCTTCATAGGAACAAAAGATAAAAATATTGACTGACAAATGAAGTGCTTTATTGATTTTTGCATTTGGATGACAAAATTGCATATCACATGCATTTATTCTTACACAAACTAAGTTTGGGCAATTCAAATTCAAATTTATACAGCGTTTGTTCATGAACTTTGTCATCAGAGCCGGCACACCAATCTGTGTACTGCCTGGATTGATCAAAAGAAAGCATATCACTCAATGCCACACAGACAACTGAATGCAGGACTCCAAGAGCCTTCATAGCAAACTCGATGCGGCTGTGGAAAACCACCCTTGAGACCAATGGTAAACCACTTGCAAAAGTGTCTATCAAATGTGGCATATACCAAGGTGATGCGCTGTCCCCACTGCTGTTCTTCATAGGTCGGAACCCCCTCTGCCAAATAAGCAACAAGACTGGCTGTGGACCACGTTCAGTCACCTCATTTACAAGGATGACAGAAAGCTGTATGCTAAGAGCGAGCAGGAAATCGACTCACTGATCCACACGACCAGGATCTACAACGCTGACATTGGGATGTCATTCAGGCTTGAGAAGTGTAGTCGGATGGTGACAAAGAGAAGGAAGGTAATCCACACAGAGGGGGTCTCACTCCCAGAAGGGACAAAAGCAGACATTGAGGAGGGTTACAAGTACCTTGGAATGCCACAGCCAAATGGAAACCTCGAAGAGGTAACAAGGAAAGCAGCCAAACAGCCAAATACCTATAAGTCCTAAGGCCAGCTCAATAGCAAGAACAAGTCCCGGGCAATAAACAGCTACACCTTGGCAGTGAGCCGATACCCTGCAGGAATAATAAGGTGGCCAAAGGAAGAGATACAGACCACAGATGTTAAGACGTGAACGTTCCTCACCATGCATGGAGGGTTCCAAGATCCGCAAGTACATCAAGGACAAGGCCCCAGCAGATAACATGCTCACTGAAGGTCTCAGGCAATGGGGAACAGAGGATGAGGTGCTGGAGGAGGGACCATCATGGGAGGACAAGAACATAACTGGCTGATATCAAGAAATCCTACCAGTGGCTAGAGTGGGCCGGACTGAAGGATAGCACAGAGACACTCATCATGGCTGCACAGGAACAAGCCCTGAGCACCAAAGCAATAGAGGCCAAGCTCTACCACACCAGACAAGATCCAAGGTTGTGCAAGGAGGCCCCTGAGACAATCCAGCACATAACTGCAGGGTGTAAGATGCTGACAGGGAAAACATACATAGTATAGACTGGAAACCCCAAGGTCAAAGTAAGTAACATCTCCAAGGGTGGTAGAGAATGACCAAGCCAAGATCCTGTGGGACTTCCAGATACAGACTGACAGAACTGTATTGACAAACCAACCAGACATTGTGGTGGTGGATAAACAGGAGGAAAGCCATTGTAGTTGACATGGCAATACCAAGTGATGGCAACATCAGGAAAAAGGTACACAAGAAACTGGAGAAATACCAAGGGCTCAGAGAGGAGCTGGAGAAGGTGTGGAAGGTGATGGTAAAAGTGGTGCCCGTGGTCATCGGAGCACTCGGGGCTGTGACCCCCAAACTGGAAGAGTGGCTACAGAGAGATCCCTGGAAAAATATCAGACATCTCAGTCAAGAAAAGTGCAATGCAAGAAACAGCAAAGCTACTGCACAGAACCCTCAATCTCTCAGACCCAATCGTGGGTCTTTAAGTGAACAATAAAAAGTACAAAAGTTACATTGTTTCAATTTGGTTCATTACTGTTTTGAATGGGAGAGGGTTATTTAAAAAAAATCATTGACTTTCAATATAAACACATAGGATGGATTCCAAAAGAAATGTGTTTGTAATGGAAAAGAATGAAGATGACACAGTGCGTAAAATGCATTATCTACTTGTTTTACTTCTTGAATTATGACTTCTTAAAGTAAAGGATCTTAAGATAATTCTTTTAAGACTTTTAACAACCGTACGAAGAGCCAACAACATATCAGAACAAACTCTTGTGAGAACTGAAGAAAACAAACTACAAGCATAAGATCTTTGAAAAAGGACAATTCCAGTTTCATCCAGTGTTAAGAAATCCACAGTTTTTTCAAGATAAACTATATATATATGTTGATCATGTTGATCTTACATAGACGAGAGGACTGGGTGGGCATCACTGGCACTGCCCTAAATGGGTTGAAGTTCTATCTGGAAGACAGGGAGTTACTTGGTGAGAATGGTGACTGTGTTGCAGACCACCTGGCCGTGACCTGTGGGGTCTCCCAATTGTCAATCCTGGGACTGCTTCTGTTGAAACTCTACATGCTGCCATTAGGCCAGTTAATACTGACTTGAGCCAAATGTTTAGTTTTTCCATCCAGCATTGTTGGGCTCAGACCTGGTGCTGTGGTCCAACCCCAGCTCCCTGGAAATAAGTCATTGATGAAACAAATCAGCAGAAGAAGCTGCGTTATTCCAAATGGGAATGGATGGTCAGTGCTGGTGCATCCTGTGGAAGTGGGCTGCAGGGGTTTTGTCACAAACTCCCCCATGAGATTTTTGAAAGAAGTGGGGATGCCCTGAGAATGATCATCAAAGAGAAAGCAAGGGGAGCTAAGTGAAAACAACAGAATAAGATCCTCTATTCCCTTAATGGAACTCTGAGCTAAATTACCTGGGATTGAAACACCTATCCCTTTTCTGAACAGTGTCTTGCAGACGACCCTCAGATCTAAGTTTCACTGACGGAAGGTGAATATGGACCAGTGGATTCACTCTGTCACTGCATCCAACAGATCAGTGTGTGGATGCAAAACAAGTTTCTCCAGCTGAACTCAGACAATACTGAAATCATTGTCTTTTGCCCACAGAAACAAAGAGAAAGTGTTCAAGCGGTCACCTCCAGAGTCTCGCTCTAAAATATCCTAATTAAGTTAGAAATGTGGGGGTAATAATGGAATCAGACTTGAACTTTAACAGCCACATCAACGCAATAACGTCAGCATCTCTTTACCTTAAAAAAAAAGAATAGTGTCTAAACAAAACTTGGAGAGACTTATTTTCCAGTAGATTAGACTACTGTATTGGCCTCCTGCTGGTGACAGAGTAAGGACTAAACATGGGGAATCTGCGTTTGTTTTCTGCAGCTAAATTCTAAACAAAATCTTACCGCATATGTGAGACAGGGACTACTCTGACAATGTTCAAATCCAGGAGCATAACATTTCCGTTTAGCTGTGGATATGACTGAAAGGATTTCATGTGTACTGTTCTTTAAAAAAAAAAGTCATAATGATTTTGAATGTTTTCATCTTTTGTAATTTTTTAATGTTGAGTAAAGCACTTTGAATTACTTTGTTCATTGTGCTCTACAAATAAAGCTGTCTTGTGGAGCATGCGGATGGGTGGGACATCAGGACCAAGAACAGTTGCAGGTAGAACAAAGTTACTAGAGCTCATGTTTTTATAAGTTTTCTAAGCGTGTCCTTCAACTTTCAGATTTTGAAAAAGTTAAGTGTTTTAGTTTATAAAGCACACAGAGGGTAAAACATGACAACATAGTAAAACAGGCACAGCAGAAAATTTCAGACATGATAAAATACACAGGAAATCGCATATATGTACGTTAATCTAACACTAAAGTGCATTTACTGAAAGTGTCCATGACAGTGCTCACTACGACAACTTTCATAAATACTTACTCACACTCACTTACACATACATTCAGACTTGTAGAGAATAAAATGTACAGCTTGTGTAGCCCTTCGAAGAGAGCACACTTCGTAAACAGCACTTCACAGTCCCCCTTCATTGTGGATCTAGTGCTGGTCTCACAGGTTTATTTTTGGATTTCTTGGGCCTTGACCGTATCTTTGATGCCAGCCCACTTTGGACACGTGACTTAAAGGTCCCATAACATGCAAAATCGACTTTTCAGAGCTTTTAACCTTCTTACATTGCTATTTGTGCTTCATATATGTACCCAGAGTGTTTTTTTGATTGATTCCCGCAGTGTTTAGCTATATTACAGACTCCTTTCCTCGAATCTCCAAACTGACGGGGGTTGTCTACAAGACCGCGTCATACCCACAGGCACGCGTCATCATCCCCCCTCCCCCTCCCCCCTCTCCACCCGCCTCCCCCTCCCGCCTGCCGCCTCCCGCCCCCTTCCCGGCTCCGCGCTGCTCGTGTCTTCCTACAAGCCCATTCCGGAGTTTTTCTGCTTCGATTTACGACGAAACACCGCTCAAAGAGGCCCAAAACTTTATTAATGATATCGCACTCTTTACTATTATCACAATGGTGAAGGTTTATGTGGCACTTGATGCAGCAACCGGGAAAATAAACGGAGAGAAGTTCTATCCGATACCGAAAAACCAGGAAATAAGAGCGCGATGGACATAAGACTTTTATATATATATATATATATATATATATATATATATATATATATATATATATATATATATATATATATAGATCTATAGATATATCTGTTCTGCGCACGCTGTAGAATAAACACCAGATTTATTTAGTCTCAAAGTAGTGTTGATCTGAAATTCTATCGTTTCTCACTCATTGGCGCGGAGCTGCGCATCGCGGCGCAGACAGCTGTGGGGGACCCACTACGTCACGGGTGGGCGGGGCACACACGCGCTCTGAGACTACGTCACGGGTTGGGCGGGGGAGCCAGATCGCTCTTCGCAAGGGTGGGGGCGAATATCAAACCAAGACGCTTGCATTTCCGGGTTGGTGAGGGGGGTCCAAGGTCTGGGTGATATTTCTAAACTATTATGTTAAGGGTGTTGCACAACCCTTATTATTATCAATTATACACTTAGGATAGACTACGAAACGTGAAAAAAGCATGTTATGGCACCTTTAAGTTTAAACCTGCAAAGAAACTGCAACCTCTAGATAGGAAATATTCCAACTTTGATGACGAATCCCCTAAAAACTACAAGACCAAGGAATACCAAAAACAACAGCAAGGGAAATCCATTCCATAAGAAGGGCCCACTGAGCCAATAACTGGATACACAGCCCTACCAAACCATGTTCCTCTGCCGCAGCTTGTTATCTATACAGTTTCCCGCACACACAATCTCCCACTATTGGCACTCATTGGAGCAAATGTACCATAATCACATTATCAAACATGGGGTTCCCAATTATGTTCACATGTAAAATCAATATGTATAGAACCTGTGACCATGTAATTACATCCTCAAATTTGTGTAATCAGTGTTGTGCCTGAACGGATTCATTGAACGAAAGTTCATGAACGCGTTCATAATTTTGGTGAACGTGAACTGAACGTACTGTATTACTGCCGACGAACGATAATGTAAACGCGTTCATTCTGGTGTCTGTGGCTCGAGCCTTCCAGAATGGAATGGATCGAGACATTGTTCTTGCCATGGTTTCTTATTATTATTGTTTTGCATGGTAACATTTTGCCACAACTCTGGCATTTTTGACCCCCTAACATTGATGACTGTCACACATGGGGGCATAGACGCGATCGGCTCAGGCCGAACTCTAATAAAATGGAGGTTGCGAGAACGCCCGTCGCAACAGTGCCAACTAGTTCAAAAAAGAAAAAACATGAAACGCTTAATCTTTGGCCTAGGCACATGCAACTTGGGACAGTGATAGAGCTACCTTTGACGAGTAAAAAACACCTGGCAGCATCGCTCTATGATAAACAGGAAGTCAGCCATGTCGAATCAAAGTGGCACCGCCACCATTGAATTTTTTTTTCAAAATCATACTTTTTTGTTTTTTGTCCGATCGAGCTCAAAACAACATCTAAATATCCAAAAGAATGTTGATATTCTTTACGGTTTCTGCGTAACACGCCCTCAAAAAAGGCTTAATTTTCTGTGTTTTCAAGGACAAGTCACGCCTATTGGAAATGATCTACGGAGCTCATATTTCACTCACTAATGCGTTTTTATGGTCTGATTGGAAATAAATACCCATGTAACAAATTTACTCTATAGCGCCCCCTACCCATTGTGTGAAAAACTCAACATTGTCTGATTTGTTTGAAACTCATGATTTATATTCTCCTCGAGACGCCATGAAAAAAGTGCATTGCAGATATTGTGTATTTTCACAATTGGCCAGCAGAGGCGCAATGAATGCCTTCACTTCCTCTTCCGCTTTTATTTTGATGGGACATTTCCTCTCGTGCTGCATTAGAATTATCATTCTTTAGACTTTATTCTTTAGGCTTTATTCTTTAGACTTAATTCTTTCTGCCACAACTCGAGAGGGGGACAGAGAGGGAGGGAGATTGTAGGATTTTTGACACGTTTCCACTCTGTAGCCTGGGTCATTTTGTAGTCTCACTCCATTTTTGTAGTTCCTCCTCTTTATTTTCCTGCCTCTGTCGCGCGGGAAAGCTGTCGCGCGGGAAGGCGAAAGCCATCATCGCTGCTGCCGCGGCTTTAATTGTTTTTAATTTCGTTCAATTAGGTGTCAAATTTCTAGGCAAAAAACACACCGTTAAGTTGCCCAACCCGAGCCTATGTCTGGCAAGTGTGAGAGCTCCGAAGTTGTCGAGGCCGATAGCGCTATTGCAGACAATAGAGATTTCGCGTCTCGCACCGCACTGTGCATGCGCATCAAAACAAAAAGCAGCATGGACGCAACAGCAACAGAGCAGCAAGGAGTCGCCCTACGACCAGTTACGTGAGTTCTATGATAAGGTCGGTGAGAATGGGAACAATCTAACATTTCTGTGCAAACTTTGCCCAGCAAGTTTTCCCTCATGTTTTTGAGAATATACTGTGGGGTTGAAAGCTGCAACTGCTGCTAGTGTGGACTGAATGGACAGTAACACATGGGGGAAGGCTGTCCCTTCAATGTGAATGTAAATCCTGGGTAAGGATTAAAAATTGGATGAAAATAAGAAGAAATCTGATACATGGTTTCAGCATTAAACTAATAAAATAATTGCTGCCTGTGGTTGTATATGGGCTGTGGAAATAATTTCGAAAAATTATAGCATAATATTGAAAAAAAAATAACTGAACTAGTTAATTTTTTGGAGCTGTGAACTTAGTTAAAAAATTTGAATTATGAACTATGAACTGAACTATTTTGTTTTAAAATTTGTGAACTATGAACTGAACTAGTTCATGTAAAAAGTGAACTTTCCCAACACTGCGTGTAATAATCATCACCATAATAAACAAATATTGTTCAGGCAGAAGTTAATGTCAAAAAGGAGACTACTATTACTGTCTAATATCTTCATAATTATAATAATGCTTCATAAAGTGTGATCAAATCAGTCGCCCAAAACAAAAAGGTCATGTAACAACCTGAGTTACCTCAAAATAATACTTTTGGTGACAGAGCATTCTCCAGAGCAGCACCCCGACTATGGAACTCCCTCCCCCAACCTGTCCGCCACTCTCCCTCACTCACAACATTTAAATCGCCTAAAACATACCTCTTCACCCAAGCCTATGACCTACCTTACCCCTAGCCTCCTCTACCTCACTGACTACACTTCTTCCCGGTTACATCCCCATAATTTTCTTTCTACATCTTCTGTCCGGTTTATTTTATCTGTAAATTATTGTGTATTGTACGTGCTGTCCCCCCTGTCTGTAAATACCCCCCCCCCCCCCCCCCCTTTTGTATATGTCAAAGCGTCTTTGGGTCCCTGAAAAGCGCTATATAAATAAAAGATTTTATTAATAATAGAAATGTCTCATAATGTGACAATTATATGAAATCACATACCTCATGTTGGTGAATCAAAGTCAAATTTAGCTGACCTTTTTGCTGTTGATATCTCTTTTGAATCTTGCAGCTTGCAGAACCTTTTCCTTGTCACAGTGATTTCACAGATTCTTTCCATTGGATTGAATTTTAGCTGAACGCCAGAGCCCACTGTAAGTTTCTTCCCTATATTAATGATAAGTTGTTGCATGGTCTCGAAAGTGTGCAATCAAAGCCTGTGACTGCAACAGTACCGCAGAGCTCCGGTCCTATTGTGAGCTATCCACTTCAAGAACACTCCAACACAGCAGCTGGAGCTGTGTCGGGTGCATTCTGAATGAGGCAAAACTGCACTCTGGCCTCTGAAAGTAAACTTAATATTAAGGATTCTAGGAATGCTTTTGGAATGTGAGAAATATATTTGAACTGCACTGTGGTCTCATTTTCACTCAAATAGCTGCTTTTATAATATTTCTCTTCTTCGGCAAAACATATTTTTTTCTGTTTTGGATGCCATTTTTTGACCGTTCAACAATGAAATGGCTGTTAAAAGTATGACTGGTTAGCCCTCTTGCCGTGTCTCACAGCAATGAGCGCTCTTGCTGGGGGTTTCCTGTCCATAGCTCCCTGTCAACGCAGCATTCCTCTCCCAGACTTTTGCCATGCCAGGTATTCCCGGCTACATGCTCCACATTCCCAGCTGTACATGTGTCCAGACCGGAACGCCGCCACAACACTGCTGTCCTAGCTAGCCTGTTAGCAATGGGCCCTCTGCCAATCTACAGCAAAAGGGGATTGCCCTTCAAAGAGTAACCTGCAACAGATTAATTTATATATGAGATGCATTGATCACTCATAGGCCATTTATCATTCAGAACAAAATCAGACTTCTCTCAGCTCAGATTAACAGTTTCATGCTTTGCTCACTGATTCTACAGAAATCTGTCATGTTTTTCAGTTCCTGTGGATTTTTTTTCCTGTAGTTTTTTCATCATCAGTAACCATATTTGCTTTGATATGGACTGACTATGCTTGATTGGCAAATCCACCTGTCAATCATGCCCAACTGAAATTGGGGAAATGAGCACGGAGATTAGACTGATATTAAGCTGTATAAAAAAACAGATATCATTCTGAACTTTCCAGGCAAGTCATAGCTTTCTATAGCCTACTAAGAAAAGCCAACATAATGATGGAAAAAAATAAAAAAAAACATGTACATCTACATCTACTTTTATTAAACTCAATTATAATAATATCCATTGAACCTTCCCTCTTTTTTATATTATAAATATGTTCCAACCTTTCTAATACTAATTATGATTTAAGCCAATATATGCTTCTTAGACATAGCTATGTTTTGCAATATATTTAGTTTTTAAGTGCTTTTAACCATAAAAAAAAAAAAAAAAAAAAGAATAACAATGAACTGTGCTCTCCGGGCCGTCAGCCTGGTCTGGCAGAGTGGTGCTTTGTTGTGATGATGTTTAAGGAACGTAAAGAAGGATTAGGAAATCAGCCGCCCAATGGACTCATTTTGTGATTCAAAATATAAAATAATGATCCACTTGTGTCATGAAAATAAAACTATATAGCAGTGTCTTCTTTTAACAGAGGCAAGGCTCAAATAACTATCCACTTTTGATGCTTGTTTTAGATAACTCTGGTGTGTATCTGGCAGAATGTGGATCCTGACTCTGGTGTTGATGACTTCATCCTGTCAGTCAGTTGTAGGTTGATATTTTTAACAGCGGCGTGCATGTGTGGACTCTTGTGCTGGAGGATAATGGCTGTTTAGCATTACAGAGGAGCTGGCCTGAGCTTCCTGTTGATGAGGACTCAAACAGGTTTAGTGCGGAGGAGGGATTACGCGCTCAGCTGTTTGTGTGAGACTGGAAGGTGAAGTCAGATGCTGCTTTTGAGATGTTCGGGCAGTGTATCTGGACAGAAACATGGTAAGGGTACACAGAGATACACGTGTGTTTTCAGTTCAAAACTTGAGCTTGTTTTATGGGGATAAGTTCTTGTCTGAGCCTGGTTTTCGTTTAGACCTGGTTCAGACCTTTTTAGTTTTTAATTAAAAAAAAAACTTTGATAAACGTTGATAAACTTCATTGAATCATCCCAGTCAATGCAACTTCAGTAGCCAAATCTACCCTGGGACTAACTGAAGTATTCCACACTTTTTAGGAACACTACATTGACTTGTATTTGTTTGTTTCACTGTTTGCACTTGAGTGTTGTCTTAATTTTGGCAACGCTGTGTAGTAAATCCAGGGCACATCACTCTTCAAGCCCACAAACGTCTGGTATCTGCTCCGTATGGTGATGTTCTTTGCAACAGCATAATTCCTTCCATCTCTAAATACTGTAGATTAAGTTTTGTGATAGTTGTTGGTTAGCTTAGCTTACCCATCGCTGTGAATTGTATGCAGGGACAGAGTGGACCTTGCAGAGTGTTTGGAGGTTTACTCAGTGGATGTCTTTTGATTTTGTTGTTGTTGTGCTTCTTCCTATTTATGCTTCCTCATACAGAGTCTTTCATGTGACATTTATTATTAGATTAGATTAGCCTTTTACCCGTAGGGAAATTCATTCTCTAAATTTGACCTATCCTTCAACGGCGCTTGAGTTGGCAACCTGTCAGGAGAGGTGGTGGGACCCAAATCTTGAGCTTTACTTTACAAAAGCCCCACCACCCATCCCCCCTCGCCTTTCACCTGGTATCTCCCATAGATAGGATGCACTGGGTCTCAGCGTTGATGGGACTTATTGTCATATTAAAAATCAAACCAACCCGGGGCCCTGTGTAAAAATAGCCCCCCCCAATGCTATTTCTGTAGTCACATCATACAGATGGGAAAACAAAATGCGAGTCAGGCGGACTCATATTCCCTGTGAAAAGATAAGGCCCAGTCCCACTGAAACTAGTCTGAAACTTGCTGTGCTAAATGCACAGCATCCTTATGTAACAAATCACTCTTAATTAATAATTTTATTTCTTCTTATAATCTTGATTTTATGTCCTTAACTAAAACATGGCTTGACAAAAACACAGGGAATGTCGTTATGATAGAATCTGCTCCACCTAACTTTAAGTTTGGTTTCAGGTTGTCTTTTGGGGTTTTAGGTTTTCTTTCGGGGGGTTTTCATCATTTGAGATTTAAAAAGGAGTTGGACTCCGAAAACACGTTACCCTCTGTGGCTAGGTGTTTTTTTAAAATTAATAATTAGTTAATTTTACTGTATTTCTGTTTCTGTAATTTCTTTGTGATTTTAATGCATTTTTCCTGTTGTGTGAAGCACTTTGAATTGCCTTGTGTATGAAATGTGCTCTACAAATAAACTGGCCTTGCCTTGAGTATGTCCATCCATCCATCTTCTTCCGCTTTATCTGGGGCCGGGTCGCGGGGGCAGCAGTCTAGGCAGGGACTCCCAGACCTCCCTCTCTCCAGACACTTACTCCAACTCCTCCGGGGAGATCCCGAGGCGTTCCCAGGCCAGCCGAGAGACAGAGTATGTATCCTTTAAAATGGAGCTAAAAAGTTTCCATCCATTCTCTTCATTGTTTTATACAAGTCTCACCAGCACTGCCAAAGTTTTATTGATGATTTTACTGAGATGCTTTCAGTTGTATGCACAGACTTTGATGGTTTGGTCATTACAGGTGATTTCAATGTGCATGTCGATAATATTTTGTGACAGAAACGACAAAGAGCTTGATGCTGTCCTTGAAATGTCTTACTCAGCATGTGAGAGAGCACAGCAGAGGGCCCACTCTAGATCTCACAATTACAAAGGGGGTAAATATTTCAAAGGTCAATGTGGTCGATGCTGCTCTGTCTGATCATTTCTGCGTCTTCTTTGACATGTCTGTTTTTCCCAAACCATCGGCTGGTCCTGCAGTTGTTCAGAGACACATAAATGATGGCACAGGTGCACTGTTTATAGAAATGATAAACTTTGAAAATGTGTCATGTTAATGTAAATGATTTGTTGAACTCTGTTACATCTAGTGTTTTGAATGTTCTAGACACCATTGCCCCTATGAAGGCTAAAATGGTTAAAATTAAGCAGAAGGCGGCATGGAGAAATGATGATTCGGTCAGGGCACAAAAAAGGGAGTGCCGCCGGGGGGAACGGAAATGGCGCAAAGCTCCGGGTTCAAAAAGAGATTTACAAAGAGAAGCTGAACATGTATAACCTAATTTCATGTAGAACTAGGGAAATACATTTGTCCGAAATTATTGGAAGCTTCAGTAACAACTCACGTGTCCTGTTTGCCACAGTAAACAGATTAACAAACCCTCCAGCTCAGCTGCCGTTAGAACTAATTTCCAAATCCAAGTGTAATGAGTTTGCATTATTCTTTAATGACAAAGTTAAAAAATGCTACAAATCCCACAATGCAAAAAATTACCCTAAAACCACCTAGACACTTAGAGCTAACTCACTTTGAACCTATAACTGACAAAACTGTCCAGGAGATCATCACCAGTCTACATCCTGTCTCGATGTGTTACCCACCAGATTTCTAAAGTCTGTGCTGAACAGTTTAATAGCACCATTCACTCACATTGTTAACATGTCGCTTCAATCTGGAACATTCAAATCAAATCAAATCAATTTATTTTTGTAAGGCCCAAAATCACAACAACAGTTGCCTCTGAGGGCCACAATGTCTTTGAAAACTGCGGTCATAAAGCCTCTCCTAAAGAAGAGCAGTCTTGATGCCGCAGTACTGAGTAATCACCGGCCCATCTCTAATCTGCCATTTTTGGGCAAAGTCCTTGAAAAGGTTGTTTACCAACAGCTCTCGGATTTCCTCTTAATAAACAACTCATTTGATGTATTTCAGTCAGGTTTTAGACCTCATCACAGCACTGAGACTGCTCTTGTCAAGGTGACAAATTACATCCGTCTGAAGACTCGTTTACATGCAAACTAAAAAAAGGTTTTTATAAAATTCGGCTTTGACTTCTTGGACAAGCTCTGTCCTTGTCCAAGTATACATGCAGACGAGGCAGACGAGAAATTCAAATTCCTGACAAGAACGTGTCATCCTCCTAACACTAGGTGGCAATATGCGTCGTTTCGGCGGACTAATACAACCCTCCATTCCAGTTGACCTTTCGCGTCTCATATAAATTACTATCATGCGCATTTTAGAACAACAGCAGTCGTACAGTACAGCTTTGTTCATCTCGTATGTAATGTCCACTTTAGTTATTGTGCAGATAAAGTGCAGTGTGAGTGAATACGGTTGTGTTCTTCCTGCGACCAGCTTCCTTGTATGGTTTTGTTCCGGGGTCATGAGTCAGCGTGGGTCGTGGAGCATGCGCACAAGCCTTGTGTTACTTTCTTACCCTGCCCAGTAGACTCCTACAGAGGCTGAGCAGGCATATAACTCGTTGCAACACGATTTTATTTGGGATTCAGAATGCAGGACGTACGGAGCAGCGGCAGCAGACCCACACGCGCGCCGAAAACACACTTCCAGTTACCCACAATGCCCCCCTCTCTCTCTTAAAGGGTCCAGCCAGGCTGGTAACACTTGTCTAGTCTCAGTCCGATTACGCAATCGCATAATCTGGGTGTCTCAATCGGAGATTTTGAACGCCAATTTCTATTGTAGTAAGTTGTTTACATGCACACGAAGATGTCTGATTGTATTGGATTAAAGTAATGATTTGTTTTTTTCCTTTGCATGTAAACACACTGACTGACACCGGCAAAGCCTCAGTCTTAATTCTGTTAGATCTGAGCGCTGCTTTTGACACTGTTGATCATGGCATCCTCTTACAGAGACTAGAGGACTGGGTGGGCATCACTGGCACTGCCCTAAACTGGTTAAGATCCTATCTGGAAGACTGGAAGTACTTTGTTGAAATTGATAGCTGTGTCTCTGACCACATGACCCTGACCTGTGGGGGGCCCCAAGGGTCAGTCCTGGGACCCCTTCTGTTCAACCTCTACATGCTGCCGTTAGGTCAGCTGATACGCAGTGAAAATGTGTCCCATCACAATTATGCGGACGACACTCAGATCTATGTTTCACTGTCGGCAGGTGACTTTGGACCAGCTCTGTCTCTGCATCCAACAGATCAGTGTGTGGATGCAAAACAACTTTCTCCAGCTGAAATCAGACAAGACATTGTTTTTGGCCCACAGAAACAAAGAGAAAGTGTCAGTGGTCACCTCCAGAGTCTCGCCCTAAAACCTACAAATCAAGTTAGAAATAATGGTAATAATGGACTCAGACTTGAACTTTAACAGCCACATCAATAACATCAGCAGCTTTTTACCATTACAAAACATTGCCAAAATCAAAAATATAGCGTCCAAACCAGATTTGGAGAGACTTATCCATGCGATAGTCTCCAGTAGATTAGACTACTGTAACGGCCTGCTCACTGGCATCTCCAAACGAGCTGTAAAACAGCTGCAGTACATCCAGAACGCTGCTGCTTGAACCAGGAAGTACGATCACATAAGTCCTGTTCTCAGGTCTCTGCACTGGCTCCCTGTGGCTCAGAGAATAGACTTTAAAGCAGCTCTGCTTGTGTACAAGTCTCTCCATGGCCTAGTAACTCTTGGGCATATTAGTGCCATATGAACCATCTCGGACTCTGAGGACCTCAGGGACCGGCCTCCTCCTACCCAGAGTCAGGACTAAACATGGGAAATCTGTGTTTCAGTTTTATGCAGCTAAAATCTGAATCCTGAAGATGTGAGACAGGCAGTGTTGGGAAAGTTCACTTTCTACATGAACTAGTTCAGTTCATAGTTCATACATTTTAAAATGAACTAGTTCAGTTCAAAGTTCATAATTCAACATTTTGAACTACGTTCACAGCTCCAAAAATAAACTAGTTCAGTTCTTTTTTCAATATTATGCAATAATTGTTCTAAATTATTTCCACAGCCCAAATACAACCACAGGCAGCAATTTTTTTATTATTTTATTGCTGAAAATATGTGTCAGATTTCATCTTCATATCCAATTTTGAATCCTTACACAACCAGGATTTACATTCACATTGAAGGGACAGCCTTCCCCCATGTGTTGCTGTCCATTCAGTCCACACTAGCAGCAGTTGCAGCTTTCAACCCCACAGTATATTCTCAAAAACATGAGGGAAAACTTGCTGGGCAAAGTTTGCACATAAATGTTAGATTGTTCCCATCCTCACCGACCTTATCATAAAACTCACGTAACTGGTCGTAGCAGGGCGACTCCTCCTGCTCTGTTGACTTCACGTTGCGGTCGCACCCGTGCTGCTTTTTGTTTTGCTTTTTGTGCGACACGCGAAATCTCTGTCTCCGCGATCTATCGCCTCTACAACTCTGGAGCTCTCACACTTGCCAGACAGAGGCTCTTTTTGGGCAACTTAACGGTGTTTTTCGCCTGGAAGTCTCTAGAAATCTGACACTTTATTGAACGAAAATAAAAAGAACGAAGGTGCCGTTCACAGATACCAGAATGAACGCGTTCATATTATCGTTCGTCAGCAGTAATACCATACGTTCAGTTCACGTTCACCAAAATTATGAACGCGTTCATGAACGTTCGTTCAATGAACGCGTTCAGGTACAACACTGGCTTCTACTTTGACAATGTTCAAATCTAAACTAAAATCAGTTTTGTTTAGCTGTGCATATGACTGAAAGGATTTTTCCTTGCACGCTACTCTTTTATTTCTTAGAACTGTTTTGTGATTTAATTGTTAACTGGCAGACAGACTATTCTGTGACCTATTTTTGACATTTTAAACACTAAAATACGGGTCTGGGAGTATTTTGAGGTAGTACCCTGCACCTTAAAATTCTATCCTAAAAAATAGCACCTTTATTACTATTTAAACACAATTAAAATTGAACATGTGTATACTTCTGCTGGACACAATAGCCCATTGTGCTGATGTCCAAGCGCAGCAGCAGGTGCCTGGGGAGTGGGTTAGAACACTCGGCACTAAGCCTATTGTAAAGACCAGGAAGAGCCTGGCGTACCTACCCACTGACCAACAGCCAGTTTTAAGCTATGGTCGAGTTTTGTCTGGGACAATTAGTTTAGTGAAAGCTAAATCTATGGAGGGGGCAGACGAGACTAGGTCCGTCGTTAAAGATATAAAGCGCCACACATAAGGTGGAGGCGTCGACGAGAGAGTCGTCGTAAAAGATACATACATGCAGCACAGACGTGTGCAGTTTGCAGATAGCGCGATATGGGAAAATAATCAATCTAAAAGTGATGTGTCCATCCCGGAGACAACTGTCATGCTGGCAATGTCAAATAAATATGGGAAAGAGTGTCTGGAATGCTATGTATGTGGTCTGTACTTTCTTTTAATGTATTTTTCCTGTTGTGTGAAGCACTTTGAATTGCCTTGTGTATGAAATGTGCTCTACAAATAAACTTGCCTTGCCTTGCATATTTGGTCAGGACAATTAGCTGGAGAATTTTATTGTGCATGTTTTGGAGAGATTTGGGTTGATTATTTGTTCTCTGCGTGCGACCTCATTGGGGGAAGTGATAGTTCAGTTATGCTTTGTGAGTTGATTTCTTTTGAAGAGCAAGAATTCTATGAACATGAATGAATGAAAATGAATGTTAGACCAAATGTTTTTATGAAAAGGTCTAACCCAAATGTTTCATTTTGTTGTTTTTTTTTTTCAAACAAAGGTGAATAATAATACATAAAACTGATAGCATATCTTAGAAAAACGTTGCTGCAGGTAACTTGATGGGTCTGGTGGAGGGTAATTGCACACATTATGAATTATTTGACCAAGAATGGCAAAAACCTTCCACAGGGCAGCTTACATACTGTACATCCCCCAACACACAGACAGGAGTGTGATTAGCCTGTGCACATAACTCATGACTGAAGCCTCTGCTGCTGCTGTGGTTTTACTGTGGCCCCACGTCACGCTCCACTGCCCCCTCCAGGACCCTATAGGAAACCTAGCCTGTACTTTCCTCCTCTAATAGGGGCCATTTTACACAGGCAGGAGGTTTGGGTTAGCACAGTTAGCCATAGCCACATCTCTCAATCTCTGTATTGCCCCTGTGTTTAAGATTATGGCATTGTAGAAGATACTTGAACTGTGAGTATTCTAGTTAGGGGGTAAATGCTCACAGTTTTTAGTCTTATACCAGTCATTTGTATTCAGAGTAAATTGTGAACCAGAAATACCAGACATTTTAATAAAGAACAACAAAACCACAACGCTGTTGTGCTTGTGTAGTAGCACATAGAAAATGCTGATACTTTAATGTGGTGCCAGAGGTTCCTGTACAGATAACCGACCTGAGATTAAAGGTCTGGATAAAAATAAATTATGTGGGCACCCGTGGCAAAGTGCCCACTATTTATAATATTTATAACGCTAACTGTTGGGAGAGATTGTGGTTGGCACAGGAGGCACACCATTGCAATGTTTTTTGAGGCGTGACTCAGAGAGTGAGATAAATAAACTACATCTCTTTAACATCATCATCCCATTCGATTTCAGCCTTAAAACCACTGCCATGGACTCAAGAATGAAGATTCGATGAATGGATACAGTTGGAACATATTTTTAGCTCTGGGTAAGAAGGACATTACACAGAAATGGATGACACAAACTGAATCAATATTGAACCAACATTGTAATTATCATTCGTAAAATTGAAAAAAATTATATTCAAACTCAATTTAAAAATGTGATCACTGTGGAAACAGCTTCTCCCACACATCAGAAGCTGCAGGCCACGCACAGATCTCTACAACAGAATCTAATGTGCTGTCTTTCGGACCCTCACCGCCAGCAAGCAAAGACATCAGGATGCATTACAGCTTTGACTTTGCACAGCAGGTACTAATAATAGTGCAAATGCAGAATAGCAATTATAGAGACATATACGTCTTAATCAAATGTCATATGTATTAATCTAATCTCCTTTCTCTCTCTCTCCGTCTACTACATATACATACACTTTCCCTCAAACCCTCTGCAGCCGGGGCCAATGTATTTCCTGACTCCACGAAAATGTGGCCTTTTTGGTGTCTCCTGTGAAGGGATGCAGAAGCAGGTCAATTTCCTGATTGACAAAGGCATGTCGTCAAGTAAGGGAAGCAATGAAGTCATAAGCTACATGCATCATTTCTTCAACAACTGCGGTGTTGGAGAAAAATACGTGGATCTTCATTGTGACAACTGCAGTGGCCAAAACAAAAACAATTTCATGTTGTGGTATGCTGCCTGGCGTGTTGGACACAAGCTTCACTACACAATGGACATCCACTTCCTCATTGCTGGCCACACCAAATTCTCCCCTGATTGCGGCTTTGGACTTATCAAGCGAGCATACATGAAGACCAGGGTTGACACTTTGGAAGACATCGCTGAGGTTAGTTTATATTATTTGACTACTGTAATGTGTAAACATTAGCCTGGCAAAACTTCAGTGCTGCTCTCTGCTTAAGATATGTTTCTTCTGTTCTCATTTACAGTGTCGCCCTTGTCATCAGGTAGTGGAAAACAGCTCTCCTGAGTCTCACCTCAATATCCCACAGCTTGTTGGAACGGCGGATGGCAAAGTGTTTGTCAAGAACTTCGACTGGCAGAAGCATCTGAGTCCCTTCTTCAGACGGCTTCCAAAGATCAAGAGTTATCAGCACTTCAGGTATTTATATTGAAACTCTCACATTGTGTTAAAAAAAAAAAAAATGTTAATGAGTGTTTTATGTGAAATAGTTTGCCATTTCTTAAATGTCCTGTTATTTGTTTACAGCTTTGATGCCAAGAGACCAGGTGTGGTGCTTGCGGAAAGTCACTGTGAAGCAGAACCAGTGGCATCTGTTTATAAGAGTTCTTCGATTAAGAGTGCTTTTTAAACTTCCTATAAGTTATCTGTCCTTTCCTCCTGTATCTACTGCGTTGTAACATTAAAGGTTATCTTATCTTATCTTTTGTTGTTTGTGTTGAATCATTCAGTGCACCATTGTTGGTGAATGCAATGAACCCTATTCTGATTCTGATTCTTTGATTCTATTCAGGGCCTTTTGTAATCCAAGTATTTCCATTTTAATATAGTAACTTCTAATTCTGATTCAAGTCCAGTTACCATCAATAACAACACTCCTCTTGAGTCTTGAGTGACAGCTGTAGGGGGAGGTGGTGTCAGTGTGACAGGGGGGAGGGCTTATCTCAATGAGATGCAAATGAGCCCCCCTGTGACTCTGGGCTCACTCCGGTGAGAAACTTTGAGCCCCGTTTTCTCAGTGAATGGGTTTGAGAGTTGTATACATTCAAATGACCAGAACTTACTCAAATATTGTCATATCTACATGATTGAGACATCATTGGATAGCTTTGAGAATCTTTCAGAATCTGTGAATAACTGAAATGTCTCCGGGTAGACATGTAACTGGTTTATCCACAGTCAGACACATATTTAACAGACTTTGGACAAAATGGGACTTAAATGTTGGACAATTTATGCTGTGAGTTTTTCTTGTGACTGTTTAATTTATCTCCCTGTGTCCTGTTCTGTGTTTTATGTTCTGTTTTTTAACATTTAAAAATGTATTTTAAAAAAATGCTAATTCTAACCAACTAATCAAGCCTAAAAAAGGAAACGTGCATTGGCTTACTCCTGTATCTTTTTGAAACAAGCATGAATAAAGCTAAATTTTGATGGTTGTGATTATTTATAGCATGGTTAAAAGCTCAAAAAAGGAAATTTTGTCCAATACATGTCCTTTACATGGACTATTTTCAAGCACTGTACTTCATCACTGTAAGTTAGGGTCCTTGTTCAACAGATGTTGTCTCTCAAAAAGCTCTTGATTTACTGTAGGCCTCCGTTTATGTGCTGCTGTCTCTTTTATATTACAGAGAACACACAGGCCCTGTCGCCATCCCCCTTGTAACACCAACCCACAGTCTGAACCACAGCACCCGCGCTTCCCCCAACCCTCCTGAACCCCCCCTCTTCCCCTGCATTCCTGCATTTCACTGCCATAAACAACTATTAACTTAATGGTTACAAAAATCATTAAAGAAGTAACATCTGGGTACTGTTTTCATCCAATCACAAACGTCCAAGAGCTGCAGAAAGGCTATAATTGGCTATCGTGAGTGCTTACACTGGGACGACACCCGCCCACTCCCCGTGCATGGTCTTTATAGTATGTTTAGTGAGGGGAAGAAACAGCATGATGCAAATCTGGAAAAGAAAAAGTACAAGAACTCGGGCGGGGGGGAGGGTTTGGTAGAGCATACAAACACATGGAAGTAGTTTGGAGCGCGGTGGTGGCAGCGCGCTCTGCTCTTTCTCATTTTCGATCTTTTACGTCCCAAAAATAGGATCCAGATTGCCATTGCGGCCGCTTAATTTGAGGTTCTGTACGGATGTGACTGGAAATTAAGGTGGAAAAAAGAGGCTTAAAAAGAGAATATAGGTAGCTGTGTGGAATGGAAGTACAGTTTGGTTTGAATTAAGGCTGCGCACTTTGACAAGCGACTAAGTGCCCCCAATGCAAATGTGAGACCTACATGCAAAACATGTGTGGAGTAATGAGCTCGTGTTTCATGTAATGTACAGTATGTAAGAGCTTTATAGTTTTAGATGGTTAAGTTAAAATACATATCAGGTAGAAGTGGAACGACCTCTGTAATTAAGGAAGAGTTGTCTATACATTGCTGTCTTACAACAGTTAAAAAATATTTTTAATTAAAGGTGCACTATACAACTTTTGTGTTGTATGGGACTGCTGCCTGCTTGTCTCTTTTTGCGTTGCCCTGTCCAGGTTGATATTGTGTTGGACTAAATTCAGAGTGATACACATCAATCTGGCCGAGCTAGGTTCATTTTAGAGGTCCCGGCTTGAACAGTTTGGGAACCCCTGCCCTAACTACAAACCTGTTCATTAGGAAGTTACTTAGCTTGAATCATAATTAATAAAAAAGTGTCTGTCCAAAGTGCAACATCATTGGTCAAAGTACTGATAGAATGGACACTTCATTATTTATTTTTCTACTTCTTGTTCCCGTTAAGGATTGTGGGTGACTGGAGCCTAGCCCAGTGACTTTGGGCCTTAGGAATTGACAATGTTTGGGTTAATTTGCAAATCCTGAAATACAAAGCAGCTGCCTCTTACGTAAAAAAACATATTTAAAACACACATAAAATTGCTTGGTAAAATTACGTATTCTCTCTTCTCCCCTGCATTTTAACAATTTCCTTAACATTGCAAAGTGTTTCAACCAGTAGTGTGCGGTGACTTTTATGGATGGGCAAGCAGACCATATTAATCAATATTTAGTGGATTATAGAAAAGGAAGGTAAAAAAGGGAATGAAATAGGAGGATTGGCTTTGAACCTAGTCTGTATAATGTGAATGCCAATCCTACTGAGCTAAACTCTCATACCTTGTCACTGTGGTAATTGATTAAATAAGGCTACTTCACTGATCAGTACATTTCACAAATTAGTGTTATATGTTGTTAAATGACTGCTTGTATATCTACTTAACATCTAATAATTGGAAACTTGAACAGAGGCATTAGCTACAAAAAAGGACTTGACTCTAAAAGATTGTTTTTATGTTTTTTTTTTTTTAAATTAGCGCTGCTGTTGCTTCGCTTCTCCTTGCACATGTGCAGTTGCAAAACCTGCAAAGATCCTTGATTCCGACACAGGTTTATTCAGCATGGTTTGAGCACAGATCCATGGGTTTGAGGCAGTGTGTAGAGACCTCTAGTAGAACAATCTGCTTTGGTTCTAAAAGCTCACGTTAGAAAGTGGAGCATGAATCGGCCTCTGAACACAGCAACACATTGCTCCGCAATGGTAAAAGCACACAATACTTCCCACGCAGCAATGCATTTAAAGCTCATATAAATCAAGCTTGTAAAACAGCCTATTTCCATTTGCGCAACATAGCCAAAATCAGAAGAATCCTGCCTAAAAGTGATGCCGAAAAACTTATCCATGCATTTGTAACGACTAGATTAGACTACTGTAACTCCCTGCTTGCAGCGTGTCCTAAAAGCTCCATAAAAAGCTTTCAACTGGTTCAAAATGCAGCAGCAAGATTACTAACAGGAACAAAAAGAAGAGAGCACATTACGCCGGTGCTGAAGTCTCTTCACTGGCTCCCCGTCGAGTCCAGAATCAAATTCAAAATTCTACTCTTGACCTACAAAGCCATAAATGACATGGCCCCATCCTACCTCAAAGATGCTATAGAACCATATCATCCAAACAGAGCTCTTCGCTCTCAGAATGCCGGCCTTCTGGTGGTCCCAAGAGTCTCTAAAAGTACAGTAGGAGGTAGAGCGTTTAACTACCAAGCTCCTATGTTATGGAATCAGCTCCCGACCCATGTTAAATATGCTGACACAGTCTCTTCATTTAAGTCCAGGCTTAAAACGTTCCTCTTCGAAATCGCTTATGGTCAGACTAGTTAGGAACAGAAACATAAACCCACAGCTTTAGCTACGCTGCCCTAGGAGTAACTATGCTGGGGGAAGTATGACAGCTTGAGCACTATCCTCTTCTTCTTCTGACTACTTATGCTATCAAACAATATTTATTTTTTGATTCCACTTGCAAATTGTTCACCGCCTTGTTTTCTTTCTCTCACTCCTGAGGACCTGTGGACCCAGATGCCCCTCCCCTGGTGAAGTGGTCCCTGCCCTGTGTGGACGGTCCCTCATCTGCCTGAGGAGTGGGTCCAGCTCGCCCCCGACGGTCCCTCATCTGCCTGAAGAGTGGGTCCAGCTCGACTCCGACGGTCCCTCATCTGCCTGAAGAGTGGGCCCAGCTCGCCTCCGACGGTCCCTCATCTGCCTGAAGAGTGGGTCCAGCTCGCCTCCGACGGTCCCTCATCTGCCTGAAGAGTGGGTCCAGCTCGACTCAGACAGTCCCTCATCTGCCTGAAGAGTGGGTCCAGCTCGCCTCAGACGGTCCCTCTTCTGCCTGAAGAGTGGGTCCAGCTCGCCTCCGACGGTCCCTCATCTGCCTGAAGAGTGGGTCCAGTTCGCCTCAGTCGGTCCCTCATCTGAAGAGTTGGTCCAGCTTAACTCAGACGGTCCCTCTTCTGCCTGAAGAGTGGGTCCAGCTCGCCTCAGTCGGTCCCTCATCTGCCTGAAGAGTAGGTCCAGCTCCAGTCTCCTCGTGTCCGTCTGTCCGTCTGTGAGAGTCGGATCTCTCCTTCACTGGAACTCCTCCAGGTTTCTACGCTTTTTTCCCAAAGAGGTTTTTTTGTAGTTTTTCCTGGCCGAGAAGGAGAGTCTAAGGACAGAGGACCCTGGGACATCGTCCCTCGCCACCACAGACATTGTCTGACTCCATCGCCACCACAGACATTGTTGATTCATTTCTCCCTGTGGCCCTCAGAGGCAACTGTTGTTGTGATTTTGGGCCTTACAAAAATAAATTGATTTGATTTGATTTGATTTGCCCAGTGGCCTGTAGCAGCCGCTAAAAGAAGTGAGGGGAAAACAGGCTCATTTGGATATATTTTAGAACAATTCATTTATAATTGTGACACACGGTAATTTTAGATTTTATTGGCCCTTGATTGCCCTAACCTCACGCCACTGGTTTTAACATATGTTTACATTTTACTGTGAAAGTTTCATTTTGCTTCTTTCTTAAGTAGATGTCACTGTTTATACATTTTTACACTGGAAACCCATGACCGTTTATCCACACTACAACATAATCAAATACCAGGGGAACCAGCATCAGCAAACGGCACAGTCAAGCCTTCACAGAGCTCTTTCTTTCTTCAGCGCAGCATAGAAATTCTCTGTTCACTTTAGCTAGCTTTTTTATGATGTGCCAAAGTTATAGCTGTAGGTGTGGACAGAGCCGGGGGATGGGGGCAGGAAGAGCGCGGCAGCTAGCATGTGTCGCTAACGTGTACATAACAGAACATGTATGAAGCCTGTGTGAAAGAGCGTGTGCGGTCCAGGTTAGCTCACCACACTTCCACATGCTCCCACGCCGCGCTGCTTCCTGGTGCGTCTGGTGGGATGGGGACAGCGGGTGGAGGTAAAGGACTTGGCTGACTGTAAACTGATCGTGAAAGGTCTTTTCATTATGACGTTTGGGCCCAATGTAGCACTGTGTTTGACACTGGATAAGGGTAATGTCAGCTAGGTCTGGTGTGATTACAAAATTGCAGTAAACAATGTAAAGGGAGGACACACCTCAATTTAAAATCATACACATAAAAAGCCGGATTGGTCTTAGCTAGAAATCCATGGGTTTCGGTGTAACAATAAAATCAACCGCTTGGTGTCTGAATGAAATAGGCAAGGCAAGTTTATTTGTAGAGCAGAATTCGTAAACAAGGAAATTCATAATGCTTCATACAACAGGAAAAATGCATTAAAATCACAAAGACATGACAGAAATCAACAGTTTAAAACCTAAAAGAGAAGTATGAGAAGAAAAATAATTTCAGTCATATGCACAGCTAAACAGAACAGTTTTTAGCTTTGACATGAACATTGTCAGAGTAGAAGCCTGTCTCACATCTTCAGGAAGACTGTTCCAGATTTTAGCTGCATAAAACTGAAACACAGATTCCCCATGTTTTGTCCTGACTCTGGGCACCAGCAGGAGGCCGATCCCTGAGGTCCTCAGAGTCCGAGATGGTTCATGTGGCACTAACACATCCGAGATGTACTTTGGTGCTAGGCCATGGAGAGACTTGTACACAAGCAGAGCTGCTTTAAAGTCTATTCTCTGAGCCACAGGGGGCAATGCAGAGACCTGAGAACAGGACTAATGTGATCGTACTTCCTGGTTCTAGTCAGGACCTGAGCAGTAGCGTTCTGGATGTACTCCAGCTGTTTGAAGAGGTCAGTGAGCAGGCCATTACAGTAGTTTAATCTACTGGAGACAAACGCATGGATAAGTCTGTCCAAGTCTGGTTCAGACACTATATTTTTGGGTAAAAAGCTGCTGATGTTATTGGTTTGACGTGGCTGTTAAAATTCAAATTTGAGTCCATTATTACCCCCAGATTTCAAACTTGATCTGTAGGTTTTAGAGCAAGACTCTGGAGGTGATTGTAAAGACTTTCTCTTTGTTTCTGTGGGACAAAGACGATGATTTCAGTCAAGTCTGAGTTCAGCTGGAGGAAGTTGTTTCGCATCTACACACTGATCTGTTGGATGCAGTGACAGAGTGAATCCACTGGTCCATATTCACCAATTGTGATAGGGCACTCTTTTGATGTGTATCAACTGACCTAACAAGCATGTAGAGGTTGAACAGAAGGGGTCCCAGAATTGACCCTCGGTCAGGGGCATGTGGTCTGAGACACAGTTACCAATTTCAACAAAGTACTTATTGTCTTCCAGATATGACCTTAACCAATTTAGGGCAGTGCCAGTGATGCCCACCCAGTCCTCTAGTCTCTGTAAGAGGATCCCATGATCGACAGTGTCAAAAGCAGCGCTCAGATCTAACAGAATTAAGACAGAATTAGTACACTGACCGCGTCAGTGTACACGTATGTCATGCCGGCTCCATTTATGGTTTGGTGCAACAGTAATTTAGGATTTGATGGTGGAATCACCTAAACATCACCTTCTATGTTATTGACCATATATACCTAGTATAAGGATAGCCTATTGAGGCTCTCTATACTAGGCCTGTATGTAACGGAAACTGACGAAAAATGTAAAGCCCTCGGCATAGCCTAATTAATACATATCATACAGCTCCACAAACAATATTGGATGTAAATGGTCACAATCATATAACTCTTTTCTACCTTCTAGGTCCAGGGACTGCAGATGAAAAAATAGCCTCTGGTTAACTTTGGTACATGTATTGATTAATGTACACTGTCCCTGTTAAATAAATAAATAAATGAATGAATGAATAAATAAAGCACTTCACTTCAAGGAACAACTCACCCATTCACACACAACTGGCAACCTTTGGATCCGAGGAAGAGTACTCTGACTACAATTGTTGCCCTTAGCTACTGTCTGTATGAAGCCTATATTTACATCAGTACTATAACATCGACCGTATTAGAACCTCATCTTATGGAAATGTTCTTTTTTGATCACAGGGTAATTTGCCTTCTGGATTTCACCCACCCAGCCGCACCCTAAGAAGGAAGATGTTTCTCCACTAACACAATTGGTTGAGGTAACTAAACTAAATGTAAGAGGTTAGAAGTAAGAGTCAAAGTGCCCCATAAGCCTTAACACTTTTTGTAGTAGGTGACGTTACTCTTGTCTTTACTATGAGGCCTGGTTTGAACATTACATCTCTGCCTTCACTTCATAAAGCTCACTGCTCGCTCACTCAAACTGACGTGCCAGTCAAATAAAAGTGCCACAATTCACCAGGTCACAGCAACACGGAGCCAGTGACATCAGCCCTGCTCTGAGAACTGTTCCTCCACTGTCCCTCCCCGCTCTGGCAGAGGCGTGGGCCCTGCTCCTGGAAGCGCCATAGAACTTATTAATTCATAGTCATTCTTCAGAAATGTTGTGAGTTCTGGAGAGACTTTGCATGGTTTTGGAACTCTGTGTTGTTGATACTGGCAAAGGTTTGGCTATGCAGTAATGCCCCAAGACTGCATTCAACTGTGACTTGCATAGGATAGGACTTCCACTGTTTTAGGGGCCCTGGTGTCACTTAAGGGGATTTGAATGTGGTAGAGAAAATAACATGTAACCGTAGTGCTTTGCTTGAGCGTGTTAGACGTACATGTAGTGTTAAGTATTGTCAGGGGACCTTCCAGTACAAGCTTACTTTGTGTTCCAGGGGTAGTGGCATGATTTCAGTAATATTTGTGACCATAAAACACATTTGGCAGCTACTGTGGCTGAGGCAATGTGCTTTTCTTTCACTGGCATTCGGAATTCATGCCTGCCCATTTGTCATTAACATGTAATAGACGAAATTGAGCAGTTGTTCACCTGAATTGAGGCTTTTTCCTAACCTCTCTAGTCAAGATGCTTTCTTATCAGATTGACCCAATCAGAGGAAGACATGGTTGTCTTGATTACCTGTGCAAAACCTAGGGATTATTTGTTGTTGTTTTTGTACACATTTGAAACTGATGTAGAAAGTGATTTTATTCTGACTCAAAGCTTCTAGATTGAACATATTTACACATTTCCATATGCAGACCTCTTGGCAGGTTAATGTTACAGAAAATATAATATATATCTGCATATTATTTAGACAGGACTATGCACAGTTGGATAAAACAGGTGAGCAAGACATGAAGTGTGACTACAGTATCGTCTTAAAAACCAAATGTATCTGTATTCCACACGCCCTCATATTAAACTGATTCATATAGCATCAATAACTGTTTGGTGACAGTAGCTCAGTCGGTAGAGTGTGCAGATCCACTGGCCCACAGGTTTGCGTTATGATTCCTGCTCCCACAGTTGAGTACAGTTCCTTGGGCAAGACACTTAACCGGTCTTGTCCCCTGTGTGAATGTGTGAGTGAATGGGTGAGCGGTTCCTTGATGTGAAGTGTTTTGCCTTGAAGGAAGAAAAGTGCTATAATGTGACGACCGGTAATTCTCATTTGAATTCAAATTGCACTTTATCCTATTGAAAATAACCTTTTGCATTTTTGATCATGCACAGTGGCGCAGCGGTTAGCTTTCACTCCTCACAGCAAGGACGTCCTGGGTTCAATTCTTGAGCGGTATGTGGCTTTTTGAAGTTTGCATGTCATTGCTATGTAGAATAGGCTTCCCCCTCCAGGGCCAGTGCATGTGCATTATTGACAAAAATCCAGAATTATTTTTACCTCTTTATGTTTGTCTGTTATAAAACATTGTATGTTTTACAGGTTATATAGGTGAGATGACAATTAACAGTCAACAATCATATTTAGTCAATTAATCACAATTATTCCAATTATCTAATGGAGTAAAAACAAACATCATAATCATTTCTAACTTTAATCAAATAAAAGTTGCCTATCTACATCCTGGCGTATTCCATAGGGTCCACCATAACCCAGCTCTATATAGTATATCATGTGAGGAAGTGGCTGTCTGGTAAATAGTCCAGTTTGTAATTATTAGTCTAAGGCCCCAACGCTCTCCTCTCCCATCTCCCCATCAGCAGCACCGGTCTGCAGCGGGCGGGCGCGGGTCACAGGGCCATAAAACATGATTAAGTGAAGGCTCTGGAGCTGTAAAGTCACTGCTACAACAGGCTCATGGATGAAAAATGACAGAGGAATGGGCGTACCATGGGAACACGTCTGCAGCTCAGTAATGATTAAACTGCTGTGTGGAGACGGTAGCTCACAGACAGGCTGCTGTGATAACAACCAGAAGAGAAACATCTGCCCACGTCTACTGAGGTTGTGCAATATGAGCCATTCAGAAGAGAGGGTTCAAAATGTGCAAAGAGGAACCAAATTCTGGTTGCCATAAAACTTTTACCTCTTGATTGGATCGTTGTAAAGAAATATGTATCATCTGCCCCTTGAACTATCGCCTTACTGCTTTGAGAGTAAAGGTTAAGGTACACTTTATAGTCCTCTGTAGAGACATTTGTGAGGCATTTGCTCTACATGTGTATGTCTATTTTGATGGGGAAAACCAGAGAAAATCCAGATACAGGAAGAAACATGCAAACTTCTCACAGAAAGGCCCAGACTGCTCTGGAGTCGAACTTTCTTCTTGCTGTGAGGCGAGAGCCTAGCTCCTCAACCACCGTGCCTCTATTATGCTCCTGGCATGGTCTCCATTTGAAAATGTATCCTTAGTAACAGGGCAGATATAGAGAAGTTCCATAAGTCCCTATTCACCTTTTTCCGGAAGCCCGTCTGGGCACCGCCATATGATCCTTTTTCCAGTTGTATTAGTTAACATAGGGCTGCCAACCGCGAGAGAAAATAAGTTTTACACAGCATAAAATCCTTTTTCAGGCCCAGGGAATTGGTGCATTGTTGACTTGTTGGTCACAAGAACATTGGTAATTTTACACAAATCTGCTGGATTTCCCCCTGTTCTACATTTGAACCAGCAGTGTTCCCGCTGTACCAGAAGTGCGATTACAACAGATGTGCTGATCCGTGTCAAGAGGAGTAAAAAAGGGGCAAGTTCAATATAAGGTCAATGTGACAAGAGCCAAACCAGGTTGGGGCTTGTATGTGAGTGCCTGGTGGCCAGGCTTTAGCCCGCAGGCCTCTTCTGAGCTCAGCCTGAAAGGGATGATATTGGGCCCGTTTCTCCTGTGGAGCCTTCACTCATGGAGGGAGCCATAGGTGTGGCAAAGAGAGCCTGTATGGCCAGAGCAGTAAGTCCGACCTGTTCCCACTGCATTTGGACTCTGCCTGGGCTACCCTTTGTCACCGGTTCTGTTCATTGCTTTTATGGACAGAACTTCCATGCACAGTCAGGGGTCAGAGGGTGTCTGGTTTAGGGACCACAGGATCTCCTCTTTGCTTCGTAGTGTTATTTTGTCTTTGTCAGATTGTCAGAGATTTTGCCTCTAAAAACGTTATAATAAACCTACATTTTATTTGCAGTGTTTTTATTGTTTTATTATAGTCAGAGATATTGAATCGTGATATGCCACATATTTCACTATCAACAATAATGTCTAACGTTGTCACAATAGCAGACAAACATACTTACTCACTGCTCCTGAACTTGACCTGTTCCATCTGCTCCTGTGTAAATGTAGACCGTCCGTTGTCAGCTTTGCGATCAAACAGGAAGCCAGCCTTTGTCCTGCGGCTGAATGCACGGCCTGATGTTGCCAGGGGTAATTATGGGTAATTGGTGGAACAATGAGGCGATGACAGCGCTGGAACCAAAGCTACATAAAGGTTAGACTCACCCAGCCATCCACCTCACCTCTCACTCCCTGTCTCCTCTCTCCTCTCCCTCTCTCTCCCCACTGCTCTTTCTCTCCTTTTCTTCTCTTCTCAGTTTCTCTTCTCTCCCTGACCTCTCCCTCCCCTTCCCTCTCTCTCTCTCTCTCTCTCTCTCTCTCCTCACCCTCTTCTTTCTGCTCTTCCTCTCCTCTCTCTCCTTCTCCTCAGTTTCTCTACTCTCCCTCTCTCCTTTTTCTCTTGCTCTCTCTCTCTGCCTCTTTTCTTTCACTCTTTCCACTCCCTCTTCCTACCCTCTTCTCTCGCTTACCTCTCCCTCTCCTCTTTCTCCCTCTCCCTCCCTCTCTCTCTCTCCTCTCTCACTATCTCTCACTCTCTATGTCTCTTTATTTCTCTTCCCTCTCTTCTCTCCCTCAACCTCTCTCGTCCTGTCACAACCCACTGGGCACACTCAGGAGGCACAATGACCTTTTTGTGGAGCGTTGTCCGGGAAGTATCAACACCACACAGATCTGAGAGCTGAAAAGTTTGCCTTCAGTTAATTTCTTGAAAATAAACATCCATCTGTCTGGAAAGTCACTGTAGACATTAGACCCAGTGATTAACAAGTGATCTGGAGCTTTGATCAGTTCAGGGCCTAAAAGGATTATTTGTGGTTAGTTAAGATTTTTTTATTAGGTTACTTAAGCGTATTATGTTTTTGCAAAGCACCAGGTCCAAAACTCTTGCTCTGCTCATGCTAACATGGACTAACTTGAGCAACTGAGCTACTGTATTTACTTCTATAAAACATAAAAAGGTGAGTGAAAGTGCCCACTTAATTTATCGTGACAGAGGGACAGTGTGGAAGCATTTTGAGAAGATTTGAATTAACAAGATTTGGGTAGGAAGGTACAGAGCTTATGGTTACGTTTTACAAAAAGATTAATTTTTTAAAATGCCTTTTGTCAGGAAAAACATAATCTGGTCCTATATACTATGTCCCTTTACAGATTTTGATCAAAATAACTGTTTTGTTGCGCACCATTCATTTATGAGGCCAAACATGTCCTTCCAACAGGGTTGCCAACCCACAATTTGTCTCGTTTTGATTTGTCCCAATCAGGACAGCTGCTGTTTGCCATTTTACATTTTATTTACAAAGCCAAATTGCAAAACACTTTCTAATGAAAACATGTAGTTTCATGGACTGCTGGTGCAGGGGTCCTGCTTCATGCACAGGGGTAGCGTAGTTTTCGAGCAGGACAGATTAATTAAGTTATAAAGTTAGATCAGGATTAAAGCCAGACTGTGCCAGAGCTGAACAGTTATGACAGAAGCACCACTCATTTGTGTCGGGCTGACATGAAGAAGTGGTGAGTAAACAAACATGTTTAAGTGAAAAGCTTCATTCTAATGACCAATACAGATATGTGTTCTTTATTGTCCTTCAGTATATACAGAGAGCGGACAGTCTGAGTAAAGGTGTGAATAGGACAACAATAATATCAATCGCTTTTGGAATTTTTTCCCACACTTTTAGGAATGAGTTGGCAACCTTACCTATCAAGACTGGAAGACTATCTGTGATGTGCTGAGGACACATCAGTAGACATCAACTTTTACAGTGTAATAATGTGTTTGTACTCATGTGCAAGATATATAAAGATTGTCACCAGCAAATACGTTAATTTGTTTATGAATATTTTGGGATAATAAAACTCTGGCATGGAGCCTATGCTGCCTTTAATCAGTGTTAAAATATATTGGCCTGTAAATACGGGAAGTAAGTTGGACATTTTTGTATGATCAGGGCCCAATCATGTGTCAAACACAGTAAGAAAATACATGATGTAGAAAAACTAGACTAAATCAACAGTATATAATGAAGAAGTATTCATAGTCCATCAACGTATATATAGTTCTGAGTTTATGTTTTATTGTGTGACAGTTCTCCTGAAAGCTCTGGTAAACCGGCTGCGGCTTTGGCACCGGGAGCCCTTCCTTCCTGCCCAAACACAGAAGAGAAAACTCCATTGATCACTGTTGGGAATTTCCGCTACAAAGTGCTGAGACGACTGCTCCATAGTGCTGTATTAACCTCAACGTTGTGAGGTGAAAAGAGACTCGAATTGGAGGAGGAAAAATATAGTGTCTTTTTTTTTTTAAAGGATTTTTTTGGCCTGTAGACTTTACTAGACCGGACAGTATAGTGTGAAATTGAGATGAGTCTGGGGAAGGACACACCGTCAAGAGCTGGACTCAAACTCAGGATGCCCGGGGTTGTCCACAGGGAGCACATGTGTGCTACCCAATGAGCACTGAGTGGCATAGATATTGTAATTTCAATCCTGCAAATGCAGATGAAAGCTGAGGTGGTGTAAGGAGTATCTTTTCTCGCAGATACTCTGCACCACCTCTTTATTTCAGGCACAGTATGTGTTTATGAAGTAAGAGTTGTCTATAAGTTGCATTCATGACATTCAACTTCATTATTTATTATTATTCTATACGGCAATAGTATTTTTTTTCCTCAATTGTTTGGATAAAAAATGTGTAACGCATTATAATTTAAAATATGCTCATTTGAAAAGTAACTAATATAGTGCTAGTAACGTTACACTACTTCTTCCCGACCATGTTTTATCCACAGAACTCTGCAATAAAAAGGAGAAAAGTAATGGCACAATAGTATCACAAATGTAGATCAGCTGTGAACCAAAACAAAAATTTGGTTTTGGAGGACTGTAATTCAATTCAATTCAATTCAATTTATTTTTGTAACGCCCAAAATCACTACAACAGTTGCCTCTGAGGGCGACAGTGAAAAATGTCTGTGGTGGCGAGGGACGATGTTCCAGAGTCCTCTGTCCTTAGACCCTCCTTCTCGGCCAGGAAAAACTACAAAAAACCTCCTTGGGAAAAAGTAGAAACCTGGAGGAGTTCCAGAGTGAAGGAGAGATCTGACTCTCACAGACGGACAGACGGACGCAAGGGAGACTGGAGCTGGACCCACTCTTCAGGCAGTAAGCGCTTTGCTTCTGCTGTTGAGCTTATACTGTTGTCTGTTTTCATATATAAATATTGTATACAAGCAATTTGTTTGTGTATTTTATGGAAGTGCAGGTTGTACTTCCATTAGATTTATTGGCTTTATATAAGCGCCTGTCAGCTGTTCACTAACAGAAATGGAGTGAGTTAAATGGTAAATGGTCACATTTCTATGGCGCTTTTCTACCTTCAAGGCACTCAAAGCGCTTTACATCAAGGAACCAGTCACCAATTCACACACACATTCACACACCAGTTGTACGCAGACACTGGGGGCGAGTCGGGTTAAGTGTCTTGCCCAAGGACACAACGGCAGTATTCACTGAAGCAGCGATTGCACAGCCAACTTGTGGGTCAGTGGATCTGACCGCTCTACTAGGATGTAAATGTTGAGAGCGGGATTCAAACCACCGACCCGAGTTCAGATGCAGGGGTGTGTCCACTGGAATAAGTCTTCACAGAAACGTCTTTTTTGTTATAATTAAGTGCAATATTAATATAATTGTAATATGAAACAAAAATGGTGATTTACTCTCATTATACAGTCTCATTCCCTGGCACAGGTCATCCCAGACCATTCCTTTGAAATGGGCTAAATTTGATGTGTCTTTGTGTTAGAAAATTAAAATGCACCCATCACCATTGTGATTATCAAACATACAAGCCTACATATGTTACATACTGTATATTTTAAATGAGTAAAGTCATTACTTTGAAAATAAAGTGGTAGAGAAGTAACTTTCTTTGTGTAATAGAAAGTCAAATAGCATCTAAGCCTGTTCTGAACTACATGTAAGTGAAGCCATATACCCAGGCCCGTGTCTTGACCAAACTAACTGATGGTGCATCTGTGTTTCAAAATGATGTCATTACATCATTTTTACATCAAAGTGTCATTAATTAACGGATCTGAAAGGAGGGTGCAAACACTTTCAAATGAGGTTGAAATGCAGCCTTTTGCACCCCTGTAGACCCGGGCCTGCATATACCTGTCTGGGTTGCCAGATTAGTACTTGACAGTGCTGATAAAGGTGACTCTTTTAAGTCTATGTTTAGCATGATAAGCAACCACTCACATGGAAGTGATGTCATCACACTGATCTGCAAACTACAAAAAATCAAGAAAGAATGAGTGAATTTTATGTTCAAACTTTACCCTTCTAAGAGATACCGTTTTAAGGAATGTGGGGAATTGTCTGATCAAGAAGAGAACCGAGGAGACAGATAACCTCCGACTGGGCTTTGAACATTTCTTATCAACACTCACAGAAGATGTTGAACTTTGTGTCAGTTTTTTTTTTTGTTTCATGTGGATACGTCTAATTATAGGTATATGAACCATGAACCAGGAGAACAAATCTGCATGGGCCAATGCTTTACAAATACATGTAGTCTGGGCACCAGTTTCACCTCCCTGAGTTCAGTTTGGCGAGATTGTCACGTGGATTAGCCAATGAAGGACACACATGGTCAGTCCTTAACAAAACAAAGGCTGCTTACAATTATGTATAAACTAAAAATAAAGAATACAAATAGCACACAGGACAGGAATTTATAGTGTCTTTCTGCAGAATCAATATGGAAAAGACTAAATTGTTAATCTGAGGTGGGAGATGTTTGAGTTGATTTTAAACGACCAATGAGCTAATCTGTTTCCCATGGAAAAGAAATAAACAAACCTGATTGGATGGCTTTGGCCTGAGATATGTACAATGCATCCGGAATGTATTCACATTTCCCTCATTTTGTTATGTTACAGCCTTGTTCAAAAAATAATTTTAATTCTTTATTTGCCAAAAAGCAGTTGCCTTGAAGTATTCAGTGTTTGCCGTGACACTCAAAATTGAGCTCAGGTGCATCCTTTTTCCGCTGATGCTTTTACAACTTGATTGAAGTCCACGTGGTATATTCAGTTGATTGGACATGATTTGGAAAAGCACATACCTGTCTAAGGTCGTATGGTCCCACAGTTAACCGTGTCAGAGCCTAAACCAAGCCATGAAGTCCAAGGAATTGTCTGTAGACCTCCAGAACAGGATTATATCAGAGCACAGATCTGAAGAAGGGTTTCTGCTGCATTGAAGGATTCTATGAGCACAGTGGCCTCCATCATCCGGAAATAGAAAAAGTTTGGAACCACCAAGACTCTTTCTAGACCCGGCCGCCTGGCCAAACTGAACAATTAGGGGAGAAGGGCCTTAGTCAGGGAGTCCAGCGTTTCTCTGTTGAGAGAGGAGAATATTCCAGAAGAACAACCATCTCTGCAACACTACAGCAATCAGACCTGTGTGGTAGAGTGGCCAGAGAGAAGCCACTCCTGGAGTTTGCAAAAAGGCACCTGAAGGACTCTCAGACCATGAGAAACAAAAATCTCCGGTCTGATGAACTGGCAGGAATTGGTAGAGTCAGGATCAGCAGAAAGATTAATGCAGTAGTCTACGGAGACGTCCTTGATGAAAGCCTACTTAAGAGAGCTCTGGACCTCAGACTGGGGCAACACGTGTTCATTCATTTGTATTGTCCAAATAATTAAATAACATAAACATGAACAGTAACCAACAATAATAAGCACACAACCAGCCATAATCTCAATCATGTACAATGAAATACAAGAGAACATATAAACCAAAGGAAACTCAAAAGGAATCTAAAGCGACTAATCACAGGCACGAGAGTTACACAGAGAAAGTTCATCTGAATATCATTCATTGACAAAAAGATTAAAGACATGAAACAGATCATACACCGCCATGGACTGAATGTTTGTGCCCAGCAGCACATAAAGACACACACGCAAATTTTAGTGTTTCATTCCGTACATATTTTGATATGTACGGTAAGTGTATTTGATTCAGTGTAGTATGATTAAAGATAATGGATACACCTGCATAATCTAAGAAGCGTACACAAATAGCATTCATCTTTATATATCTGTGCACATCAATATAAAAGGATATGCGCTATCGTTAATGCATTTCCTAATTTCTCCACTGCTCACTCTCACTCTCTTTCTCTCTCGACCGCTTGTTCAATCAGTTGGATTCTTCCCTGATTGGTCAAAGAGTCATCTTCTTATCTTATCTGGCAACTGGTCCTGAGCAGGTTTTGAGTTCAGGGTTCAGGTAACCACTTTCATAGTGAACCAGGGTTAACCCCTAAGTTACGTCGTTAACCCACGTACCCTGCTTCACAGCACTTAACTCTTAACCAGGACTAAAACTGAGATCTTCTTTATAGACTTATAGACAGAGAGAATCAGTCAGGATCTCTGGCTAAGTAATAACAGAGATTCTGACCTAAACCAGGTCCAACATATATAATAACTGCTCTTATATTAACCCTAATAAAAACGTAATTAATAATGAACCTTTTTTTTCTTAATGATAATACCCTAACCATAACTCCTTAATTAAGTAGTCAGGAGTATTTGTTTACGGTAAGGTATATTTATTATAAAGTCATACTGACTTCTGTTTTGCCCAGTTTTAAACTTTGGACCATTCAGGGACTTGGACTCTTTCTTTGTACAATTGAGAATCTGAGTGGAATTTTGGTCAAATGTAGGTCAAATGATCTGATCCAGACAGATTATTATATCTGTCATCGGTCAATTCATAATCTTCAACTTCGACAAACAAAACACAAAGATTCACAGACAAAATATGAGTCTCCAAAAGTGTGATATCCGCTTAGAGCAAATGAACACACAAATAAGAGTCTGTATCATTTAAACCTGAAATGTAATGGGGAAGCTCGTGCAGACTGTCACACAAAAACAGTTTGTGTCTGCAGTGTGTTACATAACTGTATCTCACATGTCTAAAGAACCATAGTGTGTTTAGACCAGCAGGCACCAGAATAATGGAGACAGTAGGATTTACATTGCTTAAACAAAGACTCAAATCCAGCAGTATATTCATCTTCTTAGAGAAAAAACAGTGCAACACTGTAGACACAGTGTTCTGAAGTCTTGAGTTTGTAGGACAAGCATTTCACACAGATATAAAACTAAAAAGAAGGATGTGCGAATAATGAGATCAACCGGTTCTAGGTCTAAAACAGGACTGACCCAGGACTGAACCTGGACTGAACCAGGTTTAAACCAGGACTGCACCAGGACTAAACCAGGTTTAAACCAGGACTGAACCAGGTTTAAACCAGGACTGAACCAGGTTTAAACCAGGACTGACCCAGGACTGAACCTGGACTGAACCAGGTTTAAACCAGGACTGAACCAGGTTTAAACCAGGACTGAACCAGGTTTAAACCAGGACTGAACCAGGACTGAACCAGGACTAAACCAGGTTTAAACCAGGACTGAACCAGGTTTAAACCAGGACTGAACCAGGACTGAACCAGGACTAAACCAGGTTTAGACCAGGACTGAACCAGGTTTAAACCAGGACTGCACCAGGACTAAACCAGGTTTAAACCAGGACTGAACCAGGTTTAAACCAGGACTGAACCAGGTTTAAACCAGGACTGAACCAGGACTGAACCAGGACTAAACCAGGTTTAAACCAGGACTGAACCAGGTTTAAACCAGGACTGAACCAGGACTGAACCAGGACTAAACCAGGTTTAGACCAGGACTGAACCAGGTTTAAACCAGGACTGAACCAGGACTGAACCAGGACGGAACCAGGACTGAACCAGGACTGCACCAAGTCAAATCCAGGACTGAACCATCTCTAAACCAGGACCGAATCATATTTAAACCAGGACTGCACAAGGTCTAAACCAGGACTGAACCAAGTCGAATCCAGGACTGAACCAGGTCTAAACCAGGACTGAACCACATATAAAGTTGTCTAAACCATGATGGAGTAGATTATGACTAAACCAAAACAAATAAAGACTAAACCAAGTCTTAACTTGGTATAAACCAGGACTCAACCAGAACTAAACTGGGTCTAAACTGTTATAAACCAGGATGATCCAGTCTGAAACCTGTTTTTTATTCTGTGTCCAATCAGAACTACTATACACCAAATTTACAGTACAATTAGATAGCCTAAAATCAAATATGTATAAAAATATCCCTGACTTTACAGCTTCTGTAATGTTTGCAAAGCTCCTCTTGGTCCTGTCTCTGCCTCGTCCCTCGTGCTGCAGCCTGGTCACGCTCCAGTGCAGCCTGCAGTCACACAGACAGCGAGGCAGACAGACAACGCCGCAGACATCGCACCGAACCATCTCTATCTGCTCTTTAGCATCCTCCTCCTCCGCAGACACACACACACGCACGCACACACACTTATCTGCCTCTCCATCAGGCCTCGAGCGTGGGACCAACAGCCGAAAGGTCACTGCGTCCCAAACACTGTCGCCAAGTCCGTCTGCCCTGGCCTGGCCCGTGTCCGGCCAATACGCCACAGTCTGACCGCCAAAGGGTGTGAGGAGATGAAAGCGTTACATGGAAAGTGGCACAATAAAGGAGGGGATTTCTGCGCTAAAATAAATGCTAGTTGTGACTAAATTGACTAAAAGTCAGTAACACTTTTTAATAAAATGCCTGATCTAAGACCTAACTCATAAGGAATAAATAATAAGAATGGTTCAGGCTTGGTAACTACTTAATTAATACACTATTATCCTAAAACCTTAATTAAAGCAACAGTACGTAACTTTCTGGCGATGTCACATCACAAATAGAAAGTTTAAAGTATACTTCAGAACGTTCTCCAGGGAGATAGATAAGTTATAGGCCGTATTATGGAATATTATAGCAAAATTTCCATGGAAACAAAAAGTATCAGGAGGCTCCTCCTCCTACACAAACTACGAGTCAGGTTTGTGGAGATGCGACTTACATGTGATAGATCACATGTTTTTCTATGTTTTGATTTATAAAAACATCCAAGGAAAAACAAAATGCTTTCATTTAGTCTACTTTTTGGGGCAAACAAATTTTGCTTTAAATCTCAAACCTAATAAACTAGTTGTTAATTCATTATCCGGCCATGCTTGGTTAAGCTAATTAATGTGTTGTTATTTATTATACAGCAGGACCAAAAAGTCTATTTGAGTAAAATTAATTGTATTTTGAATATTTTCGTTTTGACTAGTTTAGTTGTGTTTACTTGATGAACTAATACATATTTCACTTGTTTTAAATAACTTTACCCTATATAAAAACACAAATTAAATGTTGATTTTAGCGATAAAAGAAGCAGCTAGAGAGTGCATTTATAGGAACATCTTGAAAGGTGATTGGTTGAGAGTAATTTGTGACAAACAGGTCAAAGAGCCTTGGAATATGAAGGCAATACAGTTCTGGTACAATGTAGTGTATTTTCTCACACCTTTTCCTTGATGTTCTGAGAAGCTCCTGGTCCTCTTCCCACTATCCTCGGCCCTCTGGAGCTGTGAGAACCAGACAGGGCTGCGTGTGGGAACGCTCCTCCTGGTCACGTCAGCATATTCTTATCTGTGTGGCTGCTCTGATCATGGCCAGCACAGGAGAAGTCTGTGCACAACTCTGGCTCTGTCCTCACCACTGGCTCGGAGGAGATCATATGCAAATAATCCATCGACCTTCAGAATCAAAGATTCAGTTGTTCTGCTGTAAAAGAACACACATTCTGCATTATCTGTCATGTCATTGGTCTTTCAACTTGCTTTTGTACCTTTGCTTTGGAATCTCATGTTTTAGGACTTAAAGGTGCCATAACATGCTTTTTTCACGTTTCTTAGTCTATCCTAAGTGTATAATTGATAATAATAAGGGTTGTGCAACACCCTTAACATAATAGTTAAGAAATATCACCCATACCTTGGACCCCCTCACCAACCCGGAAATGCAAACGGCTTGGTTTGATATTCGCCCCCACCCTTGCGAAGAGCGATCTGGCTCCCCCGCCCAACCCGTGACGTAGTCTCAGAGCGCGTGTGTGTGCGTGTGTATATATAAAAGTCTTATGTCCATCGCGCTCTTATTTCCTGGTTTTTCGGTATCAGATAGAACTTCTCTCCGTTTATTTTCCCGGTTGCTGCATCAAGTGTCACATAAACCTTCACCATTGTGATAATAGTAAAGAGTGCGATATCATTAATGAAGTTTTGGGCCTCTTTGAGCCGTGTTTCGTCGTAAATCGAAGCAGAATGGACTTGTAGGGAGACACGGAGCCTGGAGCAGCGCGGAGCCGGGGGGAAGGGGGCGGCAGGCGGGAGGGGGAGGGGGTGGAGAGGGGGGAGGGGGAGGGGGGATGGTGACGCGTGCTTGCCCTTATGACGAGGTCTTGCACCCACCCCCCGTCAGTTTGGAGATTCGCTGAAAGGAGATAGTCTGTAATATAGCTAAACACTGCGGGAATCAATCTAAAAAACACTCTGGGTACATATATGAAGCACAAATAGCAATGTAAGAAGGTTAAAGGTGGTATGGACGATTTTTTTCAGCAATTTTTTTATCATATTTCCTCGTGGCGTGGATAAATCATTTGTCCTGCCACGTATCAATCATAAAACGCACCTATCGCTCACCTGCAGCCGCGTCAGGCTCGTCCCCACCTTTCCGCATGCCTAAGCGCATGGATCTATCATAATATAGTTCCCTCAGTGTACGGGGCAAAATGAAGACGAAGAAAGACAGTTCGAGTGGACAGAAATCTACGGGAGACGAGCGATGCGATGCGCTCCGTTGCGCTAATAAACAAACGTACGTGTGTGTTGTATCAGTCCGCACGGGGGAGGGCGCATGCGCACTTCCGCCTGCGTTCTCAAATCGCCGAAAAATCGTCCATACCGCCTCTGAAAAGTCGATTTTGCATGTTATGGGACCTTTAAAATAATGTATGTATAGAAAACACACATCATTTTCTGTCAGTCAGGCGTTCCCTTCATCTGGATTTGATGTTAGCACTCCATCTAGTGGAAGCAGAATTGGGAAATGCCATGAGGAGAAAAACAAAAGTTAGCTTATACTGGCATATGTAAGTATGTAGATGTAATGAAAGTGATTTGAGGCAAGAATGCTCAGAACAAGTCTGGTGATAATTTAAGAACTTAGAAAGAAAAAAATATTGCAAAATATTTGAACTTTAACAATGCATAATGTAGGATTTTGAAGTTTATTTTGTGTTTCGCATAGAGTAACCATGACACCAAGACTATGATATCCTGGCAGGCAGCAGGAGCTAAATGAGCTCAAATCTGCCCTGGTCACATGGTTGACTGGTCAGCCGGATGTCGAGGCGAGCTCAGGCCTTCTGAAGGGAGTCCACAGTACAGAAATCAGTCTAAGTAGGCCAGGCCCCACACATGTTATGTTTCATGCTTTGTGTGCGGACATTATATTGACTTACATTCGAGTCCTGGAGACTGATCAGAACCTTAAAGGACAACTATTGTGCATGATTTGATTTGTTACTAGCCTTTAAACATGCTCTTGAGTGCTATTGATAGGCATCTCATGATTTAGAACGTTTAATTTTATTCTTATAACAAACAAAATTACATTTGGATCTCTGCTGTTTAACCTTGGGCAAGCTATGTTTTGGCACCATCTACTGGATGCAGAGGGAATTGCACACAGTTCTTAGAGCCATGTCACAAGATCAAGAAAATGTCAGTAATCAAGGAGGAGTTTTTGATGGTCGAAAGGAGAGGACTTTCTAACCAGTATTCATCAAAGTAGCACGAATAAAGCAAAATACTACTACAGGTATGTGTATACAATGTTTAGATGTCTCAAAATTCTTAAAAGATGATTTGTTAATTTTTACCTGTTTGCAGCACTGATAAACTCATTCTGGTGGTTAATTATAATTAGGATGCAAGAATGCACTAGGTAAGTGAACAATACACGTGGACTTCTGCAAAGAGTCTAAAATGAACTAGATCTGTTTGACTTTTTTTAATCAAGTACAGCACCATTAAACTTTTGAATGCAGCATAAAAATGTGCTCCACAAATCAACCAGTTAAAAGAAGAGGAGAAGTGAGCACGTTTGTATGAATTTAAGATGATTGTTGTAGAGAAGTTCTTCCGTGGTTGAATTTACGCTTCACCTTCACATAACTATATTTTCCAACCTGCTGACACTCATCTCCGCTCACGTCTCCAGCTTGTGACTCTATGTTTGAATCCATCAGAGTACATCAGCTCCCGTCCCCAACACCTGCCTCGGAGAGCTGCCAGCAGGAAGGGGGCCGAGGGGGGGACCGTTTCTCAGGCTGCCCTCTCCCTATGCACCCCCTCTTACCCAACTCCAAATCCAGCCTCATTAACTCAATTCATAATCGTCCCTTTTGGCCCCTTACCCGTTCTCCTCTCGCTGGGCAGTTTAGCCATCGAAAGGAAGACAGGTGTTAGCTCATTACGCTCAAAAGGATTAGCGCTAACATTCAACTAAAACAGAAATGGACTTAACAAAGCATTTAGTTAAACTTTATAATCAAATATTGAATGTATGTTTTTGAAAAGCCTGTAATTCTCTGGCTGAAAGTCATTTTTTTTCTATTTCTTTTTAATAAATTGGAAAAACAGAAATAGTTCTTTAATCAGTTTGCTGCGGTCCTCACTTATTCTTCACCACAAGTTTATTGAGCGCTTTTCAACACTTTCAGAACCTAGAATGAAGGCATTACGGTAAAGCTAAAACAACTAACATGCTAACAGCGCGCTTCCTGCTTCACTGAAAATATAATTAGATGAAGACAGTGCAGAATGGACTAATTTTCACCTTTACAATAACCTTTACACCATATTGGTACCGGGGGAAATTTTGATTTGACTTTATTACATGAACAAATACATAAGGTATAGCCCCTTTAAACGCACTGTGCGTAATTTTTACTGCCTTAAAAAACGTGAAAAACAGATTTAGTTCATTTTAAACCAAATTAATTTTCATACTTTCCTTATAAACTAACCTTTTCACAACTTTCAGGGGCCAGAGCGAGGTTTTGCCATAAATTTAAAGCTAACAACAAATATATAGTTACGCTAAGTGGAAATAAAGATATCGTGAAGGCTGCATAATTATGTATTCATTTTATTCCAGAAGTTTCCGTAGGCGCTGCTATTAATTGGCTTCCTCCTTCTGCTTGCATTATTTTACATAGATCTTGACAGAAAATAAGCTCTACACAAACACAAAGCTGCTTTCAGGCCGTCCGGAGAAATTATGCTTTGTTGAACTGTTGGTGCAGATTGCAGAACATTGAATATTTTACTTTCAATTAAATTTTAGCTGCAAGACTTTTCCCTCGTTCTCCATGCAAGTGAAAGCAATTCCCTCTCAACCGGAAATGCAAAAACAACAGTCCAAATCTGTAGTATAAACAGATAAAAGTGGGCATGGCAGAATAAGGTGAATGGGCCTGAAATCAACCAGTTAAAAAGAGACAAAGTGTTTAATATGTTTTAGCTAAACAAGGAGAAGAGAAAATGTATTTATATGAATTTGGAGTGATTGTTGGAGAGAGTAAGGTTGTTCCACATGGTTGAATTTACACATAACCTGTATTTTATAACCAAAAAAGTACTTAGTGCAGCATTGGTGATTTCATATTTTGCCTTGCTGCACCTTGCTAGCTCATCCTGCTCGGTCAACTTGAAACCACTAAATGAGGATAATTGAGGCGAGGGAGGGGGCAGTGGAAGAGCCCTGTCCGACCAATCTTCTCACACAACAATCGGCAACATTGTTCCCGGGACCTGGTGACACAACAACCTCCTAGTGTGGATGTGGGCCATAATTAGCATCGCAGCTACGGACTTGCATGTCAGAAGCGCTTACATGTGGCCCGCTCTCCCTCGGATCGGCCTGACCCCTGCTCCTGCCTGGCCTGTTTGGTGCTGCGCTCATGCATGGATGCGCTGGAGGTTTGTTTGCTGTCTCTGGTCAGTTGAAGGGGCCCTCTTTGTGTGTGCTCCACTAAACACTGGTCACTCACCTAATGAGACCGATCTGCTCTGCCTAACTGACGGGTAAGAAGAGCTGGACAACACTGCCAGTCCTCTACTGGACAGAATAATCCACAATACTGTAATACAGATATTTTATTTCTTCCATTTTTGCAGAGTGTGTGTGTGTGTGTGTTTAGGTGTGTGTGTGTGTGTGTGTGTGTGTGTGTGTCGTACAATTATGTTTGCGTGTATAAACAAATCACTTGTGCTTATTACTGCGTCATAAATAGTTTATTAAGGAACCTTATTTTAAAGTGTTACCATAGTGATTACTAAATTCAATATTTTAAAGTGTTACCATACTGATTACTAAATTTACATGCGTACGCCCTGTCCTCGCTGCGCCAGGTAGCTATTCACTCCGTTGTTTTCAAAACTAACCACTTTAGCTATTGATTAACACCTGTATTGTTGTAGTGCCGCGGTGTAGCCCCGTCACGCACCGCTCCATGGCGCCTGTTGTCTGCCGCTTTAGTGGCTGGCACATCTTTTGAAGCTGGGGTCCGAAGTGTCGTAGCTGGCTATGTTGCGGTCAGCCGTCACTCGTTACATTTTATATCTGCAACAAAGAACAAAGTATTTAATATATAATACATGATTGTAACTTAACTGAAATGGCCTCCTTTTTAATCATTGTGGACGAACCTGTGCGCCTTATTGCGCTGTGTATGTTGGGTATGTTACATGCCCTGACGTTATTGGTCTTATATAAAGAAATGTGTATCTGATAAGCGTCTTTAGAGGGCGGCTAAACGCTCGGTATGCCACAGTAGTTTTTACTTTCACTTTGAAGTAGTGGCTCAAAACAAAAAGAAGGAGGGATCTTAATATGTATCTCTGCTGATCTAAATGAGATTTGAACCACAACACCTCAATTGATCCTAGTTTCCCATGCATTTTTAAAAATCTGTTTGATTTGGACTAGGTGGGTGCTGGGTGTAAATAGTAAGTGCTTTTGTAGGTGCCATGGGGCAGACTGTCCTAACACCTAGTGTACACTGACTCCAGCGCTGGGTGGGGTTCAGGTTACTTGCAGATTGCCAGTTACACTAACTCCAGTCCACTACGGTCCGTTTTTGACGAACGACCCACAGATTCACGTGATTTCGCACGAGAACACTCGTCTAATGATCTGGAAGCCGCACCAGACCGCTGTGGTCTCCGGCAAAGATAGACTTTTTGCACATTTTTTCCGCAGACCCACAAACTTCCGGAGCATATTGCTTTTAAGCACTTTCTAATTGTTGTGGGGCCCGTGCGGGTCCTGAACCACACCCGGACCAGAGTCAGTGTACATCTGACGTTACTGTGCTGGCAGTTTTCCCAATTTTAATCCATTATCGAATTTGGACAATTTGAAGGTCACATGTCCAGATGTATTCATACTACATGTGGCATTTGCGACTGGTTAAAGTTAAAGGTATAAAAATTGTACTTAAAGTAGAGTGTTACTTCAGGATAATAACTCAAGTAGAAGTACGTTACAGAAAGGTGTGGTGTAAACATTACTATATAAGTATATTTTCGTTTCCATCAACGACTTAATTCTCTCATTTTAACCACTTTATTTTCTCATTTTAACAACTTAATTTGATGGTTTTAACAACTTTATTTTCTTGTTTTAACATGATCCTATTCGCTCATATTCATTGTTGTAAAGGACAAGGGCAGCAGAGCAATCTGTTCGCACTCTGCAGGAAGAGAAACTTCATTTTGCTGGTGTTTGTGACACTCACACACACAGTCTCACGCTTGTGAGCATAGGTTGTAAAAAGCTCCAGGTCTATCCTTTGCATCACCAACACAGTCACAGCAGGATCCGGACATGTGCTAGGATTACTAGTGCAACAACACATCATCAGTAGGCTGAAACTAACCTGTTTCACGACGGTCTGATCTCAGCTCATGTTCCCTATTAGTACATATCAGCTATGTATAAGCTGTTTTGAGGCAAAATAAAAAGCGCCTATGGCTTTTCCCCTGCAGATTGCTTTCCTTTTTCTACAACATATGAGCGAAATATGTTAAATATGAGAAAATAAAGTCATTAAAACAAGAGAAGAAAATTGTTAGAACAAGAAAATAAAGTAAATGTTTTCTTTTTAATGTAGTACTTTCTCGTTTTCACGAAAAAGTCTGAAATGTTTACGGCACGCTGACAGTTCTATGTTGTCACACAACGTAGTGCTCCAGCTAAAGTCAGAGTCATATCAAAGTAAAATCCTATTTGAAGGAGCAGTGCAAGGAACAAATGTTCAAATATATTTCATATTTTCAACATAAAGCTGTTTTCCTTTTCTTACGGTATGAAGAGGAACTACAACCTTCACTCAAGTAAAATACTACTACACTGTACTCAAGTAGGAGAAACAGTATGGTGTATGGTCTGAAAACTTGGATGAGGATGAACTCTGTGTGACACTGCTCTGGTCCCCAAACACAGGCCGCGCCAGCCGTGTTTGTCTTGTGTTGAAGGCTCTTGTTTAGCTGCAGCCCCGGGTCAGAGCACACACAAGGCTGGTGACACTACTGTTTACCTGTGGGTCTGCGGGAGGAAGAGCCTGGAGGACAGTGGCTGCTGCAGTTTGTTTGCAGTTTCCAACATGCTGACTGATAAGAGGCTTGTTTTCAGGAAAGATATGCTCAAACTTTTCCCAAAAGAGTGAGTTCTCATGTCTTTTTTCAAGATTTGGTTTAAAACACAGTGATGTAATGTAGGTGTAAAATCATTTAAATGAGGCTGAAAACAGTAGCTGTAAACCAGGGGTTGACAAACCTGGGTACGCAGGGGAATTTTGAATTTAATTCAGATAAAAAGGTGTTGTCCAGCCGCACTCATTGAGTTTACTGACAGCTGCTTCTGTAGCAACACTGTCCATGTTCATTCTGCCTGTGCCCACCGTGGCTTTGGGATCTTTCGCCTGGTCTGCGTGCACACTGGAACTGAGGGTCAACATGCAATGGGCACTTTCACAGCAGAGGAGTATTTCGACTTCCATCTGAAAGTAATTTTCAAACTCTGGAACTGGTCTGAGAAACTTTATGCATAAACGTAATTGCATTAACGTCAAGTTTCTCAGACTAGTTAAGGAGATGTTATGCTATGATGTCATATGAAAATGTTATGCTAAATCAGCTTTTAAGAGCTTTTAACCATCTTATAATTGTAGAAGAAGTATCAAAGGGATTCTGCATGTTTGAGTAATCTTTATTTTCCTGCAAACAAGACAAGTCAGGGGACTTTTTTTCTTTTTCAAGTCATTTTAGATCAATATTGAAGAATGTAGATGTTTATCTGTTCATCTGTCATAGATGATAAAATAGCAGACAAATGCGTAATGTTTTTGACAACTTGTTGAGGACTGTATATGGTCTTCTCAAACTCAATTTACATCATTGTCCAATAAAGAGGTTATACCAGGCATGTCCAAATTACGGCCTGGGGGCCAAATGCGGCCCTCTGACCAATTTGTATAGGCCCTCCGGCTTCCTGCTAAGTTTATCCAAACAACAAAGACTAGTACTTGTAACTGTAACATTGGACATTTTTTTATGTTATACCAACCTAATTAATTAATTAATTAATTTATTAATTCCAAGTCTTATTAAAGGTGTGGAGGCATCAAAACTATGTCAAATGCAAAAATTGCGAATGATTCACTTCGTCATTCGACAAATTCAACATTTTCGGGTTGTTTGTGGCCCTCTGCTCGGTGAAAAATGTTTGGACACCCCTGGGTTACACAGATTGAGTGCCAATGGTGAGTAATTAAATCCTCTTTTATAGGAGCTAAAGCACATGTGAAGTGTTCAAGAGCGGCTGAGGGAAAGTGTCCTTTATCACCCACTGCCGTTAGCTAACATGCTTTTAGCTCTACAATGACAAGTGACAGCACTTGACAGCAACAATGAGGGGAGAATTATATGGAGAAAGAAAATTAATTTGAGCAAGATTCACGGATGGCACTTGCGGCATTTTGTGGGTGCAGGGTGTAACCTACTGTTCCTGTTTTTTTTGCTCATTACACATTAGAAGTCATAAAAAGATGAAATCTAAAATTTCAATCCCATAATCCCCCTGCAGCCTTTATGTCACCTAAAATAAACTTGATCCTGGTGTTATATGCATATATTTTCTCGTCAGTCATGGAACAAGTGTGACTAAACACTCCACATTCTACATAAAGTTGGCAGTCAGAAGGGTTAACATATTGATTTTCTATGAGGTAACTTAATAACCATAATCCTTAAGCCACATATGTTTACCAGCCCCATTTTTGCTGAAATAAAAACCTTGAGGTGACACCATAAGGTTGTGCTCAGTTTGCTCATGGAGTTGGCAGTTGGAGGACATTGTGACTGAGTTGACGTAGACACAGTAATATTTCCTGACAAAGCCTGAAGCGTATTTTTGTATACAGTGATTGGGTTACAAGAACTTACAACAGACCTTTGGCTTCATGAAGCTGTATGCATAAATTAAACCAAACAAAGCCTGTATCCTCTAGGACCCAACCAGTACTGATGTTGTGGGACTCAGAAATAAAATTACGATTTATCCGCCCATGTTTGCTTTGTTTTTAATCGCTTAATTTAGAATAAACAACAACACTAATGTGCAAACATTAACTCGTATTTTGTAATCGTAAAAATTATCTCGTAATTTGTAATGAGAGTGTCATCACTCTATGTTTGCATTATTTTGAATGCCAGAAACAGTAAAAATCATCAGTAAATATTTGTCAATTGTAGCGTTAACCTGTCATTTAAATGAAAGAGAGTTTGTTAAGGAATTTCCTCTGTCTCTGTCCAACGATTTAACGTCCAATCAAACCTGTGTGACCTTTATTGAGCGGGGTAAAAGGCTATTCTGGGTCCTCTGTCCCTTACAAACCACGGGGGCATTGTTGCAACTGCATAAAAGCTAAATTGAGAATATGAGAAACAAGGCAGCTCTACCATGCGCATTGCCACACAAGGTTTTATGACACAAGTACAGCATGTTTAGTTGACACACTACCCGTTAGATGACCTACCTCACACATTATTGGTTGATTCCAAAAGATCCATAAATAGTGGTTGTTTACTGTATATTTACCCAGTGTCATACTGACATGGACCTTACCTTTACCCAAAACATTGACCCGGACTGCAAAAGGTCAAAGGTCTTTGTGGGTCAGTCTTTCATGGGCATGTCCAACGGACAAAGGTCAGATATAGAGCAGACACAGAGGAGACTAGGAGATTGTATCTGTGTTTCCGTGATACGCTGCAGTGTGGAGGGACGTGTTTGGCTACGGCTCGTCCTCATGACCACCACAAACAGCTTCAGGTCAAACACAAGCCATTAGAGTGTAGTATATAGAGTATCAGCAGCAGAAGGAGAAACGTGATAGGTACATTTTAAAGTTTCTCATTATTTATGGGTGAAACTATATCCAAATATAATCAGCACTAAATATAGAGGATAATGAGTATCTTCCCCAAACTGCACCTTAACTTAACAACTTACTTAAAGGGGACATATTACATAAAATGTTACCACATCATTTCCTCATCATTAGTTAGTACTCAATTAGTACTCAAAGTTGAATTTTGATTGATTCTTGCATGTTTGAATAATCCTGTAGATGTCAACTCTGGGACTCATGCCTCAGTGTCAGAAAATAACTGTTTTCACCTACCCCCTATACCAGCCCACATCCCTGTACTTAAAAAATTAAGACTGAGTGACACATATAGGGTTCTAACAGGATAATGGTCTAAGACAGCTTATTAATAGAAACAAGTTGATTCAATTCAAGTCAGTGTATTTTTATAGAGCCCAAGATCACACGAAGGGCTTTACAAAAATGTTGATTTTGCAAACAGAAGGTTTGAAAATCAAACAATAAAACAGTAATTGGTTAATAATAGAGAAGCAGATCAACCAAAATTCACAGGAATTAAGCAAATGGATAATCGAGGTAGAACATCCCTCTTAGAGCCTCCCTCTCTGCAAGGAAACTACAAAAACCAGAGTGACTTCCTGTTCAAAACTGCAGAACTGAGAGGCCTTTTCATGGTGGAATTTCACCGTAGCAAGCTTCTAGATTTATATGTTTTAATTATTTGAATTGTGATTTGTAAAATAAACTCTACCATTTTGAATAATTGTAACTATAGAGAAGTGGGTGGAGATAGGAGTTAGTGAGAAAGACAGCACCCTATCAGCAAATGCAGGACAATACAGAATTACTCAACAACGCAGAAATCTGTTAAAATACAACACGATGAGAGAGCATTGTTATACATTCATGAAAATCTCATAAAAGTTGCATTATAATACATGTTTATGCATACATAATTAACATTATTATTAATGAAGGACCTTTAACCTAAGCATTTTGACCAGTATCAGTAGATGCTTCTGAGATTTACAATATTTTAATTGAAGGGATGGTTTTTAGATTCATCTTTATTTATACACATAATATCTAAAGCAAATAGTATATCTTTTAGGAGACCATTTTCATTGATGCATAAGCAAAGTGTGGCATTTTCCACCACAGTTCCACAAAACAGCTAAAAGTCACAGCTTGTGTATCTTGGCATAGCACAAGCACATGTCATTATTAATGTTTGGGCAGCTCATTTGTTTATATACACCTGTGAATGTGTGTTCACTTTTCTAACGTGCAGACAGGAAGTCCAAATATCAAAGGCTAAGAGTCAAGCTCCGGCCATGCTGGAAGACTGACAGAAATCAAACTCCTATTAAGATGTCGGCAGCAGCCAAGTGCAACAGGTCAGCAGCGGAGCGTGTTTGCGTGTCCAGACATGGACTATGGATGAGAATGCAAAAAAAGAGAACTTAGGATTTTACTGAGTAGATATGAAAAAGAACATCTACTGTACATCCATTTTTAGCATGAATACGTTTTGCCACTCATCCAAGTCTTTTCTTCAGTTCTGACAAATCTCCAGTACGTGACTGGGACATTTACGTTGTGAGTGGACCATGTTCTCAACCTCCATTGTCAATGCAGCTGCTCGGAGCTGTGGTCGCACTGTTGCAGGTGCGGCAACCCCCAAACACAGTGTTGGACACTGGAAGTAAGGGATGCTGTCAGGCTGAAGAGTGAGGTATATCAGGCTCTTTGGCTTGTAGGACTCCTGAGGCAATGGATGGGTATTGGCAGGCTAAGCGCACCGCAGCTTGTGCTGTTGCACAGGCAAAAACCCTGGGCTGGGAGGAGTTCAGGGAGGCCATGGAGGAGGATCATCGAACGGCCTCAAAGAAATTCTGGCAAACCATATGACGCCTGAGGAGTGCTTCACCAACACCAGTGGAGAATTGTTGACCTCGACTAGGGATGTCATTGGACAGTGGAAGGAATTCTTTGAGGATCTCCTCAATCCTGCTGTCAGATTTTGAGAGATTGAGGACTCGGAAGAGGCTGATTCAGCCATCACCCAAGCTGAAGTTACTGAAAATGTTGGCAAACTTCTCAGGTGGCAGGGCTATGTGGTTGGATGAGATCCGTCCTGAGTACCTTAAGTCTCTGGATATTGTAGGGTAGGGTATTGTAGGACTTGGGTACAGACCACTACACAATGTTGCAGAGGCTGGGTTGATAATCAGCAACTCCAAATCAGACGGCATGGTACTTGATTGGAAAAAGATGGCTGGCCCCCTCCAGGTTAGCGGGGAGACCTGCCCCACGTGGAGGAGTTCAAGTATCTCGGTCTCGTTCATAAGTGAGGAAAGAATGGAGCGTTACATTGACAGACGTAAAACTGCAGTCAACTGCAGTGATGAGGTCGCTGTATTCATTGATGTGCTGAAGAAGGAGCGAAGAAGGAGTCGAAAGGCTCCACACACTCACAGGGTCAGCGCACATGTGACCGCTGCCTCTCTGCTAATGAGGCTGCTGTCACTTTAACTCAGGACAAGGCACTTCACAGGGGGCACACAGGGGAGATAAGGGAGGAGGAAAGGAGAAGCCATATATTCTAATTTTCCTATTTTACTATCTTGTACCGTTATGTGAGTATTATTGCTATTAGAACTAGGCCAGGCTAGGTCTAGATTGATGTATCATTTTATTTTATGTATTTAACTTTAATTAAACTAGAAAAACCTCACTGAGATTAAAAATCTCTTTTTCAAGAGTGTCCAGGATTAAGAAGCAGCCAAAATCATCACCTATCAGGAAACAAAAGCAAAGCTTTGGAACAACACCACGTGATTACACATTGACCAGAAACTATCAAGTCATTAAAAAGTACAAATCTCATATAAAACAAAACAACAGGAATATTGCTCCTTCAAGATATTTTACAGTCTCTTGTACATATTTAGTGAGACCAGATTGTTAAGACGAATTTCTGTTTGCAGTTCACCCCATGAAGTTCAGGAAAACTAAAAGCCTTTTTATACGACTCTGACTCTAGGGACAGACAAATATGCAGATGCTCTGGAGTAATGGATGACACAAACTAAACTAAACATACATAGTATACCAACAAGAAAGAGACAAGTGAAAAACTGCCATTTGGATTTGTGCTATAGCTCTGTTGTGTTTTCAAATCTGTGTTTTATTTTGTTCTGTCACATTATATACATATACATGAAAATGTAAAATATAAAACAATTATAGAGTACCGGTCTTTCCAAATAGTACTTGGTTGACTATGAAACTTCCGGAGGTGACTCCATCGAGAGCTGGACAGTTTGAGTCTTCTCCAGACCAAAACTAGGTTCATGGTCAGGAGCACGTAACTGGGGGGTCGACAGACTCAGAGGAAACCGACAACATGGGAAGCATATACAGTGTAGGAAGTTACATTAGAAAAATCTTTGTGAACTTATGACTTTCTTTTCCCACTCCTATCGGTTAAAGACAACACACACATCTGATCGTCCAATCATCTTTCAGGATGTGGGGTCGTCCAGAGGTGATGAGTACAGATGGTTTCTATGGCGACGGTAATGAGCGAATGAGGTCGAGTGCAAGGACCCGGGGCTGCTATGAGCTCTGTGTCTGTCTTTGTCCCAAAACAGTGGAAATGAAGAGCAACAGGCTGAGTGCACATGAGCTAATGAGAAGTTAAGGAGGGGCAGGTGAGGGGGGTAAGGAGGGGCGGGACAGCAGATGGGGTGATAGATGCAGTCGGTAGTGCGTCATATTGGGGGCTTGGTCTGGCGTGGGGGATAACACTCAACTTTTTCCCTCTTCTACCTAATATCTAATACATTTCCTGGCCAATTATTAGTAAATTAAGCACAACTAATTCAAATCAAGTCTCACCTGAGTCATAATGGAGGTTGTTGACCTGGCATAACCTCATAACCTCGTGTCCGTCTGTCCGTCTGTGAGAGTCGGATCTCTCCTTCACTGGAACTCCTCCAGGTTTCTACGCTTTTTTCCCAAAGAGGTTTTTTTTGTAGTTTTTCCTGGCCGAGAAGGAGAGTCTAAGGACAGAGGACCCTGGGACATCGTCCCTCGCCACCACAGACATTGTCTGACTTCATCGCCACCACAGACATTGTCTGACTTCATCGCCACCACAGACATTGTTGATTCATTTCTCCCTGTGGCCCTCAGAGGCAACTGTTGTTGTGATTTTGGGCCTTACAAAAATAAATTGATTTGATTTGATTTGATAAAGTTAACAGATTTTTCTGTAAATGTTCAGGTACAGAAGGAGGCAACCATTGTGCTAGCTTTTATCCCACAGCTAATGTTAGCATTCTTGGATATCTTTGCAAATTTGGGTCACTTGATTCTTCTGCTTGTCTTTGTGTCTGTATTTGGCACAATATACTAAAGGCATTTGCTAATTTAGCTGACAGAGCAGCTCTTCTACATTATGAATGGTTTGTTTCCCCCACAGAGTTCCCTTTGTGGGTTTTCCCTCAGCTACTGTATGTATACTTTTTTACTGTATGTAAGGCGACAGATCTTATAACGTTCCCTCAACGATGCTTGGAGTGTCAATAATCCTGTCTACCCACAATTTCTAAGACCTTAAACCATAATCCACGAACACATTTTGCCTGAACCAGCAACATGCAGCCAAGACAACAATAGACCTTCTTCACAGACAGATTTTTGATGGCTGTGATTGGCAGACTGATCATGCCTTTTGTTCCACCATGGCCACTATTTTTTACTTGCCACCCAGGTCTACATGACCGGAAAAAAAACACGTTAAAAATATGAACAGATTTATTACAATTTATTTTATTTTATTTTTTAATGAATACCAACTGATAGGGTTTTTGCACTGTAGAAACCATTTGTTCCTTGTTCCTAGTCAACGTGTTTTTGTTCCAGTCCCCACATGAAGCAAGTTTGCATAGAGCACGGACCAAGGGCCAAACTTTTTTTTAATTTGAGCTCATAATCTTAAACTTTATTGGGAAATGTTTCATGCATTAATTGCTGTGACTAATTGTGTTTTGTTGTTAATTCCCTTGTTTATTAGAGCTTTTTGTGTATATTTAGGCTTACAGAGCTTAAAAGGAACAGGATGAAAGAAAAATACACTTTTGTTTTCATAATTTAATAAGTTAAATACAGTGTTCTAATTTTAGAGCCCTTTAGACCCACTTTCAGTCACAGTGTGAACGCAAGCAAGAAAGGCCGGGTGATTCCCCTGAGTAAGGGACTGCGGCATTAGAGGGACTTAGTTCTTGGTACTGTTATGTGGGAAAACGCCTGTAAAAAGATAGAGGCATTGTCTCACTTTTTCTTTACTTTTGGAACTAAAAAAACACAGAAACTTAAAACTCTGACCAGATGAAAGATTGCAGCTTTAGTATTTTCATTACACTTCTATCTTGTGTCCACTTGTGTGTTATAAGAGTTCAAACTCAGGGTTGTAAGGCTGGGACCATAGGCCTCAGCAGGTGACAGACCTTATGGGGCAGTCACACTAATCGTTAGTAATCATTTTATATACTAAAACTATGTGATTATTTATGATGGCAGATGTACCCTTAGAATCAACAATCATTGTTTTTAACAAATGACTACTGTTCATTTATAGAAGAGCCTGTTTCAGAACAGTTTCACTGCTTACAATGTTGTAAAACGTATCAGTGTCACTATAAAGCACCCTTAATAAGAGAACATTATTAAATGAATTAAGTTGAATATAGCCTATATGTGCAGCTGTTTTTAAAATGATTTTAGATTTCTAAGGCAAACAAGGAAAAAATAGTTAGTCAGGACATATGTGCAGACTCAGTTTAAGTGTATTTCAGTGCCACAGCACTCACAACAATACATTCATAGACGTGCATTAAGTATACACATAGGACCATCTCACAGCCAGGGTAGTAAAGCCTTCTTTGTCCTCAGATGGAACCATTGTTGGGCAAGTGACTCTGAAATTGTAATAGATTATTTAGTTGTGTAATCCCTCATTCATCCAGGAGTGTTCCATTGTAGAAAAAGGTTGAGTTGTAGACATCTGGACTGGATGTCATTCTCAGAACTCGGATATTATTCAGGATTACAGTACACTGTTCATCTTCATATTAACAAACCACAAACCACTCTGAAGACAGTGAGGTTAGGATTTTAAGCAGGGAGAAGAGATGATTTGAAAGAGTTAAGAGGCTACTTTAGTTTGAGAATCCCTCTTTAAACAGGAATGGAGGTTTAAGGTTCAATTTACCTGTCATAAAATAGTGTTTTTAAGAAATAGGGCGGCATCAGCCCTGGTCATTAGATGGGGGAGCTACAGTCAGTTTACAGTAGGATAGCCCATTGATAGCCCATTACAGGGCTGTTAGGATACAACAAAGATAAGTTTCAAGCAAAAAAAACTGTGGCTAGGTGACTACAACTGAATCTTTTTCTACAAAAAAAATATGATGTACAAATCACAGTGCTAAATTATATAATTATTAGCTATTATTATAATTATATTGTAGGCTATGATTATGCAGTACAATTGTCCAACAAATTTAGCAACTAGTTAAATTTGCTGGGACACATTATAGGCCTAAATTTAAGTAAGAGTTTAGCCCTTAATTCACTTTTTTCACTCTTGGGCATATTGAAGTTTCCAAGAGATTTGCACCTTGTAATAATCACAGAATAAGACTAAGAAACAGAGAGGAATGGCCTGAGTGGGACAGTAACATGAGGTTCAGGTAGAGCATTTCTCTAATTGACCCTGACAGAGCGAGATAACTTCTTCAGGTGTTTTACAGTCTTGTTTTAGTGTGCAAAAACTCTCCTCCTCCAAGATGATAGCTGATCATTTTCAGATTGTTCATGTTTAATGTTGCTAAATTAATTCTAAAAAATGGGTGCATGACTGGGATGCTGAGGTAAACCCTACCCTTTATTCATCTTTAACATCAGATGGAATGTAAACATTTTATCAACCAGAAATGTAATATCTTGATTACCTCTAGTCCAGGGGTGGGCAATTATTTTCCTTCGAGGGCCATATTCGAATCCAGGCAAGTAGCGGAGGGCCGGCCCGCAATCATTGGTGTGAAAAAAAAAAATCCCCAAAATTAAATATCAAATAAAATATAACTTTTCTGTCAAATACAAGCTATTGAATCTATTATTTAATTCATTTCACGTCATATTTATTAAGGATACAAGTGCAGACAGATGCCTGAGGGCAAAAAAGGGAGAAAAAATTAAATATAAATATATTATATTTTTTAAATATTACTTGGACAAGCTTGGCGGACCAGATTGAAAGGCTTGGCGGGCCGAATGTGGCCCGCGGGCTGTAGTTTGCCCACCCCTGCTCTAGTCAGACAGCTTTGTGAGTGAAATTTTGTGAGCAATTAACTTGACAAGCTAGCTTGCAGTTAGCAGCTTAAACACAAAGCTGTCTCCTCAGAAGAAAGTTAGATATAGTTAAAGGAATAATGGAGGATTTTTTGCCGATTTGAAAACTCAAGCGGAAGTGCGTTTGTTCATTAGCGCGACGGATCGCATCTCTCGTCTCCGTAGATTTCCGTCTCTTCTGAGTCAGCTCGAACTGTCTTTATCCATCTTAATTTTGTACTGTACATTATGATAGATCCATGCACTTAGACACACACCGGCATATCAACCATGCATGCGCAGCCAGGGAAACGCGGCGGCAGGTGAGCAGTAGGTGCATCCTATGATTGACATGTGAATGAACTACTCGGCTGTCCACGCCACGAGGAAATGAGACTCTGATTTGGCGCCAAAAAATCCTCCATAATTCCTTTAAGATAAATATCACTAAAGTAATACACAGAAATGTTATCTCAACTTTGGTTTCTAAACTTCCCTTATATAAATTACGTGCCTACTACACTCTCGGAGGCCTCCTGTTTCCATCCTCTGGCCCGGCTTCAAGCTGCAGCAGTGGTTAAACACAGCCTTGTGATCAGACCCTGCAGAAAACCTCACAAAGTGAATCAGAGAGACCCAAAAGTCCATTCTTTGTGATGCATGTAGCCGCTGGTATGTGCTGTACAGCGCTGTGGTCGAGGACGACTCAGTGTGTTTTACATATTAAGCCCAGGGTTGAGCAGAGGTGAGGGCTTTGTTCTGCCAGATTCTCAGGCTCTGCTCTGGTTGTGGTTTGGGAACTCATGCATGACTATAAGAGATGAAGAACTCTGTAAAAGGCTATTAGGCCACCGTTCTCTCCAGAGGTAAGTAGAGTATGGGTTACAGAATGATGAAAAATTAGTAACCTTGCCAAAGCAATTGAAAATGTAAAAAGTCCTCACCTATCCAAGCGTCAAAAACACATTCTGAATTTACCCCATGTGTCATGTCACAGTCTACATGGCTAGGAGATCTTCTGCACCGTTTTATGTCCATAAATTAACACTAGATTTGTTCTAAGCATTTATGCCTCAAATCAGAAATATTACAACTGGTTTCTACCATGTCAGAGTAAGCTAGCCTTTGTTTCTCGCTCCTATATAATTCCCAGTAGCTCACTAGAGTGGTCACACTCCACAACTGACATGAGTCGCTCATGTACAACATCAGTGACATATCTGACAGTAATGGAGCATTGGTCTTTTGCCCTGACATCTTGTGTGTGTCTATTTGTACCAACTATAATTACTCCGTCAGCAATAGTGTTATTGATCAACTGGCTGATGACATCCAAAACTTAGTTGAAAATGTCCTTTGACAGAAGCGTATTAAAGGAAGCCCTTCCTTTAGCACCACTTTCATGTTGCTTTTTGCAATTCTCAACAGATGCATTTATTTATTTATTTAACATGTTCTTGAAGGCAAATATGTTTGAAAGTGAAATGAGCTCGAGGTTGTCCCCATGATTTACCCCAGTGTCCTCCAAGCTTTAGGCCCCTTCTTCACTTGTCCTGTAGCTCAAGCCACAATTATCTAATACTTTAATGATCTCCACGATTACTTGCCTCTTTTTTTCACTTGCTTTGAGTGCAAGGGTATTTGAAAGGTGCACAGAAGCTTTTTAGATGAACTTTTTCTGTCTTTGTGTGGCGTTGTGTTTTTTACTGCTCAGCAATCCTTTGATGAAAATGCTTCTCCACATTTATGCCTCTTTTTACAAGAGGATTCTTCAAACCCAAAGGTGCAAAGTGTCAGGCACACAGAGCACTTGCTGTTGCTGCAATCTTTTCTTATAAAAACTTTAGGACAGGGATGTTCAGGGGTTTGTTTTGTTTGTTTGCGCACACATTAAAGGCAATTAAGTAAGCTGCACCATATTTAGGCTAATCTCCACAAACAATCATAGCGATCAATTCATGCTTTTGAAGGACAACAAAATTATATTAGTCTAAAATTAGTTGCTGCTTTAACTGAGGACCTACAAGGTAGTTTCAGTTCTAGTTTTAGTTAGACATGCTTATTCACCACACACATGCACATGACGAGTTACGGCACATTGAGGGACAGGGAACGTACCCACGGCATCACAGGTCCCGACTCTCCCGATAAGCCGCGGCAGGCCTGATGTTAATTTAATTGGAATGATTACATGTATTAATGCACACAAGCTGATATTTTCAATGAACGGACACAAACATTTGAAAAATAAAATGATATCTGAACGAGTGGCGCAAGAAACACAAATGTTCAAATCATTTAATATTGTCAACATAAAGCTTGTGTCACTTGTAGATTACTAAAGACAAGTTTAACTGCTTTGCACAAAAATCAAAATAAACCTGACACAAGCATTTGTTAAAATGTAATTTCGCTAACACTTCAAATGTTTCGATTTCTGTCTGTAGGCGAAATCTATCTAAACAGGCAGGATATTTGAGTGGAGGGAAATTGTAGATAAATGTTTTTTTTCAGGCTCAGAGAAGGAGAAGAGAAGATAATGGGTTTGTGTGACTGAAACTAAACACGCCTCCGTCTATGTTTTTGGTGTGAGGAGTAAATTAATAATGCATAAAACTCTGAAGCGACTTTGAGGGCCTGAAAAAGTGCTGTATATGTAGACTCATGTAGGCTATTATTATTTAGGGCTGTCCTACTCTTATCACTGCAGGTCTGTTATTTCTGATGAGCTCATGCGTTCACTGCTATTTTGTGTTCGGTTTCCATGGAGACGTCAGAGTGCTGCCTTTTATCAGCAGCCTCAGAGTTGATCTACTGTCTACATGGATATCTTTTGTTCAAACCTTTAAAGAACCGACATTTTTTAAGTGTTTCAAAGCCAGCATTTTTTATTTTTACTGACGCTTTCTCAATGTTTTTTAACAACATGGAAAAAAGGGTATGCTGAACATTAGTGTTCTCTAAGGGCTGCTAGATAAGGTTCTATAAAATAATCTGAGGCAGCCAAATAATGCATGACAGCATAGACATAACGGTTGTATATTTATATTTGTTATATTTGCACACAATATTCAGAGTCAAATTCCAGCGCCATTTTCTAAACTTGCTCAACTAAAATGGAAATAAATATGGTACATTTTCTTTTGCAACGTAATACACATATACATGCATGAATGTGTGGCTCCATCCGAATTGGTTATATAAACCTAGGAAGCTTGCTTCCTTATCACTGACCCAGCCATGATAGGGACCATCCAAATTGATCAGTCAGGAAGGAATAAGGAAACAAGCAATTATGTTTCTATTCATAGCTCCTTTAGCATCGGAACCTGAGGGCAGCTCCTAACCAGCGCTAAGGAGCATCCCTCAATCCACTGTGCAGATTGCCCCAAAGGTTTCTGAACTCTGTCGATCACTGCACCATGAGTTTGTTTGCTTCCATGGCCAGACAATACAATATCATTATCTGAATTAACCAAACTTTATAGAAGTATGATTTAAAAAAAATAAAAATTATTCACTCGCTTTATTTTTACATCACATTGTAGCGTTTATATCTAAAGAACTAAATATAAATTTGCATCTAATTTTCAAACAGTCTGCTGAGAGCATGGAGCTCCTAAACCACAGATGAAGCGCTGCTCCTAGACAAAAGGAAAGGATTTAGTGGAATATTTGCTCTGAAACATGGGCTGTGCTGCATCTGGTGAGTCTGGATCACTTGTGTTCAAATCTGTGCTTATATCGCAGAGGTTCTTCATGTTTCACCTTTTCAGAGATCACACTGTGCAGGTTTAGTGCAGTTCTTTAGGTAACAGCAGCAGTAAATTCACACACATATGGCCACTTATCCATGTTATCCATGTACTGTGACAGATTTTTTTTTTCTCAGTTGTCATGAATATCAGAGTCATAGAGAAAGAAGCGTACGCATTTTGTAGTCCATTTTACTGAAAAGCATGTTCTTCCCATCGCAGGTCAGGATGATTCCAATCGACCAAAAGCAGCTCCTTCTCCTCACTGCTTCTCACGTCTCCTTGGTCCTTAGTGTTGACCTCATGTCTTAGCTCTCAAAGGTTAAGGAAAAGAAGAAGGTTTCAGATGGAGACAAAGAGCCTGCAGTATCATCTGATCACTGCAGGCCCATCCTCCTCCTCCATGTGAGAGACGGCACGTGTTCAGACTTGCCTCAGTCCCAGCATCGGCCCCGGCTCAGGCTCGGGCCCTCACAAGTCATCATTATCTCCCACAGGAATGCCACTCAGATCAGATGAAGAACCAAGAATGTACAGACACATCCACAACAAGGAACACACATAGGCCCAACCGCAAAGTACTGTGGAGTCTTGTGTTCTACAGTGTTATTTCCCACCTTGGATTACGGAAACCTGTGATAGCATCTGCACCTTTGAATGCTTGGATATTGCCTGCTTCGCCCTCTGGTGGCAATGAACCAAGCATACAGTTTTACAGCTGACCTATTAATTTGTATATCATCCAGCATTATGTACAAAAATGAGTATTCCTTTCATTCAAGAGAGCGATGGATGCTCCTGTTATTATTCTTTACCTGTTTTGGGTTGGGATGGACTTTTTCAGGTTTTGAGTGTTATTCCTTTATTTGACATGTAGGTTAAACCTTAGGTAGTTGCAGGAAACGTGCCCTTTTACATTCCAAGTGTTCCAAAGTCTGTAGATCCTCGACATATTGTTGTCCATTAATTTCTCAGGTTAATTTGGTCTTCTTCGATTATATATCGTGTTTGTTGTCACAACTTGACATGTTTCGACTGCTTGTCTTCTGTCATCATCAGAAGAGGTGTGAAAAAATAAAATACTTTGGGAACACACACTGTTACGCTTGGTTGGATGGATGGCATTGCTGTATTAATTTTGACTTCTCTTCTCATTATCTACCTCTGCACCAAATGTCATAATTCTATGAATGTTACTCCACATTTAAACATCAGAAGCTATACCTTTTCAGAAAGCACTCACACATTCTTCCGTTATGGTGTGGGGTCTCTCTAATGTGTGTTTTTGGCCCTCAGTACAAAATAAGGTTAGACTTTTGCATTAGATATTTATATTAAGAGTATAGAGTTTGGGAACCCATTAGTGAGCGACAAAGCGCACACGAACACTTTACATGGGATGACGAACACCATGTAAAGCGCTCGTTAAGTGCATGTTTACACCAATAATGTTTGATTTTTCCACTACATACTTTGTATGCATGGGATGTGCAAGAGTTTTAGCAAGTGGCAGCGGGCAAGCGCGCTGTGGGCCCACTGCGCAGCTGACCTCAGGCCTCTCACCAGCTTGTGGCACTCAGGCCTAATAAATAATTAAATACAGTGGGAAATGTATGAAAAGGTTATGTAATTTTTTTTTACCAAAACAGAAACTTACACACCTAATGTGGTCTGCAGCCGCGTGTGGCTCGTCCCCACGTTTCCGCGTGTCTAAGCGCATTGATCTATCATAATATAGTTCCCTCAGTGTACGGGACAAAATGAAGACGGAGAAAGACAGTTCGAGCTGACTCAGAAGAATCTACGTGAGACGAGAGATGCGATGCGATCCGTCGCGCTAATAAACAAACGGCGTGTTGTATCAACTGCTGTTGTGATTTTGGGCGTTACAAAAAGAAATTAAATGAATTGAATTGAAATAATTGAAGTGAAGCTTTCAAAATGATTTAACAGTGTAAAACATTGATGATTCATGTTAATTTTTATCCATCTTTATTTTCTATAATCGACCACAAAAACATTACCTGAAACATTTGACAGAAACATCTGAAAGTTGTATTCACCAAAGCTGTTTGCATATGAATTACATTTCTTCTCAAATGAATTGTATCCCAAAATGTTGACAATATGACATCCCTAAATACAACAAAATATTCTTAGGGTGTTATGTGCTGAAGGAAGTGGTGTCTGCCCAGCTGGAGCTCACCTCTGGCCCCTGTCCCTTTACCTCTGGGAGACTAGGCTGCCACATTGTCTCCTCCTCCACTTCAGCGATTGGCCGGAAAGCCGACTGGAGGCGATGTTTCAGCAGTGTATCACCGACACTCTACGTGTTCAGAAATTCTGGTAATGATATGATATTCAGGAATGTGTGTGTTATGGCCCGGTTCGTAGGCCGCAACAAAAACACAAAGCAAACGAATAGATAGAGTGGTCGTCTGGATGGACCGGGATTGTCAGCAGGTGTCGGGGCGTTTATGTGAAATGATTGGTCAGGTTATGTGGAAGTATTGGTGTGTGATACAAGTGTACCACAAAAGAAAGGAAAAGAAACAAAGGGACGGTGCACACAGGTTAAAATTCAATGAGATTATTTTATTAAATTAAAAAATTAGTATATCTTTCAGCTCTAATTTATTATCTATTATTTATTTAGTATCTAAGTTGTATAAGTATAAGCTGTACCACAAGTTTACTCTTTACCACTTCTTCATCAGGGCGAATTGTTAATTAATATCATTGTTAAAACATACACAAGTGGTCGGAAGAGATGAGATTAACTCTAGGTTTAGTCTTGATAAAAATACATTACATAAGAAAACTCCCAAATCAGAATCAGAAAAGGTTTATTGCCATTGTCAATTAACAGGATTCACAATAAAAACAACCTATATAAGTCAAAAAGAAAAATAATTAAACTATTAAAATCTGCTACAGGATGAAAAAAAAAAATAGGCTGTAAGATAAAAAATAAGAATACAAATAGGCTTACCATGTACACAAATTTACAGTTGAATCACGGTTAAAGTGACAGTGTTTAGGAAGCTTAGCAGAATGCATTAACGTTCCAAATGAATAACAAAGCGGCAGTATTGAAAAATCACTCGCCATCCGACAGCTCTCGATGACTCGGCAGAATATGAACTGGGACCAGGGTCGGTAAATGAAAAGACGGTGGATCGATGTAATTTGGAGCAGATGTATATTTAATGAGGCACCAGCAGCGATGGCAGGTTACAGCAGCACAGTGTTGTAAAAGAGCTGGACGAGGCAGCGGAGACAAGACAGTCGGCCCGCTATCGATCACCCAGGCTGGGAGGGAGGGGGGACTGGCACCAGGAGGCGGGGCTGGCACCAGGAGGGGGACCAGGACCAGCCACCAGGAAAGACAACTACACAAATACATGAATTATGTTTTTGAAAGCTGAATGGAGCAGAGTGGTATTCATGTTCTCTGGTGTTCACAAACAATGACCTGGCTCCCAGACCGGTTCACTAGAGCGCTTTGGTTTGTTTCATGTTCAGGGCCTGGCTCTGGGTCCCAATGCAGGGGTCTGCTACATGAGCATCACCCAAACATAGCAAATATTTTCTTAATAAAACAATCTAAGTCATACCTGAATTGTACTTTTCAATCATAAGTCACAAGTTTGTGGTGCTGTGAGACATGGCTAGAGCTAGAGTAAACAAGGATCAATGTACGGTGTACCGTCAGCTTTATCTGCATTTATTTAATTTCTCTGTGCTGCGTTTTAATGTTTGATTGTGTAAAACTTTTGTTTGAGTTATGCGTGTAACTCTCTGGCAGGAGAGAGAGGCATTAATGGGAGAAAATCCTGTTATAAACTGTGTACTGTGTACTGTATACTGTCTGTTGTATTGTATGTATACATATGTGACTCGCCATGGCAATTGTCGGACCATGTCGGCCTCGGTGAAACTGAGAAAAACAGCATTTTACTTTTTTTTCCCCAAATTTGTGATTTTCATTTTTTTGCAGAATGTGCTAGTTGAAGTTATGAATAAGCCCCTGTGTGCTTCAGATAACACTATTGGTTGTCTTAAACGTATACATTAAGCTGTTAAAAATGTGGAGTTTTCGGGTCTTTTTCCTGCTCTCCTGGGGGCGTCACCTTTTTCTAGCCAACGTGTTGTTTACATTTTCCACCAATCAGCTGTGATCCGCATGGCTACAGCTGCGTGCTCCGTGTTTTTCTCTCATTACTCCAGACAGTCTGCAGAGCACAGTCTTCAGAGCTTACATTTCCTGGACTACATTGCAACGGAACTGTTTACTCAGGTACACTTTTACTTTACTACTAAATTATTGCTTTAACGCTGTGTTTTAAGGCGGTCTCGTGATCACTTTAGAATCTTACTTGTCTGCTCCGGTGGAGCTAATGCTAAGCTATGTTATCGGGTTATTTTTCGGCGTTTTGTTTGTACAAATTATATACTTATGTAGTATTTCTTGACGCGTGGGTCGTGCTTTGTGTCTGTTTTATGGTGCTAAACCGGCTGTTAACCCCACAGCCCGGAGCTAAATGCAGCTATTCGGAGCTAAGTTGTAAGCTAAACTTTGCTATGTTATCGGGTTATTTTTCGGCGAGGGAAGAGAAAAAAACTACAACTCCCGATACCACTTCTGGTCACGTGGCTTACGTACGTTGCACGTCACGCACGCACTGCGTCACTCGAACCAATCACGCGCTTGCCTGGCCATTATCAGCTTCCTGTGTGTCTCCCTGTGCACGGTGTTGGGAGAGACAACAGGACGGCTGAACCAGGTAAGCTTTGCGACTAAAACACCCGATTTTAATCACTTTAATGTGCGCCGGTTTTAAACTCGAGTGTATGTTTATGTTTTGGTGTGCTGTTCTGCAAGTGTTTTGCTTTTGCGAGCAGTGTTATCTCAAGTGAGCTAGCTAGCATCGCTAGCCGAGGGCAGATGTCCCAATATCTCCGCGTTTTGCATCTTAAATACACCGTTAACGTCACAATGTGAACTGTTATCTGTGAAGCGTGTTATTCCCATATTACTGTTAACCCTAATCCTTTTATCCCCCTTTTCAGAATTGGCAAAGACACCCTGACTGACATGACCTGTCTCTATGTGAAGTCTGCTAAGGAGCGTGGTAAGTGTAAAACATTATTTTGGTGATTTTCGTGTTTTAATGATTAGAGTATAATTAACCATAAGCAACATCTGTTTTTCAGGTGAGCCTGCAGTTTGTACATCAAGCTTCAGATCACTGTGGAAACAGCTTCTCCCACACATCAGAAGCTGCAGGCCACGCACAGATCATCAGATTATCAAGCGAGCATACATGAAGACCAGGGTTGACACTTTGGAAGACATCGCTGAGGTTAGTTTATATTATTTGACTACTGTAATGTGTAAACATTAGCCTGGCAAAACTTCAGTGCTGCTCTCTGCTTAAGATATGTTTCTTCTGTTCTCATTTTTTTACAGTGTCGCCCTTGTCATCAGGTAGTGGAAAACAGCTCTCCTGAGTCTCACCTCAATATCCCACAGCTTGTTGGAACGGCGGATGGCAAAGTGTTTGTCAAGAACTTAGACTGGCAGAAGCATCTGAGTCCCTTCTTCAGATGGCTTCCAAAGATCAAGAGTTATCAGCACTTCAGGTATTTATATTGAAACTCTCACATTGTGTTAAAAAAATAGTTAGCCATTTCTTAAATGTCCTGTTATTTGTTTACAGCTTTGATGCCGAGAGTCACAGCACAGAAGAGTGCACAGAAGAGGATGAGGATGTGATCTCTGATGTAATTGGACTCTGGCGTACATATCATATCTATTATCTCATATCTCATATATTCAAAGCCATGGACCCGTTGCAGTTCGTATACCTGGCCCTGGCATCTGTTTAAGAGTTCTTCTATTAAGAGTGTTTTTTAAACTTCCTATAAGTTACTGTCCTTTCCCCCTGTATCTACTGCGTTGTAACATTAAAGGCTATCTTATCTTATCTTTTGTTGTTTGTGTTGAATCATTCAGTGCACCATTGTTGGTGAATGCAATGAACCCTATTCTCATTCTGATTCTTTGATTCTATTCAGGGCCTTTTGTAATCCAAGTATTTCCATTTTAATATAGTAACTTCTAATTCTGATTCAAGTCCAGTTACCATCAATAACAACACTCCTCTTGAGTCTTCAGTGACAGCTGTAGGGGGAAGGTGGTGTCAGTGTGACAGGGGGAGGGCTTATCTCAATGAGATGCAAATGAGCCCCCCTGTGACTCTGGGCTCACTCCGGTGAGAAACTTTGGAAGCCGTTTTCTCAGTGAATGGGTTTGAGAGTTGTATACATTCAAATGACCACAACTTACTCAAGTAGACATGTAACTGGATTGGCCACGGTCAGTCACATATGTCTTCTTATTACATGTTTTGGATCCCCTCGAAAATGAGATGGCATATCTCAACAGACTTTCCACTAAACAAATATGTTAATTGCACTGGAAATATAATATTTTGGGTCTTGACGCAAGTGTCGAGCAGTTGTTGATAACCTTGCCGTTTAACACAAGATTCTTCTAAGTCTGTGTTCTCCCCATCCAATCTGTTTTGGATCTATCTATTCAAACCGGACAGTGGACACACTTTATGACTGTACCAATTAAAACAAGGCTTAATTCTCCAGCAAGGTCCTGGCAGAGGTCCTAGCTCGGATCTGCAGATGTGTACTGAAGTACATTACTCTGGTCAAACCGAATTGATCTTATACAAAGAGTGTCATTATACAATTATGAAGAATTAAACATTGTGAAATAACAGCTGAAACTTAAATGTTGTTTAATATAGTGTGTTGTTCCTTTTAGGACACAAAGTTTAAATAATTTGAACCACACACTCTGCGAAGCCTTTTGTGTGTTTAAAAAACGACATACAAAAATGTCACCCAAATGAAAGGTGTCACTCCCAGGAAATATTTGTTTAAAAGCACATACTTCCTTGAATTTTTCTACATTTTAGCACTGGTGGAAAAAATGAATAAATATTATTTGCACTCAAGTAAAAACACAGTTACATGACTAATGTACTTGTACAATTACACAAACAAGTACTGCTGCTAAATCTTTACTTAATTAAAAGTAAAACGTATGCAAGGAAAAAACTAGTAACTTCTAATCAGTCTTTTATACGGCAATCTGCATATTCCTTGAACTCTGGCCAATCAGAACTGGCGTCACAGCAATGTTTTGTGTGTTTGTATCCATCCAAATGTCGCAGCAGAGATTGAGTCTCATCAGACAAGGCAACCTTTTTCCAATCTTCTATTGTCCAATTTTGGTGAGCCTGTGCAAATTGTAGCCTCAGTTTCCTGTTCTTAGCTGACAGGAGTGGCACCCGGTGTGGTCTTCTGCTGCTGTAGCCCATCCGCCTCCAAGTTTGACGTGTTGTGCGTTCAGAGATGCTCTTCTGCATACCTCAGTTGTAACGAGTGGTTATTTGCCTTTCTATCAGCTCGATCCAGTCCGGCCATTCTCCTCTGACCTCTGGCCTCAACAAGGCATTTGCGCCCACAGAATTGCCGCTCACTGGATATTCTCTCTTTTTTGGACCATTCTCTGTAAACCCTAGAGATGGTTGTGCGTGAAAATCCCAGTAGATCAGCAGTTTCTGAAATACTCAGACCAGCCCGTTTGGCACCAACAACCATGCCACGTTCAAAGTCACTTAAATCACCTTTTTATCCCCATTCTGATGCTCGCTTTGAACTGCAGCAGATCCTCTTGACCAAGTCTACATGCCTAAATGCATTGAGTTGCTGTCATGTGATTGGCTGATTAGAAATGTGCGTTAACGAGCAGTTGGACAGGTGTACCATGGAACTGTGTTCTGTTCTAGTGATTTGAAATATAACTCATTAAAATTACATTGTTAAAATGATACTTAATTACAAGTACTAGTACACAGTTACTTTTCACCCCTGCATTTTAGTCATTCTTTTACCAATAACAGGGCCGATAATGGGGAGAAGGAAAGAAGTCTGGGAGTCCCTGCTTGGACTGCTGCCCCTGCGACCCGGCCCCGGATAAGTGGAACGAGATGGATGGATGGATGAAGGGCCCATAATACCCTTTTTTACTTGGTGGCTCCTAATTTTCTGAAGTAAGCAACACATTTTTTTAGCACCCAAAACCAAAGGTTTTCATTATACTTTGAATTTGTAGATGGTATTGCAATGAAAAAACTGCCATTCTACACTTCAAATTAGTCCCATTTGCTTTGATGATTAACTATCAACAAAGACTCTTTTTTTTACTTTTAAAAAAGATCAATCTAAAAGTCCAGTGTGTCCTTCCCTCGTGCTCCCCTCTCTCTCCCATGTCCAGCCACAGCTCGACTTTAGAACTGTACGATGTAGAACAGAAATTTTGGGTATCAATTGACGAATATCAATCAATGCTAGAAGCCAGAATTGCGATATCGATACAAATACTAATTACGTAAGTTTAACTTAAACCATGGTTAATATAGGGGCTCAATTATTTTTTTTAATTGTGTATTGCTTCTAGAATTGAACTCTTAAAGCCCTAACACACTGTCTGACGTTAGATTTCTCGACTGGTGCATCTCTTAGTCAGTTCAGGACGATTGTCTCTACTTGTTTGTCCCCTCGTGTTTCCCCTCATGTCTCCCCTCGTATCTCCCCTTGTGTCTCCCCTCATGTCTCCCCTCGTATCTCCCCTTGTGTCTCCCCTCATGTCTCCCCTCGTGTCTCCCCTTGTGTCTCCCCTCATGTCTCCCCTCGTGTCTCCCCTTGTGTCTCCCCTCATGTCTCCCCTCGTGTCTTCCCTTGTGTCTCCTGCGCGACCGCCTTCCCGCGCGACCGCCTTCCCGCCTGTCCAGAGGCAGGAAAATAAAGAGGAGGAACTACAAAAATGGAGTGAGACTACAAAATGACCCGGGCTACAGAGTGGAAACGCGTCAACAATCCTACAATCTCCCTCCCTCTCTCTCTCTCCCTCCCTCTCTCTATCTCCCTCTCTCTCCCTCTCCCTCTCGAGTTGTGGCAGAAAGAATAAAGTCAAAAGAATAAAGTCAAAAGAATTAAGTCTTAAAGAATAAAGCCTAAAGAATAAAGTCTAAAGAATAAAGTCTAAAGAATAATAATTCTAATGCGGCACGAGAGGAAATGTCCCATCAAAATAAAAGCGGAAGAGGAAGTGAAGGCATTCATTGCGCCTCTGCTGGCCAATTGTGAAAATACACAATATCTGCAATGCACTTTTTTCATGGCGTCTCGAGGAGAATATAAACCATGAGTTTCAAACAAATCAGACAATGTAGAGTTTTTCACACAATGGGTAGGGGGCGCTATAGAGTAAATTTGTTACATAGGTATTTATTTCCAATCAGACCATAAGAACGCATTAGTGAGTGAAATATGAGCTCCGTAGATCATTTCCAATAGGCGTGACTTGTCCTTGAAAAAACTGAAAATTAAGCCTTTTTTGAGGGCGTGTTACGCGGAGACCGTAAAAATATCAACATTCTTTTGGATATTTATTATATTTCAATGTCTTTAGATGCAAAAGGTGTTGTTTTGAGCTTGATCGGACAAAAAGTATGATTTGGAAAAAAAAAAGTCAAGCGTGGCGGTGCCACTTTGATTCGACATGGTCGACTTCCTGTTTATCATAGAGCAATGCTGCCAGGTGTGTTTTACTTGTCAAAGGTAGCTCTACCACTGTCCCCAGTCTCATGTGCCTAGGCCAAAGATTAAGCGTTTCATGTTTTTTCTTTTTTGAACTAGTCGGCACTGTTGCAACGGGCGTTCTCGCAACCTCCATTTTATTAGAGTTCGGGCCGAGCCGATCGCGTCTATGCCCCCATGTGTGACATTCATCAATGTTAGGGGGTCAAAAATCCCCGAGTTGTGGCAAAATTTTACCATGAAAATCTATAATTATAATAATAATTAAAGCCGCACGCGGCGATAAAGGCCCTCGCCCCCCTTGCGACCACAGGGTATTTGCCACCGCAAAGAGCACACCTCTAATCCCTCGGCCTACATCACCCCTTCCTCACAAACAGTACAAACTGTATAATACTTCATTTAATATTTTCACAACCGCACGGTTCGAGATAGAGTTATGTCCCCACTGGCTTTTATGTTCAGTGTAATGTGGAGAGTAAATGCCAAATGTTAACTGTTAATGACAAAGTACATGTTTTAATCCCATTCAAAATGCCTGTAATCCAAAATTTATGTAAGTCTATGGCAGTGTTTGTCATGTTGCCATGGTAACATGCTTGCAGCTAGATGTATGCTGTCATTGGCTTTTTTGTTGAAAATGGCAAGAAATGAAGATAAGTTTGTTATCTTAAGTTTTGGAGCAGGACCACACCTTCCTGTGGCTAAACCATATAGGCATCCAGGTCACACACATCAGCGTTTGTGACTTTGTGCACCTTCCTCCTTCCCTCTTTTAATTATCATTCTAATTTATGAGAATAAACACTTTGCATCTTAGCTGGAGATGTGGTCATTGCTCATGAAGGATGTTGAATTTGTCTACATCAAAGTACATTTTTCATCCCTCTCAAAATGCTTGTAAACCAAAATACATATAAATCAATGACAATATTTGTCAGGTTTCCACGGTAACATGCTTGCTGATGGAGGTATGCCATCTCTGGCTTTATTAATCAAAATGGTAAGAAGACTGTATGTGCCAAATTTGATTTGACTATATTTAAGTACATTTTTTGACCTCATTTAAATGTTCAAGGGGGCGCTGTAGAGCCTTTGTAAAACTTAGCTATATATGTTATACATCATTGTGTTCAGCTCATCATTTTACACAAAAAAAGTATCGCCGGAAAAAAGGACATGTCATTCCAGAGAAACACAAGTTTTATCACAAAAAATTGCCATTTTTGTTAACGAGCTTGCCACGCCCACATTTGAAATTGTATCAAAAATCAAAATAATTATCTCTAATCACACATGTGTTAAGTTGATTTTGACAATTTTTCAAGCCTTTTGACTGAAAATCCAAAGTGAGAAAAAATAAAATATGAGGTGTAAAATACTGGGTTCCGCCCACAATGGCCGACTCCCTGTTGGGTTTAGGGTGGGGTCATGTTACAATTTTTTACTTGTCTTGACATGAGGTATGTATGTACCAAGTTTCATAAGTCTAAGACAAAATATGCCCATCAGTGTAGATTGCGCTAGCGAGTTATTTTGCTATTTAAATTTTTTTAGGCACAAAAATAAAAAAAATTCAAAAGAAATTGAGTTTTAACGTTCAGGGGGTCAAAATTGGGGTGGTTCGGGGAGAAAAATAATAATTAGAATGGAAACTCTTTTTTTGGCAATTTTTTTCTCCAATAAAACCTCAAACTAGTCACGTAATTTTGTCACATTGTGCCCGGTCACACACTTAACCCTTATAAATATTTTCAGCTGTCTACGACAAATAGATGGTCTTCTATGAATTTTTAAAAATCAAATTTGGAGAGGGCGCTAGAGAGCCATCTTATTAGCTAGCCAATAAAGTTGCATACCATTGCGTTCAGCTTTGAAATCTCCCAAAATGCTACGTCAAAACGTTCCCAAAAAAAAATGTTTAAGAAATGTAGATTTTTTTTAAATATTTCCGGTTCACGATGACCTTGCCATAAAACTTATCAGCTTCAGCATTCAAACACTACTTTGCTCATGGGTTTTGTGTCTTGTGGCCAAGTTTGAAGGGATTTAGATCAAAACTGTAAGAGAAAATGCCAAATGTACGACGAGGTGCACATTTGTCAGCGCCGAGTTTATCCAATATGGCCGACTTCCTGTATGACTTAGGGTGGGGTCATATTATTATTTTTTACATGTCCTCCCATGAACTATTTTTGGGAGTGAGCGTCATATTTTTACGGCCACTTTTTTTGGTTTTTTGGCTTCGGGCTCCCATTGGCCCCATGTTATTTGATTTTTGAGGTGGCGCTACTGAGCCGTCTTTCAATATTTTTTCACGAAACCTTCACTCAAAATTAGAGCTCACGAAGTTGTAATTTTTGATACCCCCCACGAGCATATCCATCTTTGTTTAGTACTCGATTTTTGCGTTTTTCCACCCCCCGGTACCAATTATAATAAGTCCCTCGCCGGGACGATACTCGTCCTTCGGCTCGGGCCTAATAATAAGAAACCATGGCAAGAACAATGCTTTCAACTGGTTCAAAATGCAGCAGCAAGATTACTAACAGGAACTAAAAGAAGAGAACACATTACACCGGTGCTCAAGTCCCTTCACTTGGCTCCCTGTCGAGTTTAGAATCAAATTTAAAATTCTACTCCTGACCTACAAAGCCATAAATGACATGGCCCCATCCTACCTCAAAGATGCTATAGAACCATATCATCCAAACAGAGCTCTTCGCTCTCAGAATGCCGGCCTTCTGGTGGTGCCAAGAGACTCTAAAAGTACTGTAGGAGGTAGAGCGTTTAACTACCAAGCGCCTGTGTTATGGAATCAGCTCCCGACCCATGTTAAAGATGCCGACACAGTCTCTTCATTTAAGACCAGGCTTAAAACGTTCCTCTTTGCGGTCAGGCCAGATAGTAACAGAAATTTAAAACCTACAGTTTCAGCTACGCTACCCTAGGAGTAACTATGCTGGGGGAAGTATGGCAGCTGAGCACTATCCTCTGCTTCTGACTACCTATTCTATCAAACACTATTCAATATTTAATTCCACTTGCAATCTGTTTATTGCCTTTTCTTTTTCTCACTTCCCCGAGGGAGTGGGATGGACTCATTAATGACCTTTGGACCCAGATGCTCCTCTCCTGATGAAGCGGTCTCTACCCCATATGGACGGTCCTTCATCTGCCTGAAGAACTGGTTCTCCTCCTGAAGAACTGGTTCTACTCCTGAATAACTAGTTCTACTCCTGAAGAACTGGTTCTCCTCCTGAAGAACTGGTTCTCTTCCTGATGAAATGGTTCTCCTCCTGTGTGGGTCCAGCTCCACTGTCTCTCTCGCGTCCGTCTGTCCGTCTGTGAGAGTCAGATCTCTCCTTCACTCTGGAACTCCTCCAGGTTTCTACTTTTTCCCAAGGAGGTTTTTTGTAGTTTTTCCTGGCCGAGAAGGAGGGTCTAAGGACAGAGGACTCTGGAACAGCGTCCCTCGTCCCCATGGACATTGTTTAATCCGTTTTTCACTGTCGTCCTCAGAGGCAGTTGTATGCACATTTTTGGTAACATCAGCTGAACCCACTGTCCCTTTATTGTTTGCAAAGTTAGTGCACTGTCTCACACAGAACAAGGAACAAGAACAAAGAATGAAAAGAAGATACAAAAAGCACTGAACATCTAAAGAAATAAAATCGCGGCACTTTAAAAACAAAAACCCATCTGGTCCAAAGTCTGTAAAATAAATACATTTTCAAATGAAGTCAAAACATAATGTTTTCCATTTGTTGTATGTCAGTTATAATATCAGTCCAAAGCATTGACATTTTTAAAATCTTCACAATAAGGCTCTTTCTGTAGTTTGTCATTACAGATGGTGGAGGAACGCTGGAGGACATTTTCCAGGGTTTTGGGCTTTGCCACTTGATTAAAATACTTAACTTAACTTAACAACAATGAATGACCCGTGATGAAACAGAAAGAGCTTTCTGGTGGCCACTAAGCCTTAAGTGTCATTCAACCTTTTGGGTACATAATAATTTGCTATTTATGCTTGTGTAACACACACATATACATATATATATATATATATATATATATATATATATATATATATATATATATATATTGTTAGTATTGCTGGCAATTTTGTACTAGAAAAGAGTATGCTACACAAGTTTCTTTTCATTAGTAGATCTTACATCATAAGATCAAGATTGTTATCTTATCTTATCTTATTTAAAGCAGAATGTCAGGTTCGGAGGTCTTGAGTGACTCTTTTAATGATTGCAGGAGCAGCAGACCCTCAGCAGACCTTCCCCTGAACCTGACCCCAGCCTCTCCACAACCTTAACCCTGCAGTCTCCTCTGCAGACAGACCAGCGTCTCCACAGCGTCTCCACGTCGTCTCCACAGCCTCTCCACAGCGCTACAACCGGCCAATCAATGTCTGCCCAGGGACAGGACCTCTAGAGGATCCAGTCCCACACAGACCAGGACCATCAACCTGCTCGTGGCGTTTAAGACTGAGCCAACAGTTAAGTGGTCAGCGCTATTTTTGGACCATTATTTGCAGATTATTCTCTTAATACCAAAACAATTGGCTTATGCTGTAGCTCATCAGGTTTTGAAATGTGGAGATAAACTGGAGTATGATACATATAACAGCTTCTAGGTAGTAGGTTATTGTCTGTTTTGCTAAATCTTTCTAACCTGGCTCACACAAGATTGTTATGTGTATCACTCTGAATTGAATTCTGGAAAGGCTCTCGCTGAAAACATTTGGGACGTTACTTCACACTGATGGTTGTGGCATCACAACAGTAGAACAAGCCGAGAAATCCAGAAAAGCACAGACAGCTTTCCCTCTGAAATTGCACAAAGTACTTCTATGTGCATGGTTTTCAAACACTAAATTGTCTTTAGTATTTCTGCTAATATAGACCACTTAGGATCACTACTGTTGGCACAGCCATGTTTATGTTGGTTTGTTTACCCTTAGTTTGTGGTTTTGGCCGATCACAATGAAACAGCAAGAGCCTAACAAGATTAATTCCGGCGAGAACTCATCTTGCTGGCAAAGTTGAAATCTTTCTTATTAAACAAACTACGCAAAACTAAACAAATACAATACAAATCTCAGTTACTATTATTTTTCCCCAAAATTGTGCAACCCAAACCCTTTTCACTTTCTGATGATGCATTTGTAAATATGCTAACCGAAAAGACACTTTGCGAAATCCAAAAAGTAAACACAACCATGTTAAGTCTCAAAAGTCCCCCCCGCCAACTTCTCCCCCCTACCCCACATTTCCCTGACTCCAGATCAATGTGGCTGAGGGGCCGTATTGACCCAGGTAAGGCCCAGCACAATGCAGTCGATGTCTGTGTCTGTGCGCCGGGCTGCAGGAGACAGACTGCTCCATACAGCGGGCGGCCATCATACTGGGGTCAGGGACCATCCAGCTCATACACGATAAATACCAATGATGAAGACGCACAGCACAATGTAGATGGGATCAGATCAGACGCACAGGGCCTTTTGTTTAGGTCAGCTTCTCCGATAACGTTTGTTGGGGAGGTTGGGTCAAGTTTTGGAAATATTTGACCCCAAGACCACACTATCTTGTGCGGTTCTTGAGTGACGTTTGGTGGAGGTGTTTGGAGCCACTGGAATTGTCCTTCTGACAGTATCGGGATGAGTTATTAGATGTAATAGAGTACTTTTTTGTACTGAAAGACAAAGTTAAATGTAGAAAAATTTAAATAAATGAAAGTAGATGTATGAAATATTTTCAAGGGCTCTCATTTGGTACCACTTTGTAATAATTATTGTTACAACGTAGTAGAAACAGGAGGAAAGGACAGATTATAGGACGTTTCAAAAACACACTCTTAATAGAACTCTTATGAACAAAACAAAAAACTCTTTTTAACAAAACTCCTCTCCTATCTTAATAGGGAATGGAGGGGGGGAATAAAATAAAGTAAAATAGATAATACAAAATACAGAATAAAGATAAAAATCAGATAATAATAATAATAAAATAATGATAATAGAATAAAATAAAAATAAAATAAAGTAAAAATAGCTAGCACAAGACTATGTAATACTATTAGCAGGTAAGTAAACCGTATAAAAAAACAAAATAGAACACTCTTATTTACAGGTATTGCACATGGTTGATTCAGTATTGCACATGAATATGATGGTATTGCACATGGTTACATCAATATTGCACATGTTCAGGGCTACCAGTGTTTGTTGTAGAGTCTGACAGCAGCAGGAAAAAAAAGACTATGAGATAATGAACAGGAGGAGATAGGGTGTTAAATAAGTAGTTACAAAGCCTGAATCATTCCTAATAAACAATTTGTTCATTATGAATTATGTTTTTGTTCATGCTTTATTAAAGAAGCATTATGTAAGTTTTTATGTTGAGGTTTCTCCTTAGCGATGTTGTTGATGTGCCTGCAATGTATCACAAAATGGCAATCTATGCAGGGGCCATTTTATTTAAGGAGAGAAAGGTAATGACTTCAACTTATGTGTCATCACAAAGTCTGTATCAGTGATAAATGTGAGACGCTGCAGTGATCCTGTTTATCTGCTTAAACTCTGTTTAATTTGTTTCTATTAGATGTCAGATACAAACTAAATATTGTAGACAATTGTTGTAGAATTGTCCATTTGTTATTAGATTCTAGCAGCTCTTTCATTTTAGTTTGTTTTGCGCTCTTACAGGAGAAAATGTCATTCCTCACCATTGACTCTTTCCACTCACTGCTAAAACTCAGAATGGTGTGATCACGACTAAATAACTTTTATAAGACAAGCAGGTGAGGTTACTCAGTGCACCTTAAAATTAGCTGTTGTCAGTTGTTATTTTGCATAGATTTGCATCCTGTCTCTGCGGCAAGAATAGATTGATCAAATGCAATTTGAAAATTTCTACAATAAAGTAGTTAAAAGACTGATTTAAGATAAGATAAGATAAGATAAGATATTCCTTTATTGTCCCACATGGGGAAATTTCATTAGTGCAACGCAGGTAGATACAGAGGTAGATACAGAAGAACAGATCACTTATAGGAAGTCTGAAAAACACTTTCAGTAGAAGATCTCCTATAAATAAATAAAAACTCCCATAGACAAATAAATACATAAATACCATTGCATGTGATCCCGACAGTAATTGCACATGAATATGTGTCACGACAGCACATAGACTGCACATGAATTTCACAGTAATTGCACATGAATTGCACATGAATTCCAACAGTAATTGCACATATGACAGAATTGCACATCAGTATTAGGTTAGGTCAGTATTGCGACGGGATAGCGTGACGATCTCCGGGTAAGACGACTGTTCTCCGCAGTTTCATGAGTTCCTCCTTAATAAGACAAAAACACAATTTGTATTACTTTATTTAATTCTTAATGTATTATCTTTGTTAGACAGAGAAATGAAATGAAGAGCACTGATGGATGCAAATGAATATAAGACAGACTAAATGAGAACTATATTTGACAGCTTACAGCTGAATGTTTACCTGGGTGAAGAGAGTGGAATATTGAAATAGATTCTGGGCTTGGTGCTAGTGGTGAGTGAGAAGAGCCAGGTTTAGGGGTCTATGTGGGGACGGAGAAAGTGGTGGTTGGCCTCAATATAAAACCAACCCCAGCCAGGTTATTCACAGCTGATGAATGAGAACACGGAGCACTATGTCTACCTGCCACTGGCACTTTAAACATGCTCTTGTACCTTTTACTTTGGTATTTAGGGTTACAAAGGGTTCGAATCCCTCTCCCGACATTAACTCCTGAAAGTTCATCCACAGTGGAAAACACGTATTACCAGTAATATGTGTTTTCAAAACGTTGGTAATCATGTAGAACACATCATATAAATAAATAAACGGTTGTCCAACATACATGTTTTATTTTGCCTAAGTAGGTGTGGCAGTTTGCTCTGTGGGCAGACTCTGTCACTTAAAGCTGCTCCTGTTCGCGATGGCTGTTGACCAATAAAAGGCGATTCTGTTTTGTCGTTCATTCTCTGACCTACGCACGTCCTGGGTTCTTGGGTGTTGTTCCACGTTCCTCTGCTCTCCAGGTAGTTATTGTTGTGCTCTTTCATAAGGTTTGATCATGTAGTTTTACTCCGAATGTAGGTTCTGTGGTTTCAAGGCCATGGCCTTTTACCCTTTTAGGTTAAAGCTCCGATGTGATCTCTGCTGACTCGGGGATTATTGTGGTCTCGCAGTCATAGCCACACAACACGTGGTCCCGTGCAGCTAACGTAGTACGTCCTGAGCTGTAGATATTTGTCGGCGGCCTAGTGTTTGGGTTAGCTATAACCAAATGCTATAACCAAATCTCTCTTTCCAGATGTAATGAAGTAAATTAACTCTGGAGCTGCGGTGTGTGCTGGAGCCGTTGTCTTGCCCTCCCAGTTATTAATTATGGAACCGTCGGTGCCCTGTTTTTGTACTGGTCCACAGAACTGAATATGAGCTTGTTTGACATGTCGAACTATTTATTCAAATTTGTAGACTGTTAGAAATAAATAAATTACACATTTTGTTATAGAACTGGAATCTGCCCCTGTGTATCCTTTAGTTTACTTTTCCGGATTAAATCCCGGTGGTGGTGGTGGTGGTGGTGGTGTTGGTTATTTTGTTTTATCTAGTTTGATTCAAAGTTTATTTTTATAAGATTATATTACAACCCCGCTCTGCAACATTATGTAGAAAAAGATTCAGTTGTAGTCATCTCGACTTTGTTTTTTGAAAAAATGAAAAGTTTCGACTCTCATCCAAGAACTTAAAATAATGTATGCATTGAAAGCATAGATTAGTCAGGCATTCCTTCGTCGATATTTGGTAATAGCACTACATCTACTGGCAGCAGAGCGAACTAACATGAAAAAAAAAAACATTCTTACCCATAACATATTACAAGCAGCATGCAGGTGGACTGAATTCAATTTTAATGTATGGACTTAGTAAGTCTCCAAATCTACCTTTGACGTCACAAATTTGTGGAATTTGAAACCAAGAGTTTTTGTGAAGCACAGAGAAGAAGCAGAGAAGACAAGCCTGTAAACAGGACTAATAAAACGGGGGTCAATGAAACTAAATACAGCTCCAGCTATGTTTTTGATTAGAGAACAATGTTATTTATGGTTAAAAGCTCTGTGTCCTTTAAATTGATATTTAAGATAAGATAAGATAATCCTTTATTGTCCACACATGGGGAAATTTCAATGTTGCAACGAAGGTAGATACAGAGGTAGATACAGAGGAAAAGAACAGATAACTTATAGGAAGTTTGAAAAACACTCTCAATAGAAGATCTCTTATAAATAAAGACTCCTATAGACAAAACCTCCCATTTCCCAACAAGGGATGTAGGGGGAAAATAATAAAGATAAAATAAATAAATAAATACCATTGCATGTGATCACGACAGTAATTGCACATGAATATGTGTCACTATAGTAATTGCACATGAATTGCACAGTAATTACACATGAATCACGACAGTAATTGTACATGAATATGACAGCATTGCGAGTGTTCAGGACTAACAGTGTTTGTTATAAAGTCTGACAGCAGCAGGAAGGAAAGACCTGCGAAACCTTTCCTTCACACAGTGAGGTTGGATCAGTCGCTCACTGAAGCTGCTCTCCAGAGCGGACAGAGTGTCCTGCAGGGGGTGACACAGGGCGCGGGGGGGCCGGGGGGGGCTCTGAGCCAGCGCAAATCACAACGACACGACGAAAACACTCAAAAATCCAGCCGAACAAAGTCAAAAACAAGTTGAATTAAAGCGATTCCAGCGAGTGTCCCTATCGTACAAGTAAAGTAGAAAAAATATTTACAAAATACAAAAGATAAAGCACAATAAGTGTGAAAAAAGTGAGAAAAGAGCGGAGCATTGCACCGGGCTGCCAGCTGGACCGGCGCCTTTCCTCCATAAGATATTGTTTTCTCCATGAAGAATCGTAAAAAGATCCTACATCTCAGTGGAACGTTCCTGATTAAAGAAAAGTAAATAAATAAGTACATAAAGTAGCAATGTTGTCTAATTCTAAAATATTCGATCAAACGCAAACGCGGAATGTTCTACAAATGGACAAATGGCACATGTTGGAACAGTGAATTGTTGATAGTGACTCCATATGTCCACTTTACGGCTCACATTTATGGCCAAGCCTCTCTTCCGACTGTGAGCAGATGGCGTGGTTTTACAGCCGCCCCTGCCCTGCCGGCTCCCTCTGTTACCACTGGAATGACTTCATGAGTGGCGACAGCTTATCTCTCCCAGCGGACGCGATCAATACCCTGGCGCTCTCGCTTTCTTTGTTGACGTGAAGCCGCGGACAGGGCTATCAGTGCACTGTAGCTGGGCCGCTCTGGGTTAACATGCTCCTGTACCCACACATAAACCGCATGGCCTGGCCCCGTTGCTGTCCGGGTCCCTGGGGACGTCACTGTCACCCAAATGAGGCTTCATGTCCCACGTGTTGGCTCGTTCTTCACTGTTTTTTTGCAGGCACAGATGTGGACCGGGAGTTGTCTGTTAGCCTTCAGGACATCCTGGAAAGTTGGTTAATGGTAGTTACTAATGATGAAACTACAACAGGGAGGATTAGGCGTATGATTTCCATAATTTTCATATATCATATTTTGTTTGGCCCATAGTCTTTGTTAGACAGTACGGTGTAGCAGTGGGAGCAGAGAGCATTCAACAAATTGGTAGAGCTGAGAATTGACCTCACAATGCTGAGGCTGGCATACGTAGTAACAAAAATATAAAAAAATTATATATATATATATATATATATATATATACATAACTCTATTTTTTGTAGGTTGTCTTAATATTTTGACATTTGAAAAATGGGAGTAGCCCGAAATCCTCATAAGCATACGCACCAGTATGATGTTTGTTAAAAAATGCACGTCAACATTCACAATGTCTTGTAAGTTTCTTGAGCCAATTACTTTTGGGCAATCTTGTTCATAAATGTTTAGATGGAACTGTCAACATTGCGATCAATCAATCACTAAATATTGATGAAAAGGTAGGAGATAGTCTGTTTTAAATAGATGTTTATTAGAAATCACACCAAGGCCAAGGGGACTTGAACACCCAACAAATTGCATTGTCACACAGTGACATATCGAGTGTTAAATGCAATGGTAAACCACAGTTTAAGCTTATGAAACTAAAACTGTCCAACAACGACACCTCAGGAATGGCGCCTGGAGAGTAAAAATGACAAATGAAACCTGCGTAAATTCAGCCTGGAAGACCTAACTCCACCCATCTATATCGAGGCCACCTGCTCCCCAGCTCAACCAACGCACCCAGTCCCGCCTGTCCGTCTGTGATAGTTCAGATCCCTTCTTTACCACGGAACTCCTCCAGGTTTCTACTTTTTCCCATGGAGGTTTTTGTAGTTTTTCCTGGCCGATAAGGAGGGTCTAAGGACAGGACATCGCCCCTCGCACCTGCTCCCCATCTTCAATCAACGCACCCAAGTTACTCCTCCCCGTGGCACGTCGCACCTCTGCTCCCAATCAGCGCACAGCCGGTCCGATATTAACCCTCACTCAGTCGGCTCGGCCGCTTCAGAACGTACTGCGACCCACCACCTCCCCTCCTCCTCCTCTGCATCCCTCTCATCCTAATCATCTACCCTCTCACCATATCTACCACCACCAGTATCCAGGCCCTGGGGGAGACATCTAATACAAATAGATTATGGAGTGCCCATGATCGCAATGTCTTCTGCCGGGGTCTGAGCGCCAAATAACCCACGTAATAAAGCTTGCTAAACAGTCCTTTCTGTGTCGTCTGAGTCTCTCCAGGGTGAATTATAAACAGGTGATGCACACCTTTTATAGGCTACATTACAGTGTGTGTACATAAAAGAAAAGGCATTTACCACAAGGACATACTGTTGTTAGAAAAAGTCTTAGTCCCCTTCCTGATTGCTTATTTTTGTTCCATCCATCCATCCATTTTCAATCGCTTATCCGGGGCCGGGTCGGGGGGGGCAGCAGTCTATTCAGGGACTCCCGGACTTCCTCCTCCCCAGACACTTCCTCTAACTCCTCCGGGGGGATCCCGAGGCGTTCCCAGGCCAGCCGAGAGACATAGTCTCTCTAGCGTGTCCTGGGTCTTCCCCGGGGCCTCTTCCCGGTGGGACATGCCCGGAACACCTCTGCAGGGAGGTGCTCAGGAGGCATCCGGAACAGAAGCCCGAGCCATCTCAGCTGGCTCCTCTCGACGTGGAGGAGCAGCGGCTCTACTCCGAGCTCCCCCCGTGTGGCCGAGCTCCTCACCTTATCTCTAAGGGAGCGCCCAGCCATACAGCGGAGGAAACTCATTTCGACCGCTTGGATCCGCGATCTTGTCCTTTCGGTCATTACCCAAAGCTCATGACCATAGGTGAGGGTAGGAACGTAGACCGACCGGTAAATCGAGAGCTTTGTCTTTCGACTCAGCTCCTTCTTCACCACAACGGTCCGATGCAGCGACTGCATCACTGCAGCCGCTGCACCGATCCGCCTGTCGATCTCAAGCTCCATCCTTCGCTCACTCGTGAACAAGACCCCAAGATACTTGAACTCCTCCACTTGGGGCAAGGACACCCCACCCACCTGGAGAGGGCAAGCCACCTTTTTCTGGTCGAGAAGCATGCCCTCGGATTTGGAGGTGCTGATTCTCATCCCAGCCGCTTCACACTCGGCTGCAAACCGTCCCAGTGCATGTTGCAGGTCCAGGTTTGATGGAGCCATCAGAACAACATCGTCTGCGAACAGCAGAGATGAGATCCTGTGGTCCCCAAACCGGACACCCTCCGACCCCTGACTGCGCCTAGAAATTCTGTCCATAAAAACTATGAACAGAACCGGTGACAAAGGGCAGCCCTGGCGGAGTCCAACATGCACTGGGAACAGGTCTGACTTACTGCCGGCAATGTGAACACAGCTCTTGCTCCGGTCATACAGGGACCGGACAGCCCTGAGCAAAGGGCCCCGGACCCCGTACTCCCGGAGCACCCCCCAAAGGAAACCCAGAGGGACACGGTCAAAAGCCTTCTCCAGATCCACAAAGCACATGTGGACTGGTTGGGCAAACTCCCATGAACCCTCGAGCACCCGATGGAGAGTATAGAGCTGGTCCAGTGTTCCACGACCGGGACGAAAACCACTTTGCTCCTCCTGAATCCGAGGTTCGTAATGCGGTAATGCGGCCCGCTTGGCCTGCCGATACCTGTCAATGACCTCAGGAGACCCACAAGCCAGAGTGGCCTGATAGGCCTCCTTCTTCAGTCTGACGGCATCCCTTACTTCCGGTGTCCACCACCGGGTTCGGGGGTTGCCGCCACGACAGGCACCGGAGACCTTGCGACCACAGCTCCGAGCAGCCGCATCAACAATGGAGGCGGAGAACATGGTCCACTCGGACTCAATTTCCCCAGCCTCCCCCGGGATATGGGAGAAGAGCTCCCGGAGATGCAAGTTGAATACCCTACTGACAGAGGGCTCCGGAAGACGTTCCCAACAGACCCTCACAATGCGCTTGGGTCTGTCCGACTTCCTCCTCCGCCAGCGGATCCAACTCACCACCAGTTGGGGATCGGTTGACAACTCTGCCCCTCTCTTCACCCGAGTGTCCAAGATACGCGGCCGGAGGTCCGATGACACAACAACAAAGTCAATCATTGACCTCCGGCCTAGGGTGTCCTGGTGCCATGTGCACTGATTGACACCCTTGTGCTTGAACCTGGTGTTCGTTATGGACAATCCGTGGTTAGCACAGAAGTCCAATAACTGAACACCGCTCGGGTTCAAATCGGGGAAGCCGTTCTTCCCGATCACCCCTCTCCAGGTGTCACTGTCATTGCCCACGTGGTTGTTGAAGTCCCCCAGTAGAACAACGGAGTCCCCGGTCGGTGCACTGTCCAGTACCCCTCCCAAGGACTCCAAGAAGGCCAGGTACTCTGCATTGCTGTTCGGCCCGTAGGCCGCCACAACAGTGAGAGACCTGTCCCCCACCCGAAGGCAAAGGGACGCGACCCTCTCGTCCAACGGAGTGAACGAGGCTATAAGCAAGCCCACAACAGCCCGCCGCCTCCCCCGCGGGCAACACCAAAGAAGTGGAGCGTCCAACCCCTCTCGAGGAGATGGGTTCCAGATTCCAAACTGTGCGTGGAGGTGAGGCCGACTCTATCTAGCTGATATCGCTCAACCTCCCGCACAAGCTCAGGCTCTTTCCCCCCCAGCGAGGTGACGTTCCATGTCCCCAGAGCTAGTCTCTGTGTCTGGAGATCTGGTCGCCGAGGCCCCTGCCTTCAACTGCCGCCCAGATCTCTTTGCACCGGCCCCTTATGGATCCTCCTGCAGGTGGTGGGTCCCCGGGGGGACCCACCACGGGGGGGAGGGCTTATTTTTGTTGGCACACTTAAATAATAGTAAAATACAACACAAGAAAACACAGAATGCAGTATTATTCATGGAAAACATAATCCAAACCTAATTGGCCCTTTGTGATAAAGTAATTGGCCCTAAACCGCATAACTGGTTGGGCACCCTAAACGGCAACAACTGCAATTAAGTGTTTGCAATAACTTTACAATGAGTCTATCGCAGTGCGTTTGAGGAATTTTGGCCCACTCATCTTTGCAGAATTGATGTAATTCAGCCACATTAGAGAGTTTGAGCATGAACTGAGTATTTTAAGGTCATGCCACAGCATATCAATAGGATTCAGGTCAGGACTTCGACTAGGCCACTCTGAAGTCTTGTGTTTTTCTTCAGTCATTCAGAGGCGGACTTCCTGGTGTTTTGGATCATTGTCCTGCAGCAGAACCCAAGTTTGCTTCAGCTTGAGGTCATGAACAGATGTCCGGACATTCTACTTAAGAATTTTTTGGTAGACAGCAAGGATTGCTATTGCAACCACACATCATCAGTAGGGTAAAACTAACCTGTCTCACAACGGTCTAATGGTTCCATTTATCACAGAAAAACTTTCAGGTCCTGAAGCAGCACAACAGCCCCAAACCATCACTCTACCACTGCCATTTTTTTACTGTTGGTATGATGTTCTTTTATGCCAGATATGTACCAGTAATAGACACTCACCTGCCAAATACTTCAACAGTCCACAGAATATGTTCCCAAAAGTCTTGAGGTGTTTTCTGTCAAAATTGAGATGAGACTTAATGTTCTTTTTGGTCAACAGTGGTTTTCGTCTTGGAACTGTGCCATGCAGGCCATTTTGCCCAGTGTCTTTCTTATGGCGGCATCATGAACACTGACCTTAACTGAGGCAAGTGTGGCCTTCCATTCTTTGGATGTTGTTGTGGGGTCTTTTGTGACCTCTTGGATTAGTCATCGCTGTGCTTTTGGAGTAATTTTGGCCGGCCGACCACTCCTGGGAAGGTTCACTACTGTTCCATGTTTTTGCTATTTGTGGCTAATGGCTCTCACTGTGGTCTCAACGCTTTAGAAATGGCTTTATAACCTTTTCCAAACTGATAGCTCTCCCTTTCTTTCTCATTTGTTCCTGAATTTCTTTGGATCTCAGCATGATGTCTAGCTTTTGAGGATTTTTTGGTCTACTTCACTTGAATTGGGAAAAGGTGGGGCAGTAACCAGGCCTGGGTGTGGCAAGAGGTGTGACACAGTTAAGTTTTGGGGGGGTCAACACTTTTTAACACACTGCCATGTAGGTTTGGATTTTGTTTTCCCTAAAAAATACATTTTGTGTCTACGTGTGTTTGTTGTCTTTAACAAATATTTTAATTTGTTTGATGATCTACTCAATTTACTCGATTAATCGCTGCAGCCCTAGTCACAACCAATAACCCCCAATCACTCACACATCACATTCACACTCAAGGCAGCATGGCTCCAGATGTCTTGCACATTGAAATTGAAAGGTTTGCACTGCTCTGAATTGTGATCCAACCAACAACCTCTGCTGTCATGTGATGACAACAACAGCAGGTCTGTGTCCAAACTCTTAATTTGTTCATTTGTATCATCAGTCCAGTTCTGTCTGAGGCTGGGCGAGCACTGGAGCCATGGCTGACCACAATCACCAAAACTATCCCTGTTTTTCTCCAACCACAAGCCAATATTGACACAACACTCTGGGAACAGGAGTCGGCTGTGCTTCTTGCATCACATTTGTTTGACGTTGGGGAGCAGGAAAGATCAGGTTTAGATACCCAGTGGTTTTCCTGTCTCTGTTTAATTTAAAGCATGTTTTTATTACACAAATATCCATCTGATCGAATGCGGATACATGACGGCGGAGAACAAGCAGGAAATATGGAAGTATTATCAAAGGAAAACAGCAGAAGGGAAACTAGATCATTGTCAGTGTAGAGGATTTTTTTTTTTTTTTTGTTTAGAAAGAATAGTCACTAATATATGACAGGTATTTACATTTCATTAAAGCAGCAGCGGTATTTTCCATTGACAAGTATTAGATGTTTATGAACGTCTCCAACCAAATTAGCACACCTTTATTTTGCGGTTATTTTATTGGTTAACAGGAATTATTTTCTTTTGCAGCTGTCTTTAAAATATGTCATTTGACTTTAGACTTAAATAACTTCAAAAATTGTCAGCTATGCAAGGGAAATAAGAACTTATTGTCAGGCTTTATAGCTCCTTCCCCGACTAGCATGTTTATAATAATCATGTGCAATACTGTGAAATAATGTCAATCATCCCTATTGCAATATTTTCTGTCCATATAACAGCCACTTTCTGTAAATAAGAGGGTGTATTTTTTTTGCTCTTTAATTATAATTTTAAGGAAATTATCTGTCTTTATTATTCCACTTCTGTTCCTACTCTGTGTTTATGTGCCAAATCTGTGTTGTAACACTGACATTTCTCCATTATGGGACAACTATTATAGATAAGATAAGAGAACCTCTTATCCTATCTATAACAGTTGTGCACAAATTCATTTTAAAGACAGCAAAATACTAAAAAAGTTTGAAGACAGGGCAGACATAGTTGTTGTTTATACGTTTGTTACATTTGCCCTTCATCATTGCGTGGTTGTAAATTAGTCTTAATTGCTAATTTTAATATAAACTACAGTTAACAGTTTGAGTTAAGTAGTTTAAATGAGGTTAAAATAAAAGCTTCTAAAATTATGGTTGGTTAGCGCTCTACTATATTGCAGTTTGACACCCGGTTTGGGATAACCAGTCAATTCAAACCCTCAGTTATTGTGATACAGGTCATATGAATTTCAAAAGTAGTGTTTTGTAAGTGTTTTGATCACACAATTTAAAAAAAATATATGGACTTCATTGATTACCACCTTCATTGATTACCACCTAATGACATTACAAGGTCAATCTGGACAAAGAGATTGACAAAATATAGGCTACATGTAGAATCTCCAGCTTGGCTGTATTTTTGACAAGGAAACATGACATGTCTAAAAGCTCCAAATGTGATTTTAACATAATAGTTAAATGTTCAAATCCCATTCTGAAACCAGACCAGATCTGTCGGTATCGCCTGACTTCTCCCACACAACTGCCTCTTTGAGTAAAGTGAGCCACGGTGCTGAAATCAGGCAGAAAAATTATATCATAATTACTGTGTCTGCAATGAGAGAACAGGCAGGGTTATGCAGACTGAATAGTGCTCCAGTCTGCTGCTGTGAGAGGATCTATATCACACAGACTATTGTATGGTGCAGGACAAAGCCGCGGTGCTGGAGCCCTCATCACTGCCTTTGTCCTGCACAGTTTTACACCTCCTCAGAGAAGCTGACAAGTGGATTTAATATGACCACCTGATCCCTGAAAGGTCAGAATCCCATAGACTACTATCACAGTTAGAAAGGTGTGTAGAGGAGACTAAAATACTAGTTATAAAAAAATAACCTTTTCACGAGTAGTTGTCTGAACTTTGTTTCTGGTAACAAGATGTTTCGACTGCCATCCGGAAGTCATTTTTGATCTGAAGGTACTGATCTCAGGGTGGCCAGAATTTCAAAGAGCAACAAGTGTTTCGACACAAATAAGTGAAAAAAAAAACAAGAAGCGACTACTGGTAGTTAAATGTTGTGTGTGAGATATGTATTATTGTCATTAATACCCGCTTTAAAATGTTAATTATTTGTCAACATTCTGTATTTCAGGCATTACTGGGTATATTGTTGTGAAAGACCTGTAAGAAGGCAAAAAGTAAATGATATACTGCTCTGAGCTATACTAGGCCTGTACTAAGGGAGGAGTTATAACCTGAAACTCCTCTGCCTTTACATGTTAGCCTTATTATGGGTCCTTCATTATAAACCCCATTGTTCTCTGCCCTTCTCTCTCCCTCACAGCTATTCGGTGCCTGATTAGCATTTGACTTGTCTTAATTTCTCACTTGACCAGGGTTTGAGGATGCTGTTGTGCACAGAAGGTGAACTACCTTAATGCTACTTTGATGCTATTGTGAACAGAAGGTGCACTATCTTAAACCACCCACTATCTAAGACACTTCCTCCAACTCCTCCGGGGGGATCCCAAGGCGAGAGACATAATCTCCTCTGGGTCTTCCACAGGGCCTCTTTCGGGTGGGACATGCCCGAAGCACCCCCCGAGCCAGTAGAACAGCGGCTCTACTCTTCACCACAACAGTCCAATGCAGCAACCGCATCAGTGCAGACGCAGCACCGATCCGCCTGTCAATCTCACGTTCCATACTTCCCTCACTCATTAACAAGACCCCGAGATACTCCACTTGGGGAAAGGACTCCCCAACCACCTGGTGAGGGCATGCCACCTTTTTCCGGTTGAGAACCATGGCCTCTGATTGTGAGGTGCTGATTCCCATCCCAGCTGCTTCCCACTCGGCTGCAAACCGTCCCAGTGCATGTTGCAGTTCCAGGTTTGATCAGGCAAACATAATTTGCAAACAGCAGAGATGAGATTGCCTGACCAGCCATTCCCAACACGTTTTGGCAAACTACTTATCAAAACTGTAATGGGTCTGGGGCACGACCGCTGAGGTTCAATTTCTAGGGCGGAGTTTAGAGAGCAGAGACAGAACCAATCACATAAACCCAGAAGTGACGCAAAAAACGCGACACGCTTAACCGGATGTTACGTAGCCCATGTCAACAAGGCGTGTTCCGCGTTATCCGTCCCCGAACGTAAAAAATGTCTCCTGAATCGCGATGACGCTCTTCGTATAACCGCATCAAACGCACGTTAACATACAGAGAACATGTTTGTCCAGGAAAGTCTCTCTCCACGTCTGGCTCTGCTCCTGCACCCTGCACTTAGTGTATGAGAGAGAGAGAGGCTGGGAAGAAAAGATGTAAAGTCCCAGTTCATTTTAAATTGTTATTATTAATCTTAGGCTCAGTTATTGGATAAAGCACTTTATTTCTCAGGTGCAGATCCTAAATGTCAAGAGCTTTCAGGTCCGACTAAATCAAAACCGCAATCCAAATTACATTGCATTTCAATATGCAACCTTTTAAACAGACGGATGGGAGGATTGGGGCGGATTGAAAAAATAGACGCCGTGGTGTGGGGCAAGCTGGGGCGGGTCAGAGAACGCCAAAATTGCAGGACCTGCATCACTAACAGCTACATAATGCATTAGCATTTGCTAGTGAAGGGAAACACCACAATTTTTGGTAGCAATGCCAAGTACTTTGTGGGTCATTTTTTGATACCGATACTGTTTCAGTGTTTAATATATTTTATATAAAAAAGTCTGCTAACACAAACTGTTTCTCACATGGAGGGATTCCAGTGTTACAGTCCAGACCTCAAAGAAAACACTTTTTGGCTACACACACAGCCTGTGCCGGTGTGTGTTGTTTTGAGCAGGCCTGTCGTCATAGCAGCAGCTGTACGGGGGCCTTTAGGGATACTCTTACAGCGTCCTGGTCTTCAACCTCATTTCTCTCTGTCAAAGCCCCTCTCTGATCACGATCAGGTTTCAGCTCCTGGTCACTCACTTACACCAGGGACACAGGGGAAGAATCCTCTGCTTTATTTTATTTAATACAATTATCCTACATAATACAGGTAACTCTTTTCATAATGTCAACAGCAATGATTTGGTCAACAACAAAACAAACATTATCATAATTTAAAGATGCACAACCTAAAGTTTTGTCATGGAAATGACCAAAACACCTCAGGTCCCCAAGCCGCTTGTGTCCCGTATGAAAGAGCAAAAGGCCCGTGCTGAGCCTCTGATTGAGCCAGAGTGACCATTCTGCTCAATACTGAATATATTTTACGTTTAGATTACGGTAGCTCTTGTGTCCACGGCCAACTTCAAAGCAACGTGCTGGACGCCAACGTCAGAGGTGAAGAAGAGAAAGGCCATGGGACTGCTTTAAATAAATTCCTATTGTGCATGATTGTCCAGGCAGTGGAACTGCCTAACACCACATTAGCTACATTTGAGAGCAGGTATCTGTACTTTCTCCTCCACTACATGTTTTAATTGGCCTGAAAAGTGAGCACATTCATGGTGACATCCTGCCTAAAGGTTTTGAGTTCAAGTCCTGGCTTTGAGCAACAACAACAACAAAAATACATTGGAAAAAGTCAAGTAACATTGAGAAATTGATTTACTAAAATATCAGGACAGTTCTTTATCAAGATCACAACACAACACACTTTAATATATCTTTGCAAAATAAATTTCGTCTGAATATAAAACTTCAATTCATAAGTAGATTTTCATATGTGATACTTTCACTTTCTAAATACTACAGAATAACTATGTATACCCCTGTATCTACCTTTTAAAAGTTATGTTGTAATAGTTTGTTAAAAAGAGTACTTCTTCCACTGATTCTCTTGCAATAAAGACGCCATTGCTATACAAATTCCTGGTTTCCCCAACCCCCAGACACACCCACCACTCTTCTAGTATGTATTTATGTAATATAGAAAGAAATAAACATGGCCGTCTGTAAGAGAATGACATGAGGCAAATATTCGAGAGCCGAATTCAAACTCTCGACATGAATTTATGACATAATCAAACTCTAGAATATCTACTCCCATTTAAAATAAAAAGTTAATGCAATAATACATGTGTAATCAATAAAGATTGTATAGATAAAAAGACAAACATCATGAGCTGTGCTACCATGACACCCGTCTTTAACATCTCCACTTCTCTCCTGTCTCTTAGTCGAGGTCACAAATTACACTGGAGGATATATAAACCAGATATTGAAAATTAGGAGCAGATCTTTTTAACGGCACTTCCGAATGGAGAATCCCTCTCCCAGATCGCGGGTTAGGAAAATGTTTAGCGTGGAGGCTGGCTTCCTGTAATTACTTCATTATTTACGTCCCGCTGCTGGGACGAGACAGAAGAGGGGGGCCGGAGACGAGAGGAGGCAGACAAGGCTTCTCATGGTACAAGAGGGAATTTAACAGGATTTCAGACATGCTAAACATGCATTTCTAACAAAAGCAGCGCACAATCATGGCTAACCGGACTAAAAGTTTTACTCAAGTAAGAGAGCTGTTTCTTCAAAATAATATATACCGATACTCATGTTGTCTTAGATTAACTTATTTGATCCACACTGGGAATTATTAGACAATTGTTTTCAACTAGTATTCAGGCCAAAAAGGGCATCTATTGTAGTTAGCATTATTTAAATGGTTTCACTTCTCAGTGTGTGTGTGTGTGTGTGTGTGTGTGTGTATTTAACATTAACGTTTTAAAATACTTGTACTTTTCAGTGACCTTATTTTCCCCTTAGGGCGCAGTTATTTTATTACTTGGTTTACGGATTTTTAAATGAAATATATTGAATAGGCGGGCAAAATATAATTTCAATTTCAAAAGATTTTTTCTTCCGGGTTTGCACAAAACGCACGGGAGGAGAGGGGGAGACGTGGCGTGCAGGTGAGTGTAACAGTAGATTTAGCGTGTTTTGCATTGGTAGAAATGACGCTTCTAATTGTGCACCCTTTGTCACGGCAAAACGCGCTGGGGAAAATGTGGTAAACGGGTTTAAAATGTAAATTTGCGATATAAAGGAGTTGGTGCGCTGCAGACTGGGAAACGGGTGCGCGCGTCTTCACATGCTCTCCCGGGACAGCGCACAGGGACGGAGCGGCTCCGTCACAGACTCCCGCAGGATGCTTCACGCGCTCTTATCTTTTGACTTAATACCGCTTTTTATATTTCATTTTATGCTATTTTGCGTTGTCAGCTGTACTTTATAAAAAAAATATATATATAATAATTTATTTTATTTATATTGTAGAAATCAATAATCTAAGTGCAGCGGATCCGTAAACCAAGTAATAAAATAACTGCCTTACATGAGTAATATACTTATTTAATATATTTATTCTGTCGTATGTGCAATTGCTGTTGGAATTCATGTGCAATTCATGTGCAATTACTGTGAAATTCATGTGCAATCTATCTGCTGTCGTGACACATATTCATGTGCAATTACTGTCGGGATCACATGCAATGGTATTTATTTATTTGTCTATGGGAGTTTTTATTTATTTATAGGAGATCTTCTACTGAAAGTGTTTTTCAGACTTCCTATATCTGTTCTTCTGTATCTACCTCTGTATCTACCTGCGTTGCACCAATGAAATTTCCCCATGTGGGACAATAAAGGAATATCTTATCTTTATCTTATCTTATACTGTACAGTGTAATATTACTAAGTAAAAGTGTTGGTTCCTTTTCCCACTGTGAGTAAATCTAAAAGAGACAGAACTTTATGTTGATAATATTAAATTATTTAAACATGTGTTTTTAGCACCACTCCCATGATGTGCTTTTTCCCATTTTTTGTTTATCCTTTTAAAATACAAGATTGTTTACTATATTAAGGGTTTGACTGTCAAAAAAAAAAATGTAAATGATCAAAGGTTACCGGACAGTTACAAATACTTTACTTGAGTAGTATCATAGCAAAATATTCAATGATAGACCACAACCCCTGGACAAATGAGGGATTACGCCGACTTGAGTAGTAGTTTCCCCAAATATGGTTTACTCTTAGTAAGTACGTAACCTTTTAGCCATAAAATAGACATTTTTACATTTTTGTTGTTTTTATTGTATTGAAAAACATATTTCTTTACTATGGGTGGCCTACATCAACATAAACCTAATTTGTATTTGGCCTGGAGGAGAAGCCTTCTCCTGCTTATTTCCATATAATATTCCACCGAATGGCATGACACCTCTTTGAACTTTCTATTATCATGGAATCACGTAGAAGTTTCCACCTCCAGAAAGTGACATATTGTTACTTAAAGTAATTTCCTGTACCACTACTTTGTACTTCTACTTGAGTAATATTATTTTAAGTACTATTTTTTACTACTTTATCCATCTCTGATTAATCATGTATTATAGAGGTATAATTATTAGAAGTGTGATGATATCGTTGTGCCTTTAAAGCATTACTTTTACGGCTACAGTGGTTTGTACAAGTTTACCCAATGTCTCTCTACTAAAATTAATGTCAAATGTTCCTGATAAAATCCTTACCACATTCATCCCTGATCAGATGTGCAGGCTGTTCTAAAGTCAGGATGAAACTTACACAGATGCAGTGGTGAGTCACGTGTGGGCCAGCGAGGCAGCTTCTATTGAGTTAGCCCGGGCATTAGCACTGGTCCTGTCTCTGCTGCACCATTGTCTCCATCTGAGGACCAAACGCCCAGCCGACTCGGGCGTCTCATCCTCTGAACGCTCATAACCTAATCTTCTCTGGAACTGCTTTTGAAGTGGTAGAATCAAGTTAGTCTGGAGCCACAGCACAGGCAGGACTGTGGGGATCTTCTGCTGCTTTGCTCCTCATGGTGATATTGTGATGGAGCAGAGGAGTTGTGGAGGAATGTGAGGAGACGGCCAGTCTGAGGAGCACGGCCTAAAGACCAGTTACAAAGGGTTTATCTGTTTAAGAGGATTTGCAATCCCCACTTTGGTTCAGCAGATACTAACTCACTGTATACAGGAAAGAGTGCAGCTTTGGGTTAATTTTGTATAAACAACTTTTCTATTTAGACCTTTAGGAAAATATATATATATATATATATATATATATATATATATATATATATATATATATATATACATATATATACATATATACATACATACATGTCTAAAGAACAAAATCTGGAATCTGCACCCAAAGATGTATTGTTTCTTTGAATCCACCTGCATACATACATTTACATGGAACATTGCAACTTCAGATGTTGTTTTCTCTAAATGCATTTTTCTCCCACAGACATAAAGCTCGGCCTTTAAAGTAGCACCTACACACACCAAACTTTACAAACTTGAAATCCACCACCATCTCCTTGGTCTTCCCCGCGTTGATGAGGAGGTGGTTTCGCTGACACCAGTCCACAAAGTCCTGCGCCAGTCCCCTGTACTCCACATCATCCGTGATGAGTCCGATGATGGCAGAGTCATCAGAGAACTTCTGCAGGACACAGCTGTCTGTGTCGTGTCTGAAGTCTGCAGTGTAAAGGGTCAAGAGAAAGGGCGCGAGGACAGTGCCCTGGGGCGCCCCCACACTGCAGGTCCGAGTGTCAGACACACAGTCCCGTGCTCTCACAAACTCGGGAGCCCGGTCCGTGAGGTAGTCCAGGATCCACTCTGCCAGGTCATACTCCACACCAGCCGTCTCCAGCTTGCCCCTCAGGAGCAGCGGCTGGATGGTGTTGAAGGCGCTGGAGAGATCAAAGAACAGGATCCTCACAGAGCTGCCAGGTTTCTCCAGGTGAGAGAGGGAGAGAGAGCGGTGCAGCAGGGAGATGACGGCGTCCTCCACTCCGATGCCAGGCCGGTATGCAAACTGCAGCGGGTCCATGGCTGAGCTCACGGTGGAGCAGAGGTGGTCCAGGACCAGCCGCTCCAGTGTCTTCATCAGGTGGGACGTGAGAGCCACCGGCCTGAAGCTGTTGAGGTCTTTGCCGCGCGGTGTCTTGGGCACAGGTACCAGACAGGAGGTCTTCCAGACCTGTGGTACCACCCTCAGCTTCAGGCTCATGTTGAAGACATGCTCCATAACTGCGCAAGACTTAAGGAGGGGGCTGATGCCGTCAGGTCCTGCTGCCTTCCTCACTTTAATCCTCTTCAGCTCACTCCTCACCTGTGCTGCTGTGACAGTCAGTGGTTGGCAGGGGGACTGTGTGCTGGGGGATGGGTGAGTCCAGGCGAAGTGGGGAGCTGAAGGTCCGGGGCGGAGAAGTGAAGAGGAACGGATGCAGGGCATTGTCCAGCTGTGGAAGAGGGAGCATGCAGCTGTGCAGGGGGAGGGGCGGGTGACCGATCAAATCTCAAGAAGTGAGCATTTAAATCATTCACCCACTGTAGGTCCCCCTCTGTCTGGGCAGGGGGGATTTTGAAGCCTGAGATGGTTTTCAGGCTTCTCCACACTCCCTGAATGTTCTTTTGCTGCAGCTGCTCCTCCATCCTCCTCTTGTAGTCGGCTTCAGCCTGCCTGATCTTCTTCCTCAGCTCCTTCTGCACAGTCCTCAGCTCCTCCTTGTTCCCTGACCTGAAGGCTCTCTTCTTCTCCTTCAGCAGAGCCTTCAGTTCACGGTTGATCCATGCCTTGTTGTTTGGAAAACACCTGACCGTCCGGGAGGGAACAATGTTCTCAAAACAGAAGTTGATGTAGTCCGTGATGCACTCTGTGATGGTGTTGATGTCCTCCCCATGTGGGCCATAGAGCTCAGTCCAGACAGTGGTGCTGAAGCAGTCCCTCAGAGCCTTCTCGCTCTCAGCAGACCACATCCTCACCTCACGGGACACCACAGGCTGCCTGCGCACGATGGGTTCATACACAGGCCTCATATGTACAAGGTTGTGGTCCGAGCTGCCCAGGGGAGGGAGGGGGGAAGAAGAATAAGCCTCTTTGGTGTTGGCAAAAAACAAGTCCAATGTTCTATTGTTTCTGGTGGGGCAGGTAACATACTGGGTGTATGTTGGTAGAACAGAAGAGGGAGAAGCGTGGTTAAAGTCACCAGAGACGAGGAAGAGAGCCTGTGGGTGCTCTGTCTGCAGCCTACAAGTGCAGGAGAGCAGTGCTTCACAAGCAGACTAGGGTTTTGGCAAAAAGGGTCTATAGTTAAGGTTAAAGCTGGAAATTCTGTCTGTTCAGTCAATAATGTCCCAAAACAGGATGAAAGTATGTGAGTGTGCATTTGTGTGTGTGTATGTGTGTGCAGGGGATGTAGCACCTCAGGGTCCTCACAGGTCGCTGAGGAGCAGTGAGTGCTTCCTGCGCCACAGGGGGCCTCACCCACAGGGAGAGGAAAGCACATGACCCACAGGAGCAGAGGTCAGACAGGCGCAAGGGTCCTCACACTACCTCCCATCACAGTAAAGAGACACTTTATGCCACAAAGAGGTTGTCCTGTGCTCAAATCAAACAGTCTGCCACCTCAAGCTTAACCTTTCACTTCCAAGAGCACAGTGCAATAATCAAATGTCTGTAATCTATTAACTGTACATTATTGTCTATGTATTATTGTATGTATGTTGCACGTGAGAGAAACCCAAAGAAGTAGTGACTAGTATGAGTAGCAGAAGACATTAAGTGGAGTAAACTGTTACATCAGTTTGAATTAATAGTTGCAAAGATATTGATACAAAAAACTGTTGCTCGTTTGTCTGCTAGAACCACAAAGCCCCATTTTGTCCAACATTATATATATATACACAGTATATATATATATATATATATATATATATATATATATACACACTACATATATATATAAGTACATATATATATATATATATATATATATATATATATATATATATATAATGACATGATTAAAAAAAAAACTAGCAAGATTTCCAAGGTTGTGATAACTTTAGAACCTACATTTCCCACATACTTTATTCAACTTAACTTAAGATAAGATAGATAAGATAATCCTTTATTGTCCCACATGGGGAAATTTCATTGGTGCAACGCAGGTAGATACAGAGGTAGATCCAGAAGAACAGATCACTTATAGGAAGTCTGAAAAACACTTTCAGTAGAAGATCTCCTATAAACAAAAACTCCCATAGACAAATAAATAAATAAATACCATTGCATGTGATCCCGACAGTAATTGCACATGAATATGTGTCACGACAGCACATAGATTGCACATGAATTTCACAGTAATTGCACATGAATTGCACATGAATTCCAACAGCAATTGCACATACGACAGAATTGCACATCAGTATTAGGTTAGGTCAGTATTGCGACGGGATAACGTGACGATCTCCGGGTAAGACGACTGTTCTCCGCAGTTTCATGAGTTCCTCCTTTGTGGAAACGCGGTACGGCGCAGGCCGGGGGGCGGGGCCGGAGCCGGGGGGCGGGGCCGGAGCCGGGGGGCGGGGCCGGAGCAGGGGGGCGGGGCCGGAGCCGGGGGACTCAGAGCCAAGACACATCGCAACGACACGACGAAAACACTCAATCCAGCCGAATAAAGTCAAAACAAGTTAATTTAAAGCGATTCCAGTGCGTGTCTCGATCGTTCGTGAAGTTCCTCTTTCATATAAACGTGTATATAAACGTGTACCGACGACACGCCGTACTTTAGCGCGGCCGGAGGGCGCGGGGGGGGGGGCTGGTGGGCTCGCTCGGAGCTAGCTCACGTCACAACAACACAACGAAAAACGCTCAAATCCAGCCGAAAAAAGTCAAAAACCGTTGAATTAAAAAACTATTCCAGCGCGTGTCCCTATCGTACAGTAAAATAGAAAAAATATACTAACTATATTTACAAAATATAGGAGATAAAGCACAATAAGTGTGAGAAAGAAGAGAGAGCGTTTACACCGGGCTGCCAGCTGTACCAGCGCCTTATGACGTAACTTAAGCTTTATGTTGACAATTTGTACTAAATGCACCAAATCTCTCTGCTCTCCTTTGGACACAATGTAAATGAGTTCGAGTAGCAAAAAGTCACAAATATGTGCTACTGGCCATAATTTATGAAAACTTCACATGACGGGAAAAAAAACTGTAATTTTTTTTTTTCTTACATTTATTAAGTACAGTTTTATTGACCAGTGTTGATATTCCGAAATATGCGTTCCGCCCCAAATTCACCTGCAGTGACTCATAAAGACTGAAATAAAATAAATAAATCAGATGTCAGTTACAGTATTTTCATCACCAACCTAAGGAGATTATTTTAGTCACAACTTTCTACTTCTACTTAGTCATATTTATATTATATTATTATATTTATATACATAAGTTCAGCAGTCTGGGAGAGGTAATTGTCTCCTGTTCGTTTTGATAATGACAATGGATTTGTACTATAGAGTTCAATGCTAATGGATATTTTAAGACGCTAAATACTAATACACTAAATTCTCATTCAAAAGTATTCTGATGCTACAATATAATACATGTATTTACTAGTGGCTTATCCAGTTCTTGTTCTTGTTTCCAATATGTTTTTTCTGATATTTGATCTTTACAGATACTCAAAGTCCCTTTGCAATTCAGAGTTCTCCATTCAAGTCTATCTGTTTTTTTAATAATAACTTTGGTCGTGAGTTTGGTGGTATAGAACCTGTGGTAAATATTTATCATAGTTTTACATCTGTGAAGTTGCATTTTGTGAAGAAACTTTGAAAAATCTAATTACAGGAAGTAGAGCTGAGTTCTAAAACAATGTGCGACGTGCCATTGGAAATACAGAGATAATTTACATGCAACTAACAAAATTTCTGACAGTTTGAAGCACATAGGTTTTCATTGCCTGACCCGCCAGCCCCGCCCACATTCTGTTCGAATGCGTAAGGGTCTGGAAGTCAAAGCCAATGAAGTCGTCGGTCATCCTTTTACCTATCCGATCCCAGGCGGAGGTTTTAACGCGCTACGGAAGTAGCTCTTCACCCCCATTCCAAAACATTCAAGATGGCGGACGAGTGTTTACTTCAGCTCTCGCTTCAGTTTGAACAATCAGGAAAGTCCGCTCTACTCACCGTGATGGAAAGTGTGTTAGATGCGGTTATGCGAAGGGCGTCATCGCGATTCAGGAGACATTTTCTGAGTTCGGGGACGGATAACGCGGAACACGCCTCGTTGACATGGGCTGCGTAATATCCGGTTAAGCGTGTCGCGTTTTTAAACGCTCTCTAAACTCCGCCCTAGAAATTGAAACGCAGCGGTTGAGCCCCAGACCCATATACAGTTTTGATAAGTAGTTTGCCAAAACGTGTTGGGAATGGCTGGTCAGGCAAACGTTTTCATTGTCAAATAATATTGTGTACGTTATATGAGTTTTGGTCCTTGTTTACAATATGGTTGCTGGTAAAAATTGTGGAATGACCTCTGTGACACACTCAGAATATTTCAATTGTAGCCTAAGAGCTCTACTAAGAGCAGGGGAAGAGCACAGGGAGGCAGCAGAGAGATGGAGCTCAAGGAACCACTGACACAGGAGTTAAACACAAGTGATCAACAACATGTACAACACACCTGCAGATGTGTGCCCAGTTGTTAATAACAATTAAAGCCTTGAAGGATTTAGATTCATTCATAGGAAATACACACTGGTACAGGAAATTACATATATTTGGTTAAAAATCTCCTGTGGGAGAACCCTCTATCAGACCTTCTGTCTTAAAGACTTTTAAGACAAAAATGTAGTTAATAGGGCTGGGCAGCGATTCAAATTTTTAATCGCGATAATCGCATTATTTCCCTGATTAATCACGATTAATCGCATTTTTATGTGCAAAATTCAAAATGAATTCAAAAGAAGTGTAAAGTGCATCAGCAATACATTGTGTACATTTTAACTTAAACAATGTTATCAAACACAAAACTAAAGCTTATTGCCACTGCCAGGGCATTGAAAAGAAACAGAAAAGTTTGTAGGTTCCTAAAACTGGGTGTTTTTTACTCCTCTGCACTAAGCCAGTTGCTAAGGCACCAGATTATTCACATTTTCAGATGATAAAGACGCACGCCGAGCCCTTCTCGCGGATCTCCCCAGCTACGGCGCCCGTCGGGAACCTGCACACGCGGGCCCCCGGCGGGACCTGCTCACGCGGGCCCCCGGCGGGTTGCCTCGGCTGGCACCTAGCAGCTGACTTTGTAAAGTTAATAAACCAAAGCCATGATCTGCCATTAAACTCCATTTACACCACAGCACAACTCCTCCACTGCGCATGTGCAGGACGACTCAGACGCACGTCTGCTGCCGAGTGTATTCTACGGACATGAGTCCGGCGCGTCAAGAACGCGCGTCTGGTGCATTTGTCTTTCTAATGTACACAAGGTCAAATTCTGCGTCGGGCGCGATTCGTCGCGATTCGTCCGCAGCGGGTTGTATGAGGCTTTAGAACTGGTGCGGACCAGGGGAGTCCGACCTACTTTAATGCGTGTTAAAATAATTGATCGCGTTAAATAAGTGATGAGTTAACGCGAGAATAACTTGTTAACTTGCCCAGCCCTAGTAGTTAATGATTGTTAATCATTGACTGAGGTTCAGGAGGTGGACCACGCCTAAACATCCCACTCCTCCTCCCGGAACCACTCCTCCACTATTTAACCACACCTCTAAATACCCAGAAGCCCTATTTATACAGGCTTGTCCCAGCATCGCTTGTTTTCTCTGCTTTGTCCCCAGAGGGATGCTGTCCCTCTCCAGAGTTGTCGCCATGATCATCTCATTCCTTCTTTCGGTCCTCCGCTCTCCTTCCTTATTCTTTTCTATCTTACAGGTGTAAGAAAGCAAGTGTTCTACCTCTGTCAACCCTTCTGTCATTTCCACAGGCACTTGACAGGAGACATCGCTCAGCCTGCACCTCAAATGACGCATCGAAGACCGCTCAGCGCACTCCAGCCCCTTCCAACTCATTCCAGCTGCCATACGAACTAGAGTCCTCAATCGCTCATTCTTCAGGACAAGCCCTTCATTATTTCAGACCAAGAATCTGCTTCTCGTCCCTATGATAAATAACTTTAGTGCACCTAAATTAGCAAATTCCAGCAACATTTCTGCAATTATTTGCCTGCGACCATCGAAGTCTTCACTGACATGATTCCTTCACTTGGTCCAAGGCTTTCAAGGGAAGGCAGCTCGCTTCTGTCTACTCTAACGTGTCCTCCATCTCCGTTTGAGTTATGACCAACTATCGTTCCAGGCATTCTTTTGGGGGTTTGATAAGTCAGAAGGAACTCATTCAACAACACTTCTTTAGCAGATCAGTAAGGGATATTCTATTATGGAATATTTCATAGTTTTCTAGACTCTTATTCTACTCTTCTTCTATCAATCCTTCAACCGAATATTTATACTCAAGCTCATACTTATACTCACCATAATCGGCTGACTCCTACTTATGATTCGCTGTGGTGAAAATCTGACGCTCAACACCAAACTTTGACGACCGTCCTATTCCTCTTCTTCGATCTTCAGCAATTATCTTAAATCAGCCTACCCTCTCATCTATCTTTCATCACACTCATTCTCAATCTTATTTAGTTCTCCGTCAAATTTCCTCATCCATCACTCATAGCAACTTCATTATTGTCTGCAGTTCGTCAACTCCTTCCTCCATTGGGCAGACGGCTCCTAGATTCAATCCAGCTACTCTTCAGAGAGTCCTCGGCCATTCAGCATCTCTTCTCTCTTCTCTCATTTAACATATTTTTCAGCCAGACTATTACGTTGAGAGATCATCCTTTCTCATTTTAAATCATCTTTGGCTGAGCTGATTACGTGAGACAGAGTCCCCATCCTGAGTCTCTAACCAACTCTAATTGATTCATCATCGAACCATCATCATTATTATCAATAAACATTCTCTCATATTCCAATGTTGAGGTGCGGTTCTTGCTAGTGAACATAGGAATAAAACAAAGTCTGTACAGATACAGATCTATTTATGTTCCTGTTCAGTAGCCTATATAGGTTAATACCATTTTATAATATGGTAGACCTGTCTTACAATATTCATCCAATATCTAATTTCTGGCTATGTTCAGAAGTCAGTTTTGATTGCAGAATTGTCCTTTTAACCATAAGGGTTTAGTTATTGTCCTCCTTTAACATATCCTTCTGGAATAAGGGAGAAGACGAAACATGTTGAGCCCTTTTCCCTTGCTGATTTAGTGCCTCACCTGACATGTTATGTAACATTTAATTACGGAAATTTCCAATTCTTCAACCAAATCAAAGCTTGTTTTATCAGTAAAAGTCTGTTGTTACGAGCAAAAATACACACTATACAACTATATTTCTCATGTTCGCTCTGTGTTTGGATCCTTCCTTTGTGTAAATAATTCCGTCTGCTTCACTCTGCTTTATCGGCAGTTGCTGTAACAGTATTGCTGATATACAATATTGTAGTGTAGCAGTTATAACATTTTCAACATTTGCGCTGTTTCCACGCCATTTTACACAGCACCACCGAGAACCAGTTGTAAAGGAAATACTCCCTGGGCTGAGCGGGACCACGAGCACAGAGCCGAGTAGAGTGGGTACTAATGGAAAAGCGACAAGAGAGAGTGAGTAACAGCAACAAGCTTATGGCCATAGGCACTAAATGAACACTTAAGATCAATGCTACAAACAATGCTGAAGCTTGCACTGAAAGTTTTGGTCGCTACCTGGGAGTTGTGTGTCTCAATCTACGTACTTGTGCAGACTTGTGTGCTGGTGGACTTGTGAAACGTCATCCTCTACGTCACAAGTACTGTTCCAATTCAAAGTTCGCTTCTCCGAAAGGTCGCAAGAAATCCCCAGATGTAAGCTTGATGCATCAGAGAAGACTTGTCAGTACTGGGCTCAGTATATTTCCCATTAGATGTGTAGAATAAAACTTGCTTCCATTTCCTCTTATAATTAATTAGTGACCAATCTCAAATCAAAAGACAAATACACAGATTTTTTCAGTAAACTGGAAACTTTTAAATATATTTTTATGTTTCTATTGAATTTCTACCCCATTATTTTAGTATTATCTATACCAACCTAATAATAATAATTATCGAAATTTAGCCATAGAGCTTGAAGGCGTCTTAAAGAAATCTTGTTAGGCTATTTTCATTGTAGACATGTTAGTATCCGCTCTGCAGAGACTTGTGTTTGTCATGTGCTCCCATGGTTGTTTCTGTGTCTCCGCCCCTCACCTGCTGTCTGTTACTTCCTGGATTTCCCAGTCACCTCCCACCACACCTGCTGTCAGTCTTCGCATTACCTTAATTAGTTTCTCCTGCCACTTGTTTGTTTCCCACCAATCACCTGCTTCTCTGTGTGGATTTAAGTTCTGTCTCCCCTTTGTTCTGTGTCTGTTCGTCACTTGATGTCTGTCCTACTTGTAACTCCTGCCCTACCCTGTTCCTGCCTTGTTTACCTGCCTTTGTGGAGTTTTGGATGTTTTGTGTTTTTTGGACTTTTGAACATTTTGAGCCTTTATGCCTGCCTTTGGATTTTGAACTTTTAATAAGTTCTAATTTGCCTTGATTTGGACTGCTATTGGGTTTTTGCCTCCGGGATCATAACAACACACTTGCCTAGACTTTGCTGGGATGAACTTTAAAATGTACTTATACCGCATACTGATAATACTGAATACAATTCACAATATGCCATGGTCAAACCAGGTTTTGATTTATGTGAAAACTTCAACATTGCCTCTGTCTAGCAGCTAGACTCTAGTTTGTGTGCCTCAATGTAATTTGTCCTGAGCAGGTGGTGTTTTTGACTCTTTATGATTTTTTACAGCTAAAGTTAAAAATGATGACCACACTCTCCACTCTGCTACACTATACTATAATTGGGGCTCGTATGACAAAAGTAACTTGTGTATATCGTTTCCTGTTCCTCGCTTCTCATTACAAGTGCATTATTCCTGAGTGTATCCCTGCTCCCTCATGCCACTGTCAAAGTCAGACTGAAATGTGCTCACTACTTTGACAGAAAATGTGTTCTTTAATCACAGAGTGGCTGATGTATTTAAAGCAGCCTTCTCTCTCTATCTCCCTCCTATCTCTCCCCTCTCCTTTTCCATCCTCTCGGCGTCTCTCTCTTGCCCTCCCCCCTCTCTGTCTGTTGGATGTCGCCAGTCTCTTGTCATCACTCTGTTGTGGCTCATCTGTTGTCCACATGCTTCCTCTGTCTCGTCTAAGTTGTTTCACTAATTGCATCAAGTGTATTTTCAAATCTGCTTTAGCTTATTTATATTCTGAAGCAGATTCCGGGCCCAGTCAAGATCATTTGGATGTTCAGCGTGATACATGCACTCAGGAAGAAAGGATCTCAAAGGTTGTTTTGCTTTGTGTAACGGTGAAGAGCTTCTGCCCTCTTGTTTCTGTATTTGTGTAGGGAGTTATTTAGCCTGTTTAACATGTATTCAAAATTACAAGTGTTATTTGTCTGCATTTTTTTTTAATTGGTCAATAGTAATAACCAATTTTTGAGGCAGCATTTCTTATTAGCAGCTTTATAATTAAATAGGGCTATTAGCTGGCAAATGTTTCACTGGAAACGGTGTCTTATAATTAAGTTGTGATGTTGGTAAAGAAACACGTGTAGGTTGTGCTGTGATTCTAATTTAAATGTTCAAACTATAACAATTAGTATAAGTATTTTTTTTTTTACAATTACATTATATTGAGTCCAAGTCTCCCCTAAATCTCAGTGGGACTTTCCTGGTTAAATAAAGGTCAATTGGTTAAATCAAAACTATATTTTGTCTTCAAGAGAGGGAAAAAATCGAATCCAAGAAGTGCCGGAAAGAAATAGCGGCCTTTATGACTAAATTGAGTCAATAATCCAAAAAAAAAAAATCAAAAAAACTTTCGGTAAAATAGAAAACACTTTTCATATATTATAGAGATGATAGGAAGTGTTTTTTGGCTGTAAAAAATCTTTATGATTAGCCCGAAGATGGAGCCAGTAATACCTAATAATAGCTGCAGCGGGGTCTGGAAGACCTTGGTAATTACATATTGGGCTGTGGTACAAGGCAATAGTTTTGTCATTTAACTTCAGACACTACTGTGACACAGTGAGCACTTGTAGTACGACCTGACTTGTTGCACAGGAGCGCAAACTTACCATTGGGAAAGTTGTGCAAAACTATGCGTCAGGCCATGGCGAGAGCTGTATACCTTCGGCCAAAAATAGCTTTTTTTGAAGCACTCTTCTAATGATTTGAGTTCCTGGATCAACGAGACTGTCCACAGAATATTCAAAATAGTTTTTTATTGGCTGAAATTCTTTGCAGATAGGAATCAGAGATAATCCTTGATCCATTTCAGAAAAACAATTGTCAACAATGGTTAACAATTGGCCTCCTCATCTTTTCCCAGAACACAACCAAACTAAACAGTGACATTTGTGCACATACCGGACACGCAGCCTGAGTCCAGTTTGTCATGTAACCCTCAACAAGAATCCCTGTGTGCTTGTCTGTGAGTGCCCCTCCCTCCAGCATACAGACCACAAACCCCCCCCTCCCACGGGCCCTCAGGCTCCAGAGCACCCGCGGCCCCTGCTCCCTCATGTCTGCTCCTCAGCTGCTCACTGCCTCACTGTTTGCACAGACCACAAGAAGCCCTGACTCTGTCCTACGCGAGACGCCATTTGAACACTGCAGACAAGAGAGACGGTGATTTGGCCTCCAGGGCTTTTGCATGAAAAAATTCAATCATATGTTTGGATTTGCTGGTGTCTGTAGTGTTTGGTCTTCCGTTATTTTGAATGTGTATAATGAAGTCTTCCAAATTATTTATTTCAAGTTTTTTTTAATTTGCCACCAATATGTAACCAGCAGGTTACGTGGAGTTAGATTGTAACGCAATACTATAAAATAATTTATATAATAATGAAAACTTTTATTGAAAACAACTCACAATGTTGACTTTAAATAACTATTATAGGTTTTTTCCTCTGAAATATGTTAAGATAAGATAAGAGTCACTTTTGTGTTTGGGTTAACACAAAATAAGCAGATGTCCTCTACCTTTTTATTTTGAGTGCATATGTGTTATGATCAAAAATGGAATTTTAATTTAAAATAAATGTATAAATTAAAAATAAATTGTCATCATCTTGTTTTCAAGTCTGAGACTTTTTTGTCTTGTATTTCCTACTGTTCAAAGATATCAGAGAATGTAGACTTTTAATTGTCTACAAAAGGACATTCAATTTTGTCCTTTACATCTGACCCATTTGTCAGAGCTTCTGGAATAACCACCAACCTTCTGGCATGCGTCGAGTCAAATTCAGAGTACTGTGCAATCAGATTTGTTTTTTTCTGTGACATACAATATGAGAAACAACCAAATTCATCAGCCATATATCATTTAGCACAAAATCAAAATGATCAGTTTTTAGTTTTTTAGCCCTGTCTTTTTTTCTCATAAGCAGTTGTATTTGTTTTGATGCGGAAGAACCATGTTTATTCCCATTAGGGGTCGTGGGTGACTGGAGCCTATCCCAGTTACTTTGACATTAGGTGTAATACATCCTGGACATTGTCACACAGACTCACTCTCACATACTAGGGGCAATTTAGAGATACCAATTCACCTAACACATGTCTGAGAAACCCAGAGATAACACAATGTCACTTATTGGGAGGCAAGAGCTTTATCTGTTCTTCCACTAAGCACCCGGTGCTTTAACGTTAATTGTATTTGATCCTCTCCAAAACAAAACAAAAAACTGAAATCTCCCTGGAAATAGAACATATGGTTTCATAACAGCATGCTGATCATAGTGATATAGTCACACCCTCTTTGCTTTAGACCCATAAAACTCTCCTTTCCATCACCCCACAGTAAACCAGCCATTCACCATCTCGTATTTAAACAAGTAAACTTCATAAGAGCATTCGTGAGGCTTTTGTTTAGTCTGCTCCTCTCATTTGGGAGTGTCCACTTACATATTACAGGGACACATGCAACCTAATGACACAGTGCATCTACGCGCTACCAACAACCCTGCCAGCTCAACGTAAATATGCTGGATTTTATGCTCAAATTTACACCTCAAGTTTTAGTAATAAACTTCTCCTAACTTGACAGCTTGAAGGAGAGTTACCATGGGAACACTTTTTGAATGCACTGGATATGGGTTGAGATGACTCTGATTTTCATTTCAGGACTATTTAATTGAGTGGCTTTTGTGACCTACATTTGATAGAACCTCTGTCAGAAAAATAAAATGTAGTTTATACTTTGTTTAGTTGAAATTGGTGGGTTTTAGATGACAAGACAAGATATTTAATTCATTGGTGGAAGAGGCCTATTTTTAATGAGCAAATTAAGCAAGTTCAAGGAAAGTAAAGATTACATTGATTTTCTACAATAAATACATTTTAGTAAATGCAGAAAACTAGCTGTTGCTCACTTGTAATTTCAGTTAGGACAAGTGTTGCATTCTAGAATTTGAAACACAAATTGTGAATCAGAAATTTCAAAATAAATTTCTGCCAACATGAAAAACTGATCAAAAACAGAAAGTGAATCAATACTACTAAAATTAAAAAGTATTATTCTGAAATCAAGGTGGACAGGTTACCCCATTCACAGTATGTATACATGTTTTTCAAGATGTTTTTGAACAATACAATATAATAAATGCAAGCTATACGTTAAATGTCATACTATGGAACGTTTATGGCAATCCAATAAAAAAGTGAACTTGAGATGTTTTTTGCAGTGTGCGCCATGCCTGAAGAAGGCGAGGAGTGCCGAGCTGTGAGCATGTCCCGACCGGAGCAGGAGAGACTGTGAAAAGCGATTAACTAAAATGTAACGTGCCAAATAATTAGCAAAATTACCCCTGACGGTTGCACAATCAAGACCTATTTATGAAAAACTTGGGGGAAAAAAGTGGTTATTGAAGAAGATTGAAGCACACAGATAATAACTTAAAAAGCATGAGTGGAGTACAGTTAACAGCTTGGCTGCACATTATGGCATTATAATTATGTATCTCCATGGAGAAAATCATGTAACATCACCAGGCCAAGTTATAAGTCATATTATTGAAGAGACATGCACACTTAACAAGAATGCAAACTCATTGGTGCAGAAATTAAAACAAAGAATGTTGGGTAATCACCATTTACACTAGTTGCCATGCTAATTGTATCTCCATTCTGCCCATCTAACCAGTAACTCACTCTTCATGGAGACAACCTGCTGGCCTACAAAGTTACGCAATATACTGTAGTTGTAAATATAACTTAATTTAAGTTTACTTTTGGTCTAACACACTACACTAAAATAAGTAACAGTAGAAACACTATCACATGAATGCTGAGTCAGTCAGTGTATTTTGACTCGAGAACACATTTTGCAGCCGCCCGTATTTGACATTCTGTGGGATGCAACGCCTAAATCCAGCAAACCCTTATCCAAACAAGAACAAGCTATTTCCCGGTAAAAAACCCTATAGTGAGACGGGGGGCAGCGTAATGACGAGGAGTTTTACTGGCACAGAGCAGCAGGGAGGAGAGCAGGCAGACCACAGCAGTCTCCGAGATGTTTATGATGCCTATCTCTGCACTTCCGCCTCGCACTCAAAACATCCATCCATCCATATTCTTCCACTTATCCTTAGCCAGGGGGCAGAAGTCTAAGATGGGACTCCCAGACTTCTCTCACCCCAGACACCTTCCTGTAGCTCCTCCGGGGGGATTCGAGAGACATAGTTCCTCCAGCGTTTCCTGTGGGACATGCTCGGAACACCTACCCAGGGAGGCGTCCGTTACAGTACTCGAGCCACCTCAGCTGGCTCCTCTCGACGTGGAGGAGCAGCAGCTCTGCTCCGAGCTCCTCCCGTGTGACTGAGCTCCTCACCTTATCTCTAAGGGAGCCCCCAGCCATACTGCGGAGGAAACTCCTTTTGTCATTTCCCAAAGCTCTTGACCATAGGTGAGAGTAGGAATGTAGATTGCCCTACCCTTCTGTTCTTTCCAAGAGGCCGCCTACCATCAAACTTCAAAATCCGCAGATTTCCGTCTCTTCTGAGCCAGCTCGAACACAGTCTTTCTCTGTCGTCAATTTTGTACTGTACACTGAGGGAATTCGCTAAACACACACCAGGATATCAACCACGCATGCGCAGCTAGGAAAATGTGCTGCTATCCTGGGAACGAGGCTGCAGGTGTGCAGTAGCACTCAAAGAATGATTGACATGTGAGAGATCTACTCGGCTGTCCATGCCACAAGGAAATGAGACTCAGATTGCTTTCCAAAAATCCTCTATTATTCCTTTAAAGTGACACTTTAGTGACACCTTTGTGTTAGTATATATACATGTAAATACAATTTGATAAATATTGTATAAATCAAAAGCCTAAGTTGGGTCTGGGGTCAGCTTAAACAAAAATCATATAATTTTTGGCATTATGGTGCATTTTAGATATAATATTATTAGCAACTCAAGTTTATTATGAGGCCTCCCATAGTATCTAAATTTTCCTGCTCCGCCCCTGCTGCAGTATCACCCGGATCCCTTCTCGTGCTTTTCTGCAGAACAGATCGAGGCTCTAGAAAACACTTCTGCAATCTATTGACGCTTTCTGTTGCATTCATGAAGAACATGTTTTAGACAATTGTAAGAAGTGGAATTCTGGTTTTGCGCATGTCGCGGTGTATGAAATTCTGTCCATAAAAACATTGAACAGAACCAGTGACAAATGGCAGCCCTGGTAGAGACCAAAATGCACTGGGAACAGGTCTGACTTACTGCCAGCAATGCGAACACAACTCCTGCTCCGGTCATACAGGGACTGGAGAGCTCTGAGCAAAGGGCTCTGGACTCCATACTCCCGGAGCACTCCCCAAAGGAAACTGAGAGGGATACAGACAAAAGCCTTCCCCAGATCCACAAACCACATGTGGACTGGTTGGGCAAACTCCCATGAACCCTCAAGCGAGAGTATAGTGCTGGTCCAGTGTTCCACGACCAGGACGAAATCCACACTGTTCCTCCTGAATCTAAAGTTTGCCTAATTCTCTTCTCCAGTATCCTGGAATATACCTTACCAGAGAGGCTAAGGAGTGTGATCCCTCTGTAGTTGGAGCACACACTCTGGGCGCCCTTCTTGAACAGAGGAACCACTACCCCGGACTGCCAGTCCAGAAGCACTCTCCCCAACTGCCACGTAATGCTGCAGAGACGTGTCTGCCAAGCCATTCCCACAATATCCAGAAGCGTATGGTAGTCAGGACGGAATTCATCTCACTCCCCGGAGCCCTGCCCAAAACGAATTTGCCAACAACCTCAGTGACTTCAGCCTGGTTGATGGAAGAGTCAGCCTCCGAGTCCTCAGTCTCTGTTTCCTCTTCGGAAGACGTAACCGCTGGATTGGGGAGATCCTCAAAGTATTCCTTCCATCATCTGATGACTTCCCCAGTTGAGGTCAACAAGTCTCCACCCGTACCATGAACGGTGTTGGTGAAGCACTGCTTCCCCCTCCTGAGGCGTCGGACGGTTTGCCAGAATTTCTTTGAGGCTAATCGATAGTCCTCCTCCATGCCCTCACCAAACTCCTAACAGCCCTGAGTTTTTGCCTTTGCGACATCACAAGCTGCAATGCGCAATGCGCAGTGACACCTGAACACATATGCAAACTGTTGGACATCTGTCTGAACACCGTTTACTTTCAATTCCGAGGACAATAATTGTTATTTTACAGACAGATTCACGGCTGTGCCATGGGCCCTCCTGTCCCACACATAGTGGCCAACTTGTACATAGAGCACTTTGAGAAGAAGGCACTGGCATCCTTTTCAGGTATTGCCCAAAGGCTTTGGTTTCGCTATGTAAGGGAATGGAGATGGACATTCCACGGCCAGATAACAGAAAATCTCTCTTTGAACATTGGGGGTTTTTCGTTCTCCCTGTCTCCCTCACCGCAGGGGAGCCGCTGTGACCTTTTTGATAACAGATCTTCTTCTCCCCCCAGTCTTACAGGAAGACGCCCCGATGAAAACTGTTTTATGTGATTATGCCATGACTGTTTGAATCAACTCCCTACACCGCATGTTTCACCTTGTGTTACGTATTTTTCCACTGTTTAAGGTTTTACATTCCCAATGCTTGATTTTCGAGCGCCCATCACAGGTGAAAGAAGATGTAAAATGTGTCTACCTCAAGAAATAATGTGCACAAACTGCCAAAAGTGTTTAACGTGTAAATGTTAAAACAGGGTTCAATGTTTTTGCCATTATTATTTACGTTACTCCAGTTTTATTTTCTCGGTCAGGAAAATGTTAAACAGGAAGTTCTCGCAGTAGCGCCCGCCCCTGTCGCTCCCAGCATGCCCTGCGGGCCAGGTATCAAAAGGACGCTCCAAGCTAGAAACGCTCTCTTTTGTCCTTCTCTTTGTTCTCTTCTTGTTCTTCTATCTTGAAGCCGTCTCCACGGACGCGCTTTCACTTTTCCTTTGTCTCAACAAAATCCGTCCGTCACGTGGTCGACAAGGCCATGCCAGTCTAGGACTCTGAAACCACCTGAAACCACCTGGAACTACCTGAAACCACCTGGAACTACGCTTAAGCGCTAAACCGGACAGAGACTTTCTTTGCTACTTCGTTTCTTTTCTTTTTGAAGTAATCTACGCCGTTTACGTGGATCAGCGCTACGTCCTCATCTGAGTAAAGGCCGCGTGAGGAGCTAACACACCGCTAAAGCGTTCTACCGCCAAGGAACTCCCCGACATCGCCTCCGCTGCCGCCGCCGCTTCAAGGAGGTCGCAGCACACCGCTCCACGCGACCCCTCGCTCCCCAGGCGCAGCACACCGCTCCCCGGCGCCAAGGACCCTACAGCACGTCGCAGCACACCGCTCCCCGGCGCCAAGGACCTTACAGCACGTCGCAGCCTCCTCCGCTCCACGCGACGCATCGCTCCCCGGCCCGCCGCCCACTTCACGAACCTTCGCCGCCACACCGCTCCACGCGACGCCTCGCTCCGGACCTCGTCCGCGGACCAGGATCAGTTGGACCGAGTCTCTACAGAACCGTAAGCCGAGTCAATTGCGTGCGGTCCGTTTTTGTGGCGTGATTTGGGTAGAGCTCAGCTGTTCCTCCTCCCTTTAGCTTCTCACTTTCCCTCTTTCTGATATAGATTAGCATAGACACGTTTGGTTATCAAAGGCAAAACCCTGGTTTAACATCATCTGCATGAAATCTGCTGTTAATCTGATATAACATCACCTGTGATTTACCTGTGCGCATTTCTGCTCCGGTGTTTTGATTACCCTTTTGATAAATAAACTACACGAAAGAGTTATTGACTATTGTTTGTTTGAATAGACTATGTGTAAGTCCCTGAATCGTGAAACACCCTTCAGACCTTTTTAACGAGCACGATTAAGGACCGTATCTTAGCTCTTTGGGTTTAACCCTGGTGCCCCGTCTTGTCTCGTTTCTGCTAAGAAATCTTCCTTAATCATAAACTGAATACATGTAGTTTGAGACCCTACAGCTATGTGGATGACACTTTTGTAAAAATCAAGAAACAAGAGCTGTAAGCCTTCTCAGCACATCAAAAACTGCAAATAATTTTGAAACAACACGAAATCCCTGTTTATTTTAAACCAGGCCACACTTTAAGGCAAAAACTGAGATGCCGACACTAAAACAGAGCAATGTAGTTTATTCTATCCAATGCAGTGAAGAAAATTGTAAAGAGCTGTACATTGGTGAGACTAAACAGTCACTTCACAAGAGGATTCATTAGCACAAAAGACACGCAAATTCAGGACCACAGAGCACTGTGCATCTTCATCTTAAAGCCACAAACCTCTCTAAGACAGTGAGGTGAAGATTCTAAGCAGGGAGAAAATATGGAGCAGAGAAGACAACCTTGTAAAAAAAAATACCAATTCCAGGTATGTTTTAGATAACATATTATAACATGGTAAAAAGCTCAAAAAGGACTGACTGTAGTTAAACATCAAACTGCTGCAGATTTCTGATAACAACGAGGGAATTAACACACACCTCTGTCTCCTGGATTATTGATCATTGTCAGCTATTTATGATCCTGTTGGCTTAATGGGTCGGTTCTATTTACTCACTGATAAAACTTAATGCTTTTATAACTACTAAAGTCATTGCAGGCACACTATCAGTAACCTCTGCCTATCTCATGCTCAGGGCCAATGGCTCATAATATGCTGAAGTTATATATTTCTGGACATGAATCAATATTTATTTTACCACAGATAGGACATTAAAAGGCCTAATGATAATTGTAACTAAGGCATTAAGTACAATGTTACTCACTGTGCAACAGTCTTGCTCTTTAGATTTGACTAAAAACTAACAAAAACAAGGGTCTTAGAGTGCATCGTCTGTCTGCGCAGTCCCATGTGTTCTGTCTCCAAAGGTTTATCATTTAGTCCGATACAAAGAGCTGAGACAGTTTCAAGTCCTATGATCCTATGGGATCAATGAGGTTTGGAGGTAGAATATAACTCAAGGTATGTTGTTGATAAGAGAACATATTAAGGGAATGTTAAAAGCTCAGAAAAGTAAATTATGATACTATGTGTCCTTTAAGTGTACAGTATATAAGAAGACCAATTTACTTACTTAATTTTAAAAGAAAGACATATACAAGTCTGAGAACCACAAGGCTAATCTTTGACTTTTTACACATGCTAACCACAACTTCCCCTGCCAGAACTGCACTTCTTTCACTCAAAGATCTGTGTTGGAGAGGACGTTTAGGGACCTATCTCAAGCACAGCCAAAGAGCACAACCTGAAGTGCTCTTTCTAACCAGACTCATGTAACACAGCCCCCTCAGAAGGACCTCTCTGAGGTAGAAGAGGCAAATATTTAGCTGTGAGACCCGGACAACAAGACAGGGGGCGTTCTGACGAGTCCTGTGCGGATGCAAACAAATGGTTTTAGAGAATGTTTCATTTCAGGCAGATTGCATATTTGAGGTATATTGTCCAGGTTTTCAGAATGTTTCCAAGGAGAGTCCCGGGTTGGGTTCATATGACTACAAAGATTTCTAGAATCCACATAGACTAAAATGGAGCTGTAGACAGGTCATAATTCTATGGTGGAATTAGCTGATAACTGATTTGTTGACCTCATGTATGGTTCATATTTCTTTGAAATTAATGGGCCTATACACAAAATGAAATGAAAATGAAAAAATGTACTAGGTTTAATGACTCCTCTATAAGTATGAATAAATAAAAGTGGAATTATTATGTAGCCAGTTGAGTACCAGGATGACGCAGAATAAATCAAATTGCATTGCTTCGTTTCTCTGTCTCCTTTGTTTTAAAAATCTCCATTTCACCCGTTTACAGATTGTAACTTCCTAGAGAAACTAGTCTCTCAAGCGAATGCTAGCATGATGCCATGCCATAGTCTTCTGAGTCAGGGCCTCAGGAGTTGGCCGCCGCACAGCGGTGTGGACCTGGCTGCTCTCCAAGGTGCGGACGGAGAAGAAGATACAATGTTTGAAAGGGTGTAGTCAAAGCTGATGTCATTGCAGCCTGAGATGGAGGCAATGAGAGCTGAGATAAAGGTGGAACACATTTTTACAAGATGGAAGTGGACATGATAGTCCTGAAAATGGTTGGGAAACTGCGATCGAAGAATGAGGCTTTGAAGAGCAGGCTTGTGGATTTGGAGTTCAGGTCCTGCAGAAACAATCGAAGTCTCCCGGGAATCCCTGAGGCTTCCTACAGAATGTGGTCCCAGACCTTGAATTGCAGTTTTCAGGATCACTATAGAAATGCTCACACCTGCTCAAAGGAGATGCAGATTCAGTACAGGGACTGATAATGCGGTTTCTTAAACAGCACCATGATAAGGAACAAATACTACAAGTTGCAAGGATCAAAGGAGAACTCTATTACAAAGGCAAGATAGTATATTTCACCTGTTTAGCAGAGGGCATTTTTCAAGGATTTACATTTCACCGCATTTGTGGAGAATTCAAGAGGAGACAACCGCGACACTGTTTTGCTTTTGCGAAAACAGTGTCCATTCTGGTGTTGACATACTAAGCTAAAAAAACAAAAAACATACTCAAAAGACTCAAAACACATGTCAAGATGACCACTCTGCCAACTGAGCCACTGGACGTGATCTATTTTTTGGGCATCTGACTCAATATTACGAAGCAGTACAATAATTATGAGAATGCTAAACTGAAATGGTAACTTTGTAGCCTGATATTCCTATGAGTTTGTATTGCCAGATGATTATGACACCGAATTGAAGATGGTATTTACATAGAAATTCATGCTCTATACAAATGAGTTGTTGATTTGGCACACATGGTTGACTATTGTGTACACTTCAGTTTTGACTCTGAAAAGCTTTTGATTATGTTAGCTGGCCTTATTTATTTAAAGTGTTACGAAAATTTCAAATCAATTATGGCATTGACGTCCCACTGGACTTCAGAACTATGTATCTGGGCCTCAAAACCCCTGCCATTGACACTGAATGTATACTTCTGGAACATACTTTCGGCCGCAGGGAAAGAAAAAGAAATTGATAAAACAAAATTAAATAACAATCAAGGATTGGACTGACATAAAGATTGACATTCAAAAATGTTTTGATAAATTTGAAAATTGAAAACATTTACAAACTTTGGACCAAATGGGACATTTATGCCAGACTACATTATTAGAATTTAAATCTGGGACTTGTTCTGTGTACTATGCATGTTGTTTAAAAACTTACTGATAAGTTCAACATTTGTCGATCAAAAATGTTGATTTAAAAAAATAAATAAATAAAGATTCTCCTATAAAGTTACATAAATCTGAAAGTATGATATTTTAGAACAACAGTAGCAGTAACTCCAGGTTTAGTTTGGAATCTGCATGGGTCCAGCAAGATTTCCAAGGTTGCTAAAATCAGAGCATGCTTTTACATTGACCAAGGACACTGCTAGTCTGGGTATGGTGGGGGTCTGCAGAAAGTCTATTTTTCCCGGACACAGCAGCGGTCTGGAGCAGTTTTCTAACCCTAACCCTAACCCAGGTCATTAGACGAGTTCTATTTGAGTTATCACGCATACCCACATGAGTTACCACGCATGCATTCATGAACCTGCGTACCCACATGAACCTGCATTGCATTGGTCAAATACGCAGTACACCGTAGTCTGCAACTACGGTTTCTACTGTGTAGCAAAAAGCAATATAGTCTTAGAGTGACTAAATTGTCTGACTACATGTATATTACCCTGTGACCACATGACTGCATATTGGCAAGATTAATTTATATTTCAGTCATGTCTGGACGCCAGATCTGGACTGTACCCTCATCTTTGTTTTATTTCTGGCTAGGTTTAATTTTTTTGTCGCTTTTTTGACACTCGGCTCACTTTACGACCACACCTAGCACTGCTAGAACTCAGCAGGCTTGTGAAGTAAGCCTGTGTAAATGTGTGAGCGAGTTATCACCCCTGCAGAACAATTACTTACTATTCCAGACAGACCCGCGCACATGTTACCCGCTCCTCTGTGACCCGGAGTTGTAGAGGACCCAGGAGCTGATGGTTATCTGTGTGCTAGAGTTACAGAGAGCATAGGCTTACGGTTGTCTGTTACCCACACTCAAACCCGCTTGTCACCTCCACAGGACCAGGCAACCAGGAGACCAGGGACTCCAAGGGACTCCAGGGGGAACAGGAATCTCCACCACCTGCTGCCAATACTCTGACCCACGTCTGGCTCACACACAAAGATTTACATGAACAGTCATTGAGCCAAACTGATGGCCATTCAAGCTGAAGTAACTGTTAAGGGGCTCAAGTGTTTTCCCCATGAGCATAACAGCAACATTGTGACAAGATATATTTGCTAAGGATTTAAATTTACAATGAACAAATAGATTTCAAGGTTTTACATGTTTTGATTGCATTACTATGCCTCAATCATTCTTAATAAATATGATTGGACTTCAAAAGGAAGAAAGCAGCAGAAACAGCAACAGTGTATGAAGTTATAGTGGATGGTACAAGGTCCATCCATCATGTGTATGGGCTCAACATTGTTACAAACCTGCACAACAAAATAAAAGTGATATTGTTGAAGAAACCATATTATGGCAAGAAAACTGTGACATATTTGCATATCGTGACAGTAACATTGTAGGTTGAATGGCTCTATTGAAAACAAACCTTTTTTCTAAACCTTTTTTGTATGTGCTCATGCTCAACAAATATTAGCCTGTTGTAAAAAAGCTTAACCTATTGCCATTTGAAATATTCACAGTATAGTTTCATAGTATATTCACATAGTATGTTTGAAACAGTTTATTATGATTATTATGATAATTCTGTGGTTCTTTTGAAGTTGTATCACTGTGAGTCTGCTCAGTGCTGCTTGTTTGTGAGGCAGGTCTGGACATGGTCCTCCTCACAACACTATCTCAGATCAGAGCCAACATAAACTGTCAGCACAGGCGGACAAACAGGTAGCAACAAATTATTACACATACTTCAATTAGCTTAGCAGGAAACTGGACCTTGCCTTTCTGTCTACCCAGAACTTACAAGGGAAATAATATCTAAACTACATACATGCATTAATAATGATGGGTAAAACAAACTTGATGCCCGTGGTTGAGTGGTTAAGGCGGCAGCACACATGCAGGGCTGTGCAGCCGACTGCAGTGTCGTGAATTCGTATTCAGGTGCCGACAAGCATGTCGCTTCTCCCTTCTCTTTCATCCCCATTTCTTAGCTGTCCTTTCTAATAAAACCAAATAAACTGGTATCAGACTTTTTTGCCCCAACAAAACTGAACAAATACTTTCACAATAGTATACATGAAACTCTACAACTTTCTGGCCTCGATGACCAGATCTCCGGGAACAGAAACTGAAAATTAAGTATCAAATACAATTTCCATATTAAGAAATTCTTAGGCTAGGGATGAATTCTTCCATTGAAGTGCCATAAATCTGATTTTATGTACCCTGTCACTATTTTAATAATTTATCAATTACTCAGGCAGTCGTTCCACTGAAATGGAAGGTGGCTAAAGTAACAACCATCTACATATCTGGTGATAAAATAGACCCTGCGAACTATTGACCTATCTTCTCAAAGATAGCAGAAAAGTGGGAGGCCAAATCCATTACCAAACATCTTGTGTTGACTACACCTTTTTAAATTAAAAATTGAATTAAAATGTCACTATTTTCTGCTGGCTTTGAATTTTTTGGTGGATTTAGTGATGATGACGTCTTTGTCTTCGTGTTTTCCCCTCCAGTAGGACATAGATAAAGTTTGACTGATCGTAAGACTACTTTCTCTCAGATTTGTTTTATGTTGTACGCAGGGCCACCCAATCTACTCTAAGAATCCAGTATTGTTTGGATGTAAATGGTTTATAACCACTGCCACTTGCTTTTGGTTTTGTAAGCTTTCTGTATTGGGTCCTCAGGGAAGTAAGTCTCACTTTAACTGTTCTCAAACAACTGTTGTTGAATATGCGTAACACTAGCATAACAATAGGGGTGAATAAACATGATCTTACCAGGTGTAGCTCAGTGCCCATTTCGTCAAGACTTTTTTGTCTGGCTGACCAGTCATGATATGTTGCCATAGTTCAACCAATCTAGCCTTCATATTCTTGCTCCATGTAACCTTTGCCATGGCCATGGTGGTACTTCCGTATTTACAGCAAGCGTTTCAAATGACGTGACAGCTACCCACAACTCGCAACAAAAATGTCTTAAACCACACGATCAGCAGTCGTGGGTTCTCTGTGAGTAGGTGATCAGAACAATTTCACAACACAGACACTTGCAGAAGCCAAACTTTGGCACGATTTTGTTGTCAAAATTGGCCCAAAAATTGCACAGAGTAAGCCCAGTTTAAAGGAACAATGTTTAACCAGTGCCATTCTTGTTTTACAGTGCACTACCAGCAAACTCATATCATTTTCGGACTTTCATTAGAAAAATATGGGAACGACCAGGAGCATACGCCATTGCCCCGTCTCATTAAAACTGATACATAACTACATACAAACTCTCTCTGTTTGTTAAGAAGTGTCTGAGTTGGTTCTGGCATGTTAGATAAATCTAATCGGGATTCTGAAGCCAGTCGGAGCCAGTGGTTGGCCGTAACAGCTTTGGGGCTCTGTGATAGGCTGAGGAGTTTAGATTAGATACACACAGAGGACATGCAGGGCCTGCTAAGCAAGCGCTAATCAAGAAGGACACAATTATCATATTCAAAACACAGGCCTGGAATGTGCCTCCTGACACAGGCTATTTCCAGCTGTCCACAGGCTGCGAGGCGATCAGAAAGGAGACTTGAGCTCTATAACAAATTCATTCATTCATAACTTACACAATAACTGTTTGTGATTAGAAAATATAATTACATACAAACATTTTAAACAGTTGAAATATCCAATTAAAGTTTTCAAATGTTAACTGTATAGGAACTTTCTTTTTTGGCCCATAGGCTGTCTAATGAGACAGGATAGTACAGCGTTAAATGGGGGTGAACTCATGACACTGCGGGTTGCTCACATGTATGCACTCAATAATATTTAGTCATATAACCTAATGTTTTACAATATGGACCCAGATAAATGAGAGCATATTGAAGACCCTCAAGTCTCTTTTGTAATCTCTTCAAGACTTCCAAGTACAACATACTGAACTTCAAAAGCTATCAGATGTTTCTCAATCCCCGTTTGAGGTACATTAAGCGTCATTCAAGTCTCGTTTGATGAATCCTGTTTAAAAAGTCCTCTCCCTCAGAGTGTCAAAACATGACATGGCATGACATGGCTCTGAGTTCTTCTGGGCCGTTTTCAAGACCATGAATAATCGCCAGACTTGTTCTGAACATTTCTACCATCAAAACACGCTCATCATAACTGCATACCTGCATTAGAATCAGAATCAGAAAAGTTTTATTGCCATTGTCAATGAACTTGCTTTGGTAATTGGCATGTCAGAGGCAAGCTAGCTTTGTTTATTTCAGCTCTGCTGCCAGTAGATGGAGCCAAAAGTCAATTTCAGGTGAGGGAAATGCCAAAGTGACATAAAGTAATCTTATTTTTGTAAACTTTCTCGTCACCCTTCCCCTTTCGAGTCTAACATTGGAACTTGCTCCGCTACTGCCGCTATGTGATACAAAGCATATGTAGAGAGAATGCCTGTGCATTAATTAATTTCTGCTTCATCATGCTCTTTTTGTGTTGAATGTGAAACATAAGCACAGTGGTAGTCAACACAGCCCAGAAAGCAGTCTTTATGTGACAGTTCAATTCAATTAAGTTTATTTTTGTAGCACCCAAAATCACAACAGTGGAGGATGGACATACAGAGGTAAAGGTGATCCACAGTGACCGAGAAGTAACGCTAGTGTGTCTTCTCCTTAAAACCTGATTCACCGCAGTGATGCAACATCAGCACAGACCCACTGCAGACAGGTGACTGGTGACCCGCCCTCTGAGCACTCCCTGGCTCATATATTTGTAAAGCAATGAAGCTCTGTGTTGTGCCATTGCTTCATAGCTTCATGTACAAACCAAATACAGTCACAGTCTGTGAATGACACTAATAATAAATGTAATTTAGCCTGTGCTTTTTGATTGCACACTCCCTAAAGCAGTGCTTCTCTTTTTCTGGTGCACCCCCCTTAGGGTATATACAAATTATCCATGTTCCCCCACAGCCTCAAGATATTATATTAGTATTATAACTGCAACAAAATATACGATACAAATGCCTAAGTTAACCTGAAATAACAGTAGCCAAATGCTTGGTGTTCGTGTACCGCAAGACTTAAAAAGTGCTTAAAATCAATGCCCAGTGATACACTGACCGCCGAGCACTGTGGCAGTCTGGGTGTAGCGCAGGTGTGTGGAAATAATCCACAAGAAGTCTGAATCTGAATCTCAGTTTGCGTGGTGTTCACCAAAAACGGACTGCAATGGACTGTAGGTTGTGTACCAGGCAATCAGCAAGTAACCCACATGTGTACCGAACCGTACCCTTACTGGAGTCAGTGTACAGTGAATTGAGAATTTATTTCTAAAAGCCTTCTCGGACTGTGACTGTTTCATTGGTTTGTGCATGAAGCCATGAACTGACACAACACATAGCGTCATTTCACTGTAAATATACAGCCTCTCTGAGTGCTCCTTTCCTCTCAGCATACTCTGTCTCTTCTCTTAGACGTGCGGGCAATGCTTCATGTCTGTGTGCAGTGGGACAGCAGAGAATTGGCATTTTACTGAGATAAATGAGTATATTAGTTCTGACCCAAATGGAGATGTCATATTAGAAACAAAGATTACTCGGCTCAAAAAAGCATCCTGTTTATGTGGAGAGACTCACAGCTGCAGCTGCCTTCCCACCAGAGGAACTCAAGAGGAACCGAAGAGAAATCAATGAACTCCAGAACTGTGGGCCAATCTTCTAAAGAAGGGCCAAGAGCAGATGAGAGGCCTCGCTTAAACCAGACTCGTCTAATTTAGGAGTCCAGGAGGTATCACAAAATCGGAAAGAGCAGATCACCCTGAGCCTGTGAGGAGGAGGTCGAGGTCCAGAGAAAACAGGAGTGACATAAGTTATTGTACAGTGCTAAATAATGTGCCAAAATCAAAGGTGAATTATGTTTTGACAAGTCGTTGTACGTACCTTGTATGTATGTACATTATCTTTCTCATTCCCATTTCTGTCAGACACTGTCCTGTCCACTGACGCCTATGGGAAAACAAAACTAGTGTATATGTTTCACTCTGTTGTCTAAATGTAGTGTAACCCTGGAGCTTTGAGAAGGCATTTATTCTGTTGTGTTTGTTTACAACTTCTTTGATTTCTTTTCCTCATCACCTTAACTTTTTGACCTGTCATTTGACTGCAGCATCAGTATCAACATTCTTATCATTGTGCGTCGTACTTTTTATTTTTATTTTGAGGGTTTAAGGGAGCTATTGTTGGCGTCAAGCTGCCTACCCTCTCAGTTACAATTAGACTGTAGAGTTGTGTTAAATTGAGCAGGGTCAGGCTGAGGAGCCGAGAGGAGGCAGGCAAAACAGATAGCAGAAAGACATGATAACACAGAAAGGACCAGATACAGGCCACAAGGAGGTATGAAAAGATACAAAATAAATAAAGCTGTTTTATTTTAGCAGTTTCACTGCCACATGGTAATATTTCAGCACCTTCATTTAAAATTACATTCTATTTTTTTTCTTTAATATCATTGTGGTCATCTTGTTTTTTCGTCATGATTGTTTTTTCTTCCTCCAGGTGATCTGCTGACTAGTCGACTATAATCGTTAGTTGCAGCCCTAATGTGTGATTTGACTATGGGTCAAATCACACATTCTGCTAATTTTCAGATTAAAATACAGATTCACATATATGTCATGACGTTATGCCTTTTCCCAAATGCTTTTGGCAAGAGCCTGTCCAGATTGAAAAATGTGCAAAACTCAGAGTACACATCAATCTGATGTGCGCCAGATTACAATAATGTGTATCTCACTGAGACACAAAAAATAAACAAATCATCATTAACATGAACTTACCTTAACCTCAGTAAATGATAATTAAACATAAGTTAATGATTAGTCAAATTTTTGTTCATGATTAGTAAATTATTATTAAACAATGATTAGTTTATTTATTTTTTGTGAATGATTAATACTTTATATTATTTACTTATGGCAATTTGTATGTAGGATGTCACAACTAGTTTCATGATTATTGAGAAAAGAAAATTCACTTTTTTACTATTATTCACAATTATTAACACTATGACCAAATAAGAGTTTAATCCTTCTTGAAGTCTATCACAGTTACTATTTCTTAGTTCTTCTGATTATTTTGTGACAATTAACCAAATCATCTTGTCTATTTTTTGTTTCTTATTTAAATTGTTGTACTTATTTTTTTACTTATTTTTTTTATCTGATTATTGTTTGACTCAATAATTGTTAATTGTTTTATTGTTTTATGTTGCATCGAATCACCAAGACAAGTTCCTATGTTTGTGATTTTGTTCATTGACAATAAACCTATTCTGATTCTGATTCTGATGTCCAGCTGCAGGTTGGGGAGATCAACTGTTAGTGGTCACCAAACTGGAGCCATTCTGACACATAAACTCCTGTCTGCAAAGTCAGTCACATTCACATACTACATTCAGTCATGTACATGTATTGTGCACATGCACATGAATCATTACAGGTAAACCACAGCGGGGCAGAATGTAAGCTTATACACACAGACCTCATACATGCTGACATGAGGCAATGGAGAAAGGCTGATTGGTTTTTCCATGAGACAGTACAGAGCTGGAGGGCAGAAATGTATGAGTAGAGCTTAATGTATGTAGCTATAGCATTTCTGTCTCATTTTTTTTATAAATGAGGTATGCTGAACGCATATCCAAATACACTGCACGGGATCATTGCAGAATTTTATAATGTTTAAACCCAAATGGTATTGATGTTTAATTTGTTATCCCTGATAAAAATACTGTCTGTAATGGTCTTGTCCGTTACTTTGGCAACTCTTGTGTGTAGAAACATATACATATAAATGCATATACTGAAAACCACACATTACTTTGTCTCAGTCACGCATTCCCTCATCAGGATTTGTGTTAGCACTCCATCTCTTGGCAGCAGAAATTATTGCCATGGGGAAATAAACAAAATCTAGCTTGCTGTGACATGCTAATGTGAGCGTGCAGTTGTATTGAACTTAAAAACAGCACTGTAGACCTCCGGATCTCTACCTCACACCTTCTGACCTCACAAATCTGGGAAATTTGAAACAGAATGCTTTTATGAAGCTCCCAGATGGAGCAGAGAAGTAAACAGGATTAATGAAAGCAGCATGACAAAAGCTCCACCTATGTTTTTGATGAGGAACAAAGTTAAAGCTAAATGTTTGAAGTAGGTATTTAAATCTAATTAACCTTTGCCACATCAGTATTTAGATTCATGGACTTTTGAGCGATTGTATAGCATTAGAGCAGTTTTTCCACACAGACAAAGGTGCATAAAGCAGGGGTGGCCCGCACAGCCAGTCAGTCCATAAACAGAGGCAGTCAGTGCAGATAGGAGAAATCTATTGAACAAAACTATATCCCACAGATAGCTGAGTTCCAGACGCTGAACTGCATTTTGTCCAGAGTATGCTCTGTGTAGGTATATTTATGTGAGGAGGAAGTGTGCGTTTGACCCTCATCCCTCTATGGAAGCAGCCGTGTCCGGACCAGAGCTAACAGGGCGCCAGAGGGACATCAAACGCTCGGACTGGGGATAGGGCAGGGCGGAACATACTATGAGAGGAGCACACAGAGGAACAGGAGGAAATTATGGAACACTTGGCTAGAAAAAATGCTGGTTAAAATGTGTTTGATGAGACATGATAACAAACACAATCATCAGCTTCTTGATCATGATATTCTCATCCAAAAGTGTGGGACATAACAGCTATTGTCAAATGTATATTATACATTTGACAATAGCTGTTATTTACATGTGAAAGCTTATATGTTGAGAGCATTGATTGTTTTTTCCTGTAGTGCCTCGGTTTTCTGCTATTGAGATAATGCAAAAAAGTAAAAACTCAAGATTACATTTTTTTGTCAATATCACTCACCTTGAGCAAAATTAACTAAGTACAGTAGCCCTCTGTTAGTCTGGTAGTCTCTGCTGATCAGAGTAGAGTGCTGCAGTCGTTCCTGTGGTGTTCAGATAAGCAGTGTCTGTTTGGAGGTGTTGCTGAGGGCCCACAGGCACACATTCTCCTCCCTGATCCCTCTCATCCCCCATGTTTTGTGTTTTTTGTGAAGAGACTTCGACTGTCCTGAAAAGTGCTATACAAATATTAAATATCAAATGTTCACAATTTACTCCAAAAGATGTACTACCTACATAACAGCAATTGGCTTGATATAGACTTTATATAAATATCTCACTAACCAACTTTAATACTAGCTGCTAATGTTTTTAGTTTAATTTTACTCATCCACCAACCAAAAAGCTTGGTGGTATGAATCAGGCTTGGACCAACAATTAAGAGGCTCACAACCTGCTGCATGAATTTATTTTAATATTTTACTATACATTTCATCTATAATGTGCTGAACTACAGTGGAGTATGATAATATTACATTTTTAAAAAAATGGATAATCATATTTTATGTAGCGCTAGTATGGGCTTTTCTCCTTTTTGGGAGCTGTCACTTCACTTGTCACTTCACTTGTTTCATTTGTGCATTTGGGTGCTTGGGATTGTACTGTTCATGTAGCTTTGTGTTAGCGCTTCATGCCATCTGTGTAGCTTAAGACTTTTAAGAAAGATACTACAGCCCACACGCTTCTATCCTCGGCAGTTTCCAGTAGTTCATCTGCATGTTTTGCACAAAAGCTGCTTTTCAAGTGCATAACACGAGGTTATCTCCATTGGACATGAAATCAAAGTTTACGCAACCGCCTTTTCCACAAAACATATGTGCAGATAGATATTCCCTTGGGTCACTCTGTGACTTGACTCTGGACAGCTCTAAGGGCAGGATACAGTGTTCCTCTGCTGCTGCTGCTGCTGCTGCTGCTGCTGCTGCTGCTGCTGCTGCTGCTGCTGCTGCTGCTGCTGCTGCTGCTGCTGCGTGAGATGAGGTGGGGGCAGGACACAGAGGGAGAGAAACGGCGGCTTCCATCAAACTTAAACATGTTTTATTATTTTAAAGTCTGCATTGTTTCAGAATTGTTGTATTAGAATCAAAAAAAAAAACTAATGTTTCGCCTAATTAATATATTCATATTGGACTTTGTGTGCTTTAATTTTCATTAGATTACTTCTTTCTGTTTATTTAATCTACTTTGATCTCTTGTGCAGAGGTGGGTGATCGACGGCAGGCACAGTCCGAACGAGCAAGGCCGTCCTCCCATGGAGCCACCACCTGCAAGAGGATCCGTAAGGGCAGGTTGAGGGGTACCGGTTAGATGTAGTCGGCCTCACCTCCACGCACAGTTTTGGATCTGGAATCCATCTCCTTGAGAGGGGCTGGACGCTCCAATTCCCTGGTGTTGCCCGCGGGGAGAGGCGGCTGGTGAGCCATAACTAACACTATGTTTAAGCACAAGGGTGTCCATCACTGCAAATGGCACCAGGACACCCTAGGCCGGAGATCAATGATTGACTTTGTTGTCGTGTCATCTGACCTCCGGCCGCGTGTCTTGGAGACTCGGGTGAAGAGAGGGACAGAGCTGTCAACCAAGTTGGATCCACTGGTGGGATGAGAATCAGCACCTCCAGTTGGTTCTCAACTGGAAAAAGGTGGCTTGTCCTCTCCAAGTGGATGGGGAGTCCTTGCCTCAAGTGGGGGAATTCAAGTATCTCAGGATCTTGTTTATGATTGAGGGAAGGAGGAAACGTGAGATTGACAGGCAGATCGGTGCACCGTCTGCAGTGATGCATTCGCTGCATCGGACTTTTGTGGTAAAGAAGGAGCTAAGTTGAAAGACAAACCTCTCGATTTACCGGTCAATCTACATTCCTGCCCTTGAGTTTTGGGTAATGACTGAAAGGACAAGATCGCGGATACAAGTGGTTGAAATTAGTTTAGGGAGGGCTGGGCACTCCCTTAGAGATAGGGTGAGGAGCTCAGTCACACGGAGGAGCTCGGAGTAGAGCCGCTGCTCCTCCACATTGAGAGAAGCCAGCTAAGGTGGCTCGGGCATCTGTTCCGAATGCCTTCTGGGTGCCTCCCTGTGTTTTGGGCATGTCCCACCGGGAAGAGGCCCCCAGGGAAGACCCAGGACACGCTGGAGGGACTATGTCTCTCGGCTGGCCTGGGAATGCCTTGGGATCCCTCCGAAGGAGTTGGAGGAAGAGTCTGGGGAGGAGTCCTTGCTTAGACAGCTGCCCCCGCAACCCTACCCCGGATAAGAAAAAGAAGATGGATGGATGATCTCTTGTGTTCTGTTTCTTTTTTTAGTTTTTTAATTTAGAAAATGTATAAAAAAAATAAAAGTAAAACTGAGGCCACAAAATTACAATAAAAAAAGGTTGTTTCCTCTGTGCAGGAACAGCATACTGTTCTGAGCCAATAACCCATGACTTCTCTGCACCATGTTCCCAGTAGATTTAACATAGGCCCCCGGAGAGATGAGCTCACCCTCAGCCAGTCTCCTGCCCCGCCTGGTCATGCTGCTGGGGAGGAGCAGGAGGAAAAGCCCCTGGCAGCCTCTCCGTCTGGGACTCTGTACTTCCATTATCTTCTGCTATCGAGTGTCCGGGGGAAAGCAGGCAGGATCACAGCAGGATTACAGGGGAACAGAGCCTTGTTGTGTGGAGGCGTCAGAGCTTCAGGTCCCAGTCTGTACCCAAACCCTTCACTGCTGCCACACGGATGATCCGCCAATACTCAGGACAGTAAAGACATCTTCTATATCAAACAGTGTTCAAGGAAAAAGTAGTGATAAATCATGGACGAGGGACGTGTACAATCAGGGAGTGGAATTACTGTAGATGATTGTCATGAATTCTTGATTGTGAATATTGTCAGCACTGAACATATATATCAAGCTGTTTTACGAGCAAAATAGTAAGTGAAAACATTGAAAATCTCAATATCTCAGAAAATCCAAAATATAGATGGAACCTTATAATTATCACACACATCAATTTTGGCACCACCATACGACATCACATTCCCCTACATACTGAGTATAGAAAAACATGCTATCATAGAATTAAACTCCAAGAAAGAAAACACAAGTTTCAAGTTTCAGTTTCCAAAGCTTTTCAGTTGCTGCTTTTGAATTCCAGTAAACAAGTCAGCACCATCATGGGGCATTCACAAATGTAATACAACAATGACTTAAATCATAAAGTTTATTAAGAATGATTAAAGCTTAGGATATTTATTAAGCATTTGCCTATTTGAAATTAAGGAGTTAAGACTTTTCTTTGGTATGGTTTAATGCCTATCCATGCAAGTCTTTACTTGAGGCTTAGTCTATTAAGAATTTTCTCTATACATTTCTTCAGAATTATGTTTTACATATATTTCAAAGGACACATTTTCTGACTGTCTTGTTGAGAACATTTGCTTTTCGTGTTTTAGAACATAAATTATGTATGTAATAAAAAACATTACACCAATTGTTAAAAACATATAACAATGGGTTTAAAGTGACATCACACACTTGTTGCTACTGACGAGGATGAAAGCCGTATATTCCATTATGGGCCAACAAAAAGTCTCAAAACAAAGGATTCCTCTTCTGTAACATCCCCAAAACCCTGTTTGTTGCCAGAAATGTACTACGGTGGTCAGTAGGGACTAGCAGACTTAATGAAACCACTCCAGACTGAGGCTGAGCTGTTTGTTTCAGGTAGTTATGAGATGGCAAATGCTAGTTTATATATTATTGCTTGGCTATGCTAATAAACATTAGCCTACTTGCGGACCATTTTAATGAGCATAATTTCCAACTGCCCGGGTGTTTATTTTTGGATCAGACAGTCACTCACACAAAGTCTATGCTTTTGAAAGCTTTGAGGGCTTGTCCAATGCAGAGGGCGAAGTGACAAGTTGTTGCTTCTTTTAAGTGTTGTCAGTGACTTTTGGCTAATGTAAGCACGGAGTTGTGATGAAGGTGATTAGAGGCAGAAATGCACAAAATATTTCCAGATATTTACATATGATGTCATAAATTTGGGACATTTGAAACCGAGGCTTGGATAAGCAGCATTGAAGTGTTAACAAGATTAATGAAACAAGCTTAAATACTTAAAGCTTACATACGTGGCATGACGAGCGGTGAGGCGCCCGCTGAAGACGCTCTCTGATACACATTTTAAAAATACCAACAACGCCACCTGGACATTAATGAGCCCAGGACAATCTCAAAAACATTTAAAAGGCGCACAGGTTCATTCACATTGATTAAAAAGGAGGCCATTCAGATAAGTCACATTGATTTATTATATATATATATATATATATATATATATATATATATATATATATATATATATAGATATAGATATATAGATATAGATAAACTTTTGTTGTGAATGTAAAACACACAAGTCCTTTGAAATAGAATCTTTTCAGCGTTGCTGTCCACACATGACACCGGCCCACAGTGACAACAAAGAAAAGAGGCAATGCAGTAAAGGAGTAAAGACAAGGCATAAAGGCAAGGCAGCGACGGGCCGGTGGCTCAACCCTGAAGCTTTCTGTAAAGAAAGTAGAATTAGCTCAAACACATATATATTGTCATTCTCTATACCGAGGCAGCACCTACTTTCTGTAACGGCTCGTTAACGCGCACCCTTGACGGGTGATGGCTGACCGCATCCTAGCCGGCTACAACACATTGGACCCCAGCTTCTCAAGATGTGCCAGCCACCAAAGCGACGGACAACGAGCGCGATGAAGCGGTGTGCGACGGGGCTAAGCCACACAGCGGCACTAAAACAATACACCCATTAAGCAATAGACTAAGATGGCGCAGCGAGGACAGGGTGTACACAGGACCGGAAATGCACGAGCCGCAGTGAGAGAGAGAAGAAGACGAGGCGCTTTTATACGCTTCCGCGCCACCTACTGGATGGCAAATTTTGGCACATACTGCCACACATGCAACATCAGGTATGTTTTTGATGAAGGAACAGTCCATTAACCCTTATCAGTCAATGGCCAGGTAGCTGACCGCAGAACTAGACACAGAGGAACAGGATACTAGCTGTGGTTCTATGTTCTGGCCGACATTTCAGGAGCAGGTGCCAGAGTCTACAGTTTCCACTTCTGTGCTGGAGCCAGGTCCAGAATTCACAGGGTTTTCCCACTGCAGCACAAAATGTGAGAAACATGTACAGCAAATACAGCTCTATATACAAGATTTTTTAGAGATGGATGTAAGCCTTTCAGCCCGCTTTAACATAATGCTGTTGCTTGTCCATGTACAAAGTATACTTACGTTTTGTTTCTTCATCAAGAACATGAAAATGTGTTTTATTTACTCGATTAATATAGCATAATTTGGCTGTCACACTCTCCGCTGCAGCCACTACTCCTCGCTGTGTCTCATTCCATGCACCTTCACAAGAGTCCTTCAGATCATTTCAGAGCAAAATGTCCTTTTTTTAATGTTAGCAGCTACTCTATATTGAAGGGTCATTGCGCACCCTACTGGAACATGCAATAATGAATGTTGACCTTAAAATAAAGCATGTGTAATAATGTTATTAATGTTTTAGGATGCTTTTAGCTAGAGCACAATTGATTTAAATTTTATCAAGCTCAAGAATCAGTAATTTTTAATCATCAATGATCAGCTTGTGTCTTTTTATTTCAGAGGTCTTCAGCCCTGGACAGTTTGAAAAGCTCTATTTCCATTAACCCTGGTCCCTGAGACCGGTTCATTGTGGAGCGTTGCGGGCCTTTTCTGTTAATGGTGGATTACGTTTCCATGGCAAGGGCCCAGCTCGCAGGGGTCTGCTACGTGAGCAGCTGACATCACCCAAACATAAGCAATGTTTTCTCACAAATAAAATCTAACTCAAACCTGAATTATACTCCTTCTTCATGAAGCCAATCTCAATGAATCACAAAAAGAGATTTACAGCAGTCAAACTTGGAATAAGTTTGAGGCACTTCGAGATGTGATTAAAGCTATAGTAAACAACAACATGCCAGCTTTTGCTGCATTTCATTTCTATGTCGTGTTTTAATTATTTTTAATTAAAAAGAAAAAAATAAACAGAAAAAGAAAAACACGCTACTTCCCGTGCCGTGGCGGCAACAAGTCAAAATTACGGAGCAGACTGGACTTAAACACACTGCGGGTGTCATTGTCTCCCATCACTCCTGGATGGGACCATCTCATTGCACAGAAACACGCGCAGGGCCCCCACTGATTCAGCGGTGTGGCGAGTTGTAATTTTTATGCACTTATTTTTGCCATATTTATCTGATGAGCTTCCACCAGTCAGAAGAATAGTGAGGACACCTGTAACTGTACGTTATGTTACTCCAATTCAGATCTTTTGGTATGGTACACTTAATAACGTACAAACGTGTCTTATGAGAACATTTCGCCTTCCGAGCTGAATCGAATGGAAGCCTAAGCCCCGCCCGCTTCCCCGCAAGTTAACCTAACCGCGACATAACCTGGCACACCAGTCCGTGAAAATAAAACCTACATTATTCCGGTCCGTGGTGCAAAAAAGGTTGGGGACCCCTGCACAAGATAACCCTAGAAAAACACATCCCATATCGTCCAAAGTCTCTCAAATTTGTCCATTTTCAATTGAAGTCCAAATGTAATTTTTGTATGTCCATTGTAATCAAAGTCCAGTCCTTGATCGTCAGTGCCTTTTGTGTCATCCATTTTTTTGTGAGGGCCTTCACTCGCAAGGACCATGCCACAACAAATATATGTATGCAAAATGGTGTTTATTATAATAATAAATATGAAAAGACAAACGGTGGTGTTTGCCTGGGCGGGTAGAAATAGATTGCTGGGGAAAAGGGCGTTAGCTAGGAGGCGTGGCTAGCTGAGTAAAGGGGTTGAGGTCATCAACTATACTTCACTAGCAAGGACCACGCCACAACAAATATATGTATGCAAAGTAGTGTTTATTATAAAAATAAATGTGAAAAGAAAGGTGAGAAGGTGATGAGGCTGGATGCGGAGACTTAGGATGGGGGCTCCGTCTCAGGCGGTCGTTCCAGCCGATTCGGGACCCCCAAAGAATTAGAAGTGCACAGGATGGAATGAGCTCTGTGAAGGTCAGATAGATTGTGGTGGATGTAGGAGAGATAGGCGCGAGAAGTCCAGCGACCGAGAACCTGGATAGCATTGTCGGGTAGGCCGGCTCTGGCTGCGGAAGTGGCTGCGCCGATACGGAATGAGTGGGTGGAGAATGAAAGAGGAGATAAGCCGGATCGACTGAGGATTTCTTTGAGATGTTTGCTAAACCAGAATCTAGTTGCCATTTGACCGGTTTCGGCGATGAAGAGAGGGTCGTTGCCCGTGGAGCGGATAGAGGCTCGAAAAGAGATGTAACGCTCGAGCGGTTTAACCCGGAGGCTAACCTAAAGAGGTGGATGGGAAAGGTGCTGGTCAGTCTTGCTCCGACGGAGGGTAAAGATTAGCAGATCGGGGGAATTAATGGAGAGGTCGGACAGTCTCGGGTGAATGGTGTAATCATATCTCGAGGAGGTAGGAGCGAATTCTGAGCAGCGAAGGAATCCGAAGAAAGCTAGCAGAAACATACATTCTAGGGTAAGATCTACCGCCGGGGAAGAATATCCGGAGCGTATTGTGTGGATGCATGTGCGGAGTAGGTCGGACGTGAGGGGGAGACGCCGCAACGGGGAACGAATTTCGGAACTTTTAAAAGTCTTTAAGGACTCTCTTTAAGAGAGTGAGCTATTGAGTTGGCGTGGCCCGGGACGTGGGCGGCCCGGACAACGAATTGATTTTGGGCGGACACGAGGGTAAGTTTTTGCAGGAACTGCGAAATAGATGGGGAGTGGGACCTCTCCTTTTTCATGATGTCGACTGTGGCGGAGCTGTCGGAGTTGATGAGGACGCACTTCCTTGACCATTCGTGCCCCCAAAGAATAGCTGCAATTACGACGGGGTAAAGTTCGGACAAGGCGGAAGACTGATGCTCGAGCGCGAGGAGCTCGGGGGGCCATGCGGAAGCGAACCACCTCCCTTGGTAGAAGCCCCCGAACCCGATGGATGGGGTTGCGTCGGTGAACAACTGAATGTCCTCGGGATGGGACAAGAAGTCGTCGTAAAAGAAAGAAATGCCGTTCCAGGAATCTAGAAAGTGCTTCCACAGACGCATTTCTGACCTGCACGCGTTGCTGAGGGCCACTTTGTCGTGGAGAGAGGTGCCTGAAGCGGCTTTGGCGAGCAGGCCTGACAAGAAGGGCCTGCCCTGCGGGATAATGCGGATAGCGTAGTTGAGATGGCCGAGAAGAGCGAGGAGCTGCCTTTTGGTGCATGTCGTGGCCAATATGAAATTTGATAGAAGCAGGGAAATGCGCTGGACCTTCTCGGATGGAAGGGACGCAGAGAATGAGACCGAGTCTAGTGTGATGCCGAGAAATTCAATTGACGTGCAGGGGCCGAAGGTTTTCTCTTTTGAAAGAGGGACGCCGAGATCTGAAAAGACGTTAGTGAGAGTGGATAGCGCGGGGGGGCGATGACTCGGGGGTCGCGACCAGGAAGTCGTCGAGGAGATGGAGCACGTACGGAAGTTTGAAATTATTGACTAGAATCCAGCACAAGGCCTCTGACAAGGAGTCGAAAATTTTGGGGCTGCTGCGACAGCCGAAGGTGAGTCGCACTGCAAAGTAGTACGCTCCTTCCCAGAAGACGCCGAAGAAGCGCCAGAAGTCGGGGCGAATGGGTAAAACCTTGAAGGCGTTGGTGATGTCTGCTTTGGACAGCCATGCTCTACGACCTGCTAAGCGGATGAGAGACATGGCGTGTTTGATGGTAGCATATTGCATGGAGAAATCGGGGGCGGGAATGAGACTGTTAATGCTGGGAACATCGGTGCCGTGGGGTGACGATAAAATAAGCCGTTTCTTTCCGGAATATTTACAGGTAGCGATGCCTATAGGGCTAATACGAAACGTCTCGAAGGGGGACGTGGGAAAGGGCCGATCATAAACCCTTCCGCGACTTCCTTAGCTAGGAGATTTGCCACTGCGGTTTGGTCCGTGAGTGCGGATTGGAGATTCTTGCATGAATGCGATGTTTCAGGCAGGGTTTCTATGCCGGGGTGAAAGCCGTACCGGAAACCATCGATGAGAAAGTTGACAAATTCTTGGTCGGGGTGGTCGCGAAGGGCTATGGACAGAGTGTTTACCTTAATTGGTGTGGTGACGGATGCTGAAGCGCTCTTGTCGAGGCTGGTGGGGTTGTGGGGGCATGCGTTCCTGGCATGGGCACCGCCACAGAAGGAGCAGACGTGAAGGAGCCTGCAGGAAGACGTGGAGCAACCTAGGTCGTTGAAGTTATTACAAATCATCCTGCCTCCCTGATACAGGATAGATCGCCCTCTCTTATCTGCGCCCCTGGCAACGGGGACATTAACGGTGGAGCGCTGGGTGGCGAGGCGTGGAATCACTGGTGGGGGGGGGGGGGGGGCGGCGGAGGTCAGGCGATTAAACACTGGGTTTTTTGAAGTTGAAGGACGATTAGGGGGGGGCGTCGCTATAGAGCAGAGTGCGGCTGGGTGGGAGGGGCCGCCGCAGAGGTCGCACGAAAGGGAGCGAACACTCTGTAGTAGAGCTCTGTATCTAGCACTCCCCAGTAGGTGTTGAGATTGAATTGTTGGAGCCTGCCCGCTGCTTGGGTGGCGAATAAAACGTGGTATGTGTAAAACTCTGTCCCTCCGAATTGATAGAGTAGAGGGAAGAGATGAATGAAGGAGTCCTGGAGCCTGGAACGCCTGCGGAGCTGTGGTACCTGGGGCTGAGGACCTGATGTTTGCGGCGTGGTAGGGCGATGTGCTGAAAGTCATCTGGCTGGGAAAAGAGAAGGAAGGAGCGGTGGATGGAGCTGGGGATTGGGTGCAGCCTGCGATGACAGGGATGAGAGGAAATGAAGGAGGTTAGGTATGTTAGACACGGAAGGGGCAGGCACGGGGGTTGAAACCGCGTTATTCCCATCGCCAGAGGGAGCTGAGGTGCTGGGCTGCGGTGGGGGAGAGCCTCGTGGAGCGATGACATCGTGTTCTGCCTGCGCTGCGGCCCGGGCACCCGGAAGAGCTGGAGCGTAGCCGCGGATGGATGCCGAATGGAGGTTAAAGAGTGTGGTTTTACTATCATAGCGACTAAAGACTATGCCCACTCTTTTGAGCTCTCGTTGTAAGCCGGCCACAGTCGAGTCTCGGATGTCCCGCTTACCTGGGGACGTGCACCCTGGTCCGCGCGAATCCGCTCGGTTACCGCGGCTCGTGCAGGGGCCGCTGTGGCTGCTGGCTGAGCGAGGAGGCGGCGGCGGCGGTGCCGGGCGGCGCGACGCTCGGCAGTGGAGAGACGGCCGGAGCGGGGGAGAACCTGGATCCCCGTGGCGGCGACGCGGACCCGGTAAGCGAGTGGGCGCTCTCGGGGTAGGGGCCCGCTGCGGCGTGGGGGGAACGACGGTCGGGCTTGATTGCGTTCGCCTACCTGCTGTGTGGCCCGTGGGGCGGGCGCCTGTTGAAGTGGACCCGCTTAGGCTCGCGGATCTGCGAGAGGCCGCCCGGGGAGAGAGCGGTTCGGCTTGGAAAAACCCAAAAGCGTCCGAGTCCGAATCGGAAGGATTTATTGCCAGTTCCGGATCCATACTTGGTTCCGTGCTGGGTCTGTGCTGCAATCTGACGTACTGGCGCTCAGTCGAGATTGCAGAGACAAACGGTGGTGTTTGCCTGGGCGGGTAGAAATAGGTTGCTGGGGAAAAGGGCGTTAGCTAGGAGGCGTGGCTAGCTGAGTGAAGGGGTTGAGGCTTGGACCTGCTCCCGAACCCAAGTTAATGACATGTCATCAACTATACTTTTTTGCGACCGCTATCAGGATGCTCCAGAGATAGCTGTTGGTTGTGTCCATGACAGGAGTCCTTAAATATATAGTTCTGAAATCCATTGGGATGGAGATGGTGATAAATTGTCTGTAAGGCATTGTTGATCTCAGTCCAATACTTGTGAACAACAGGACAATACCTCCTTGCTGCCACATCCTCTCCAACAGTCTGCATTACCCTGTGAGTAATGGGCACTTTGACATGAGGTTTTAAAGAAACGAGACACACTTTTCCAACAGAAGTCCCTCCAAACATGTGATCCCATGAACAAAAGGATGCACGCTAGAAACAAGCATCGGACCCAAAACGATCAAAAAATGAACCCTAAACAATAAAAAAAAGTTTGTAAAGGGGAGGGAATTCCAAGTCAGGTTTGCTAGCCATGTTAACCTAGTTAGCTTTGTTGAGTGCCATGTATCGGTAACAGGAAACAGCTGATGCTAACGTGTGCTAGCTTTTTTATTTTTTCTAAGTGGAAATGAACAAGGAACGGCCCAATCCGCTCCAAAGCGGATCAATCGAAACAGTCTGCTCTGTTTTAAGATTAGTTTAATCAATCCAAAGCACACACTGAGAGGTAATAGCTCGTTTTACTCCCAGAACGCTTTTGAACGAGATGATATGAGTGAACACAGACTCAGATCTGTGAATCTGCTTTTTGCAAACACATAATCATTTCTCACCAAATGCTGACTTGATCTTGATAAACCGCTGTATTTCTAGTGATGGTAACTTTATTTGGGGCCAGGACTCCCCTGTAAAAGAGATTCTAAATCTCTCTGGGACCTGGTTAAAGGCGGTATGGACGGTTTTTCGGCGATTTGAGAACGCAGGCGGAAGTGCGCATGCGCCCTCCCCCGTGCGGACTGATACAACACACACGTGCGTTTGTTTGTTTATTAGCGCAATGGATCGCATCGCATCGCTCGTCTCCCGTAGATTTCAGTCCACTTCTGCGTCAGCTCGAACTGTCTTTCTCCGTCTTCATTTTGCCCCGTACACTGAGGGAACTATATTATGATAGATCCATGCGCTTATGGACGCGGAAACGTGGGGACGAGACTGACGCGGCTGCAGGTGAGCGGTAGGTGCGTTTTATGATTGATACGTGGCAGGACAAATGATTTATCCACGCCACGAGGAAATATGATAAAAAATTTGCTGAAAAAAATCGTCCATACCACCTTTAAATAAAGGTAAATTAAATTAAATTTCAAAAATGTGTTCACTCACAGACAACAAAATAAAGATGTTAGCAACAGCTAAATCAATCAGAATCAGAATAGGGGTTATTGCTATTTGTCAATGAACAAAATTCACAGACATAGGAACTTGTCCTGGTGATTCGGTGCAACACAAACAACAAAACATTGAACACTGAATACAAAACAACACAACAACATAAACATTGAACACTGAGTACTAAACGGCATGATATGTACATAATAAAATATAAAGTTATGTAGTGCAATAGGAAGTGATGATATGTACATAATAAAATATAAAGTTATGTAGTGCAATAGGAAGTGAACAGTGCCGTGAGTGCAAGGTGCTTAGGCAGTGTTCATGAGTTCAACGGCAGAGGGAAAGAAACAGTTCTTGTGACGGGAGGTTCTGGTCCGAATGGACCGTAGCCTCCTGCCTGAGGGGAGTGGCTCAAATAGTCCGTGTCCAGGGTGAGAAGGGTCACGTCAAGACCAAAAATATTATATTTCTAATGTATAATGCAACAAAGATTATCAAAATAAAATGTATTATATAAAGAGAGGTTTAAAACATGGCATAGAGGTACAGAGAAGTGAAATAAATATTGAAAAAGTTGAGAAAAACTCAACCAACCACAATGTGGCACCACCTCTAGAAAAAACATTCTAAAGTTCTCTAAAGAGAATCGGTCTGGAGGACCAGGTTCAGTGAAAACGTGGTTTAAGTCTCCTATATTTCCAGGGCTGTAACATTAGGTGGATGTTAAAAGCAAAAAAGTCCCTAAAGTTTAGCGCTTCATACCACCAGCTCAAAAATGTTATCTTTAATATTTTTCATTCTATCAAATGTCGAGGCGATATCATCTTCCTCTGGTCTCCCACTCACTCCACTCTGTCAGACTGACATGTAGAATTTAACGGATGTGTTTTTTGAACTGTGACTGAACTCGTTGTAAATGAGTGGAAATGTTACCCAAACACTCTCCCTGCCCATGGAAACTCCACCCACTTCTCTGGAAAACCCTGCCCACTGTTTTCATCTACTGCCAGTCCACAAGCGGACATTTTCCCCCATGAACCAGGCAAGAGGAGAGAACCGAAGCCGGATGACAGGGGACATGTATGGAGGGGTGATTTCTTAGCAGAGGTCAGGCATGGAATCACACTGACCACAACTATTGTACTGGTTAGTTTACCGCCAAGTTTAAGGGCAAAATAAAAAATAGAAAAACTCTAGATCCAGCTACTGGAGAAAAAACACAATAAAACCATAACAAACTAGAGGAAGTTGACATTTTGTAAAGTGTGTTTGAATAAAGGTTAATGTCTGATTACTAAAATGATCGGACATTCAGGAAGATGAATTCTCACAATATATGTTTCACAAACTCTTGAGAATCCATTTGGCCAGGCTTGCGCTGGCAGAATTGTAGTTTGGGCAGAAGTTAAAAGGACGGACCTAAACAAACATGGCAATGCCGACAGATGTATTTTGGCCTATTTTAGCAGATTTCCAGACTATTATCGCTTTTTGCAATTGAGGAGGGGAAATGTCTGTGACAAGATTAAACAACAGTTTGATTTCTAACCTTGCCGTGACGTACAATTCAGAGTGCTACATCAATCTGGCATGAGCCAGGGTAAGAATACAACTCACTCAAACATTCAATTGGCCTCTTGGCCAGGACTCAAGTTAAGACCTGTTTGGAATTAGATATGAACAAATTAGTCATATAGTCTGTCAAAATATTGTTAAGTACAAGACTGTAAAGTTGTATGTGTGTAGGTGTTATTTTAAAGACAGATTTTTCTGTGGGGGAAAAATGCATTTTGAGAAAACAGACTTTGAAGTTACAATGTCCGATGTACAATGTCTACTGTCGACGCTGGATATGAAAATGTATTGCCACAATACTCACTGAGGAGTGACTATAAGCGTAAACCACAATGCCATCACATGTGCAGAACAATGCTGAATATGTTCTTGTCTGCTTTACGCTAGCTCACACATAATACCCTCATGCAGCTAACAATGGAGCAGTGTTTGTGCCATGTTTGACTGGCTCAGTGGCCCACCTCAGCGACACGACGCCCTAAGGAACTGTAGACGAAAATCCCCTTAAACAATTCCTATAACTGGAGACATAGATGGCTAGACAGTGAAAGAATAATGGGGCTTTCTATTGTGCCCTGTTCAGTAGTGAGGAGAGGCGTGGCCATGGCGTGACAGGGCAAAGCGAGCGCCATGACACCATATTTCTCACGGAGCTACCTGTGTGGTCAGTACAAAGGATGTGCAGCAGTCAGGTGCCAGCTTGTGTTTGCAGACATTGTCCATTCAGTAAAGCCTCACCAGGGGGAGGGATTAGACTGTCACGCTACTAAAATAGTCACTGGGTAAGACAGGTCTTAGAAATATGCCATTGGTCAGAATTACATTTAGGAAATATGGAGTTGAAGTAATTGTGTGGGTTCTTCTTTCCAATTTTGTTATGCAGATGTAACCCAGTTAAGACAGCAATATTTTATATTATATATTTTGTGCTTTTGTCTGTGATGAAGTTATAATCTATGACACCCATGGATCATTATGCTATATTTTAATTTCAATACCAATTCAATTTATTTTATAAAACCCAAAATCACAACAGCATTTGCTAATTTTTTATTTTACTTTTGTATCGTTGGGGAATCTGGGGAGCAATTAAACAGGAAAAAACGGAGCATCTTTTCCATAGGAGAATAAAGATTTCTCAAACATGCACAAAGCACAAAAACACAACAGATGCAACTGGTTATGCCTGGAAAGCAACCTTAGCGGTTCTGACGAGGACGGAGCAGAGCTGAGTAAAGTTCCATTGGTGCAGAGTCAGACCCAGGTACATTTTAAGAAAAAAGGTTTACAAAGAAGATTTTAAAACACAGCATGTCTCATCATGTTCTCACAGCACCAACCATCCTGTAACTGCAACCAGGCACCTCTTTCTAGGCCACTGGGCTAATTGGACAATCTCAATTTTAGGATGAAGTTATAAATCTTTATCTTAACAACAAAGATAAAAGCTAATTGTAGAAGACAGTGCCAATATAAATTCTTAACTTTAATACAAAAAATATATATTCTTCTTAAAGTGCTCCGGCTCCCCGGGGAACACATAGTAAGATCACATTTCAATAATCTTTGTTACATTGATAAATGCCCTTGTATAAATCATATTTTCTGTTACAGGTAGCTTCTGCACAAACCCCAAACTCTCAATAAACCTTTTTAAACTTTGACATGTGGTGTTTCCATTTATTTCAGCTATAAGCCTATGTAATGGGTATAGCTACATTACAAAGAGAAAGTAAAACAATCATAACATGGTTAAAAAGTATATTTTGCATAACAGGTCTCGTTAAGTATTCTGATTTTGTCAGTGTCCGTGTAAAAACAGTATCCTGTTTTTCTTGATAAGCCACAATCCTGATGATGAGAAACCTAAGCACTTTCAGTGGGATTTTCTGACGGTATCCAAGATACCGTTAACCTGGCTCACGCCAGAATGACGTGTGTAAGACTATTGTCTGCTTCTTACTACTTTTTCTATATAACAATATTTTAATATTTAATTTCACTTGCAATCTATTCATTGCCTTTTCTTCTTCTTCTCCCACTTCCCCGCCGGGAGTGGGACAGGCACATCGATGACCTGTGGATCAAGATGCTCCTCAACTCCCTGGACAAACGGTCTCTACTCCATATGAACGGTTCTTCATGTGCCTGGAAGAACTGGTTCTCCACCTGAGTGGGTCCAGCTCCACTGTCTATCTCGCGTCCGCCTGTCCGTCTGAAGGAGTCGGATCCCTCCTTCACTGTGGAACTCCTCCAGGTTTATACTTTTTCCCAAGGAGGTTTTGTAGTTTTTCCTGGCCGAGAAGGAGGGTCTAAGGACAGGGGAGCTTGGGACATTTGTCTAAGGAGACGGGATGTTGGGACATTACCAAGTTTCTATGGACATTGTTTAATCTGTTTTTAACTGTCGCCCTCAGAGACAACTGCTGTTGTAATTTTAGGTGTTACAAAAATAAATTTAATTTAACTGAATTAATACTCTCTCGGACCATTGTCAGAAAAGAGAAAGTCACGTCGAAGCTGCCTCAGTGGAATACTGCTGTCGTGTCCTTGGGCAAGACACTTAACCCAACTTGCCCCCAGTGTCTGTGTACAACTGGTGTGTGAATGTGTGTGTGAATGAACCTGTTCAAAGCTTATTATAGAGCTTTTAGGACAGGCTGCGAGCAGGAAGTTACAGTAGTCTAATCTAGATGTAACAAATGCATGGATACGTTTTTCCCAATTTTGTGATTGATCAGCACCAACTCAAACCCAACAGAAGAAGACGGACCAGATGGATTCTCAAGAGGATGTGGGCGCACGCATGCGCACTTTTCAAACAGGGACAAACAGTCGCTTGAGTTCTTAAATCGGCAAAAAATCCTCTATTATTCCTTTAATATAATGTAGTGAGCACACATTACTTTCATGACATGCGTTCCCTCATCAGATCAGTTAGCATACCATCTACTGGCAGCAGAGGGAATTATCAGGAAATAAACAAAAGCTAGCTTGCCCTGACATGCAGTTGTAATGAATATGATTTGAGGCTGAAATGCTCAGAATCCAAACTGTACAGGAGACCTTCGGATATATGTCTTTGTGAAGGTCAGAGAAGGAGCAGAGAAGACGCGCTTGTGAACGGGATTAATGAAGCGAGCTAGAATGAAGCAAAATACTGCAGTTATGTCTCTGATGAGGGAACAATATTCTAGAAATTGTTAAAATAGATAATACAATTCTGCATAATCGCAAAAGCAAAATTCTGCAAGTGAAGAAGCTACTCTGATGAGCAATAAAACGTGTGTCTTTGCTTTCAAATGTTCCAGATTTATGACGCCAAAGGGAGATTCGGAGGTCACCTGTGCTGTTAAGTCCATAAATAATATTCCTTGATGCCGAGTAGCTTCTTATATTCATAGTTTCAGATTAAGTTGCAAATCAAATGAGCAGAAAAAGTCTTCACACTTAAAGCGTTGGGCCAGTTTATAGAATTTAATTTGCTTTTGCTATGGACTTACTAAATTTTTTGCAGGAACTAAAGTAATTCCTTTGTTCAATGTCACCACAGCCAGTGCAGTGTCGAGCAGCCATTCTGAAGCAAAAAACAAACAGGCAAAAATTGAATCCGTGTCATAGAACTCAACCCGAATGGTTTGAAAATGTGTTACCTGATGCTCCCCAGAGTAAACACAGAGCTGCACCCGGGTGCCACAGTGGGACAGGAAGTCTTCTGTCAGTTCAAACTCTCATTTCCTGTTCTAGGAGGACCCGGTTGTGGCATGTTCTTGGAATGTTGTTTAGGAAAGAAATAAAGTGTTAAAAACGCAAACACTCGCTTCACTTAATCATATTTAGAAAAAATTCTGTCCAAAGAGTTTAGCCAAATAAACACTTCACTCAGGCTGGGAGAGGGGCCACAGGAAGTGTGAGTGTAGGTTCTGGATGATTTTGCAGTAATGGCTGGAAATGCACAAAGGTTTATTATGAGTTCACAATATGAAATGTACCTTTTTTCATCTAGTTCGTGTTTTTAAAGTGATGAAAAGAAGCAATGTTACCACAACGATTAACAATTCAAAACAAATTATTCTAAATTTTGAATGGTCAGAAGACCTTTATACAAAAAATAATGTCATGGTATCAACTTCTAGTTATATGCATTTTAAAACTTTTCACCAACACCTGATGTGCGGAGCACCGTCTTGATTTCTATTTACTGGTTTCTACCTGATAGCTCCAGCACTCAGTTCGCTTGCACTGAAGGACTTCCATCTTCAAAGATGAGCTCCTTCGATTAAATAAACTCTCTGACGCTAAACCACGCCGAAACGTTTGAGTTTACTCGCGAGGACGCACAAAGGATTTTATTCCCCATCTTTCATCTCTATGGCGTGGAGTCTTGTGAAGACATTAAAGTCAAACTAGAGAGACTGCATCTAAAAGAAGCCCGCAACAATATGCATGGATCTACATTGAGCGAGGTCTGGGCATCCAAAAAGCTCCCACAATTGGGAAATCAGATGAAAACTTTCTAAAGAAATGGGGAGATATCTTGAACAAGTGCTCCCTTGATTTAATGCTTCTGATTATCGAACAAGTGGCGACTGAGGCAAAAGCCGTCAAAATTGAGATTGACGAACAATAAAAAACATTACGGGAGAAATTTCACACATTATACCCTGCAATTGACAATTCCATTAAAGACACTGCGGCGAAATACAAAGAAAAGCTTCTCAGCATCAAACTGAAGAAATACAAACGCGACACAGAAGACTATCTGAGCAATCAGATCTACCACTGGGACCAAACGGCACCGGTGGAATCCTCCGCACCTGCTCCGCGCACTTCACGTGCGCCACGGAATGGCACCAGAACGCACCGACAGTGGTCAGGTGCCAACCGCACTCATGAGGCCTCAAACCTGGACAGCGACTACACTTTTGACAGTGATTCCAGTGGACCACCCAGCAACCCTCCTCCTTTTTTTCAAGAGTGCAGGAAGCAGCGACCACCAACAAGAAGGGGGAAGCGCGCATCCCACAGGTGGCCATCGACCGTGGACGCGCAGTGCCTCACAGAGACGGTAATCAACATCTCCTCCAAGGAACTCACTGAACACCAGACGTCCCTGCTTTCTAAAGGTTTATCATGTGTACCCCACAATAAAATGAATACATTTGGCTTAAAAGTGGACCTATTTAAATGTTTTAGACAAATCAAACAAATCTGGGCCTTCCACGGACATACAACCTATTTTCAGAGCCAAAAGCACCTTCTGTCCCAACACTTTCAATGCCTCCATCAACACATTTTGTCGCATAGTTGAACAAGACATCCAAACATGTAGTGATAAGCCACAAATAAATGCAACTCATTTTTCTAATGAAGAGAGACTAGCCCTGAAGGAACTTATGTCAGACAAAGAAATTGTAATTAAACCTGCAGACAAAGGGGGCGCCATCTGCATACAGGACACTATCAATTATAGAGCAGAGATCCTGTCTGAACTTTCAGATGCTAGATTCTATAAGAAATTAAACCGTGATCCCACAGTTGCCTTCCAACAACAATTACTCGTTTACCTTGAAAAAGCAAAAGATAATAAATGGATTTCTGATCATAAATTCGCTTTTCTTTACTGCAAACATCCTGTCCGATCAGTCATATACACCTTGCCGAAAATACATAAATCCCTCACTGACCCTCCCGGGCGTCCCATTGTGGCACAAACTGACTCTCTCTGGTCCCCTCTATCGTCTTTTGTAGACCACTTCATCAAACCGTATGTACTCACGCTTCCCACATACATAAGAGACTCTACAGACTTTATAGAGAAATGTGCCAACATAAAAGATTTACCAGACGATGCCCTTCTGTTAACCATGGACATTACTGTATACTAACATACCACACACTGGAGGCTTGGAGGCTCTTAAGTTCTACCTCCAACAGCGCAGTGAGGAATCTAACCCTCCAAACCAACTCATTTTGGATTTAACGGAGTTCATTATGAAGTACTTCAGTTTTGAAAAAGACTTTTACCTACAAGTTTCTATGGCACTATTATGGGCACTATTTGTGCTCCCAACTACGCCAATTTATTTGTTGGACATTTTGAAAATAAATTCGTCTTCAATGGTACCAGCAATCCCCATTTACCTAAAATTATCCAATGGTAGACATTGATGACATTTTTGTATCTTTAGGGGCAGCATCCACGATGTCACAGAGTTTATAGCTCTGCTCAATAGTTTTGAGCCTAGTCTCATTTTTACACCTCAAATCAGTAATGAGAAGGTAATTTTTTGGGAAATGCAAGTGATTAAAGACAGTGGGACCATCTGTCTCTACGTTCTACAGAAAAGACACAGATAGAAATACTTTATTATTAGCGTCCAGCTTCCACCCGAATATGCCACTCTAATGATGACTTCAATGAAAAGGCATAGGAGATGAAATGCAGGTTTTTACAGCGAAGATATCCACATTCATGGGTCGATGAAGCTTATGATCGAGCCTCTAAGAAAACACGCTCCGACGTATTGAAAAAAACGGTTAAAAAAAAAGACGCATTTTTCTGTCACTTTGCATAGCCCAATTCTCTTCACATTCTGCAACCATCAGAAGGATATTCAGGAAACATTGGCACATCCTCAACTCCTCCACGTTCCGACATCCACCTTTGTTTGTCAACAGAAGAGGTAAAAATCTGAGAGACCACCTCGTACGTGCCAACGTCACCCCTGCTGCAACACCCACCCAAACACTGTAAAAACGAACTACTTCCAACATCCTCACTCTGGAAAAAAGTTCTTTATTAAGAGCATTATAACATGCGCATCCACACATATTGTATATCTTTTACAATGTCCCTACGGCCTGGCCTATGTCGGCAAAACCATCAGGAAATTAAAACAAAGGATCAGTGAACATAAAAGTTCCATCAGGCGCAATGACAGGGAATACCCGTGGCAGTCCATTTTAATGACCATCAACATAACGTCTGTACACTCCGCTTTTGTGGTATTGAACATGCTCCTCCGCCCCCAAGAGGAGGGGACCATGACTTACTATTAAAACAACGCGAAGCGTTTTGGATTCATACCCTGCAGACACATGCAGTTTTGAATATAACTCACAGGGTTTTCCCACTGACCTGTGTGCTTTATTCAACACATTTATGTATACTTTTATTCTGCTATCAATTTTGTACTGCATTAATCACTATTTTTGACGTATGTGTAATTCATCATGAGGTGTCACTATTTGTCTTTCGTTTTGGGTATTGTTAATGTGTATGATAATGTTTGTGTTAGTTCTGACGTGTCTCCACCTCTTCTCTAGCTCTGTGCAGTACATACATGTCAGTAAATGATACAGTACTTCTGTAATTTGCATACAAACACAGTGTGTCTGTGTGCTGTGGTAGGAGCAGGAGATAATGATGTGTTAGCGCGGCGGCTATCAACTCAAAGCTAACGGAGAAATAAGCAGAGTACTTTACACATGCGGCAATATCTTCTATCTTAACCAAAAGAAAAGTGAAACAAAAGCATGCACAGTGCACAGAGCGCTATGCACAGCTACATGGGCACACAGTTGAACACGGAGCCTCTCCTCCTCTTGACAAACAGCCACCCAACCCGCACTCAGCAGCATCACGGCTCAGTGGTAAAAGTGGATGCAACTCTGTACAAACCACCAAGTGCTGAAGTCCGTCTAGATGTACATGTTTGTAAAGGACTTTAGCAACAAGGCTATTCTGGTAAGATTTGGGGACATCGGTCGTCTGTATTCTTTTCTATGGCGTTTACTTTTTGACTTATTCATTGTTCATTGTTTTATGTTGCACTGAATCACCAAGAAAAAATACTATGTTTGTGAATTCTGTTCATTGACAATGGCTATAAACCCTTTCTGATTCTGATTTCTGATTCTGATTCTGATTCCTGATTCTGAGATACTGTGCAGAACTCTCATGTTTCCATAATGTAAAATAAATAATGTGGTTATTTTACAATGATTACAAGTTAAATAAAAAAAATAATATTTACTGTTTTATTTTTTCATCTTCAATCATTGTTCACTCTCACTCTTTATACCAGATTTTTTTTTCCACCCCTTTGCTGCAGTAACTTTCCTAAAAAGCTCCATCACACCATGTCCCCATGATGGATGCCTCTGTCTGGAGTCTGCTTCTCCTCCATCACCTCCATCGTCCTGGAGAGCCTCCACATTCTGACGTCAGTGCTGATTTGACACTGTGTAAAGGACCTTGTAATGTATGTATACCACCCAGGAACTAGACACCTCCCGAGTGCTCTTTTGGCCCCATCTGGACTACTTTGGGTTTAATTTACAGAGAGCAGACGTAATGAGGAGGAAAGCAGATCTGGTGATGATGGAGAGGAGCAGAGATGTAAATGTTGTAGATTTGTTCTGGGGAGCGTTTCATTGACAATAGTTCCATGGAGGCTTTTGTGTCCACAATGTGGCCAATCAGAGTTAAAGGAATTTGCAGAAAGTGATCAGCAGGAGATGAGTGAGATATCGTTACCAGCTGCACAACTCAAAGACATCAACTGAGAGGGACCGAGTAAAAAAAAAAGATTTGCTCAAAGGTCCACAAAATACCAGTGGAAGAGCCTTCTCAGTCCACAAGCAACATTTGAAGAATGCTCCCCTGTGGGCAGTGCCTGGAGGTTTAGGGGGGTGTTTGAAGGTGGGCTTTCATTTGCATTTGAATTACTTCTTCTCCAGACTTGAAAGGGAATTGCGGAAGTGAACGGCCCTCACAGTGACAGTTAAAGTGGCGCCAGCATTGAAGCTAATTCTATCAATGTCCACAACAGAAATGATTACTGCATTCAGATGGATCATTTGACTAGCAGCTGACTGTCACTCTTATAATGCTTACTATGAGGCAAAGTCAAATAAACATACCATTCAAGCTTTATTTACGCAGGGACACATTTACTTGGTTTATTATTCAGTAGCAGTAAAAAAACAAAACTTAATTAAGTCATGTTAAGTATGTTGCTGAGTGTCAGGTATAACACATGTGAAAACAATACTCTTGTGGCTCTGCAATCTCTATATGTAGGTTAGTCCAATGCATCAATATGTTTTTGATAAATTATTCTGTTTAATCCATTCTTTACACAGTATGCACCTCGCTGAGCAGTGGTGTCTGTCTCTTTAGTTCTAAAGCAACCTACTGTGCTAACATTGGTCAATGTTTCTTTAAAGATAATTATCATTCTTCATAGATGTTTATCAATAACACCATTCATTTTTATATAAAAATTGAACACCATACAAATCATTTAATACACAGAATACGTGTTGCTCTCTGCTCCTGTGGCTCTGTCGACACCTTCACCTTCACCTTCTGTCGTTTATGCAGGGCAGTTTGCATTTTGACATCTGAAAGTTCGAAACCAAAAGTCAGTTCTTCTGGCTCTATAATTTACTATTTGCAGTCAAATTTATACCATATCATCTAAACTTCTTCTAACTTATAATCAGTGTCAGGAAACAGTGCTTTAAGTGTACTAAAAAAAGTGGTGGTACTCATATGGTAAATTGAGTCCTAAGTGGTCCTAAGGTAAGTGGAGTCCTTGTGGTTTTTTTGTGTAATGACTACTGTTGAGAGGTTTGTGTACCTGCTGGCAATTTGATTTCATTCTGAAATGGGAAATCCAAAATTGGACCCGTTTCCCTTTTTTTTTTTTTTTTAGGGTTTTAAAACCACAATCGGAAAATGATCAATTTCCCGTTTTCTGGTTCCAAAACTAAATAGGGTAACCCGTTTTTAGTTTTTCAACAAAAATTGCAAAATGAGTCGTTACAATTTACACTGTAACTCAAGCAAGTACCATGCAGTGAATCTCTTTGTTCGCCGGCAGAGGACGTCGTATTAGCGGAAAGAAGGCTGAACTTGTAAAAAAGTATATCCAGGCTTTCAGCGTCTTCATCTAGACTCATTCTCTCGCTCCTTGGTTCACAACAAGTCCGATTTTTGAACATTACGACATGGCATTTGTAAGGGTTTACTGAATAAAACTGATGTTAATTCTACAGCGTTTGCGGAACACGGTAAACTCCAGGCGCAGGCAGCGGTGCGTGACAACCTGCGTCCCCGGGGTTTGCTCACTTTCACGGGCAGAACGCGCCCCCTTCCGGGTCTAAATTTCCCGGTAAAGACATGGACACAAGAGTCTTTGACCACTCTCTGGAGAACGCCGCGGAGGGAAGTAAGCAAACCCCGGGGACGCAGGTTGTCACTCACCGCTGCCTGCGGCTGGAGCCGCGGTCTTGGCTTCAGGAAAGTTATGAACCAAACGCCCTCTATTTCAGGTCTATCGGCGTCGCAAAAATCACTTTTACACATTCCATAGCAGCAGTGTTTGTTGCTAAACGTCTTTTTGGAACAAATTAGTTGATTCTGGGTCGTAATAATCAGTTTTGACTGATTTGTCGCTTTATGAAGCGTTTTCAATGGGAATTGATAACAACGCAGTTTTCTTTGACTGACTTCCGGGTACGCGCTGTTGGCGCGGTGAAGTCACATGGCTGTTTTTAGCTCGGCCGTGGAGCGCTATTAATATTGCACTGCGGACAGTTTTTGACATTTTCATCCCACTTTTTTAGAACAATGTATTTGGGCCTCAGAACTCCTGTCATGGACACAATAAAGGGTTATCTTTGGCTAAAGTCACTGTAGCCAGCCGGTTAGCTCAGGCTAGCTTTACATGCTACATGCATTGAGTTTACAGTTGGTCACATGTTTGTGTTTACAGTTGGTCACACCTTGGTTGCAAGGCCGGAAACGCAGTTACTGTGAGCCATGACTCAATATTTCCCCAAGCTTAAAACACTTTCATTGCAGATGAACAGTGTGCAGTGGACACCGGACACAACAACAGTTTGCACTAGAGCCACTGTTGTACCACAGTAGCAGCTGGTATTCCAGCAGTCTCAGACTGGGCATTAATAGGGAGGTATGGCCATAATGACCTTGTTACTATGCTGTTATGTGTATGCTATTCATCTTATTCCGGATGCCCATCGGGGCGCCGCAATACGCCATCCTTCTTCTGGTTGTATTAGTTAACATAGTACTGCCGACCTCAAGAGAAAATAATTTCTAGACGGACTAAAAGAACGTTTTCGGGCTGCCTAGGGAATCGATGCATTGTTGACGTAAACATTGGATATTTTACACAAATCAATCTACTTTATAGCATATTTAAAGTTTCCACTGGACCGGAAGTGTAATTACAACAAAAGTGTCAATCATGTGGGAAAAGAGGGAAAAGTGGGTGTGGCGGAATAAGGTCAATAAAAGTCATTGTATGTGCATTTGAATGAGGCTATAGAAGGGTTTCAGAATGATGAAAAATTGGGAACCTTTTTTCATAGCAATTAAAAATTGAAACCAAAATATTCTTGGGACTTCCAGTGAAGTGCTGTTTTAAATCCACGCTGCGCTGGGATCACATTAGCAGCTCTCATCTTCCATTCTGCATCATGCGTTTTACTGGCCCCTGTCCTCCTTCCCGGTCTGCACAAGTCCTAGCCCACAATGACTCACTGCCGTCCAGGCCCAGAACACACACAGCTGGGGCAGAGGGAGCAGTCAGGGCCCGGCAGGATGTGTGGGATGGACACAGAGGAAGTCCAGAGCAACTGCACGTTCCAGCTTCACAACTCCCACGGCTCCAGCCTGGAAAGTCACTGCTCACATACTGTACATGAAGAATTTAATGGGTCATTCTGTTTTTTTGGTAGTTTTCTTTTTTTTTTACACCTTGGCATTGTTATTTTTAAATTTATTTATCTGGCAAATGATGCTGAGGTGGGAAATGTATATGTATATTTTTTTTGTAAAGGGGATGGGGAGATTTGAATGCATTTTACTACTGATTTTGTATACATCACACATCACAAACTATTATTTTCCAATTCCATAATAACAATACAGCTTACTTTACCATTACTGTATTTTGGGGCAGATATGTTATATGCAAGTCCAGCCTTCAGCCTCCACGCAAAAGTTACAGCTTCCAAGATTAAAATGGGGCCATTGTTTATTTTAAGAACACTTGTGGCACAGTTGTTTTTAACCTTATGATGTATGTCCTAATCCTAAATCAGTGTTTCTCGGTGGGGCCTCTCTGTGTTCTCAGTTATGTTTAGCATCATTGAGCTGCACTGGACACTGTGTGCACAGAAAAACTAAAACCTATGTTATATGTTGCTTCTAAAAATAATGCAGAATGCGGAGAGAAATACGCTGCGGTAATTTGCAATATTGAATTTAAAGATGTATTAGATCATCAGCTGTATATGCAACTCTGTGCTATTATTATTATTCATTGTTGTACGTTGCCCCTTAAAGTTATACAACGTAACTTTTTACCTAAATATGTGAATTATATCAAGTTACTTTTGTGTTTTTTGAGTGATTATAAGGCCTCTGGTGCATTCTGTTGCTCTGATCGTGGCTTCTCTGCTGAAAAACCGACCTGCCAAGAGCACCCCGCTCTGCCACATGGCCAGGGGGGCCCTGCTCCGTCACATGACAATAACAACCTGCTTTAGGGTACTCTCCTGTCAACTCTTTTACATGAGGCACAGATATACACGTGAAGCTGCTTTTAGCTTTTACCGGTTTGTCACGGCCGAAGGATACAAGAAGTCAAAGACTTTTTCGGAGGAGGCACAGAAGAGAAAACGTGAACTAGATCCAGACGAGATTAAATATTGGACAGTCTTTTACTCGCTAGCGTCAGGGAAGAAATGGAGATTATCTTTGTACCTTTGTTATTGAACAGGAAAATTAGTTTCATTATGTTTTGGCTTTGGTCCGTGCTATTTTAGGTTATCAGTTGGTGTGGGATATCTGTTCTGATGGTAAGCTAATGATAATAAACACTGTGGCTACACAAATGGTAAGCAATAGTAGTTTGTACAGTAAACATGAATGCACTGTATAGTCCTATTGCTACTCAATCAGTTGGATGTTACTTCTTTGCTAAAGTCGGAGTAGGTTTTAGCGTTGATAACGGACTGATAACGATTGCGTACTTATTTTACTTACTTATTTTCTTTACATAAACCTTTATGGACTTCTTTGTCTGTTTGTCTGGATAGTTAGTCAACACAGAATCATTTCCAATTGGAAACATTTCTATAATAGAAAATGTGTTTTGTGGGTTTGTTAGCTCCTGGAAAGGTTTATCGTGGAAAATAAAAGACACTCCATTGGATGTATGGCATGCCTCTAAAACCCTAGGGAGGAAGCTCAGAGAGGTAAGTTATATCTTAACTTTATGTCCTTTTGGTTCTTTCTTATTTTACATAGAATAATTGCAATTGAAAAGTGAAGCTTTTTTCATTCAGGCTGCAAGGACCTTTCTCCACTTATGCCTTGGGTCAAAGATGTGGTGTATCATTTTTGATATTACTGTCAACAATCTTAAACTGAGGAGCAACCCAAGGTACAATATGTGAATAACAATACATTTGTTTATTATTATCCACAATATAATAATGACTTTACAGATAATGTGGCACAAGTTACTACATCATCTCCACAATGAACACACATGAGCAACTGGCAGCTGTGACCACGAGCCACTGAAGAGGAGAGCAGCAGGGAGAAGCCATGGACACACAATATTTCTTATGCAGATCCATTTCTTAGAACTAGGTTTTTTATTGATGTTTTCAGCTAAACTTTCTTTCATGTCATGACTTGTTCTAGAGCTCTTATTATTTTTGAATAAACGCTGGTGTCTTTCGTTTAGGTACATAATCCAGGTTAGACATTTTATTGGACTGATTACACTCCGTTTCCACCACCTTCCCTCTGATTTGGAGAGCTCCCAGAATCACATACTCATGTATGGTGCAAAGCACTATGCCTACTGTCCCAAAGTTTACACACCCCGAACACAACTGCAGCTATAGACTACAACTACCATAACGACTTGGTCTTGCAGGCAACAAAGATGGACAAAAAATTTAAAGTCTTGCGACAAAATTAACTTACAGGTACAAACGGTACTACAATAAAAAGTCCAAGAACTAGAGCGTGTATGCTTTGAAGGAGGTTGAGGCCTACTGCAAGTATGGGATAACATCTAACTTTATAACCATTTGCTAAACTTGTGATGGGAATTTTGTGCAAAACAAAGACTGATTTTGTCTGTGAATGCTATTGACCACTATCATTCATGCACATGTTGTCATATACTTAGTAAGCATTTTTACGTACTAAGTCTATTTTTATCTCATTAGTAAATTTAAATTGTTTTTCTTTAATGCATGCCTTATTCGATATATTTTGCCTCATTATTGTTCATTGTTGTATGTTGCACCGAATCACCAAGGCAAGATTCTAGCCTGTGAATTTAGTTCACTGACAATGGCAATAAACCTTTTCTGATTCAGATGTTTAGTTTATCGATTACTATCACAATAAGCCCCAACAAAATGTACAAGAAACTGCAAAACGAACTACAATACAAACCTCTTCTAACTACTGCAAGACAAACTAAATAGTAGAAGGCTAAATAATAATGTTGAAGATAAATAACATTTAAACAATGATTGTACCATTTATAAATGTTCTTTTTTCTTTTCCCGTGAACCTCTACCAGTAGTCACAATGATTGAAACACACGCACACTCGCAGTGTTAACATATTTACATTTTGTTACAGTGCAGTGGCCTCTAGAGGCGCAGGATCGGGAATCTTGCACGTTGTAACTGTAACAAAGTTCCAAGTTTGTGAATTTTGTTCACTGACAACCTACATGATTTCTCATTCTGAACTATTGGCGAATTGACAAGAAATAAAGACTGAAAAGCGCTATATAAATAAAAGTTATTATTATTATTATTATTATTATTATTAATGCTTATGGGATATAAAGCTTCTCTCGTCTAAACTAGTAGTTGATTTCGTGCTATATGCTGTTAATGATATTTGTATTAATTAAATGTTTATTTTTATAAAAAAGGGCTTCTCCTCTAGAATGTCTGAATATCTTAACCCCACAGGTTAATGACGGACTCAACAGCTTTGCCTGGGACAGCTATGAGTTGAGTGTACTAAAAGCTAAGTAATTTCTTACACTGCGGTTTTGGTAAGAAATGCTCTGAAAGAACGCTATATTAACTGCAGCTTTGGTTAACATTGTGTTGCTGAAAAGCGGAAGGCTACAGCGCCCTGGTGCATTGTGCATCGTGCAGACGTACATAGGCTGTAGCTTAACAATGCAAACAACGCAGTGTTTGGTGCCATACGCAGACAACACCTAATAATGTGTCCTAATGTGACACTGCTTATGCCCGCTCAGCACACGGGCCCTCAGCTGATTCAAAATCTTTGTTAAGATTGTGAATTGGCGAGGGTGACAGATGTTAGAAGAAAAAAAAAAAAAACACAAAAGTCCCATGGTTGCAGGTGCTCTATAAATGATGAGTAGCTGCACTATGCCGTTCTGGCACTTCTAAAATCTATGTTTCACCTACAAAACCCCAAAGGAAGAAGAGCAAGTGAGAGATGAGTAAACACCAAAAATACAAGGAAGGAAAAATTTCGGGAGTTAAACAATCAAAGAAGAAGCTCAATAGAAAAAAGATGAAGCTCAATAGAAAAATATTGAGTGTAATCTGATGCTGGATGTTCCTGTTCAAGCTTGATTGGCAGGTGACAAATGGTCGAGTCATCATTTAATTGTATTTGTTGGCTTATTTATTTTATTTAACAAGAACAAAGAAAACACATGATCAGTGACTTACAGTTACACAAAAAATGAATGAAAAGGAGCAGAAAGAAGAGCAATTTTATGTTATCTGCCTCCATTTCCAGGCCGTAAGCATGACCTGGAATAAGCTAATCAAAACATTCAAACTAAACAAATATGTTAACATCTTAAACTGCTTGGCTTATGATCAAGGCTTTGTACCAAACAGAACTGACCTGAGATTCAAGGTCCGGATTACAAAAGGTAAAAAGCTTTTTTACCAATTTGTAAAAGAAAAACAAACTAAAAGCTTTGATAAGTTTTATGTAAGTTCATGAGAAACGCTGTTTCACAAAGTTTAGATAGACTGAAGCAACACTATAGTTACTGCACTGTAGTTGAATGTTTTTGTTTAAAAATAAAATATGCTAAAAAAAAAAATATTTTTCTTAGATTAGATTTAGATTACAGGGTGAAAACTTCTTTGTACTATAACCCACTAACGTGCAGTGGCTTTTATGGATAGGTAAGAAGACTTGGGGTGGTTATCAATATTTTGTAGATAACATAATAATAATAAATGCAAAATGCACTAAATGCAATGTTGAGTTTTGAACAGGTTTATTCAGCGTTGTTTGAGGCTGTGTTGTCCTCACAGCACATGCTCGGAACTCTAAAATAAGATGCTATCTGCTCAGGTTCTATGAACAGGTTCAATCTCATGTTGGAGAGTGGAGCATGAACGGGCCTCTGAACACGGCAGGAAAAAAAAGCAGAACCAAGCTTCCTGCGCAGTGGCCTGTAGTGGCCTGTAGTGGCCACTAAAAACACCATAACGTCTATGAGCAAAACTACAATATCAAATCTTGTTAACAGAAGACAATAACTACCTGGAGAGCGGAGGAAAGTGGAGCAACATCCAAGAACCCAGGAAGTGCGTTGGTCAGAGAATAAATGACAAAACGGAAGTGCTTTTTATTGGTCAACGGCCATAGGGATTAGCTAATAGGAACAGCCCCAAGTGGCAAAGTGTGCCCGCAGACCATACTGCCACACTACCATTTGTGTTTAAGCCTTCTGCCACCATTCCCATCAATGGGCAAATTATGAGGTTTAAGCTTTCTGTATCTTTTAAAGTATCTTATTGACAGTCATGGGAAAAATATTATGATTTGGAGTTCCCTTAATAAGTATAAGAGAGGGCTGAGTCATTTCCCCCAGCCTCCCTCACTACAGAATACAAACAAAGAGTTGTTTTTATGCTGGAAATGGCAGTTTAATGTGGAGAGCATTTCTGTATTCAGGCTATTGTTTGTGCAGAGATGTGGGCTAGGGTTAGCTGTGCCGCCAGACTTTTCCGCTTAAATAATGTGACTGTTTTACTTTGGATTCTGTTTCAGTGCTTTGTGGTTGCTGGATACAGGAAATATAAAATTGTGTTAAAGCTACTTCTGCAGAAATAACCATGAGAACAGAAAGTAGAAGTTTTGTAATTAAGACTGGAGGCCTTTCGAGGCTGAGCTCAAGCAGATTGTGACCTCATTTGGACCTTGTCAGTAAATATCTAAACAAAAAATCTAATTGTATGTGTTTTCTTTACACATTCACAAACAGAACTCCTGAACCTACATGACTGAGCTTGTTTAGAACACCTTTACTGCAAGTGAAAGGGGTGAAGGGAATAGCAAAAGGTCTGAAATTTAGCTTTTGGATTCTTTATCTTTTAAATTACCCTGTATATAACAATACATTTTAAAACTAACCAGCTAAACGCAAGTTTAAGATTTTAAAGAGTATAAATTGTGTCAATCGTGTCCTAAATAGGAAAAATCTGATTCACTTTTCACCTTTTAATACCATCAAAAAGTGTCTTTGAAAGTGTTTGTGAGAAATAACATTTTATTAGAAAACCCCAGTCATACATATTGACCATCAAAGTTATTATGATCTTGTGCTCTATCTAATGTGATTCTGTTGAACATGACCTTAGGCATATTAACTTAACAAACAAGTTTGTGATATATATATATATATATATATATATATTTTTTTTTTTTAACCAATCAATTATGCAAACAGGGTTTTTGAAAATTATTTGTGGTTGCTTTTCTCTTCACACTACTGTTTCTCTCTCAATTAAGAGATTAGGAAGTGGCTCTTGCAGTGGTACATCCGTAAGCACTGTGCGTAGAACTATAATGTCTCCCTTTCTGACTCTGGTGAAAGGGGGAGAAAAGGGGTGCCTATTCACCTCATTCCGGCAGGTCCAAGTACGATCACATTAGTCCTGTTCTCAGGTCTCTGCATTGCCCCCTGTGGCTCAGAGAATAGACTTTAAAGCAGCTCTGCTTGTGTACAAGTCTCTCCATGGCCTAGCACTGAAGTACATCTCAGACATGTTAGTGCCATATAAACCATCTCAGACTCTGAGGACCTCAGGGACCGGCCTCCTGCTGGTGCCTGGGGTAAACATGAGGATTCTGGGTTTCAGTTTTATGCATTTGAAATTTGGCCTGTCTCACATCTTCCTAAAGATGTGAGACAGGCTTCTACTCTAACTATATTCAAATCCAGGCAAGAAACTGTTTTGTTTAGCTAAGCATATGACAAGGATTTTGTTTGAACACCTCTTTATGTCTGAAACTGTTTTATAATTTCTGTCATGTCTTTGTGATTTTAATTATGTTTTTCCTGTTGTATAAAGCACTTTGAATTGTCTAGTGTACAAACTATGCTCTAAAAGTAAACTTTGTAAACTCCGGCCCTTTTGGGTTGTTCACCCCACTTTGGCTGATTGCAATCCCTATTAATGCCGGACTCATGAACACCTTGGTTTCATGGTTGACAAATTACAAGTAACAACTTCTCAACACAATTACTTAAAGGTTGACATACCTGCTGCTCCTGCTCTGGACCATGGTGGGTGGCTGCCCCTGTTAAAATGTATTAATTTTAGAATAAACCTAATGAAAGTCCAGAATTTCAGTGGCAAATCCTCAGCCAAAGCCATCTGCGCTCTGTCTTTTTGGGCAGGTCTGTGTCACCGGAGAAATGCTACTTTCATAATACAATAGAAAAGATTGTTGTTGCTTATGCAGAGGTTTGGCTGCTGAAGCCAGACCAAAAGCACTAATTTCATGAGAATTTTTCTGCCTCAAAGGTTTCACCTGTTGGAAAAAATGCTATATTTTGCATATCCATCCACTCATAGAAGCAAAATCCAAGCTACATCCTAGTAAGCGTCGGTTTGTGAATTGTCAACTGTCAACTAAACAGTTGACAGTTGACAATTCACAAACCGACGAGTTTTTGTTCCACTTTTAGCACATTCAGCTGTTTTGCACAAATGCTTGATAAATGACATGACCAACAGCAGAAAATTGTTAGCAAACTTAAAAGGGCATATTTAGAGTCAATTAACTAATTGAGACGGATTGGGATAAAGTATATGTAACAACATTTTTCAACTCAAGGCATTTCTAGTAAAACAATAAAATGATTAAAGAGCTGATAATAGTAACCAAAGTGAACAAACCACAACAGCAAAGTGTATTTAATCACATAGCATGTCATAAAAAACAATTTATTGTTATTGGTCTTTAAAGATACTTGCAGTATATTTTTTGAATCTCATGTTTTAAAAAATAAAAAACAATTGTCGCCTGATCTGAAGTTCAGATCAGAAAGGCGTTTCCAATGCCAGTATTTGAATTAGAGCTCCATCGACTGTCTGCAGAGAGAATTACAGAGGAGAGATAAACAAATGACTTGCTCCTGTCTCCATTAATGAACACAATTTGATGGTAACAATGCTTAAAACAAGTCTAATGATGGTTCCTTGACATTCTCAGTCATATTTTGGATTGGTGGTATAGAACCTGTGGTAAATATTTATCATAGTTTTATTACTTTACTACGTCATCAAAAGGTGACACGCCATTGAAAAAAGACAAAGAAAAATAACATTTAACTGTTACACTTTAAACAATCATTGAACAAAATAATGGGTGTTACATGGTATCATTATTTGTCAAATCATAACTATTGTGTAATTTATATGATTTTGGTTGTTGTGGAATTACTACCTACTGTATGTCATATTTGCTGCCTATGTCCAACCAGGAAGTAAAATTAGACATCCCCTTTATCTGGGGACAAATAGACAATCATTTAATACATAATCTTAAATATAATTGTGTTCAGTAGAATTTGTCCTCTAACCTATATCATATAGATAATTATAATTGTAAACTGGTACTGCTTATCACAAGAGATTTTTGAGAGGTATTAGAAGACACCAGAAAACCAGCATCCAGTAATTGTCACAATATTAAAGGTAATATTTAAGTTGAGGATGTAGAAAACTTCAATTCCAAGTTGGCGGAGTTGATAAATGTATAAAATCAAATGGATTTGTGGAATGGAATGTCACCTGGCTGGGGGGGAAAGAGCCTGAGCTTGTGCGGGAGGTTGAGCGATATCGACTAGATATAGTCGGCCTCACCTCCACGCACAGTTTGGGCTCTGGAACCCATCTCCTCGAGAGGGGCTGGACGCTCCACTTCTCTGGTGTTGCCCGCGGGGAGAGGCGGCGCCTGGTGTGGGCTTGCTTATAGCCCCTCAGCTCAGCCGCCACTTGTTGGAGTTTACCCCAGTGAACGAGAGGGTCGCGTCCCTCCGCCTTCGGGTGGGGGACAGATCCTTCACAGTTGTGGCGGCCTACGGGCCCAACAGCAGTGCAGAGTACCCGGCCTTCTTGGAGTCCTTGAGAGGGGTACTGGATAGTGCACCGACCGGGGACTCCATTGTTCTACTGGGGGACTTCAACGCCCACGTGGGCAATGACAGTGACACCTGGAGAGGGGTGATCGGGAAGAACGGCTTCCCCGATCTGAACCCGAGCTGTGTTCAGTTATTGGACTTCTGTGCTAGCCACGGATTGTCCATAACGAACACCATGTTCTAACACAAGGATGTCCATCAGTGCACATGGCACCAGGACACCCTAGGCCGGAGGTCAATGATCGACTTTGTTGTCGTGTCATCTGAGGGTCTGTTGGGAACGTCTTGTGGAGCCCTCTGTCAGTAGGGTATTCAATTCGCACCTCCGGGAGAACTTCTCCCATATCCCGGGGGAGGCTGGGGACATTGAGTCCGAGTGGACCATGTTCTCCGCCTCCATTGTTGATGCGGCTGCTCGGAGCTGCGGTTGCAAGGTCTCCGGTGCCTGTCGTGGCGGCAACCCCCGAACCCGGTGGTGGACACCGGAAGTAAGGGATGCCGTCAGACTGAAGAAGGAGGCCTATCAGGCCACTCTGGCTTGTAGGTCTCCTGAGGTCATCGACAGGTATCAGCAGGCCAAGCAAGCCGCAGCTCGTGCTGTCGCAGAGGCAAAAACCCGGGCCTGGGAGGAGTTCGGGGAGGCCATGGAGGAGGGCTATCGGTCGGCCCCAAAGAAATTCTGGCAAAACGTCCGGCGCCTCAGGAGGGGGAAGCAGTGCCTCACCAACACCTTTTACGGTGCGGGTGGAGGCCTGCTGACCTCGACTGGGGATGTCGTCAGACGGTGGAGGGAATACTTTGAGGACCTCCTTAATCCCTCAGTCACGTCTTCCGAAGAGGAAGTAGAGACCGGGGACTCGGAGGCTGGCTCATCCATCACCCAAGCTGAAGTCACTGAGGTTGTTCGCAAACTCCTCGGTGGCAGGGCTCCGGGGGTGGATGAGATCCGCCCTGAGTACCTAAAGTCTCTGGATGTTGTAGGACTGTCTTGGCTGACACGTCTCTGCAACATCGCGTGGCGTTCGGGGACCGTGCCTCTGGACTGGCAGTCCGGGGTGATGGTCCCTCTGTTCAAGAAGTGGGACCGGAGGGTGTGTTCCAACTACAGAGGGATCACACTCCTCAGCCTCCCCGGTAAGGTCTATTCCAAGGTAAGGTGCTGGAGAGGAGAATCCGACCGATCGTCGAACCTCGGATTCAGGAGGAGCAGAGCGTTTTTTGTCCCGGTCGTGGAACACTGGACCAGCTCTATACTCTCCATCGGGTGCTCGAGGGTTCATGGGAGTTTGCCCAACCAGTCCACATGTGCTTTGTGGATCTGGAGAAGGCTTTCGACGGTGTCCCTCGGGGTGTCCTTTGGGGGGTGCTCCGGAAGTAAGGGGTCCGGAGCCCTTTGCTCAGGGCTGTCCGGTCCCTGTATGACCGGAGCAGGAGCTGTGTTCGCATTGCCGGCAGTAAGTCAGACCTGTTCCCAGTGCATGTTGGACTCCGCCAGGGCTGCCCTTTGTCACTGGTTCTGTTCATAGTTTTTATGGACAGAATTTCTAGGCGCAGTCAGGGGTCGGAGGGTGTCTGGTTTGGGGACCACAGGATCTCATCTCTGCTGTTTGCAGACAATGTTGACCTTATGGCTTCATCAAACCCGGACCTGCAACATGCACTGGGACGGTTTGCAGCCGAGTGTGAAGCAGCTGGGATGAGAATCAGCACCTCCAAATCCGAGGCCATGGTTCTCGACCGGAAAAAGGTGGCTTACCCTCTCCAGGTGGGTGAGGAGTCCTTGCCCCAAGTGGAGGAGATCAAGTATCTCGGGGTCTTGTTCACAAGTGAGGGAAGGATGGAACGTGAGATTGACAGGCGGATCGGTGCAGCGGCTGCAGTGATGCAGTCGCTGGATCGGACTGTTGTGGTAAAGGAGGAGCTGAGTCGAAAGGCAAAGCTATCGATTTACCGGTTGTTCTACGTTCCTACCCTCACCTATGGTCATGAGCTTTGGGTAATGACCGAAAGAACAAGATCGCGGATACAAGCGGTCGAAATGAGTTTCCTACACCGGGTGGCTGGGCGCTCCCTTAGAGATAAGGTGAGGAGCTCGACCACACGGGGGGAGCTCGGAGTAGAGCCACTGCTCCTCCACGTCAAGAGGAGCCAGCTGAGGTGGCTCGGGCATCTGTTCCGGATGCCTCCTGGGCGCTTCCCTCGGGAGGTGTTTCAGGCATGTCCCACCTGGAAGAGGCCCTGGGGAAGACCCAGGACACGCTGGAGAGACTATGTCTCGGCTGGCCTGGGAACGCCTCGGGATCCCCCCGGAGGAGATAGAGGAAGTGTCTGGGGAGAGGGAAGTCTGGGAGTCCCTGGTTAGACTGCTGCCCCCGCGACCCGGCCCTGGATAAAGCGTTAGAAAATGGATGGATGGATGGATGTTATGACACTTAGACACAATTTGCATAATATTTGGAACACTGTGTGAAACAGAATACAATAGGCTAATAACAATTTTCTTCTTGGTAGGGCCTACCAACTGAGAACATTAAATCTCTGCAAAAATCTGATAAAAATAGCACCAAAAAGCACCAGAAAGCAGATATTCACATTAGTTTATTTCAACATTTCTTGTGGGAAACTCCCCCAACCCATTTTTTTTATTTCAGGATTTAATTAGGTTGTTCTATGCCAGAACAAAACTCAGAAGCATGTACTTCTCAAAATGGCACCAGAAGCCAAAACGTTTGTCAACCCCTGCTTTAATTCTTGAATTCTGACAAACCAGAGATTTGGGTAGAAAATGCAAAGACTTCATAGAGAGGCGTGTTCTAGCTTCTCAGTCACTGTGCCTCCAGAAGCATCTATCCACACAGAATTAACCATATACTGCTCGGTCCTCTGATGTTTTTAAGAGGGAAAATACTAGGACTCTCCACTTTTACCACAGCCTTTTGGTGAATAAACCCTATTTACTAGAGGTGGAAATACACAGTGGAAACTCAGTCTTAAGCCCAGCAGTCTCTCTCACACACACACACACACACACACACACACGAGGAAATACACACAATGCATGGCAGCAGTGAGGCACAATGGAGCGTGTCTGAAGCCTGTAATCTATTGGAGCTGTGGAGCAATGAGCCAGGCCGCGCTGACGTCTGTTAACCCAGCGTTCCACCACACATTTCCTCTCGATGTATACTCTCCGGATATAACTGGAACAGTGCTGTCAGTCTCTGCTCCCTGCTGTTCTACCAAGTTCAGGGGCTGCTATGTGTTTAGGCTAACTGTATATCTGTGGATTGGAAGATAAGAATCAGAATAGATTTTATTGTAATATGAATTATATCAAGACGTAAAAACTAAATATAAACATTTGAGTACATGTATTTGCACATTAGATATGAATATGAGCAGACAAAGGGACTGTATATATGAGTGGAAAAAAGGTTGCCATACTTCTTGAGCGGCTAATCTGCAACCAACTCCCATATTTGGAAATCCAGGAGCACGTTTCATGGCAACCACAAAGCCGATCAGGAGCGAGGTTGTAGAAGGTATAACTCGCCCTAAACCACTGGTTTCTGTAGAGAGGGTGCTTAGCAAAGAGCCATGCGAGCTGTCAATCAAACCTGTTGCTGCTGCTCTCAATTTAACTCCACTTTTGATGTGGTGTGTTTAACAGAGTAGTTGTATTTTGTTCTCACTGCTTTTATTTATGATATTTCTATATATTATTTTCTATCGTTAAATATTTTTTAACGATAGCAAAACATTAGTCAACACACCTGAACAATAATTAAATTTCATTGATTCATTTTCACACGTTGGTGTGCACTATGGAGCGGCCCCAGTACACACTAGATTTAGATATGTTTACTTCACTTTTGATTACCGGTAGGTCCTGTTCGCATGCACCACTCCTCATTGTCCCCAAACCTCGATGAACCATGTGAGACATGGTCAGCTTACCACCCCATTTAATTCCAATAGCACAACATGTTTCAAGCGCTCACTCCACCGGTGCTGTACACACTGGTCGTTTGATAAATGCACAAATGCAAATGAGTGTGATGTGCAATGGTGGAGCAGAGACAAAGTTGTCTGAGCGTCCCAGGCAGGAATGATAAAGTTGACCTAGTCAGACGATGTGTGTTACTTGTGCCCATTTTGCTCCCAGAGTTAGCATTAACGGGAGCCTATTCCAGGGTGCAGTTCCAGGGCGCTATTTTTCAATTAAATTCAATTCAATTTATTTTTGTAAAGCCAAAAATCACAACAGCAGTTGTCTCGAGGGGCTACAATGAAATGAGTAATTTACAGTGGTTGTATTCTAAAACGAGTGGTCTAAAACATGATCTACCTACGTTTAGAAGTTAAAAACAGGAGAAAAAACAAAGCAGTTTGTTTGTCCTTATCAGAGCTCATCATGACTGACCCTTGGCTGAACGTGTCATGTGTCTGTGCTCACAAGACCTTCCACTACCCTCCCCTTTCTTGCTCACACACACGCACGCACACACACACGCACGCACGCACACACACACACACACACACACACACACACACGAGCATACACACATACACAAGAGCACACACACACACACACACGAGCACACACACACACACACACACTAGCATACACACATACACAAGAGCACACACACACACTAGCATACACACATACACAAGAGCACACACACACACTAGCATACACACATACACAAGAGCACACACACACACACGAGCACACACACACACGCATCCACATGCGTGGGTCGTTAATCTTAATGTGGAAAACCACCAGCTTGTTATTTTTCATGAAAGCACTGAATGAGGATACATAGCTTTTTGATTCAATAAACTGTCTCCAACATTGAGTCTCCCATTGAACCGTATCATTTAGTCATAAATTATATATGTAAATCAAATGTCCTAAATAATATTTCCTTATGCAATTAAAATACAGTTCATAGAATATTTGCACACACAACCTGTTATAAACAGTATATTCTATTACTTTTGATAAGACAAGCGCATACAAATGGTTCTTGTTTGTTTGTTACATTTGGCAACAAGTAATAAGAGTCAATATCTGACTTCCAGTTCCAGTTTCTAAAATTCCCTATTCTTTGGAGGATTTATGGTGTTTTATGAAATAAAACAAATATTACCAATATATACATTTCTGGTGCAGTATTGCCCAGCATAACATTTTAGTATGTTAAGTATTACATCTTTTTCATCATGTATTGTTTTCATTACGTAAATACTGCGTTTTATTTGTAAAAATGGCTACACATACAAGGGGCATATAAATCTGCACAATCGATGTGGCTAGTTACACAAAATTCTTAAAACTTGAATAAATATAATTACATTTTTTTAAACTCAGAGCAAACAGATATATATATATATATATATATATATATATATATATATATATATATATATATATATATATATATATATATATATATATATATATATATATTGCTTGTAATGCTAGAATTTCTCTCCCTGTGCAGCTAACTAACATCCTTGTTAACAATAATTGTTTTAAGACATATTCAAACTGCTTCATTCTGCAGCGAGCCAGGAGGAATAAAGCAGTGCCCTCTGCTGGCGTTTAGAAAAAAAAAAAGATATTTAATTATATTGCTAAGTGGGCTTTAACTGTTTTTAAGTTACACACCCTGAGGTCCAAATGTATTGTTCAATTCTTCATCATATCCCTCCTCTCTGCCCAGTAGCACCAGCTAATCTTCCAAATCCATGCGCCCCAAACTAATCCCTGTGTGTTTGTGAGAGAGGCCAGGCAGCTAGCATGACTGCAAAGGTGGGAAACAGCTCCAGTTACCAAACACACAAGAAAGAAACGTTATAGCAATGTTCATGGATGCTCAATTTCTACTTTTTCATTAGAGACAAATGATAGAAACAACCTGGCAGAGATATGTGTAACCCAGGTGATTTTCTGCTCCTGGACCGTCTCTGCCTCTGTTTTGCCTGTCTGGTCCGTTTGCTTCATTTTTGCCTGCCTGGTCCGTCCCTGCCGAACTATCACGAGACTTCGCACACGTATCGCGAGATTTGCGGTGCTAAGCTCTTTAAAACATGGCCGCGCGCTGTTGTTCGGGAGGAGTGTAGGCCTCACATGCGGTTGTGGCAAGACCGTCATCCCGATTCTGGAGCCTGTGAACCAACCCTAACCTTAACCTTAACCTTAACCCTAACCCTAACCTTAACCCTAACGTCTAAACCTTAATGTTTAAACCCCCCCAAAAAATCAATTGTGCCAAAAGAGGAAGTCGAACTCAAGACTTCACACATGCGAGTCCGCGTCTTTAACTGCATGGCGAGCTAAAGAAACCAGAATGAACCGAGAGAGAGTGCAAACATCTGCCGGTGCGGTAGGAGGCGCTGAAGCCGCGCTCCCCACACATACATTATATCCTACACAATATCCCCTGCTAGTGGATACACTGACTCTGAAACCCTTGGAATATATCTGTGGATTCTATTTTTGTGGACTAAGCTATGCAGCACTGCACTTGGAACTTTGTTAACGCGTTGAAGTGATTAAGTTCAGAAATATGGACCATTATTCTAATTGTGCACAACTGTAAATATTGTATATATTTGTCAATCACTGTAAATAATACCACTCAGCGCTACAAACATTTTGTCAGTTGTTTCATTGAGTACACCTCATTTTCCTCCAAGCCAAACCTTAAACTTCTGGTACTAGTCCAATTCTAATTTTTAATGCACTGCAGCATTATATATGCTACATATGCATCAAGGAAAATTACAGTAAAGTTTAGTGAATACATCTTTTCAATCAAGTTTGTGATGGTGGCGTGTTGTGATGTGTGGTGTGTTCTTCTTTGGGTTGGTCTTTGTTTAGCATTTTCTTGTTTTGCCCTAGTCTAGATCTGGTTTTGTCCTGTTATAGATTCAATACAGTGGTAACTGGTGGTGAATAATGATAAAATTTCACATGTGCACAGGTCTGGCATGATATATTACAGCAGTTTATAAATCGATTTTATCATATTTTAAAGGTGCACTATTTATATTTTATGGTGAAGTGGCTGTCATTTTTGTCTTTTAAAAATGTTATAGCATTGCCTGGAAGGTTCTACAATCCGAGCTAAAAAACAGTTTTGTTTAGCTGTGCATATGACTGACAGATTTTATCTTCTTCTCTTTTATGTCTTAAACTGTTTTGTGATTTCTGTCATGTATTTGTAATTTGAATAATTTTTTTTCCTGTTGTGTGAAGCACTTTGAATTGTGTATGAACTGTGCTCTACTAAGGAACTTGACTTGCCTATTTTGGAAAAATAGGCAAGGCAAGGCAAGTTTATTTGTAGAGCACATTTCATACACAAGGCAATTCAAAGTGCTTCACACAAAAGGGGAAAAAATCCATTCAAATCACAAAGAAATTACAGAAATGACAAAACAGTTTAGGACATGAAAGAGAAGAGTGCAGATAAAATCCTTTCAGTCAGCAGAGCTAAGCAAAACAGTTTTTAGCTTAGATTTGAACATTGTTAGAGAAGCCTGTCTCACATCTTCAGGAAGACTGTTCCAGATTTTAGCTGCATAAAACTGAAACGCTGATTCCCCATGTTTGGTCCTGACTCTGGGCACCAGCAGGAGGCCGGTCCCTGAGGTCCTCAGAGTCCGACATGGTTCATATGGCACTAAAATGTCCGAGATGTACTTTGGTGCTAGGCCATGGAGAGACTTGTACACAAGCAGAGCTGCTTTTTTTCTCTGAGCCACAGGAGTCAGTGCAGTGCAGAGACCTGAGAACAGGACTAAAATGATGGTACTTCCTGGTTCTAGTCAGGACCCGAGCAGCAGCGTTCTGGATGTACTGCAGCTGTTTTACAGCTCGTTTGGAGAGGCCAGTGAGCAGGCTATTACAGTAGTCTAATCTACTGGAGACAAACGCATGGATAAGTCTCTCCAAATCTGGTTTAGACACTTTATTTTTTTATTTTGGCAATGTTTTTTAAATGGTAAAAAGCTGCTGATGTTATTGATTTGATGTGGCTGTTAAAGTTCAAGTCAGAGTCCATTATTACCCCAAGATTTCTAACTTGGTTTGTAGGTTTTAGAGCGAGACTCTGGAGGTGACCGCTAACCCTTTCTCTTTGTTTCTGTGGGCCAAAAACAATGATTTCAGTCTTGTCTGATTTCAGCTGGAGAAAGTTGTTTTGCATCCACACACTGATCTGTTGGATGCAGTGACAGAGTGAATCCACTGGTCCATATTCACCTGTCGTCAGTGAAAGATGGATCTGAGTGTCGTCTGCATAATTGTGATTGACAAGAGCAGTCTCAGTGCTGTGATGAGGTCTAAAACCTGACTGAAAAACATCAAATGAGTTGTTTATTAAGAGGAAATTCGACAGCTGTTGGTAAACAACCTTTTCAAGGATACTTCTCTTCTTTAGGAGAGGCTTTATGACCGCAGTTTTCAAAGACATTGGGAATGTTCCAGATTGAAGCAACATGTTAACTATGTGAGTGAATGGTGCTAACAAACTGTTCAGCACAGAAGCAATCTGAAATCTGGAAGGTAACACATCAAGGCAGCATGTAGATGAACTCAGACTGGGGATGATCTCCTGGACAGTTTTGTCAGTTACAGGTGCAAAGAGAGTTAGCTCTAGTGTCTAGGTATTTTTAGGTTATTTTTTTGCATTGTGGGATTTATAGCATTTTCAATGTCCTGAACTTTGTCATTAAAGAATAATTCAGACTCATTACACTTGAATGTGGAAATTAGTTCTAATGGCAGCTGAGCTGGAGGGTTTGTTAATCTGTTTACTGTGGCAAACAGGACACAGGAGTTGTTACTGCAGCTTCCATTTATTTCAGAAAAATATCTTTCCCTAGTTCTACATAAAATGAGGTTGTACATGTTCAACTTCTCTCTGTAAATCTCTTTTTGAACCTGGAGCTTTGACTTGCGCCATTTCCGTTCCCCCAGGCTGCACTCCCTTTTCTGTGCCCTGGCCTAATCATCATTTCTCCATGGCGCCTTCTGCTTATTTTTAACAATTCTTGCCTTCATAAGGGTAATGGCGTCCAGAACATTTAAAACACTAGAATATTTTATTAATTCACTTCCTGGCATTTTTATTGCAAATATTGACTTGGTTTGGTGGTGATACCAGCTTGTCGCCTAGGAGATTAAAAGGTTTTAGGTAATTTTTTGGAATATTCCAAAAAAAACAACAGGCTTTCAAAACAACATCATCTAAACAACCTAAGAACTTACATAGTGCCCCTTTAAAGAAAGCCAAAACAGAATAGAACCAGGGCCATCTTAACACAAGATCTTATTTGGGCTGCAGCCTGAAAATTAAACCACAGTATTTATTTTTACCGCAGAGTTTTACACATAAACTACAGGTCTTTTGAACCGGGGGTCCGTCTGAAGAAGGGACTCAGATGCTTCTGCCAGTCCAAGTTCTTGACAAACACTTTGCTATCCGCCGTTCCAACAAGCTGTGGGATAATGAGGTGAGACTCGGGAGAGCTGTTTTCCACTACCTGATGACAAGGGCGACAATGTAAAAAAATGAGAACAGAAGAAACATATCTTAAGCAGAGAGCAGCACTGAAGTTTTGCCAGGCTAATGTTTACACATTACAGTAGTCAAATAATATAAACTAACCTCAGCGATGTCTTCCAAAGTGTCAACCCTGGTCTTCATGTATGCTCGCTTGATAATCTGATGATCTGTGCGTGGCCTGCAGCTTCTGATGTGTGGGAGAAGCTGTTTCCACAGTGATCTGAAGCTTGATGTACAAACTGCAGGCTCACCTGAAAAACAGATGTTGCTTATGGTTAATTATACTCTAATCATTAAAACACGAAAATCACCAAAATAATGTTTTACACTTACCACGCTCCTTAGCAGACTTCACGTAGAGACAGGTCATGTCAGTCAGGGTGTCTTTGCCAATTCTGAAAAGGGGGATAAAAGGATTAGGGTTAACAGTAATATGGGAATAACACGCTTCACAGATAACAGTTCACATTGTGACGTTAACGGTGTATTTAAGATGCAAAACGCTGAGATATTGGGACATCTGCCCTCGGCTAGTCAGCCGTCCTGTTGTCTCTTCCAACACCGTGCACAGAGGGACACACAGGAAGCTGATAATGGCCAGGCAAGCGCGTGATTGGTTCGAGTGACGCAGTGCGTGCGTGACGTGCAACGTACGTAAGCCACGTGACCAGAAGTGGTATCGGAAGTTGTAGTTTTTTTCTCTTCCCTCGCCGAAAAATAACCCGATAACATAGCAAAGTTTAGCTTACAACTTAGCTCCGAATAGCTGCGTTTAGCTCCAGGCTGTGGCGCTAACAGCCGGTTTAGCACCATAAAACACACACAAAGCACGACCCACACAACCCATGGGCCAACCCACGCCGAAAAATAACCCGATAACATAGCAAAGTTTAGCTTACAACTTAGCTCCGAATAGCTGCGTTTAGCTCCGGGCTGTGGGGGTAACAGCCGGTTTAGCACCATAAAATAGACACAAAGCAGGACCCACACAACCCAAGGGCCAACCCACGCCGAAAAATAACCCGATAACATGGTGATAACAGCAAGTAGTCACATTAAGCCCGTATTGCAGAGTGCACTGAAGCAACATGTTAGCTTAGCATTAGCTCCACCGGAGCAGACAAGTAAGATTCTAAAGTGATCACGAGACCGCCTTAAAACACAGCGTGAAAGCAATAATTTAGTAGTAAAGTAAAAGTGTACCTGAGTAAACAGTTCCGTTGCAATGTAGTCCAGGAAATGTGAGCTCTGAAGACTGTGCTCTGCAGACGGTCTGGAGTAATGAGAAAAACACGGAGCACGCAGCTGTAGCCATGCGGATCACAGCTGATTGGTGGAAAATGTAAACAACACGTTTGCTAGAAAAAGGTGACGCCCCCCAGGAGAGCAGGAAAAAGACCCGAAAACTCCACATTTTTAACAGCTTAATGTATACGTTTAAGACAACCAATAGTGTTATCTGAAGCACACAGGGGCTTATTCATAACTTCAACTAGCACATTCTGCAAAAAAATGAAAATCACAAATTTGGGGGAAAAAAAGTAAAACGCTGTTTTTCTCAGTTTCACCGAGGCCGACATGGTCCGACAATTGCCGTGGCGAGTCACATATTTCCTCGTGGCGTGGATAAATCATTTGTCCTGCCACGTATCAATCATAAAACGCACCTATCACTCACCTGCAGCCGCGTGCGGTTCGTCCCCACGTTTCCGCGTGCCTAAGCGCATGGATCTATCATAATATAGTTCCCTCAGTGTACGGGACAAAATGAAGACAGAGAAAGACTGTTCGAGCTGACGCAGAAGTGGACAGAAATCTACGGGAGATTAGAGATGCGATGCGCTCCGTTGCGCTAATAAATAAATGCACGTGTGTGTTGTATCAGTCCGCACGGGGGAGTGCGCATGCGCACTTTCGCCTGCGTTCTCAAATCGCCGAAAAATCGTCCATTGCGCCTTTAACATTCGAAAATCACTTCTGAATGTCCATACTGTGTCCTTTGTCCTTGATTACTCTGTGAGCTGATTTACCTGTGTCTGTGTCTTCACATCTGGTTCATCTGCTCCTGAGCTTGTACTCGAGTGAGTGTTGCGTTGTAACTAGGGATGCATACCTAAACCCGCGTTCAGGTTCAAGTCCGGATTCGAATCCAGAGGTTTAGGTTCAGGTCCGGACCTAATGAGTCCGGACCTGAACCATGCCATATTTGCATAATGTTACAACAGCGTATCACAAGCTACTTGGCTCAATTAAGTTGAAGACACTTGAACAAGGACGACTATCAAACACAAGGCTTAACTGCAGATTGAAATAAACTCAACTTGTCTGCTTTATTCACTGTTTTTTAACAGAGGTTACAACTTACAAATCACAAGCTACTAGCTAGCAGTTAAATTATAGCTTAGCAGTTAACACACATCACTTGAGGAACAACTCAAGACTCAACTCAACAACAAGAGCATGTTGATTATTGTTGACAGAGTCAGTCTGGGTCAAGGGTCAAAGCAGCTGTTTCATCTGATACAATGTTTTGCCTTTAGACACATTTCCACTCTTTAATGTTGCAGATCCATTGGCATCAAAAGTCAGGTAAAAACCTTCAAACAGACAATACACCAGTGTAAATAATCAAGTCACAGTGTAAAATAACAGAGTTGCAAAAACTAGCAAAAAAGTCAACTTGAATCACTATAAAGCAATCAACTTAGTATCAAAAGTAGAATATGAAAATATTTTACACAACACATCAAAATAATACTTCATATTAGCAGCATTAAACACCAGACCATATTTAACAACTGTAGAATACTATTACAAAATATAAACTCCAATTAATGAATGCAGCAGACTTTATTTAGTATTTACTTAATGCCAAATACATCACACCACAACATAACACTTAAGTGATTTCATTCATATTTACACCCAGACCAAAGACCCAGACCAAAGACCACGCTGACCCCACCCCTTTAACACGCGGCGACGCACGCAGCATATTAAACGTCACAACATGGCACGCGGCGGGCAAAAAAAAAAATCCCTGCTTAAAACTGTTCAAAAAAAGCCAGCGATCTAACCGGCTGCTGCTTCAATGTTCACATGTGGATACACGGTTCTGCGCAGCTCGACACATACGAGGCGCTCCTGTCTCTCACATCTTTAAACTTGTTTCCCCGGCTTCAATTTAAGATAAGATAAGATATTCCTTTATTGTCCCACATGGGGAAATTTCATTGATGCCCGGAAGACGCGTGCGTCGCTAATTAGGGTCCGTGTGCGCTATTGACAGCGGCGCATGGCAGTGTTTACATCTTTTCCAGCGCAAATTTCGCGATCAATGGAAGGTTTAAGATGGTCTAGATTCTAGAACAAAAAGGATTTGGTATGTGGGTGCTATATTTTATGAGTCCAGAACCGAATCACCGGGGTTTCGTTTTTTTTGGACCTGAACCGAAAGTCCAGATCCGGTCTGTCGTAGCGGTACGCATCCCTAGTTGTAACATGAGATTATGTTTCATGGTAGTGTCTTGGTAATGGTAGTGTCTTTTGACTCGTGGGGCAGGTCGGGCCACGAAAGTCTAATTTCAATGCGACAGGTTCTAAACTCTAGACGTATATCGCATGTCCGCGATCTGCGTGTGTCTTTGCATTTCACGTTGACATTAGTTGTTTTCGCATGTCCGCGATCTGCGTGTGTCTTTGCATTTCACGTTGACATTAGTTGTTTTCCGGGCATTTACGTGAAGAGGCCCCGGGGAAATCCCAGGACACGCTGGAGAGACTGTCTCTCCGCTGGCCAGGAAATGCTGCAGGATCCCTCCGGAGGAGCTGGAGGGAATGTCTGGGGTGAGGGAAGTCTGGGAATCCCTGCTTAGACGGCTGCCCCAGTGACCTGGCCACCGGAAGAAGATGGGTGGATTTTCAGCCATAGTATTCAGAGTATTCAATTCCTTCCACATTTTAAAAATCAGAAAAGGAAATTGTCATCAGTCTAGTACTTATCCCTCTGATAAGTACACAGATTTGATGTTTTGGTCAGCTCATGGTAACCAGCCCTGTATAGAGTATAGCAGTACCAGTGGCATTCGAACATTTCCAACATTCGGACATTTCCTTTCATACCCATTTCATGAACCCGGGTAAAATAATACTAACTTTTTTTTGCCTGAATTGAATCTCAAGCACCAACTTCGAATGTGCGATTGAGATGTCTTTCTGTGATAAAATGTGAATATATGATTATTATTGTTTGATGTATTTGTATTGCACACATACTCACACACACACACACATACATACACACACACACACACACACACATATGCGCGCACACGTGGACACCAGACTTTTAGAGTTTGAGACATTTAGAGTTTGAAACATTTAGAGTTTGAAACATTTAGAGTTTGAAACATTTGGAGTATGAAACAAATGGTGGTAAAACAGATTTACAAGGTACAGACACAGACACATGGGCCCGACGCCTTTGAGGGAGGGGCTCAGCCAGGGATGTGACCACTGAACTGTGAAAGGTCAAGAGGTGACATTGCGGAGTTGGAGTGAAGGACGCAATTCCATCTCTTCCTTGATTAGTGAACGTTGTAAACTATCTGGATTATTGAATTTTGTTTAAATGTAGAAGTTTGAGAAATGGGCAAGGCCATATCTCAAAAAGGAGGGATATGTACATGTAAACAAATGTTCTGAATCAATAATTACAAAAAATAAATTGTAAACAAGAAAACTGTTTGAAATACACTGAACTGTCGAAAATACTTTGTTTATCACCGCAGCAAGAACGTGTTGGAGATGTGGTGTTTAAAGAGACGAGCCAAGTGGACGAGCAAAGTGGACGGAGCCACACTGTGTCGTCCTCACCAGGGAGGACAAGATCATGGGTGCAGCAGACAACACAGCACCAGATCCATAAGCAATCTACAAGACGCAGGACTTCGTTTGTATGAGTTTTGTCCAGAGTCTACGGTAGAGTATGATACTCTGCTACGATAAACGGACACAGACACCACAGAGCGTAAAGTACTATACTCTGCTACGATGAACGAGAGCCAGAGGCTACGGTGCGCAGAGTACCATACTCTGTGAAAAGAATCAACAGTTATCATCATCACAAGTGATGACGATAATATGGGTGCTGAACACCTGTATTATGCACCGGACAATCGGGACAATCGATCAACATACAATGGTGTGTCACAACTGTGTATACCGGTAAATGAAACATACACAGACCATGGAATATAGAGGGAAGAAAATAAGTGATCAACATGAAAGGTTATGAAATGTGTAATGTGAAATGTATAATGTACAAAGTATAATTGACATGACAGTAGCTGAAGAAACACAATGGCATATTGTTGCCACTGTTGTTTGCACTAACTAAGAGAGCTTTTTTTTATCTGCTACAACATAACTACATGCAATGTTAATGAGATTATGAATTGAGATGGGAAATGTACCAGTTCATGTGTGTCATAGGTGTGACCGAAGCGAGCAGCGGAAAAAGGTCTCTTAAGAAACCAAGCGCAGGACGTGGGGAGCGCAGGACGTATGGTGGTGTGGGGACACAGTGCTGAGGGCTTGGAAACAAAGGGACTAGGACGTTGTGCCTATGTATCCCTTTTGTGGCCAGCCATGGTCATAACAAAGACCAACATCACCCAGAACCATACCGCAAGGTCAAGGCAAGACGTTAGTGGACAGTCTGGTATGCTCCCAGTAGCACCTGATACTACGTATTTGATGTTATTGGGGTGTCCAGAGAGGTCCCTGACGAGTCAAACTGACTGACCAGAGATCAGTGGGTTTAAGGGCCTTCCGCTTTTTTCTGCGATATTTCCCATCTCACCGCACAAAATTATAGACTGAATAAATTGTCTGTTTGTCAAATTACAGAGATTGACCAATCTGACTCAAAATTTAGGACAGTAATGCTGTAGACATGTTGTGGGCAGAGAGAAAAGAAGTGTGTTCAATGTTTGAAGACTGTGCATTACTTTTTGAGTGTAAAAGTGTCATTCTAACAACTAAATGAAAGACATATTGAAAACTGAAAAGAGTAATGTGTTTGGCATATGAGACAGTAGACTAATGCTTTGATAAACAGGAGGGAACTGTGATAAAATGTGAATATATGATTATATTTCTGTGATGTATTTTATCTGCATAATAGTGATATTTTATCTGCATCATTAGTCAGAGAAAAACGGGGGTGTGACAGCATTTGTTTGTGAAGGTATCATAAAGATGGGCCAAAGAATGTTGCCCCAGGAGGGGGTGTGACAGCCCAGAGGAGTTTGGGTAATGTTTACCCAAGGCTTGATCTCTAGGAAAAATACCAGCTGTAAAACAAGTGCCTTGATGTGAAGCTGACCAATGAGAAATGTGACCCGCCTATTCCAGAATATCTAATAAAACCAACCAGCATGAGAAAAACGGGGTGAGACACAGGAGGATCACGCCAGGCTGCTTACAACAGCCTGGCGTGACCAGTCCCGGCGTTTTCTCCCAAGCTTGCCATACAAATGTCTGATATTTCTGTGTCGTTTCATATTCTAAGTTGAATTGTGTTCTCGATGTGTTAAGGAATAGCATCGGTGTATTGTCTCATCTCATGACATTTTCCCAAATACGTTTTACTAAGATAGTATTTAAAACTCCACCTGCCAACGCTCAGATATGAGGAGCTCAGGAGATAATATCAGCCGCAGAGATAACACCATTGTGTTTCACTCAAGACATCAGGTCCCTGTCTGTCACAATAATCGGTTCAACTGTTTTATCTGACCAGTACAGGAGCCAAAGAGCGTTGCGTGCACAAAGCGCTTATCAGTCTTAATACTGTTTTATTAATATCTGGTAGGACCCATAGTTTGCCCACTTCTGGCGTAATCTCTATTCTATGAGTTATGGCATTCTATGAGTTACTCTTACATGCACAATTTTGAGGACTTTTTCCCATTCCAAATGTATAATATGTGACTCGCCACGGCAATTGTCGGACCATGTCGGCCTCAGTGAAACTGAGAAAAACAGCATTTTACTTTTTTTCCCCCAAATTTGTGATTTTAATTTTTTTGCAGAATGTGCTAGTTGAAGTTATGAATAAGCCCCTGTGTGCATCAGATAACACTATTGGTTGTCTTAAACGTATACATTAAGCTGTTAAAAATGTGGAGTTTTCGGGTCTTTTTCCTGCTCTCCTGGGGGGCGTCACCTTTTTCTAGCCAACGTGTTGTTTACATTTTCCACCAATCAGCTGTGATCCGCATGGCCAGCTGCGTGCTCTGCGTGCTTTCCGTGTTTTTCTCTCATTACTCCAGACCCTCTGCAGAGCACAGTCTTCAGAGCTTACATTTCCTGGACTACATTGCAACGGAACTGTTTACTCAGGTACACTTTTACTTTACTACTAAATTATTGCTTTAACGCTGTGTTTTAAGGCAGTCTCGTGATCACTTTAGAATCTTACTTGTCTGCTCCGGTGGAGCTAATGCTAAGCTAACATGTTGCTTCAGTGCACTCTGCAATACGGGCTTAATGTGACTACTTGCTGTTATCACCATGTTATCGGGTTATTTTTCGGCGTGGGTGGGCCCGTGCGTTGTGTGGGTCGTGCTTTGTGTCTGTTTTATGGTGCTAAACCGGCTGTTACCCCCACAGCCCGGAGCTAAACGCAGCTATTCGGAGCTAAGTTGTAAGCTAAACTTTGCTATGTTATCGGGTTATTTTTCGGCGTTTTGTCTGTACAAATTATATACTTATGTAGTATTTCTTGACCCGTGGGTCGTGCTTTGTGTGTGTTTTATGGTGCTAAACCGGCTGTTAGCCCCACAGCCCGGAGCTAAACGCAGCTATTCGGAGCTAAGTTGTAAGCTAAACTTTGCTATGTTATCGGGTTATTTTTCGGCGTGGGTCGGCCCGTGGGTTGTGTGGGTCGTGCTTTGTGTGTGTTTTATGGTGCTAAACCGGCTGTTAGCGCCACAGCCTGGAGCTAAACGCAGCTATTCGGAGCTAAGTTGTAAGCTAAACTTTACTATCTTATCGAGTTATTTTTCGGCGAGGGAAGAGAAAAAAACTACAACTCCCGATACCACTTCTTGTCACGTGGCTTACGTACGTTGCACGTCACGCACGCACTGCGTCACTCGAACCAATCACGCGCTTGCCTGGCCATTATCAGCTTCCTGTGTGTCTCTCTGTGCACGGTGTTGGGAGAGACAACAGGACGGCTGAACCAGGTACGCTTTGCGACTAAAACACCCGCTTTTAATCACTTTAATGTGCGCCGGTTTTAAACTCGAGTGTATGTTTATGTTTTGGTGTGCTGTTCTGCAAGTGTTTTGCTTTTACGAGCAGTGTTATCTCAAGTGAGCTAGCTAGCATCGCTAGCCGAGGGCAGATGTCCCAATATCTCCGCGTTTTGCATCTTAAATACACCGTTAACGTCACAATGTGAACTGTTATCTGTGAAGCGTGTTATTCCCATATTACTGTTAACCCTAATCGTTTTATCCCCCTTTTCAGAATTGGCAAAGACACCCTGACTGACATGACCTGTCTCTACATGAAGTCTGCTAAGGAGCGTGGTAAGTGTAAAACATTATTTTGGTGATTTTCGTGTTTTAATGATTAGAGTATAATTAACCATAAGCAACATCTGTTTTTCAGGTGAGCCTGCAGTTTGTACATCAAGCTTCAGATCACTGTGGAAACAGCTTCTCCCACACATCAGAAGCTGCAGGCCACGCACAGATCATCAGATTATCAAGCGAGCATACATGAAGACCAGGGTTGACACTTTGGAAGACATCGCTGAGGTTAGTTTATATTATTTGACTACTGTAATGTGTAAACATTAGCCTGGCAAAACTTCAGTGCTGCTCTCTGCTTAAGATATGTTTCTTCTGTTCTCATTTTTTTACAGTGTCGCCCTTGTCATCAGGTAGTGGAAAACAGCTCTCCTGAGTCTCACCTCAGTATCCCACAGCTTGTTGGAACGGCGGATGGCAAAGTGTTTGTCAAGAACTTGGACTGGCAGAAGAATCTGAGTCCCTTCTTCAGATGGCTTCCAAAGATCAAGAGTTATCAGCACTTCAGGTATTTATATTGAAACTCTCGCATTGTGTTAAAAAAAATAAATAGTTAATGAGTGTTTTATGTGAAATAGTTAGCCATTTCTTAAATGTCCTGTTATTTGTTTACAGCTTTGATGCCAAGAGCCGAGAGTCACAGCACAGAAGAGTGCACAGACGAAGAAGAGGATGAGGATGTGATCTCTGATGTAATTGGACTCTGGTGGTGTACATATCATATCTATTATCTCATATCTCATATATTCAAAGCCATGGACCCGTTGCAGTTCGTATACGTAAACAGTATACGTAAACAGATGCCCTGGCATCTGTTTATAAGAGTTCTTCTATTAAGAGTGTTTTTTAAACTTCCTATAAGTTACTGTCCTTTCCCCCTGTATCTACTGCGTTGAAAGATTAAAGGCTATCTTATCTTATCTTTTGTTGTTTGTGTTGAATCATTCAGTGCACCATTGTTGGTGCACTGAATCACCTGTGAATTATGTTTATCGACAAATGCAATGAACCCTATTCTCATTCTGATTCTTTGATTCTATTCAGGGCCTTTTGTAATCCAAGTATTTCCATTTTTATATAGTAACTTCTAATTCTGATTCAAGTCCAGTTACCATCAATAACAACACTCCTCTTGAGTCTTCAGTAACAGCTGTAGGGGGAAGGTGGTGTCAGTGTGACAGGGGGGAGGGCTTATCTCAATGAGATGCAAATGAGCCCCCCTGTGACTCTGGGCTCACTCCGGTGAGAAACTTTGGAAGCCGTTTTCTCAGTGAATGGGTTTGAGAGTTGTATACATTCAAATGACCACAACTTACTCAAATATTATCATATCTACATGAGTGAGACATCATTGGAAAGCTTTGAATTCACACTTTCAGAATCTGTGAATAACTCAAAATGTCTCCGGGTAGACATGTAACTGGATTGGCCACGGTCAGTCACATATTTTATTGCTATGGCAGCGGTCCTAAATTCTCATCATTCTTGGATCATAGATTAGAGCGCATACTACTGTTGTTGCATCAATAATGCAGACTGTAGTCATAGTCACCATTACGCCAACAAAAATCCTTCAGAATCACTGTGCAACCAGTTTGCTATGACAACCTTAAAAGAAAAAAAGAGCCCAAGATGGAAACAAAGAATACAACATCCTCAACATGAGCTTGTTTTTGTCTGCATACAGGGAAAGTTCAGTGCTATATAGTTTTGTACACTACCAGGGCAAGATGGCCGCCTGCAGGCCAGCTCACAGACCACACAATTCTTGGCACAGCGCGGCCCCCACAACAAACAGAGTGTAAACTGAATCTGATTATAATGTGCACAGGGGCCCCTGAGCGCTGATTGTACAGTGGGGCCCCCAGAATCTATTTCACAGAGTCCCCGCATTGAAGGTCCTTGTGCATAAGTGTAATTACCTGCACTTCTTGTGGCGTGTGGTCAGAAGAGGCTTGATCCAAAATGGGTGTTTGTGATGCGGCTCTGAAATACAAGCTCCAGGCTGAGGGAGCTGCAGGGGATTCTGGGTAAACTCAAATATATGCTATGGTCGGATCAAATCCATACAGGAAAAGCAAAACTATACTTACAGGTCATTTGTCTTTAATTTTTATTTTTTAGAATATGTAAAGACAATGTTGTGCTTGTGTCGCAGGCTGGGTTGTCGCCATTTTTGAGATCCCACACAAATTCATCTTGAAAAATTTACAAAATGTTCTTAGGAGCTTAAAGATTTTAGATTAACCGTAAACAGCAAGCTCCAAAATATCTGTAACACTTTATAATAACTACACTTTTCCCTGCCGTAATAAAGCGTGAACAAAGAATTACTTAATTGTGAATAAGTAGTCTATTAATAATGATTCAGACTTAGTAACTACTTAACAAATACGCTAACCCTAATTCCTAACCTAAACCCTTAATTAAGTAGTTATTAGCCTGAAGCATGCTTAATAAACTGTATGTTATTGTTGTCTGGTTGGTTTGCCATTACCATTCTGTCAATCTGTATCTGGAAGTCCCACAGGATGCTCCCAGTTTAAGTGATCAATGTGTCGACTTGACCATGAATTCTCTGAAGTCTGCTCTTGACGTTGTCGCGCCGTTAAAACAGAAGGTCATTAGGCCAAAGCGCGCCTCCCCATGGTACAACCAAGAACTGCGTTCACATAAACAAAGAGTTAGAAAGTTAGAGGGATTATTTCGTCGCTCTCACACCGAAGAATCCCTAAAAGCATGGAAAAGTTGCCTGCTGTCCTATAAGCAGGCTCTGTGTAAGGCCCAAACCAGATATTATTCAAATCTAATAGAAGTCAACAAAAGTAACACTAAATTCCTTTTCAGCACTGTAGCTAGGCTAACAAACTGTCACAGTGCAGTAGAGCCCTCAATCCCAGCTACACTTAGCTCTGATGATTTCCTCCTATTTTTTAACAATAAAATAAAAACAATCAGAGATAAATTAGATGAAATTACCCCCGCTATTAGCCCTGAACTAGCCCAAGCTGTAAATCTAACGTCCCATATAAATCCACCTGTAAACTTAGAAAGGTTCACAGCTGTTGATCAAGCAGAGATAACTTCAGCCATGATGTCCTCTAAAAGCTCAACTTGTGTCCTAGACCCCATTCCAAGCAGACTCCTCAAAGACATTCTCCCCCTAATTATAGACCCTATTCTTAATATAATAAATACTTCACTCCAAAGTGGCTATGTTCCACAGTCCTTCAAACATGCAGTCATTAAACCTCTTCTGAAAAAGCCTAATCTAGATCCCGACCTATTGGTAAACTACAGACCTATTTCAAATCTTCCCTTCGTCTCTAAAATCCTTGAAAAAGTTGTAGTAAAACAGCTTTGTCGCCTGCAGGACAATAACTTATTTGAAGTTTTCCAGTTAGGGTTCAGAGCCCACCACAGCACTGAAACTGCACTAGTTAAAGTCACAAATGATTTGTTATTAGCCGCTGACGATGGACTGGTCTCAATCCTGGTTCTGTTGGACCTCAGCGCAGCGTTTGACACCATTGACCACAACATTCTACTGCAGAGGTTAGAATGTGATGTAGGTGTTGGAGGAACAGCCCTCAGCTGGTTTAAATCCTATCTATCTGATAGGTTCCAATTTGTTAATGTAAACCAGAGCTCCTCACCAAGCTCTAAAGTAATTTACGGTGTGCCACAGGGTTCGGTACTCGGTCCAATTCTGTTTACTCTTTATATGCTGCCATTAGGCAACATTATCAGAAAGCATGACATTAACTTCCACTGCTATGCAGATGACACTCAGCTGTATTTATCAATGAAACCTGATCAGAGCGATCAAGTAGACAGACTTAGTACTTGTGTGAAGGAGATAAAAACCTGGATGACACTAAACTACCTGCTTCTTAACCCTGAAAAAACCGAGGTCATTGTGCTGGGCCCTAAGCATCCACGAGACTCTCTATCTGAGCAGATAGTCACACTGGACAATGTCAGTGTAGCCTCCAGTTCTACTGTAAGAAACCTTGGAGTCTTATTTGACCAGGAGCTCTCATTTAAAGCTCATATAAATCAAGCTTGTAAAACAGCCTATTTCCATTTGCGCAACATAGCCAAAATCAGAAGAATCCTGCCTAAAAGTGATGCCGAAAAACTTATCCATGCATTTGTAACGACTAGATTACTAGACTACTGTAACTCCCTGCTTGCAGCGTGTCCTAAAAGCTCCATAAAAAGCTTTCAACTGGTTCAAAATGCAGCAGCAAGATTACTAACAGGAACAAAAAGAAGAGAGCACATTACGCCGGTGCTGAAGTCTCTTCACTGGCTCCCCGTCAAGTCTAGAATCAAATTCAAAATTCTACTCTTGACCTACAAAGCCATAAATGACATGGCCCCATCCTACCTCAAAGATGCTATAGAACCATATCATCCAAACAGAGCTCTTCGCTCTCAGAATGCCGGCCTTCTGGTGGTCAGAAGAGTCTCTAAAAGTACAGTAGGAGGTAGAGCGTTTAGCTACCAAGCTCCTGTGTTATGGAATCAGCTCCCGACCCATGTTAAATATGCTGACACAGTCTCTTCATTTAAGTCCAGGCTTAAAACGTTCCTCTTCGAAATCGCTTATGGTCAGACTAGTTAGGAACAGAAACATAAACCCACAGCTTTAGCTATGCTGCCCTAGGAGTAACTATGCTGGGGGAAGTATGGCAGCTTGAGCACTATCCTCTTCTTCTTCTGACTACTTATGCTATCAAACAATATTTATTTTTTGATTCCACTTGCAAACTGTTCACCGCCTTCTTTTCTTTCTCTCACTCCTGAGGACCTGTGGACCCAGATGCCGCTCCCCTGGTGAAGTGGTCCCTGCCCTGTGTGGACGGTCCCTCATCTGCCTGAGGAGTGGGTCCAGCTCGCCCCCGACGGTCCCTCATCTGCCTGAAGAGTGGGTCCAGCTCGACTCCGACGGTCCCTCATCTGCCTGAAGAGTGGGCCCAGCTCGCCTCCGACGGTCCCTCATCTGCCTGAAGAGTGGGTCCAGTTCGCCTCAGACGGTCCCTCATCTGCCTGAAGAGTGGGTCCAGCTCGCCTCCGACGGTCCCTCATCTGCCTGAAGAGTGGGTCCAGCTCGACTCAGACGGTCCCTCTTCTGCCTGAAGAGTGGGTCCAATTCGCCTCAGTCGGTCCCTCATCTGAAGAGTTGGTCCAGTTCGCCTCAGTCGGTCCCTCATCTGCCTGAAGAGTGGGTCCAGCTCCAGTCTCCTCGTGTCCGTCTGTCCGTCTGTGAGAGTCGGATCTCTCCTTCACTGGAACTCCTCCAGGTTTCTACGCTTTTTTCCCAAAGAGGTTTTTTTTGTAGTTTTTCCTGGCTAAGGAGTCTAAGGACAGAGGACCCTGGGACATCGTCCCTCGCCACCACAGACATTGTCTGACTCCATCGCCACCACAGACATTGTTGATTCATTTCTCCCTGTGGCCCTCAGAGGCAACTGTTGTTGTGATTTTGGGCCTTACAAAAATAAATTGATTTGATTTGATGATTTGAGGATCTTGGCTTGGCTATTCTCTACCACCTTTGACCTTAGGGTTTCCAGTCTATACTCCGCACAAATGTTCCTGTACACTATGTCAGCCACTTGGGTGTGGCATTCCATGTATGTTTTCCCTGCCAGTATCTTACACCCTGCAGTTATGTGCTGGACTGTCTCAGGGGCCTCTTTGCACAGCCTACACCTTGGGTCTTGTCTGGTGTGGTAGATCTTGGCCTCTATTGATCTGGTGCCATGGGCCAGTTCCTCTGCAACCATAATGAGTGTCTCTGTACTATCCTTCAGTCAAGTGATGGCAGCATCAGGAAAAAGGAACATGAGAAACTGGAGAAATTCCTAAGGGCTCAGAGAGGAGCTGGAGAAGGCGTGGAAGGTAAAGGCGAAAGTGGTGCCCGTGGTCATCGGCGCAATCGGGGCAGTGACCCCCAAACTGGAGGAGTGGTTTCAACAGAGCCCTGGAAAAACATCAGACATCTCAGTCCAGAAAAGTGCAGTTGTAACATGTGGCTTAGAAGTTTAGGTTCAACTCAGAGGTAGAGAGATAGTTCTCAATCACATTGACAACAACAAAATGTAGAGTTCATTTGATTTGTGTATTATAGTAAATGCAAAACAAATATATTCACAACATATTTATCGAGTGCACAGTTAAGTTAAAGAGTCCTCCGTACTGTGTGCATACAATATCCACAGTCCGAATACTCAATATAGTCCACTACAATGCATTTAGGTTTAGACAAGGTTTAAACAGACGGTAAAACAGATGGGGGGAGCAGTTTGAGTGTGTGCACCAGCAGTATCATGTGGAAGACCTCTAGGACCCCAAATGCTTTGGTCCTTTCTCCATGAAGCCCAGACAAGAGAATGAGCAGGTCAATATCTTGTGTACATATATCTAACATTTGCAATCATCATATTGCAATAAACTATTTCACAGTGGTACCATATTTCATAAATGCATAATAGTAATACATTCATACGATTCAAGAAAGGCTCAAGTTGTTAAGAATTATTTAGCAATTATAATGACAATAGCCAAACAACCAAGGAAACAATAGGCCACAGGTTAAAATCCATGTGCCCATTTGCTTAGGAAATAACCATTTGGGACACTAGTGGACACTAGGAGCGCAGTCAAATTCAGGCAAAACATACCAGAACCCTACGATCGATTGTGCCAGCGCCGGTTAGCATTAGGTTAAACACTCCCCTAGTTCCTTCCAATATAGTAGCGCACAGCCACAAGCAGAAAATACGGAGGAAGTAAGTTGAGGGACACAGTGCTAAGTTATAACTCATAAAGAGATGAAATGAGAGCTTTTCATAGTTCTACCTGTAGCCGTTCTCGTTCCTGATGTCCCACCCATCTACCCAAGGGTCGCAGCTGTTCTAATTATTCCTACACTACCTCATGGGGGGTTAACGTAAGTATTCTGAGATTTCGGTAAGTGCACGAGATCTCACCTCGTGGGGTATCAATTATGATAAGAATGGTGAGGAATCAGCCCAGAACTATATGGGATGAGTTGGTCAATGACCTGAAGAGAGCTGGGACCACAGTTTCAAAGGTTACTATCGGCAGATTCCCCTGAATAAGTCAGCACATGCTGAATTTTGCCAATGACCAACTGGATAATCCAGAGGAGTCATGGGAGAAAGTCATGTGGTCAGAAGAGTCCAAAATATAACTTTTTGGTCAAAACTCCATTTAAAGAAGGATAAGTCCCATCCCAAGATCACCATCCCTATTGTGAAGCATGGAAGTGGAAACATCATGCTTTGGGGGTGCTGTTCTAGGCAGGGGACAGGATGACTGCACTGTATTAAGAAGAGAATGAATAGGGCCATGTATTGCGAGATTTTGGGCAACAACCCCCTTCCCTCAGTCTTAAAGATGGGTCTTCCAACATGACAATGACCCAAAGCACACAGCCAAAGTGACGAAAGTGTTCAAAGGTGCGTCCAAAACAATTCCGAATGAACTCCTTAACTGTTTGCTGGCAGAGAATAAAAACTATATTCATGATGACGTTAAAGCGTCTGATTTCGTATAAGTCCATGAGATCGGACTTCTGATGTGTTGAACCAGTAAAACACTTGTGCTCTGTTAACTTGACTGCAAACACACCAAATATGAATAACGCTAAGTATCGCTTAACTTTTCATAAATAGAAATTTTAGTTATTAGAAAACCCATGAAAGAATGCTATAAATGTCTTTAATAACAACATTTTACATTGACTGTATGAAAACCTATTTTAAATACACATTTACAACTGAATTAATTAAGTAAACAAACTTTATTTCCACTTTTGGTAATTGTAATACTATGACTTAGAGGCAGATACCATTTGTGAGAAAAATTATTTGATATAAAATTACATTGTAATATCAAATAGCCCCCCCTATATTTTGCATCATCAGCCGCCACTGATCACACTCCTTGCACGAACAAATGCATTTTGGGCTTCGTTTTGTGCGTATCAGGATTTATAAATGAGGCCAAAGGTCTTCAGGCTGAGTGAGGGGAGTGTACCTTAGGGACAAGGAGTCGTCATGTGTTACTCCTTGTCACATGTCACGGTGTGGCCTGATGGGAAACAGAGGGATTGTTTGGCTTTCAGTTTATGTTCACACTGTGTATGATGTTATGAATACAATGGACAGTTAGCGGTCAGCTATAGCACATCAAAGTCCTCCTCTGTTTCTCCGCTCATCCTCTCTTGTTTCTCCTGCAGACGTTGGGCACAATGGAAGTCTTTCAGGGGAGTTACAAAGGAACTAGATAATTACAAAAGACTGAAATTCTATGAATGAGGAGTGTTTGATGTCTGTACTGTAAAAACACTGTTTGTCTTGTCTGTTACTTGTCGGTTAAGATAAGATAATATAAGATAAGCCTTTATTTCTCCCACAATGGTGAAATTCCAGTGTTGCAACACAAAGGAGGGCATACAGCACCACAACAATCATATGGAAACTTCAGATTACTATTAATAACAGATAATGGTTTGTTCAGGCCCAAATTTGATTAACTCAATACATAATTTTCAAATTAGTGCTAAATATTATAGTTTGACTTATGGTTTTACCAGGGTTAAACCCAGATAGTATAATTAAAATTCCAGCAGCGTTCGAATTTGCTTATTATTATTGTTACTTGTATAGTTTGATCAGTGATCAGGACAATGCATGTTAATGAATATACATGATACATGCTGTAAACACACCAGATTGTAGATGTGAACACAAAATGAATTTGCACTATAGCCATTGTTGCTCCCCTGTGGCAGCTGGATTTCCAAGCAGCCCTCCAAATACTAATGAAGCCCAACCCATGGATCTATTCAAATATCTGGATAGGGTATTGCTAGCTTAAAGCTGTCGTGAGTGGGTCCCAGTACCCAGTCCAACAGTACTGCAGCAAAAAAAAGTATTTTTCTTATCGAGCGTAATGAAAAATCAAACTGCTCATGTTTGGTTGACAGGCCACCTACAGCTTTAACAAGATTTTGTGGCGATTTCTGCCTTTGTTTTTTTCAGGTCTTTGGCTTTTTTCCAGTTCAAACTCCTTCAGTTTTGTTAAAAACAGGTTTTAGCTCTTTAGCTTCGGTTCACTCTGCTTTGCTCTTGCAGCTCTTGCTCCAATTGGTCAGAGCGGTCACGTGTTACACGAGCAGCGTCACTTGATTATACTTCTGGGCCACACAACTACCGAATGTAGCTAGCCACTATAGGACAAAGTGGCAACATGCGCTAGCAAGCATGCCCTAATGACTTGATCTTGCGCTCTGCCCTGCTTAGCTTCAGAAGTTAGTCAAAAGCTGCCTAATCAATAAAATAGCCTGGGTGATACAGTCATCTATAAAGTCATAGTTAGCTTTACTATGATCAACTGCTATTGCAGAATTTGCTTGGAAAATTCAATCGTAAATGATTTAAAGTTATTGTGGGTCAAGCACATTTCTTGTTGAATGTTCTGGTAAGCAACATTAAATATATTTTCAAATCTATAGCTGTAAACCATAATGAGGCAGCAGTCATGACAGTCCTCTCACAGTCTGGCCCACATGATATCTCACAGATAAGACAAATCTGCTACCTTTGAATAACATGACAAACGTTAGCATCACAAGATAGGGTCAGATTATTTTCACATCACAGGCACATACTTGTAGGTCTAGACTCTGGACTGATGCGATGTGTGAGGTGATACGGCCTCCGACTGGGCTCCTCCCCGACTGACGCGCTCTGAGGTGTAAATGGGTCTGTGCTTTGATCCATCAGCTCTGCGTTAGCTCTGCCTTTGAATTATTTGCCTTTTAGCATGCAAGGCTGTTTGCATGATAGCAGGAAGCGGCTAACACAGGATAGTGCAGGATAGTGCTAGAACTTGTTTGTCCAAGCTGTTTACATTCCTACAGTCTCGTCACCAGTAGAATTAGATTAGGGATTTAGGGCTTAGTCATCATTTTCATTCTTGGGGAAAACACAGAGAAAATATGTTGTATTACATATTTGTATTAAATTATTTTGACTTTTTCATATTTGTCTAATTGGTTATCACATGTAGCCAAATAAATACTCCTTTTGAGACCTATACAGATATGATTGGAGGCGTCTTTCCGTCCTTTGCGTTGTCAGTCTTTTGGTAACCGTAGTCTACACTAGGGCTGTAGTGAAGGAAAAATGATTGGTCAACTATACCCTGTTGATGGATTGATTAATGAATTGAATTAAATTGAATTGAATTGTTACATCTCTCCTTGAACCGACACCTTAACGTGGTGGATGGGTTTGAGCGCCCGAATGATCCCGAGAGCTATGTTGTCGGGGGCTTCAAGCCCCTGGTAGGGTCTCCCAAGGCAAACAGGTCCTAGGTGACGGGTCAGACAAAGATCAGTTCAGAAGCCCCCTATGATGAGTAAAAGAACAAGGCCGTTTACGTCGCCCGGATCGGCGTCACCGGGGCCCCATCCTGGAGCCAGGCCTGGGATGGGTGCTCGATGGCGAGCGCCTGGTGGCCGGGTCTTACCCCACGGGTTCTGGCCGGGCACAGCCCGAAGGAGCGACGTGGGGCCGCCCTCCCGTGGGCCCACCACCCGCAGGAGGATCCATAAGGGGCCCGTGCAGAGAGATCTGGGCGGCAGTCGACGGCAGGGGCCTTGGCGACCAGATCTCCAGACACAGAGATTAACTCTGTGGACATGGAATGTCACCTCGCTGGGGCGGAAAGAGCCTGAGCTTGTGCGGGAGGTTGAGCGATACCGACTAGATATAGTCGGCCTCACCTCCACGCACAGTTTGGGCTCTGGAACCCATCTCCTCGAGAGGGGCTGGACGTTCCACTTCTCTGGTGTTGCCCGCGGGGAGAGGTGGCGGGCTGGTGTGGGCTTGCTTATAGCCCCTCAGCTCAGCCGCCACATGTTGGAGTTTATCCCAGTGAACGAGAGGGTCGCGTCCCTCCGCCTTCGGGTGGGGGACAGGTCTCTCACTGTTGTGGCGGCCTACGGGCCGAACAGCAGTGCAGAGTACCCGGCCTTCTTGGAGTCCTTGGGAGGAGTACTGGACAGTGCACCGACCGGGGACTCCGTTGTTCTACTGGGGGACTTCAACGCCCACGTGGGCAATGACAGTGATACCTGGGGAGGGGTGATCGGGAAGAACGGCTTCCCCGATCTGAACCCGAGCGGTGTTCAGTTATTGGACTTCTGTGCTAGCCACGGTTTGTCCATAACGAACACCATGTTCAAGCACAAGGGTGTTCATCAGTGCACATGGCACCAGGACACCCTAGGCCGGAGGTAAATGATCGACTTTGTTGTTGTGTCATCTGACCTCCGACCGCATGTCTTGGACACTCGGGTGAAGAGAGGGGCAGAGTTGAGGAGGAAGCCGGACAGACTTGGCAGACCCAAGCGCATTGTGAGGGTCTGTTGGGAACGTCTTGTGGAGCCCTCTGTCAGTAGGGTATTCAACTCGCACCTCCGGGAGAGCTTCTCACATGTCCCGGGGGAGGTTGGGGACATTGAGTCCGAGTGGACCATGTTCTCCGCCTCCATTGTTGATGCGGCTGCTCGGAGCTGTGGTCACAAGGTCTCCGGTGCCTGCCGTGGCGGCAACCCCCGAACCGGGTGGTGGACACCGGAAGTAAGGGATGCCGTCAGACTGAAAAAGGAGGCCTATCAGGCCACTCTGGCTTGTGGGTCTCCGGAAGTCATCGACAGGTATCGGCAGGCCAAGCGAGCCGCGGCTCGTGCTGTCGCAGAGGCAAAAACCCGAGCCTGGGAGGAATTCGGGGAGGCCATGGAGGAGGACTATCGGTCGGCACCAAAGAAATTCTGGCAAACCGTCCGGCGCCTCAGGAGGGGGTAGCAGTGTCTCACCAACACCGTTTACGGTGCGGGTGGAGGCCTGCTGACCTCGACTGGGGATGTCGTCGGACGGTGGAAGGAATACTTTGAGGATCTCCTTAATCCCTCAGTCACGTCTTCCGAAGAGGAAGTAGAGACCGGAGACTCAGAGGCTGGCTCATCCATCACCCAAGCTGAAGTCACTGAGGTTGTTCGCAAACTCTTCGGTGGCAGGGCTCCGGGGGTGGATGAGCACCGCCCTGAGTACCCTCCATCGGGTGCTCGAGGGTTCATGGGAGTTTGCCCAACCAGTCCACATGTGCTTTGTGGATCTGGAGAAGGCTTTCGACCGTGTCCCTCGGGGTGTCCTTTGGGGGGTGCTCCGGGAGTACGGGGTCCGGGGCCCTTTGCTCAGGGCTGTCCGGTCCCTGTATGACCGGAGCAGGAGCTGTGTTCGCATTGCCGGCAGTAAGTCAGACCTGTTCCCAGTGCATGTTGGACTCCGCCAGGGCTGCCCTTTGTCACCAGTTCTGTTCATAATTTTTATGGACAGAATTTCTAGGCGCAGTCAGGGGTCGGAGGGTGTCCGATTTGGGGACCACAGGATTCCATCTCTGCTGTTTGCAGACGATGTTGTCCTGATGGCTCCATCAAACCCGGACCTGCAGCATGCACTGGGACGGTTTGCAGCCGAGTGTGAAGCGGCTGGGATGAGAATCAGCACCTCCAAATCCGAGGCCATGGTTCTCGACCGGAAAAAGGTGGCTTGCCCTCTTCAGGTGGGTGGGGTGTCCTTGCCCCAAGTGGAGGAGTTCAAGTATCTCGGGGTCTTGTTCACGAGTGAGGGAAGGATGGAGCGTGAGATCGACAGGCGGATCGGTGCAGCGGCTGCAGTGATGCAGTCGCTGCATCGGACCGTTGTGGTAAAGAGGGAGCTGAGCCGAAAGGCAAAGCTCTCTATTTACCGGTCGGTCTACGTTCCTACCCTCACCTATGGTCATGAGCTTTGGGTAGTGACCGAAAGAACAAGATTGCGGATACAAGCGGTCGAAATGAGTTTCCTCCGCCGTGTGGCTGGGCGCTCCCTTAGAGATAAGGTGAGGAGCTCGGCCACACGGGGGGAGCTCGGAGTAGAGCCTCCACGTCGAGAGGAGCCAGCTGAGGTGGCTCGGGCATCTGTTCCGGATGCCTCCTGGGAGCCTCCCTCGGGTTTCAGGCATGTCCCACCGGGAAGAGGCCCCGGGGAAGACCCAGGACACGCTGGAGAGACTATGTCTCTCGGCTGGCCTGGGAACGCCTCGGGATCCCCCCGGAGGAGTTAGAGGAAGTGTCTGGGGAGGAGGAAGTCCGGGAATCCCTGCTCAGACTGCTGCCCCCGCGACCCCAGTTAAGCGGCAGAAAATGGATGGATGGATGGATGAATTGTTACAAAAGCTCTCAAACTATTATTACAGTATTATTTATCTGCAGTTAAATGACGACAACCGCACAAGAATTCATGCAAAAACAACTATTTATACAAAAAAATACAACTGTGTATTTTTATGTAAGGCACTTCAAACGCAGGATTCACTCCCAAGTCTTCAGCTAACTTACCCCATACCTTTCTTTTGTTGTCCTGTTAGAAACCTTACAATCAAAATGTAAAGATTAGTAAGCCTGGCATACGTGTGCTGATGCCTTAACCACTCGACCACCAAGCAGCACAAAAAGCATTCGTTTTCATACTGAGAAATGTATATAGCTTTTTACTGGCGTGAACTGATCCCACAGAGGACTATTGAACAGGTACTGATAGGAGGAATAAAAATATGAATTGAAAACTGCACAGACAAAATAACATGGAACTCAGGAGTGCTCACCATTTTGCCAAAGCTCATCGGAATCAGAATCAGAACAGGTTTATTGCAATTGTCAATTAACAGAATTCAAAAACATAGGAACTCGTCACTTTGGTGACACGGTACAACATAAAACAAAGAACCATGATAAAACAACCTTAATAAGTCAAAAAGAAAAAACATTAAATCTGCTATAGGGTAAAAAATAGGCTATAAGATAAAAATAACAATAACAATATCAGTAGTATGTGCTGTGGTCACCTCTCTCATGGTGTTGGAGAGGAAGTCCACTCCCAAAACTCTGAACTCTGAACATTTGACTATTCAAAGTCCTCAGGTAAGTAGTCCTGTTTGCTTTGCCATACTGCTGATTTGACTCCCAACAGCTCGTAGAAGGCTGCTAATACCAGCTCAAGGGTGAAAAACAAAGTGACAAAAAAATGCATTATTAGAAACCAGGAAAAGAGTAAACTATTGAACCACTTCTGGTCTCTCCTAAACCAGGGACATAGGCAGAGGCGGCTGGTGATGCAAAATATAGGGGGGGCAATTTGACATGACCGTATTTTTTTTTATGTCCAAAATTGAATATTTTACATTGATTGTATAAATACATATTTCAAATACATATACAACTGAATTAATTAAGTAATCACACTTTATTTGCACTTTTGGAAATGATAATACAATGACTTAGAGGCAGATACCATTTGTGAGAAATGTATTTGACATAAAATTACATTTTACACAAACTAAATTATCAGATTGTAAAGAGCAAAACAAAACCCTCAGTGATACTGTACCTCTCAGTGATACTGTATCAATTACTACATGAAGAGAATATAAGAAACACAAACAATTGTTGGTGTTTCATAAAACAGCTAAGTGGACTTAGTTACCCTGAACTACATGTGTAACATTTTACATTTTTATATTTAATCATAGACTAAGATTGTTGTTATGTGGAAAGTTGTTCTTAAAGACATGACATTTATAGCATTGATTTTTTAATTCTCAAACCATATTTTTATGAATAGAAGCTAAGCAATACTTAACGCTTACTTGATCTTGTGATGTAGTGCCATATTTCCAGTGATGCTAACTTGTTTAGTCAACATGCTTATTAAAACATAGCTCACATCAGCCTTTTCGTTTATCTATTCCAGTGCATGATGCATATAACATTATCCAAACCTAATGCATTACAGAAAGAAAGCGTTACAATGCGGTGTAGAGATGCTGAAAAGTTAAATAAATGTAGTAAAGGCTGATGTAGTTTCTTGTTTATTTTTGTGCGACACAAACTTGGAATTATGGAATGTTATTTCTGAATAGCTGAGCTCAGCCTTATGGTTGAAAGTTATAATTCATGTAGTATTTAGATTTAATTGATTAAGAAAACATTTATTTTTGTGTGACGCCAGTTGTCCATGTAGCAGCGCTCTTTCAGACCATTAGCATTGAAAGAAATCTCACCAAAGAGCTCCCAAGTAAACCTGTTTTGGGGCCAGTTGAAATGTGTCTATCTCTCTGAACAAATACTGAAAAAAACCCTGCATTTTATTGGTTTTGGCACAATGATAAACAGGGATTCACATAGTTTAAGTTGTAAATCAAGCATATGCTGGAAGAGACTTTGTTTTCTATATTCTGTTCTGTTTGTCACTTAATTTCTGGAGCAGACTTCTTTTCATCTTTCCTCAGTGGCGTTTGGGACTAGCAGCTGCAGACATGACGGTATGCCCCCTCAGAGCTCCATGACGCCTGCCTCTTGCCCCCCTTTCTCCACCTTCCATTCCCACCCTTTTCCTCTGCTTGTCTCCAGGGACGTCACCAGATCCTTTTTACTGGGGCACAGGCCCGAGTACAAATCAGCTGCGCCACATTATGGAAGTGCAGGAGGCGGTACCAAGAGTGCAGAGTGACATGAGTAGCGCCCTATGTGCAGGTCACACATATAAAGCACATAGGTATAAATTATAGCATATGTACCGTTACGGAAGGGGTGCCCACACATTTTCGGCTCACAAGCTACTTTTTTATTCAACAAAGCCCGAAGATCTACCTATAGATCTAAATTATTGTATAATTTAGTATTATTTTTATTGTCAGTATTAAACAGTATTTTTATTTTTGTTTAATCATAATTAGGCTATAGAAACACAATGTAGGCTTTCATTAATAGCCTAATATTGTTTATCATATACAAATGTATTTTGAAAATAAAATATACTGGCCACAACTACGCTAAGTGATAGAAGGTTGAGCTTAACCAGAACTTCTTCTCTCCTCCTTCCTCTGCATTACAAAGTGTGCACTTTGGCGCTTTCCGGTGAGCTTCAGTACTTTCCGGCGCTTTCCAGCGCGCTTCGGCGCGATCGACCCTCACTGCCTCTGCGATCGACCGGTAGATCGCGATCGACGTATTGTGTTACGGGTTACAGACTATGTCATAGGCTAGTAATGACAGGCCGACATGTAACCAGCATGTACAGCACACGGGGCAGATAGTCTACACTCTAATTTAATAGAGTAGAGCAACGTAACAATGACTCACATAAAGCTGTGTTTACAATTTAATAAACTAGGCCTATAGACACTTGACTTTTGCCTCTGCATGTGTTTAGCTGAGGGAAACTTTACCCGTAAGTGCACTTTGATTCACAAAGGAAACTAAAAAGTGCCTAGTGTTCTGTACGCACAGAGCAGTCCTGTTATCAATAGCCCTATCCAGACGGGATTAGTTTTACCTCGGGACCTTGGGTGAATTGTTATAATTACGAATATCATCTGCGTTTCTACTTCTGTGCGAATTGTCCACGTCTGTGAAATTGCCCTTACAAATTCCCCCTTATTTTACCTACTTTATTTCAGCAAACTCTTAGGTCCTCAGGTGAATCTAGACCCGTACAGATGCTCATGTCTGTGATTAAGGCTGTTTTAGTCTGTGCCTTATATTGATTTATTCATGCTTTTTTGATTCAAATGTCTCTGAGTCCATTTTACGTCCAAATCTGTACTAGATTAATATTATTACTTTGCCAAGGAACCTTCCTCAATCGAATTAATTATTTTGTTTCTACAATTAAAAAGTAAAAGAGACACAAAAACTTGTGGTAAAAACTTGACCCCCAGAATGACAACCCTGTTGTCACACAACCGAAGACAAAGCCTCTTTAGAGAAAGTTTGGATCGAGGGGCAGTGTCAGTGTGAATGGAATAAAAGATCATACTTGTGTGAGCCTTCTTTAATTTACTTACACTGGACAAATAAATGAAGATAAGTTTGTTATCTTAAGTTCGGGAGCAGGACCACGCCCCTTCCTGCGGCTACACTATTTAATCATCCAGATCATATACACCTGTGTTCATGATTTTCGTGCTCCTCCCTCCCACCCTCTTTCAAATTGTTCTAATTATTCTAATTAATCTCCTAGATGGGGGTATCGAGGCCCGGGAGCCTTCAGCCCTCATCGCAAGAACCCCCAAAATGGCATCAACTTCGGTACATTTGTGTTGTTCATGTTTCTCGCCTGCCAATAAACACTTTGCATCGTAGTTTGGGTTGTGGTCTATGCTAGTGAAGCAACCAAATGTTAACCACGTTTGAATAGTTCTAACTTCTCATTAAATAGTGCAAAGTACAGCCATGCTTGTTTTATTTAAGGTTGTTTTAACTTCCGCCCAAACCACAATGCTGCTCTGTGATTGGTTCCAGTCCGGCCAGTGACTGGCCCGTTTACTACTGTATCAGCAGGAGCCTAACTTTGCTAGTATTCATCTTGCTGGCAAGCTCATCAAAAGGTGTGAATGGAACAAATCTTGCAACAATGAGCAGAATGATCTGATTTGTCAGACATTTACCATTACCCCAAAGTTGTATTTACCATAAGTTCTGGCTCCCTGTTTAAAAATCCTGGCGGCACCATTGCTTGTTACTTCAATGAGAGATTTATTTGGATTTATGAAACTAAAATCTACCAGATAACAGGAAATTACATGCATGGAGGTTTCCACCCCAAATCCAGCACCTTGAGACTGTGCTCTAGCCGCAAGGAAGGAGGCCTTGAGACTGAGAGCCACTATCCAGGATGAAACATCCAAGATCCACTAGTGCATCAAGGACCCCCAACAGATGATCTGCTCAGTGAATGTGTCAGGCAATGGCGGATGTACCACCAGAACATAACTGAAGTGGCTGATGTCAAGAAATCATACCAATGGCTAGAGCGGGAAAGATAGCATTCATCATGGCTGCACAGGAACAGGCCCTGAGCAAAAGTGCAATAGAGGCCAAGATCTAAAACTACAATAAAAAAAAAACATTATTAATAGCTTAGAAGTGTTAAAAGTTTGATGTAACCGTCTATTCTTTAAAGCAGGCAATTGAAGCCATTGTGTGCTATATTTTATTACACTGATGCACTCAAGACAATTCATGAAAACAAACAGTTGCAAGCGTATTATTTTTTTACTTCTCTGTTTAATTTTATTGTTTACATTGACTTGAAAATGGTTGGATTCTGTAAATTCTACCAGATGTATCAAGAAATCTTGGTTTCTTATTGGTTGTTCTTATTGGTTGTGAGCATAACAGTAGAAGGTAGCTGTATTGTGTGCAGAGTACATGGGCCAGTGACCTCCCATGTTTATGCCCCTCCAAAGACGCCACAGAGTAGAGTCAGACCAGGAGCCACATCTCCATAGAGGCAAGAACCTTCCACCAGAAAAGTTATATTGTGAACTTTTAATATTCTGTAATGATTGTAACAAAGCCAGTTGCATTGTTATTGGCTGACAAGTGCAGATAAAGCAGCCAAAGCAATGGAAAATGATAAATAATAAAACATTATCTTGACAATTCAAGAACTTACTCTAGGCTAAGAAAGGGATAGACAACCAAACATGGTGCTGCTTCAGCAGACCAGACCATACAGGAGGCTGATGCCACCACAGAGGCCCCTCAGTCTCTTCAGGAGTGGCCCCACTATCTCCTAAGGAGGTAAAGCCTGCTCTGGCCCTTCAAGGCCCGGAGGAAACTCACCCAGACATACGTAGAAACGTGCAAACATGCACAGAAAGGCCCAGTCTGGGTTGAGGCTGGAACCTTCCCGCTGTGAGGCGAGAGTGCAATCCACCATGTTTTGCAACATTCACTAATGAGAAGGCAGTAAAATTTGTTGAGGAGATGTTTTTTTCTGACACCAGTGTAGTTAAACAAATTTAATTTTCTCATATAGTGTCCAAATGAACATGTGTGTGGCAGAACTGAGCAAAGACCTCAGGCACTCATGGCCCCGGCTGATATATGTACACATATTAATGCATTCCCACATATTACACCTATCCCCGGGACTCTAGCTCAGGGGCCCCAGCTGCCGAGGGGCCCCTGGAGGTGAGGAGGTCAGGAACATTACCCAGCTTTTGTGAGAGAGAAAGTAGGCATGTCCAACACGTCCCACCTGCTACTGTATTCACACAGCAGCATTTGTCTTCCATCAGGCTGCCACAGAGCCCCGGGAGCTATTAGCCTGGCTCCATATCTACAGTTTGTGCAGGGCGAGAGGCCATTTATAACCCCACAAGACACACACAAGAGACATCACTGCCACACAGAAAAATACTTTACGGTCAGTAATTACCAGAATTTCCATCAAAAGAACAACACTCCCAGTACAGCAAAAAATTAAGGTAAATATATGGCAAGGGAACAAGCGGTAGAAAATGGATGGATGGATATGGCTAACTGACGTTTAAAGCTTTCAATTATGTCTGTTCTAATGTTTCTTTCTCATTAAAAAAGTGTTTTGGACCCTCTGCTGACACACAAATATTTGTATCAATTAACCTGTTTTACACACCTTATTGTATTATGTAAAATTAACTTTTTTGAGCATTTAACAATGGTTTAATGATGTTCCCTCTTCAAAAACACACCTGGAGTTGTACTTTGTTTCAATCAGGCTTGCGTAATCCTGTGGACTAGGTCAAATTCTGTTTCAATTGGCATCATAACAAAACCTAAGTCCATAAATCCGCACTGGACTCAATTTGTGCATTTCTGCACCAAAATTGGTTTTGCTGCACCTACATGGGGGGAGCTCGAAAGAAAATCTAATTTGTGGTTCAAAGACGTGGGTTTTAGGTCTCACAGTCGTACCAAAAACGAGCAGCGATATCAAGAGTGTTTGACAATTCTCTCACTGCATCTATAATCAATCTTTGTCAAACATGTGACTATCAGTAAACACACACATGTGAGACCAAAGTAAACACAAACATGTGACGTTAACTAAACACAAACATGTGGCCAAGGTATACCCAAACTTGTGACCAGAGTTAACACAAACATAGGAACACTGTAAACACAAGAGCTTCTCAAAGTAACAGCAGAAGAGGTAAGTTGTGGCTCAGCCGTGAATGGGACCTTCCCTGTTTACGAATGCAAAAAAGCTAGCATAGCTTTAGCCTCATGTTACCGATACAGCAAGAATGACTTCCCCACACGGAGCCTATAGGCTGATATTTGCTCAGTCGTAGCCACAACTGATCAAGTGAACCATTGCACAGTGTACATGTGTGCTGCTGCGTGTTCTCCAGTGAGAAGCCCCATGGGAAGAGGCTGTCTCTTAGCCCCAGCCAAGAGCACATAAGATCAGAAGACTGAAACATGCCTCTGCCTGAAGCTCAGTGGTGGGGGGTTTATTTGCAGATTAGTGGGATACTCTCCAGGTGGGTGGGGAGTCTTTGCCCCAAGTGGATGAGTTCAAGTATCTCGGGGTCTTGTTCACAAGTGAGGGAAGGATGGAACATGAGATTGACAGGCGGATCGGTGCAGCGTCTGCAGTGATGCGGTCGCTGCATCGGACTGTTGTGGTAAAGAAGGAGCTGAGTCGAAAGGCAAAGCTCTCGATTTACCGGTCAATCTACGTTCCTACCCTCACCTATGATCATGAGCTTTGGGTAATGACCAAAAGGACAAGATCACGGATACAAGTGGTCGAAATGAGCTTCCTCCGCAGGGTGGCTGGGCGCTCCCTTAGAGATAGGGTGAAGAGCTCAGTCACACTGGAGAAGCTTGGAGTAGAGCCGCTGCTCCTCCACGTTGAGAGGAGCTAGCTAAGGTGGCTCGGGCATCTTCAAATCAAATCAAATCAATTTATTTTTGTAAGGCCCAAAATCACAACAACAGTTGCCTCTGAGGGCCACAGGGAGAAATGAATCAACAATGTCTGTGGTGGCGATGAAGTCAGACAATGTCTGTGGTGGCGAGGGACGATGTCCCAGGGTCCTCTGTCCTTAGACTCTCCTTCTCGGCCAGGAAAAACTACAAAAAAACCTCTTTGGGAAAAAAGCGTAGAAACCTGGAGGAGTTCCAGTGAAGGAGAGATCCGACTCTCACAGACGGACAGACGGACACAAGGAGACTGGAGCTGGACCCACTCTTCAGGCAGAAGAGGGACCGTCGGAGTCGAGCTGGACCCACTCTTCAGGCAGAAGAGGGACCGTCTGAGTCGAGCTGGACCCACTCTTCAGGCAGAAGAGGGACCGTCGGAGTCGAGCTGGACCCACTCTTCAGGCAGATGAGGGACCGTCTGAGGCGAACTGGACCCACTCTTCAGGCAGAAGAGGGACCGTCGGAGGCGAGCTGGACCCACTCTTCAGGCAGATGAGGGACCGACTGAGGCGAACTGGAGCCACTCTTCAGGCAGATGAGGGACCGTCCACACAGGGCAGGGACCACTTCACCAGGGGAGGGGCATCTGGGTCCACAGGTCCTCAGGAGTGAGAGAAAGAAAAGAAGGCGGTGAACAGTTTGCAAGTGGAATCAAAAAATAAATATTGTTTGATAGCATAAGTAGTCAGAAGAAGAAGAGGATAGTGCTCAAGCTGTCATACTTCCCCCAGCATAGTTACTCCTAGGGCAGCGTAGCTGAAGCTGTGGGTTTATCTTTCTGTTCCTAACTACTCTGACCATAAGTGATTTCGAAGAGGAACATTTTAAGCCTGGACTTAAATGAAGAGACTGTGTCAGCATATTTAACATGGGTCGGGAGCTGATTCCATAACACAGGAGCTTGGTAGCTAAACGCTCTACCTCCTACAGTACTTTTAGAGACTCTTGGGACCACCAGAAGGCCAGCATTCTGAGAGCGAAGAGCTCTGTTTGGATGATATGGTTCTATAGCATCTTTGAGGTAGGATGGGGCCATGTCATTTATTGCATTGTAGGTCAGGAGTAGAATTTTAAATTTGATTCTAAACTCGACGGGGAGCCAGTGAAGAGACTTCAGCACCGGCGTAATGTGCTCTCTTCTTTTTGTTCCTGTTAGTAATCTTGCTGCTGCATTTTGAACCAGTTGAAAGCTTTTTATGGAGCTTTTAGGACACGCTGCAAGCAGGGAGTTACAGTAGTCTAATCTAGTCGTTACAAATGCATGGATAAGTTTTTCGGCATCACTTTTAGGCAGGATTCTTCTGATTTTGGCGATGTTGCGCAAATGGAAATAGGCTGTTTTACAAGCTTGATTTATATGAGCTTTAAATGAGAGCTCCTGGTCAAATAAGACTCCAAGGTTTCTTACAGTAGAACTGGAGGCTACACTGACATTGTCCAGTGTGACTATCTGCTCAGATAGAGCGTCTCGTAGATGCTTAGGGCCAAGCACAATGACCTCGGTTTTTTCAGGGTTAAGAAGCAGGTAGTTTAGTGTCATCCAGGTTTTTATCTCCTTCACACAAGTACTAAGTCTGTCTACTTGATCGCTCTGATCAGGTTTCATTGATAAATACAGCTGAGTGTCGTCTGCATAGCAGTGGAAGTTAATGTCATGCTTTCTGATAATGTTGCCTAATGGCAGCATATAAAGAGTAAACAGAATTGGACCGAGTACCGAACCCTGTGGCACACCGTAAATTACTTTAGAGCTTGGTGAGGAGCTCTGGTTTACATTAACAAATTGGAACCTATCAGATAGATAGGATTTAAACCAGCTGAGGGCTGTTCCTCCAACACCTACATCACATTCTAACCTCTGCAGTAGAATGTTGTGGTCGATGGTGTCAAACGCTGCGCTCAGGTCCAACAGAACCAGGATTGAGACCAGTCCATCGTCAGCTGCTAATAACAAATCATTTGTGACTTTAACTAGTGCAGTTTCAGTGCTGTGGTGGGCTCTGAACCCTGACTGGAAAACTTCAAATAAGTTATTGTCCTGCAGGTGGTGACAAAGCTGTTTTACTACAACTTTTTCAAGGATTTTAGAGACGAAGGGAAGATTTGAAATAGGTCTGTAGTTTACCAATAGGTCGGGATCTAGATTAGGCTTTTTCAGAAGAGGTTTAATGACTGCATGTTTGAAGGACTGTGGAACATAGCCACTTTCGAGTGAAGTATTTATTAAGAATAGGGTCTATAATTAGGGGGAGAATGTCTTTGAGGAGTCTGCTTGGAATGGGGTCTAGGACACAAGTTGAGCTTTTAGAGGACATAATGGCTGAAGTTATCTCTGCTTGATCAACAGCTGTGAACCTTTCTAGGTTTACAGGTGGATTTATATGGGACGTTAGATTTAGAGCTTGGGCTAGTTCAGGGCTAATAGCGGGGGTAATTTCATCTAATTTATCTCTGATTGTTTTTATTTTATTATTAAAAAATAGGAGGAAATCATCAGAGCTAAGTGTAGCTGGGATTGAGGGCTCTACTGCACTGTGACAGTTTGTTAGCCTAGCTACAGTGCTGAAAAGGAATTTAGTGTTACTTTTGTTGACTTCTATTAGATTTGAATAATATCTGGTTTGGGCCTTACGCAGAGCCTGCTTATAGGACAGCAGGCAACTTTTCCATGCTTTTAGGGATTCTTCTGTGTGAGAGCGACGAAATAATCCCTCTAACTTTCTAACTTTTTGTTTATGTGAACGCAGTTCTTGGTTGTACCATGGGGAGGCGCGCTTTGGCCTAATGACCTTCTGTTTTAACGGCGCGACAACGTCAAGAGCAGACTTCAGAGAATTCATGGTCAAGTCGACACATTGATCACTTAAACTGGGACTAAAACTATTCTCAGCAGGATCACATGACATGTCACTGAATATTGGCTCTATCATTTCTTTGAATTTTGAGATAGATTTTTCAGATATTGTCCTTTTCATTATAACTTTATTTTGTGGGGCTGGATGATCTTTAAGAATAAACTGAAAGGTAATTAGGAAATGATCTGACAATATAGGGTTTTGAGGGAGGACAATGAGGTCACTAATCTCTGTTCCATACGTTAGGACAAGATCCAGAGTGTTCTTGTGAGTGTGAGTCGGTTTATTTACATTCTGAGTGAAACCAATGCTGTCTAACAAGGCGCTGAAGGCATTACTGAGAGCGTCATCACTCGTGTTCACGTGGATATTAAAGTCTCCAACTATAACTATTTTATCCCAGGCTAACACTAAGTTTGATATAAAGTCAGAAAACTGTTAAAAACTCTGAGTAGGGACCAGGAGGTCGGTAGATAACTATGAACAAAACTCCTTTTTGGTTTTTCATATTTGGACATGTGATTGACAGCATAAGGCTTTCAAATGAGTGAAATGCATTGTTAGTTTTAGGGCTCATGAGTAGGCTTGAGTGTGAGATCACTGCCACACCACCACCTCGGCCTGTGCTCCTGGCGGTCTGAAAGTTAACATGGGTGGGTGGGGTGGACTCATTTAGTCTGACGTAGTCGTCTTGTTGAAGCCACGTTTCAGTTAGAGCTAGAAGATCTATGTTATAGTCACTAATTAATTCATTAACTAAGAGCGATTTGGAGGAAATTGCTCTAATGTTTAGCAGTCCACATTTTACGTGTTTATTCATTTGTGTATTTGTGTCATTTGTGATTGTTATTTTCCTTAAGTTATTTGGTCTGACGCCTGAAATATTTTTTCTGAGATGTGACTTTTTGGCATTATTTGTACGAGGGACACGAGGGACACGAGGGACACACACAGTCTCTATCTGTCTTGAATCTGAACACTTCACAGGTAACAGAACGGGCGAGAGTTCGGCGACAGAGGAGCGTCTTGAACTGCTGCTCTGCACCTGGGGCTCATCCCTAGATGGTCACTTAACACGACTAAGACTATCGGTCAAATTCCGAACTAATAGGGATGTACCCTCCGAAGTCGGATGGATGCCATCCCTGCGTATGAGCCCAGGCTTTCCCCAAAACGCACTCCAGTTATCAATAAAGACAACGTTGTTTTGAGGGCACCATCTGGATAACCAGTTGTTGAATGCTGAGAGACGGCTGTACAATTCAGCATTGATCCGATTGGGCAGGGGACCAGAAAATATTACAGTGTCTGACATCGACTTCGCTAGGTCACACACCGCGGCTACTTGAACTTTGAGCACCTCTGATTGTCTCCGACGGGCGTCGTTACTGCCTGCGTGAATCACGACTCGCCGGAAACGGGTCCTACTCTGCTTTAAGATCCTAAGGTTTCCTTCGATGTCACCCATTCTGGCCCCCGGGTAACACCTAACGCTAGCAGCTGGCAGCTTCACGTCTCTAACAATAGAACTCCCGATTACAAGAGTTTCTCTCGTGTGTTCAGCGGGCGTGTGATCGCTGAGGGGAGAAAACCTATTATAGACGTGAAGCTCACGGCGCTCTGAGGTTCGGCGTTTAGCGCCTTGTCCCCTCCGAACTGTCACAAAATGGTCCCTATTCTGTTCCTGGTCTAGTCCCGGCTGCACGGGAGACGCTGAGGGGCTGAGCTCGGCCTTACTGCTACTGCTAATGCTAATGCTACGCCCTGCAGCGCGGTCCGGTAGCCCTCGCGCTAAAACCGAACTATAACTGGACTTAAGCTCCTCTAAACAGCGGATCCGCGCTTCTAACTCCGTAACCCTGGCCTCCAAAACTACCACTACACTGCACTTCACGCACCTATCATCAGAGAAGGAGCCAGGGTTCTGACTCGACATATGACAGCTCAAACAGGTAAAGGTAGATCCAGCCATGACGCTAGCGGCTAGGCTACGCTAGGCTAGTTCAGGCTGGAGCTAGAAAGTGAGGAGGGCTTTTTAATCCACGAAATACTGAAAAGCGAGCGGCTTGAGGCTCCGGATTGTTTGCGGAGAAATCAAACGTTCACTTTCGTGTATATGATGCGTAAATAGTGTGTATAATTCGTGGATTAATCGGTAAAAGGCTCTAAGAACGAACAGCTCTGAAAACGCGACACACTCACCTTATCAGGATGCCTCCTGGGCGCCTCCTTGGGGAGGTGTTTCGGGCATGTCCCACGACACGCTGTCTCTCGGCTGGCCTGGGAACGCATCGGGATCCCCTTGAAGGAGTTAGAGGAAGTGTCTGGGGAGAGGTAAGTCTGGGAGTCCCTGCTTAGACTGCTGCCCCCGCGATCCAGCCCTGGATAAGCGGAAGAAGATGAATGGATGGATGGGTGGATGGGATACTGGTTCAACTTTGTCCCACTACTCTCAACACAGGGGGTGGCAGCCTGGCAACGGGGCGGTTCTCTGCTCCCAGTATGTGATTTGGGAACAAACTACAGGATGTACACGTAATTTAATTAGATCAGAAATGGAACAAGAACCTAAAGATTATGTATTGACATGTGAAATAAGATGTATTTGTAGCTGCTTGGATCATACATGACCATCTTTGCTGAATGTATAACACACTACAAAAACAAACACTGTGTTTAGTGTAAATAAAGCCATCGGACCTTGGAGCAGCGGAGAACGTGGGTTGTCTCACAATGAGTCAGAGACAAAGAAACAACCAAAGATGAGCTACAATTTATATTAAGTGTGTCTGATATTTTGCAATCTCAGTTACAAAGTGAGTCCTCCTGTCTAACATGACCAACAGTAACAACAAACATGTGACCATCAGTAAACACAAGCATGTGACCATCAGTAAACACAAGCATGTGACCATCAGTAAACACAAGCATGTGACCATCAGTAAACACAAGCATGTGACCATCAGTAAACACAAGCATGTGACCATCAGTAAACACAAGCATGTGACCATCAGTAAACACAAACATGTGACCACCAGTAAGCACAAACACGTGTTCAGTAAACACAAGCGCTCCTCAAAGTTACAGGACCTCAAAGGACCTCAGAAGAGTGTAGATAAGCTCATGGGGCTGCTTTTTGTTTTTTTTGAGGATCAGTTTGTAAAATCGGGGGAGGAGGAGGAGCACTCTGATTGGCCTCAAACTCTACTTACAAAATTATCTTTTTACTCGCATCCAACTCAACTTTACAACTAATGACTCTCACTAATGTATCTGTGGCAGTATGGTCTGCGGGCAGACTATGCCACTTGGGGGCTGTTCCTATTGGTTAATCGCAATGGCTGTTGACTAAAAAGCGCTTCAGCTTGGTTGTTCATTCTCTGACCTACACACTTCCTGGGTCCTTGGGTGTTGCTCCACGTACCTCTGCTCTCCAGGTAGTTATGGTCCTCTGTTGATAAGATTTCATAGCCCCACAACACGTGGTCCGTGGTCCCGTGCAGCTAACGTGGTACTTCCTGAGCAGGAGACTTTTGTTGGCAGCCTAGTGTTCGGGTTAGCTATAGCCAAATCTCTGTCCAGATGTAAGTAAGTAAATTAACTCTGGAGCTGTGGTGTGCGCTGGAGCCGTTGTCTTTCCCTCTCTGTTGTTTATTATGGACCCATCGGTGCGAGGTTTTGTCCCGGTCTTACATCCATGCATAAACTAACATCAGCGTAATACAAACTGTAATTACCTCTACTGGATATGAGCTTGTTATGTGAAAATGATCTTTTGAAATTAGTAGACTGTTAAATAAATTACATTTTGTCATGGAACATGCCACTGTGTAATCAAAAACAAACAAGTGTGTCCTTTAGTTTAATTTTCCGGGTTAAAGCCAGGTGACGTTGTTGTTGTTTTTTTTTCTTCATTTAGTTTAATGTAAAGTTTTTTTTAATTTATAGTACAACCCCCGACATGCCACATATCTTTTATCTGCGATTATACTATGCTGCAGTTTGCTTACTTTAATTTTTGCCTGTTTTATTCACATTTTAATTACTTTGTGTAGATAAGTCCTCTCAGCACATTTTAGTCCTCTCAGCACATTTTAGTCACTAGCACCACCTGCTGTTGTTGTGTGTCATTGGTAAATTGTTATCGCTGCAGTGAGAAAGAAGCTTTTACACTGGGAAAGGGCAAAGAGACAAAGAGAGAAAAGCTGTTGGCCTGACTGGGGAGGAGAGGATGAGCCTTAAAATGACTGGATTCAGATTATTAATTGACTGCCGGAGCCAGAACCCCTCAGGAGGAGAGAGGGTAGCTTTTTTATAGTTGGCATGGTTATACTAAATAGTGATAGGCTTACCCTTGATGTGCACTCTGTCTACGCTAAACCAAACACACAAAACATCGCTGCATCCCCAGCTCTGATTAGACAGAGTTAAGGGTTTACGTAGATTGTTTAAAACACCTACATTTTGATGTTTATTTGATCAAGTTTTGATCTGAAATAAAATTATACTGAAAACATATTCTAAAGTAACTGGCCTAACTGCCTGACCATAAGCTATTTCACAGAGGAATGTTTTAAGCCTGGTCTTCAAATGAAGAGACTGCGTTGGCCTCTTTAACATGGGCAGGAGCTGACTCCATAACACAGGAGCTTCTTGGGACCACCAGAAGTTCCGCATTTTGAGAGCGAAGTGCTTTGTTTGGATGATATTGTACTATAGCATCTTTGAGGTAGGATGAGGCCATGTCATTTATGGCTTTGTAAGTCAGGAGGAGAAATTAAAATGTTATCCTAAACTCAACAGGGAGCCAGTGAATGTGCATATGATGGGCCACAAGTGCACTGCAACATGTAAATGACATGTGTAAATGCACATATGATGACATTTTTGATGAAATATTTCTTGTCAGTGTTGGGGTGTAAGAAGTGGTTAGTCTTTACTGTATTATTGCATTGGGGACAGTTGCTGCTGCAGTTGTTGCCATTGGGTAAAGGGCTCAATAGTATTTGTGAGGACAATGGAAGCATGGAGTTTTGGTGAGTTTGTCCAGATCATCCAATCCAAACAGAAAAATGTTTTATTTTGTCATTAAATCAACTTTTGTCACTTAGGACTTTGAGGCCAGTGAGTTTTTATTTGTTTCCCCATGTTAATTCCCTCTGCTGTCAGTAGATGTCGTGCCAATGCCAAATCCTGATGAGGTAACACCTGACTGAATGTAATGCGGTTTTCAATGTATATGTTATAAAACATGAGATGCCAAAGCAAAGGTACGGGAGCATATTTAAAGGACAATAACAAAACTAATGATGCTGAATGTGTTCTTTAAGTGTTCATAGCTGCCTGAACACCCCCGCGGCATGGGTGGAAGGGGTATCTTTGGCCACTTACATGTGTGACCAGTTTTGGGCGTGCATCTGGCCCCAGTCAACACGCTTAGATAAACATTCTCAGGCGCATAAAGGCCTGACTCAAGAGGCTAATGGAGCTAAAAAGCCTCTATGAAAAGGAAGACGGAGCCCATAAACGTCAGGTTGGAGCAGACAAGACAAACACGCGGAGGACATCTAGAATGATCCACACATAAAGAACCTAAAGATGTACTGCACAGAAAAGAAAGTCTACACAAATGGCTCATAAAGTAGTCCTAAAAGCCTAAATTAAACAGCGACTGTTTGCATTTCTTTTTCTGTTTGAGAACTTGCGTCGTATATTGACAAATGTTCCCTGTAATTCCCGCCGGTTGTAACATCAGCTCTGGTTTAGTCACTGCTTTAAGTGTGTGACTATACAAAATATTCTTTGAACTTGGATTGTTGAGTGGATTTCATAACAAACCTGTACTAACTAAGAGTACAGCATTGAAAAAGTCATGAGACAGAGGGTTAGGAGTCACAAAGGGGGCAGATTTGGCAAAATGTGATCTAATGAAAGCTTACAATAAACTTTATCAACAGCTTATAATAATAAGATACATTAAAATGTATTAAAACCAGGTTGGTGGCAAAAGGAAAAACAAAACTGCAACAATCACCAGAGAACTTGAATAACTTTTAAAATAGAGTAATAGAGTAATTTTCACAGCCAATCATTTACATTCTGCACTATATTTTACAGTGGAACAGTCTCTTGAGTGAAAGTTTCTTCCTTGTCCAACTTTGAGAAATACTAGTGAGTGACAAAAGCGTTATGCATTTGTTTCCTGCACTGCTCCTTCCTTGGTATTGGATCGAATCAAAATCTGTGGTATCGACCATCATTAATCTGTACCAGTCCCGGTAATCTCACAAGAGCAGGGCGGTTTCATATTTTGGCACTGGAATTGTGGCCAGCACGGTGAGGGCCACAGACACAATCCAAGCGTTCAAATAGAAGGTGAAACAATTGTAAGATTGCTGAAATGGCCTAAATTCCTATAATCCCTCAGTCCCTATTTAGTCAGAGGAACTCCCCAGTCTCCCTTGCCTACATTAGCATCTGAATAGTGTAGAACATTAAAATATTTAATTAAATGGGAGTGGGGAGTTAACATAATCTACCTGTCGTCACAAGGTTTCTGGTCTGTGTGGAAAGTACCTGCCCCAGAGCAGGAGCTAAAAAAAGTCCCTAAAGTGTGTCCCCAGTCTCTTGTTCTTACTCTGGCTACGCATGCATGAAATGAAAAGTACTAAAAAGCACTACCATGCCTCCTTCAAACACACAAATGATTCCAGCTTCAGCTGCATTTTCATACGTGGAACTGTTGAGTCTGACCTTTGATCACAGCAGCACATCTCCAGCCCGAACAGCTCACCCCGGCCACAACATATAAGTTAGCATCACACAAATTATGGTGGTTTATCCAAAAGATCATGTCTGCATTTGGTGATAAATAAATGTATATTTTCTGTTTATATCTGTTCCGTTTTGCTTTAGTAACAAAATAAAAACTTTGATAGATATTTAAATGAAGTACACTATTGGCCTCTGAAATTGACCCATCCTTGAATTGTCCTAGGGCAACCAGACTGGAGCAGAGGTGTCTGCTGTCCATGTCCAGATCTTGGTCTAGTCTTGGTCTTGACCTAAGATGGAGGATTTTTTGGTTTATGGGGAAACCGTAGCCCAGAAGAAATCCACCTAGACACAGGGAGAAACAAGTAAACGCCACACAGAAGGGCCTGGACGGGGCTGGTAGGCAATTGGCTCCCTGTTGAGTTTAGAATAATGCTTCTCAACTGCCGTGAGGAACTCTTTACTCGAGAAGAACTGTTCCTCATCTGCCTGGATGAACTCTCACTGTATTAGATGAGACACCCACCTTCCTTCTGAGTGATTTTGTTTCCAGTCTTGGACCATCTGCAGCCTGTTTGTCTGTGGGAGTAGAGTCTCTCCATCACTGTGAGTCTCCCAAAGGTTTCTATCCATTGGCTAAATTTCTGTGAACATTGCTTAATCTGCTTCTCTATGATTGATTAATGATTTCATGTCAATGTTTCACTGTTGCCTATTGAGGCAACTGCTGAACGGATTTTGGCATTATAAAAATATAACGTAGAATTGAACTGAAATTTTAATTTGATTGACTGACAATTGATTTACCATTTTGTTAATATTTGACCATGTTTTTGCTGTTTTGCTTAACAGCACTTTGACACAAGATGAGGAAGCCCACAGTGTAAAGAAGGACACTTTTTCCAGTTGAAAGGGGCTTGGGTGAGGGAGGGTCTGCATGGTGGGGGTTCAGTTAGGGACAGGGGGGAGACAGTGCTCCTTCGGGGGTGATGTCTTGTCATATTCTGCACAGAGGGACAGAGCCTGGGCCTGTGAGAGCCGGTCTTTGAATGTGGATCAGGTTTCACTACGAATCCCTGGGACTTCAGAGGGCTAAGCATGTACCTGCCGTGCTGATGCTAGAAGGGGAGTGGGTGGAAACAGGGGCCATTGTTCATTTTGATGCCCATGGACACGCATGGACGAAACCAAGCAGCGTATTTCAGACAATACGCATGATCTGCAGACAATAAGGACCGAAATGGAGGCAATGCGGGCCGCTGCAGTCTGAGAACAATAATATGAAAAATAAGATCCTGGATTTGGAGTCCAGGTCACGTAGATCCAACATCAGACTCGTAAGAAGGAGAAGTCACTGTAAGTTTTCTGTAGAAGATAATACCTGAGATCATCTCAGACTCTGGAGTCGAGGTACACCCCATCTTTCACAAGACCAGCAGGTGACAAACCACGAGGCCTGATAATGAGGTTTCTTAACGATCGTTTGAAGGAACTTGTCTTGAAGGCTGCAAAGGTTAAAAGATACCTCCAGTACAAAGGCAAGTGCGTCGTCTTTGCTCCATATATTCCATACAAGGTTTGTCAAAAACGGCAAAAGTTTGTGACATTTGTGAGGAGCTCAGGAAGAGTCATGGGTTCTCTTTCCCCGTGACTCTTCTTGTGACTTTTGAAGGTAAAAAACACGTGCTAAGAACACCAGGAAAAGCAGAGGTGCTCCTAAGGAAGATGCAAAACACAGAGAACTAAACAACATGAGAGATGAAGTCAACAACGTAGGGTATGTGAGTTCGGGTTGTGGTCACATGTTGCTTCATTTCTGTTAATTTGAAGAGACTGATTTATTAACAAACGACAAACACAAGACAACATAAGACGATCCTTACACATAATGACTCATTTCAAAAAATGCATTAATTTTGACACTGAGAAGGCTTTTGATTCTCTTAGTTGGCTATATTTATGTAAAGTGCTAAACAAATTTCATATCAATGATTTAATTATACAAAACATTAGGGCTCTTTACGATGGTCCAACATCAAGAATTAAAATCAATGGTCATCTGACAGACCCGCTGACTCTGGAAATTCAGGCATTGCTGTGCCTGGTCTCCCCTCCTGTTTGCTTTGTAATTAGAACGATTTATTAGACAATCAATTACAATTCACCGAAGTTACAAAAAGTCCTGCTATGTAGATGATGTTCTAATATATTTGACCAAACCAGAAATTTCCGTACCTAATGTGATACATTTTCTCCAAAATATTGGTCCAATGTCTGGCTACAATATTAATGTACAAATAAAATGAAATTCTCTCTTACTGGCAACCCCCTCTGACCCTTAGAAAGACCTACTCATTTAAACGGCAGATAGAATCTCTTAGATATTTAGTTGTGGTACTCCATAGAGACCTATCAACTATTCTGGAGAAAATGTATACCCCTCTTTTAATTCAAATTAAAAAAAATCTTGAAAATTGAACCTTATCCCCTGTTTAAGGCTAAGTCAAAGGATTGAAACTATAAAAATGAATGTTTTGCCCAGGTTTCCCTATCTGTTCCAGACTCTTCGGATCTCGATCTCTAACACAGCACCCACAGGTTCTCTTCCTCATCTCTGGTGACTTTAACCACGCCTCTTCTGTTCTACCAACATACACCCAGTATGTTACCTGCCCCACCAGAAACAATAGAACATTGGACTTGTTTTTTGCCAACACCAAAGAGGCTTATTCTTCTTCCCCCCTCCCTCCCCTGGGCAGCTCGGACCACAACCTTGTACATCTGAGGCGTGTGTATGAACCCATCGTGCGCGGGCAGCCTGTGGTGTCCCGTGTGGTGAGGAGGTAGTCTGCTGAGAGCGAGGAGGCTCTGAGGGACTGCTTCAGCACCACTGTCTGGACTGAGCTTTACGGCCATGGGGAGGACATCAACACCATCAGAGAGTGCATCACGGACTACATCAACTTGTGTTTTGAGAACATTGTTCCCTCCCGGACGGTGCGGTGTTTTCCAAACAACAAGCCATGGATTTAACCGTAAACTGAAGGCTCTGCTGAAGGAGAAGAAGAGAGCCTTCAGGTCAGGGAACAAGGAGGAGCTGAGGACTGTGCAGAAGGAGCTGAGGAGGAAGATCAGGCAGGCTGAAGCCGGCTACAAGAGGAGGATGGAGGGGCAGCTGCAGCAGAAGAACATTCAGGGAGTGTGGAGAAGCCTGAAAACCATCTCGGGCTTCAAAATCCCCCCTGCCCAGACAGAGGGGGATCTACAGTGGGTGAATGATTTAAAATGCTCACTTCTTGAGATTTGATCGGTCACCTGAACTGAAGCTGAGGGTGGTACCACAGGTCTGGAAGACCTCCTGTCTGGTACCTGTGCCCAAGACACCGCGCGCCAAAGACCTCAACAGCTTCAGGGCGGTGGCTCTCACGTCCCACCTGATGAAGACACTGGAGCGGCTGGTCCTGTACCACCTCCGCTCCACAGTGAGCTCAGCCATGGACCCGCTGCAGTTTGCATACCGGCCTGGCATCGGAGTGGAGGTCGCCGTCATCTCCCTGCTGCACCACTCTCTCTCTCACCTGGAAAAGCCTGGCAGCTCTGTGAGGATCCTGTTCTTCGATCTTTCCAGCGCCTTCAACACCATCCAGCCGTTGCTCCTGAGGGACAAGCTGGAGACTGCTGGTGTGGAGTATGATCCACATCCATATGTGTGTCTGACACTCTGACCTGCAGTGTGGGGGTGCCCCAAGGCACTGTCCTCGCACCCTTTCTCTTGACCCTTTACACTGCAGACTTCAGACACGACACGGACAGCTGTGTCCTGCAGAAGTTCTCTGATGACTGCCATCATCGGACTCATCACGGACGACGACGATGCGGAGTACAGGGGACTGGCGCAGGACTTTGTGGACTGGTGTCAGCGGAACCACCTCCTCATCAACGTGGGGAAGACCAAGGAGATGGTGGTGGATTTCCGCAGACGCCACCCCACTGCCCCCTTACCAGTGAACATCCAGGGAAGGGACATTGAGAGAGTGGACTCATACAAGTACCTGGGTGTTCATCTGAACCACAAACTGGACTGGACTCATAACACGGATGCACTGTACAGGAAGAGCCAGATTCGGCTCTACCTCCTGAGGAGACTCAGGTCTTTTGGAGTGACAGGGCCACTCCTGAAGACCTTCTATGTCTCTGTGGTGGCATCAGCCCTCCTGTATGATGTGGCCTGCTGGAGCAGCAGCATCACAGAGAGGGAGAGGAGGAGGCTGGACAAAGTCATCAAGAAGTCCAGCTCCGTCCTGGGCTGCGCTCTGGACTCTGTGCAGGAGGTGGGGGACAGAAGGGTCCTGGCTAGATTCACATCTATGCTAGACCATGAGTGCCACCCCCTGCAGGACACTCTGTCCGCTCTGGAGAGCAGCTTCAGTGAGAGACTGATCCACCCTCGCTGTGTGAAGGAAAAGTTTCCCAGGTCTTTCCTTCCTGCTGCTGTCAGACTTTATAACAAACACTCTTAGTCCTGAACACTCGCGATACTGACCTAACCATGTGCAATTATTGTCGTGATTCATGTGCAATTACTGTGAAATTCATGTGCAATCCATGTGCCGTCGCCACACATATTCATGTGCAATTACTGTCGCGATGAGTGTCTGCGTGATGTCACGCAGGCACTATATGTTCTTGTATTGTGAAAATTTTATATTTTCCATGATTTTCATTTAGCCAGTTTCAACTCCTTAACGCTTCAACCGATTTCAACATGTTATACCTCATTATGATCGCTTTCGCAGTAGTACGTGTGCTATTACTTTTGACATTTTTCACAGAATTTGCAAAAGTATTAGTACTTTTTCCCCATTTAAATGAATTTGGGCATTATGTATTATGAGCGGAATTCTTTAGGCTTTATTCTTTAGGCTTTATTCTTTAGAATTTTGTGACGGAGCCAGTCGAGCGAGAGAGAGAGAAGGAGGGAGAGGGGGAGAGAGGGAGAGACGCAGACACTCCAGCAATGGTCACACGTCACCTTTATGATAAAGTTAAACCATACTTCTGAACATTCTCTATGTTTAAGCAATGGCTATGTTTCAGATGACATTGCAACATTCCATCAGTCAATAATATTTAATGCAGTTGGGGGCAGCTAAAAGGAATATTATTAAAATGCAGATTTCAATCATATTCAATTCAATTCAATTTATTTTTGTAACGCCCAAAATCACAACAGCGGTTGTCTCGGATTCATTACTTCACTTTTATGTTATGTATAGGGAAATTTGGTTCTTGCCCCCATGTGGGAGTAGGACATTTACATCAAATATGACATCACAACATTATATAGGCCAATAATAATTAATACAGATGGGGGCAGCTAAAATTAATACAGTTAAACTGCAGGATTTTTTTTGTAATACAAGAAGAATCTGAAATAACTAAAACGGACGAATATTATAGACAGAGGAACATTTCCATGGAAACGAGCAGGAGAAGGCTCCTCCTGGAGATGCGGCCACACACATTTTATAGCCAACACATGAAAACCGATCATTTATTTTTTTCAAAGTAGCTCAGTAGTGTGACAAAACCTCAGAAAAAAAGACTATTTGGGGGACAGCATGCAATAAGTTATATTTATTTAATATGTTTCTATTATTTGGAAGAATTGTATTTTTTTGAACACTAAATTTTATGTCATTTCAAACTATGTAAACATTTCTCCTTTTTTACTTGCAGAAACTTCATTGGCTGAGAGATTGTGCTGGTGTTGGACACTACAGGAGCTGTTGGTTTAACTCCGCTGCGGCCTGACTTGAGTACTTTTCCCGTCTAACTTAGAGGGATTTTGATCGCTTTAGTTTGTGAGCTATTTTAATAAATTGAGCAAACAGGAGGGAACAGACCACCCTTTGTGAAGTGACGCAGCCCTGCAGAGAAACGTCCAATAAGAGGGACAACCCGTCGTGACCGGAAAACGCGTGGGAAAGATCTGCTCCAGCTCCAAAACTCCGATGTAGTCCTCAGTGTTCATCTACATTTTTATGACAATAATCCAATTTTCCATCTCGATATGGCTTCCTTCATGGATGTGTTCTGAATTAAACTGGTTTGACTTTAAGGGAAATAGCAGATAAGGGTCAATTTGCAGCCATGAGTTACATTACAGCAACTCTGATAACAACTGCTTTGGTACAATGTTTTGATTGATATTAATTAAGCAAAGTAATGTCCATCCATCAATATAGCTATAAATACTAGGTGCTGTCAAACAATTAAAGTAATTCTTTTTAGCACAGCTGTGCTTTAGCATAGCCGTGCCTATTAGTTCCGTAACTAATAGGCCTCTCGCCAGCTTGTGGTGCCAGCTTGGCTTGTGGTGCCAGCTTGTGGTGCTCGGGCCTAATAATAATGATGACACAATATGACAAAACATAAACTGAATTACGGCATAAAAATTCCTACATTTAAGTCCCATTTAGTCCATCCATCAGTCTTCTTACGCTTATGGGTCATGGGGGCAGGAGTTTAAGCAGGGACTCACAGACTTCCTCTCCCCAGACACTTCCTCCAACTCCTCCAGGGGGATCCCGAGGCGTCTTACACAGGGCGTCTTCCCGGTGGGACATGCCCGAAACACCTCCCCAGGGAGGCGCCTAGGAACTATCCTCTCAGCAGCGACTCTCCTTCGAGCTCCTCCCGTGTGACTGAACTCCTCAACCTAGCTCTGAGGGAGCGCCCAGCCACCCGGCAGAGGAAACTCATTTCGACCGCTTGTATCCGCAATCTCACCATAGGTGAGCGTAGGAACATAGATTGACCGGTAAATCGAGAGCTTTGCCTTTCGACTCAGCTCCTTCTTCAACAGTCAGATGCAGCAACCGCATCACTTCAGCCGCTGCACCGATCTCACCTTCCATCCTTCCCTCACTTGTGAACAAGTGTCAAGAAATCAGACATAAACCAATGCCATTCCTTAACACACAGAGAACACAATTCAAATTAGAATATGAAACGATACAGAAACGTCAGACTTTTTGTGTAGCATGCATGGGAGAAACCGCCGGGCCGGGCCGCCAAGGCTGTTGTAAGCAGCCTGGCGACCCTCCTTGGTCTCACAACGTTTTTTCTCTTGCAGGTTGGTTTTATTACAAATTATGAAATAGGCCGGTCACATTCTCATAGGTCAGCTTCACATCAAGGCACGTGTCTTTTACAACAGTTGGTATTTTCCTTAGAGATAAAGCATGGGTAATGTTTACCTAACTCCCCCTGGGGTGCTACACCCCTCCCTAGGATAAATATTCCTTTGGCCCCTCTTTACGACACCTTCACAAATGCAGTTTGTCACACATGCCGTTTTTCTCTTAGACTAATGATGCAGATGATATACAAATATCGTCATATCACTATTATGCAGATAAAATACATCACAGAAATATAATCATATATTTACATTTTATCACAACAAGACCCCAAGATACTTGAACTCCTCCACTTGGGGCAAGGACTCCTGGAGAGGGCAAGCCATCTTTTTCCAGTTGAGATCCATAGCCTCGGATTTGGAGGTGCTGATTCTCATCCCAGCTGCTTCACACTCGGCTGCAAACCGTCCCAATACATGTTGCAGGTCCGGGTTTGATGGAGCCATCAGGACAACATTGTCCGCAAACAGCAGAGATGAGAAATTCTGTCCATAAAAACTATGAACAGAACTGGTGACATAGGGCAGCCCTGGCGGAAGCCAACATGCACTGGGAACAGGTCTGACTTACTGTCGGCAATGCGAACACAGCTCCTCCTCCGGTCATACAAGGCAGCCCTGCCCATTTAGTCCAGTTTATCAAATATGACCATTTTCAAATTAAGTCTGAATGTCATTTTTTTCCCATTTGCCTAATGTCTGTTACTAGGTCAGTCCAGTCCTTGATCATTGGTGATGTTTGTGTCATCCATTTCCTTCTGATTGCCTTCTTACTGCCACTAGATGTATGTTCAAAAAGTATCCATTTAGTGTGTCCATGGCAGGAGTTTTGAGGCCCAACTACGTTGTTCTAAAGAAAAGCATTCTTTCAAAATATCAAAGCTTTTCAGGTAATTATCTTTTACAATCTGGTGTACTTTATATCTTTTGTAATCCAGATCTTGAATGAATATCCAAATCAATTTCAGAACTATGTTGCTGGGCATTAAGATACTCACAAAAGACACATTAAATGGATACCTCTGAAAAAATCTTCTGGCTGCAGGGAAAAAAGAAAGACACAAACCCAACCAACGATTAAAGACTTGACCAAAATTATAATGGACATTTGAAAAAGGGAGAAGATAACATTCGGACTACATTTTAAAATGGAAAGATTTGCTGGACTTTGGACCAAATGGAACAAATACCAGACTGCAAATTTAGGACTACTTTATGTGTTAACTCTCTGTGTCTTGTTTTATGTTCATTAGTGTTGTTTTGTATATACAAAAAAAAAAAAGGGCTAAAAAAAAATAATAATTTAAGCCGCACATTGTCAGCAAACCTTCACTATACAGCACAGTACCTGTCTGGTCCTTAGATCTAACACTATATACGCCATATATCAAACTCATGCGTGCAGCTGAAGTCTCCCTGCTGCTCCAGTTTACACTCGTGTCATCACCGCTGAAGTATGATGAATATTTGGTTATACCTTATGTTCTATCTGCTCTGTACGTCTCTGTGGCGGTGGGCTGTGGAGCAGAACGGAACGCAGTACAGAGGCAGAGGAGTAGACGTTTGTGCAGTCCAAACAGGAGCTCCATAAATCTGAGGAGGCACCCCAGACCACAGAAGGTCCAGTCCTCACAAAAGATCACATCCATCTGCTGTCAGTCACCAAGCAAATTGTCTTCAGGCAGAATTCATTGCAAACTGAAAAAATACAGTACTTTTTGTTCTTCATTTTTGAGTTCTAAATCTGGACAAATCATCAAAATGTTTTTCATTTAAGTGAAGTAGTAGCACCATCAGAACATGAATGATGAGTTGGATTCTCTTGATATTTGTTTTCTTTGTGTGTAGTCACTTAAATGTATTTATGATTCAGTAAAACATAGGCAAGGCTAGTTTATTTCTAGAGCGCAATTCGTACCCAAGGCAATTCAAAGTGCTTCACACAACTGGAAAATAGAGCATTAAAATCATGGGAGTGTCTGCAGTGCAGCGGCCGAAACTGCCATGTTATTTTTGTGTCGGCCGCGCGCCGCGGCTCCTGAAACTGCGCCGTTATTTGACCGCGTTTTAGCGCCGTTTTAGACCGCGCCGGGTTAAGGTTAGGGTTAGGGTTAAGGTTAGGGTTACGGTCAGGGTTAAGGTTAGGGTCAAGGTTAGGGTTAGCCAGGACTCTATAAGAGAAGAGCCGCGGTTCCTGAAACTGCGCGGCCATTTGACCGCGGGCCGCGGCTCTGCAGCCACGGCCTAAAATCATATGCACAGCAAACTACAAAAAATGTTTCAAGCCTGGATTTGAACATTGTCATTGTCACATTTTCAGGAAGACTGTTCCAGATTTGGGGGGGGAGAGGGAGAGACGCAGACACTCCAGAAATGGTTTCAGCCATTGCAGATTTTCTAGTTTCAGTCTGTTCTGAGGTTAGCTGGTGAAAGGTGTTTGCCTCCACACACAGTTGAATACAGTAACAGAGTTCTAACTAGAAAATGTGCAATGGCTGAAGCCATTGCTAGAGTGTCTGCGTCTCTCCCTCTCTCCCACCTCCCCCTCCCGTGTGTGTAGGTGTGTGTGTGTAGTAGCTCTCTCTCCCTCTCCCTCCCTCCCTCTCTCTCACTCCCTCTCTCTCCCTTCCTCCCTCCCTCTCTCTCACTCCCTCTCTCACACTCCCTCTCTCTCACTCCCTCTCTCTCTCTCTCTCCCTCTCCCCCTCTCCCCTCTCTCTCTCTCGCTCGACTGGCTCCGTCACAAAAGTCTAAAGAATAAAGCCTAAAGAATAAAGTCTAAAGAATTCCGCAGACACTCAATGCCCAAATTCATTTAAATGGGGAAAAAGTACTAATACTTTTGAAAATTCTGCAAAAAGTACAAGTTGTTCAAATGTCAAAACACATGTACTACTGCGAAAGCGATCGTAATGAGGTATAACTTGTTGAAATCGGTTAAAGCGTTAAGGAGTTGAAACTGGCTAAATGAGTACTAATACTTATGCAAATTCTATAAAAAGTACAAGTTTTTCAAATGTCAAAAGTAACAGCACGCGTACTGCTGTGAAAGCGATCATAATGAGGTATAACTTGTTGAAATCGGTTGAAGCGTTAAGGAGTTGAAACTGGCTAAAAGGAAAATCATGGAAAATATAATCATAATAATAATAAAAAATGCGTGACATCACTCAAAATACAAGAACATATAGTGCCTGCGTGACATCACGCAGACGCTCAACTAGAATTTGCAATGGCTGAAGCCATTGCTGGAGTGTCTGCATTCTTGCTAAAAGTGTGTAATAGTACAACATGTGTGTAAGTACTAATTTGTTGAAGTGTGAAGTTGTTTGAAGTAATTTAATTGTCTAAAATTGCCGAATTTGTGTAAAAGTCCTTTTTTGTGTAAAAGTACTGCATGTGTGTAAAAGTACTACTTTTGTGTAAGAGTACTATGTGTGTAAATTTTAATTTGTTGAAGTGTGAAGTGGTGTTAAGTAGTTTAATTGTGTAAAATTGCTGAATTTGTGTAAAAGTACTTTTTTGTGTAAAAGTACTTTTTGTCTAAAAGTACTTTTTGTGTAAAAGTACTTTTTGGTGTCAAAGTACTTTTTTGTGTCAAAGTACTTTTTTGTGTAAAAGTACTGCATGTGTGTAAGAGTACTATGTGTGTAAGTATTAATTTGTTGAAGTGTGAAGTGGTGTAAAGTAGTTTAATTGTGTAAAATAGCAGAATTTGTGTAAAAGTACTTTTTGTGTAAAAGTACTTTTTTGTGTAAACGTGCTTTTTTGTGTAAAAGTACTTTTTTGTGTAAAAGTGCCTTTTACACAAAAAAAAAGAGGAGAAAGTACTTTTGTAAATACTGCAAAAAGTACAAGTTGTTCAAATGTCAAAAGTAATAGCACACGATCGTGAAGAGGTATAAACTTGTTGAAATCGGTGAAAGTGTTGAGGAGTTGAAACCTGTAGAAAAACAGGAAAAAACTGGAAAACGGAATAATAAAAAACACAGGAACATATGTGACTGACCGTGGCCAATCCAGTTACATGTCTACCCGGAGACATTTTGAGTCATTCACAGATTCTGAAAGTGTGAATTCAAAGCTTTCCAATGATGTCTCACTCATGTAGATCTGATAATATTTGAGTAAGTTGTGGTCATTTGAATGTATACAACTCTCAAACCCATTCACTGAGAAAACGGCTTCCAAAATTTCTCACCGGAGTGAGCCCAGAGTCACAGGGGGGCTCATTTGCATCTCATTGAGATAAGCCCTCCCCCCTGTCACACTGACACCACCTTCCCCCTACAGCTGTCACTGAAGACTCAAGAGGAGTGTTGTTATTGATGGTAACTGGACTTGAAACAGAATTAGAAGTTACTATATTAAAATGGAAATACTTGAATTACAAAAGGCCCTGAATAGAATCAAAGAATCAGAATAGGGTTCATTGCATTTGTCGATAAACATAATTCACAGGTGATTCAGTGCACCAACAATGGTGCACTGAATGATTCAACACAAACAACAAAAGATAAGATAAGATAGCCTTTAATCTTACAACGCAGTAGATACAGGGGGAAAGGACAGTAACTTATAGGAAGTTTAAAAAACACTCTTAATAGAAGAACTCTTATAAACAGATGCCAGGGCCAGGTATACGAACTGCAACGGGTCCATGGCTTTGAATATATGAGATAATAGATATGATATGTACACCACAAGAGTCCAATTACATCAGAGATCACATCCTCATCCTCTTCTTCGTCTGTGCACTCTTCTGTGCTGTGACTCTCGGCTCTTGGCATCAAAGCTGTAAACAAATAACAGGACATTTAAGAAATGGCTAACTATTTCACATAAAACACTCATTAACTATTTATTTTTTTTAACACAATGTGAGAGTTTCAATATAAATACCTGAAGTGCTAATAACTCTTGATCTTTGGAAGCCGTCTGAAAAAGGGACTCAGATGCTTCTGCCAGTCCAAGTTCTTGACAAACACTTTGCCATCCGCCGTTCCAACAAGCTGTGGGATACTGAGGTGAGACTCAGGAGAGCTGTTTTCCACTACCTGATGACAAGGGCGACACTAAAAAAATGAGAACAGAAGAAACATATCTTAAGCAGAGAGCAGCACTGAAGTTTTGCCAGGCTAATGTTTACACATTACAGTAGTCAAATAATATAAACTAACCTCAGCGATGTCTTCCAAAGTGTCAACCCTGGTCTTCATGTATGCTCGCTTGATAATCTGATGATCTGTGCGTGGCCTGCAGCTTCTGATGTGTGGGAGAAGCTGTTTCCACAGTGATCTGAAGCTTGATGTACAAACTGCAGGCTCACCTGAAAAACAGATGTTGCTTATGGTTAATTATACTCTAATCATTAAAACACGAAAATCACCAAAATAATGTTTTACACTTACCACGCTCCTTAGCAGACTTCACGTAGAGACAGGTCATGTCAGTCAGGGTGTCTTTGCCAATTCTGAAAAGGGGAAAAAAAGGATTAGGGTTAACAGTAATATGGGAATAACACGCTTCACAGATAACAGTTCACATTGTGACGTTAACGGTGTATTTAAGATGCAAAACGCGGAGATATTGGGACATCTGCCCTCGGCTAGCGATGCTAGCTAGCTCACTTGAGATAACACTGCTCGTAAAAGCAAAACACTTGCAGAACAGCACACCAAAACATAAACATACACTCGAGTTTAAAACCGGCGCACATTAAAGTGATTAAAAGCGGGTGTTTTAGTCGCAAAGCTTACCTGGTTCAGCCGTCCTGTTGTCTCTCCCAACACCGTGCACAGAGAGACACACAGGAAGCTGATAATGGCCAGGCAAGCGCGTGATTGGTTCGAGTGATGCAGTGCGTGCGTGACGTGCAACGTACGTAAGCCACGTGACCAGAAGTGGTATCGGGAGTTGTAGTTTTTTTCTCTTCCCTCGCCGAAAAATAACCCGATAACATAGCAAAGTTTAGCTTACAACTTAGCTCCGAATAGCTGCGTTTAGCTCCAGGCTGTGGCGCTAACAGCCGGTTTAGCACCATAAAACACACACAAAGCACGACCCACACAACCCACGGGCCAACCCACGCCGAAAAATAACCCGATAACATAGCAAAGTTTAGCTTACAACTTAGCTCCGAATAGCTGCGTTTAGCTCCGGGCTGTGGGGCTAACAGCCGGTTTAGCAGCATAAAACAGACACAAAGCACGACCCACGAGTCAAGAAATACTACATAAGTATATAATTTGTACAGACAAAACGCCGAAAAATAACCCGATAACATAGCAAAGTTTAGCTTACAACTTAGCTCCGAATAGCTGCGTTTAGCTCCGGGCTGTGGGGGTAACAGCCGGTTTAGCACCATAAAACAGACACAAAGCACGACCCACACAACCCACGGGCCAACCCACGCCGAAAAATAACCCGATAACATGGTGATAACAGCAAGTAGTCACATTAAGCCCGTATTGCAGAGTGCACTGAAGCAACATGTTAGCTTAGCATTAGCTCCACCGGAGCAGACAAGTAAGATTCTAAAGTGATCACGAGACTGCCTTAAAACACAGCGTTAAAGCAATAATTTAGTAGTAAAGTAAAAGTGTACCTGAGTAAACAGTTCCGTTGCAATGTAGTCCAGGAAATGTAAGCTCTGAAGACTGTGCTCTGCAGACTGTCTGGAGTAATGAGAGAAAAACACGGAGCACGCAGCTGTAGCCATGCGGATCACAGCTGATTGGTGGAAAATGTAAACAATACGTTGGCTAGAAAAAGGTGACGCCCCCCAGGAGAGCAGGAAAAAGACCCGAAAACTCCACATTTTTAACAGCTTAATGTATACGTTTAAGACAACCAATAGTGTTATCTGAAGCACACAGGGGCTTATTCATAACTTCAACTAGCACATTCTGCAAAAAAATGAAAATTGCAAATTTGGGGAAAAAAAAGTAAAATGCTGTTTTTTTCAGTTTCACCGAGGCCGACATGGTCCGACAATTGCCGTGGCGTGTCACATATAGTGTCTGCGTGACATCACGCAGACGCTCAATAACAGATTCTAATTCTAAGAGTGAATCTACTTTCCATCAGTGAAACAGATCTGAGTGTCATCTGTATTAATGTGACCTCTGCCCGCAGTGATTATGGCAGCTCTGAGAGAGATAACTGATAAAATTACAAAGGCAGTAGATGAGGCCCTGGTGGAAATGCGTGATTTATCATCCAAGACAACAAACTGGACAGCAGAGTGCAGCAGCTGAAAATGAAATATCACAGTCTCTACCTGCAAGCACACGTGGCAGATTTGACAAACCTGCTACAATGTCCCGACTGACCTGAAGTGAATGACCTGGAGAACTGTAATCGCAGAGGTAATCTGCGCATTGTTGGTCTTCCAGGCGACACTGAAGGGAAAGATGTGGTCAGGTTTTAGGAGGCTTGGATCCCCGAATATCTACAACTTCCAACAAAAGATGAGGAAATAACGCTTGACCATGTACATCACTCACTGGCTCCCTTGGACCAGCATCCAAAACCTATTATATGATATAACTTCAGTGATAAACACCGTGTCATGGCGGCATCTACTGGTCGAATTCACAAACATTGGAACTTGCTTTGGTGATACGGTGCAACATAAAACAATGAACAATGAAGAAACAACATATATAAAATCAAAAAGAAAAACTATTTAAATCTTCTGTAAAATAAAAATAAAAATAGACTGAGGAGCTCAGTCACACAGGAGGAGCTTGGAGTAGAGCCGCTGCTCCTCCACATCGAGAGGAGCCAGCTGATGTGGCTCGGGCATCTGTTACGGATGCCTCCTGGGCGTCTCCCTGGGGAGGTGTTCCAGGCATGTCCCACCGGGACGAGGCCCCGGGAAAAGGCCCCTTAAGCGTGTCCTGGGTCAGGCTAAAGGGACTGTGTCTCTCGCCTGGCTTGGGAACGCCTCAAGATCTACACGGAGGAGCTGGAGGATGTGTCTGTGGTGAGGGAAGGCTGGGGCTCCCTGCTTAAACTGTTGCCCCTGCGACCTGGCCCTGAACTGGTTGCATATATAGAAAACCTGGTTCTCCTCTGGATCTTTTTAATGGGTTTATCAGTATTTCTAATATGTTTAATTCAATTGGAAATAAGTCTTTATATATTATATATTTATATATTATATATTATATTATATATTTCAAAATAGAATAACAACAGAATCAACAACATTAATTGATAACATATTTACAAATGAAATTGGTAGATATCAAGACGGTGCTCCGCACATCAGGTACTGTGACAGGTGCGTAGGAGAAAGGCTGTAATAGGGAAAGAAAGAAATCCCGCACACTGTCTTACTTGCAAATAAAAATGTATTAGTAAATAGGCAACGTTTCGGCAACTAGGTAACTGAGGATGGGACAGTGGCCTAAAAAAATAGCAGTGGCCAATCACAGATGTTTTAGAAACACATCAGAACTAACACAAACATTATCATACACATTAACAATACCCAAAACGATAGACAAATAGTGACACCTCATGATGAATTACACATACGTCAAAAATAGTGATTAATACAGTAAAAATTGATAGCAGAATAAAAGTATACATAAATGTGTTGAATAAAGCACACAGGTCAGTGGGAAAACCCACATATTCAAAACTGCATGTGTACTGTAGATGTTACGGGCCCCAAGGTGGGACTGCCGTAGCAGGAATTGTAACCTGAAAATATTGTAGAAAAGCAAAAGAAAGGATGAACCGAGGTGCTGCTTTTCATGTCCAGATCACGTTTTTTAATTGTTCTTAAACAAAAATAATAATACGATGTACAATTATTGTGCAGTTGTACAATACATTGTCACATTATGTCACGCATATACTTTCCCTGCTTTAAGTGACACATTTTCTTTAAATTCACATTTTAGATAAAACACAAATACCACTGTTCTGGTACAATAATATTAACTGGCTTACAACGTGGACATTAAACACAAAAAAATGTACTCTCTCAAACTGTCAAAGGTTAATTTACATTACTACAAATATAAAGCATCTCAAATGTAAAGTGTGTCTTATAAACTCCTGTACAAATGCCTAAACTCTTTGTCTAAGTTACAAAAATAAAATACTTTACATATAAATGCTTATAAAGCTGAATCAAAACCATAAAACCGGACTTCCCGAAATCTCGCGATGTTCCGGCTTTGAAATCTCGCGGGATTTCGGCCGCATGTTACTTTACTGCTTATTTGAAAGTTAACTTGCAAATACAAGCCGAAATGTACCAGGCAACATCAAAACAGTACAAACTACTGATGAAACCTTAAGTAATGACCTTATAGTGCTATGTGTTGGTGGTTTGCACCGTGTACTGACCTGAAAATATTGTAGAAAAGCAAAAGAAAGGATGTTGTTGTTGTTGTTGTTTTATGGCGGTTGGCATCCGAGTGTTGCATTACCGCCAGACTTTATTCCTCAGACGTTTCGTAGTCCTCAGACTCTGTCGTAGTCCGTAAAAGTACTCCTCCCATTGCTTTGGTGTTACAAAGCCCATGAGGTCATGATATGTCTTTGTGACTAGAATAGTTGTTGTGTCAGAGACCAACCGGCTTTATTCCAGGGAGACTCTTCTTCATCTTCCTCTCCTTCTTTGACGTTCGGTGCTTTGGAAGTACAAAGCCCATGAGGTCATGGGACGTGATGAACCGAGGTGCTGCTTTTCATGTCCAGATCACGTATAACACCAAAGCAATGGAAGAAGAACTTTTAAGGACTACGACAAAGTCTGAGGAATAAAGTCTGGCGGTAATGCAACACTTGGATGCCAACCGCCATAAAACAACAACAACAACAACAACAACAACGTTTGACAGAGTCTGAGGACTACGAATCACAGAGTCTGAGGACTACGAAACGTCTGAGGAATAAAGTCTGGCGGTAATGCAACACTCGGATGCCAACCGCCATAAAACAACAACAACAACAACAACAACATCACGTTTGACGTAAACAGGAAGTTCCGCCGTCAAAACCCAATCTGGTGCAACACCTTCTGCACAAAGGTTCCGCCCTACTAATCCAACTTACAAAAATCAGGAAAGCACTTAATTATGACACATACTATGTCTAAGTTAATGTCTTAGTATTAACCTACCAAAATAACATAAATACTTAATTACTGTAAAATACCAAATTACCAAATAATAATATAACTATATTACACATATTTTGTGTAATATAGTTACAGACATATTTTGGGTGCACCACACGCTCCCCAACACAAAAGGTGGCTCCCGACACTTTAAAGCCCCAATTATGTTGACTCTCAATGAAAAATAAATGCATATACCTTCAATACACAAAACTAGGCATTGCATAAGGCACAGTTACTGTATAAGGCATAGTCTGGTATGGGATGTAAGGATTTACTTGGAATGGATGCATACCCCATGCTGGCATAGCTTGTACCCCACATAGCCCAATATGACTCACAACTCCCTGTGATTGGTATGAGGGCTGACCAAGGGAACTATAAGTAAGACTCTGTGGTGGCCTCCTCTCTCGTGTTGACCTCCTGAGGGACAACTCTTCTGTCTCTATCTGGTCCCCCTGTCCTGAGTCCATTTGAGTTGCAACTTGTTCAGTGTCTCTTTGACATTCTGGTTCAATTTGTTCTCCTTGTTCATTGTCATTTTCAGGGTTTTGGACAAGGTCAGTTTCATTTGGATATTGGTCCTCAATCAAAGTGCCTCTGTTAGAAATGTCTGCTTGTGGTTGGCTCACTTGTTCTCCGGGCACAACCACTTGAGATGATGCTGGAAAGGTTTGAGTGACTGTTCGGTTCTGTGGCCTTGTCACAACTGGAACTCTGAGCCAATAGCGCGTCCCAGAGTCACTTTCAGAGTCTGATGAGTCACTTCCACTGTCTCTGTCACTCTGATTTTGGTGAACTTTGCAAGGTTTCTTTTTTATTTTAACAGTCTCTTTGTGGTCTTCCTGAGCGATGCTCACAGGTAAGTCATTTACAAGATGGAGCAGGTTTCTGTGGAGAACTCTAGTTCTTTCCTCATTGTTCTCAGGAAACACTTTGTAGATGGGACTGTCATTGATCTGTTCTTTAACAATGTATACCGTTTGCTCCCAGTATGATCTGAGCTTTCCTGGTCCTCCCCTTTCACGTAAGTTGCGCACCAAGACACGATCGCCAGGTTCTAACACAACTCCTCTCACATGTTGGTCATAATATTTTTTTCCACGGGCACTGGATTGTTGGCTGTTGTTTGAAGCGATATGGTAAGCCTCCTTCATTCTTTTTGCCCACTTTTGCACATATCCTTGTGGTGTCTCGTTATCTTTCTGTTTTAAGGCCAAACAAGAGGTCCACTGGTAGGCGGGGGTGGCGCCCAAACATTAAGAAGTGCGGTGAAAACCCTGTGGCCTCATGTTTTGTGCAATTATATGCATGAACGACTTGGGACAGAAAGTCTTTCCAGTTGCATTTTTCTTTTTCCTCCAATGTCCTTAACATTTGCAACAGAGTCCGATTAAATCGCTCTGCTGGATTCCCCTGTGGATGATATGGCGTCGTACGAGAACGGCCAACACTGGACAACTGCTGAAGGCCCTTGAATAGCCCATTCTCAAACTCTCGGCCTTGGTCATGATGCAGTCTGGCAGGGTAACCAAACCGAGGGATAAAATCATTGAACAGTCTTTCTGCAGCTGTTCTTGCTGACTTGTTTCGTGTTGGATACACTTGAGCAAAGCGCGTAAAGTGGTCCACAGCTACCAGAATATATTCGTAACCACCTTTGCTCTTTTCTAAGTGCATGAAGTCAATAGACACTAGTTCCATGGGTGCACTGCTGCTGATGCTGCCCATAGGTGCCCTTACATGAGTGGCAGGTTTCTTTTGTTTTATACATGGACACTTCCTTGTTACATAGGCCTCAATGTCCTTTTTCATAAAAGGCCAATAAAAACGGTCTCGGGCAAGGCAAATTACTCGTTCGGCCCCGAGATGACCCATGTCATTGTGTTTTAGCACAAGGGGTCTGTACTCTGCAGGTAATACAAGCTGTTGTCTACCCCCAGCTTCCCTGTATAACAAGTCATTCTGTATCACCAATTTTCCCCACTCACGCATTAGTCTTTTCACTAATCCATCTGCAGTTTGTTTGTCTTTGTCAGTTAGTATTGTCTTTGTCCCTTTTAGCTTAATAAGTTCTTTTATTGTAGCATCTTTCCTTTGTGCGTTCACGAGCTCTTCATGGCTAATACTGGGTAAGGCTGATTTGTCTGGTTCATTGCCTTGGTTCAGATTAAGGGCTGCTACATAGGCAATGTCACTCTTCTTGGCTGCCTCACTACCTTCCCAAGTGGCACAAACAATGTCTCTGCTAAACTCCTCTGTGCACTCCCCAACATAATTGTCAATGTCCAGCGGAAGGCGTGAAAGAGTGTCTGCATCCACATTACTTTTACCAGGCCTGTATTTGATGTTAAACCTGAAATCAGCAAGTTCACCCACCCACCTATGTCCCGTGGCGTTTAACTTTGCAGTGCTCATCACATATGTCAGCGGATTATTGTCTGTATACACCGTGAAGTCTGGGGCATAAAACAAATAATCCCTAAACTTTTCACAAACTGCCCATTTAAGAGCTAAAAACTCCAGTTTGCCAGAGTGCAGACAATAGTTCTTTTCAGCTGGGGTCAAAGTTCGTGAGCCGTATGCAATGACTTTCAGTTTACCACTTTGCCTTTGATATAACACGGCCCCTAGTCCTTTCTCGCAGGCATCAGTGTGCAGGACAAAAGGCAGCTCGAAGTTGGGATAGGACAAGACTGGTGGATTGGCTAAAATGTCTATGAGTTGTTTGAGGGTGTGGTCATGCTCACCTGTCCAGTTAATAGGAGTCTTGGATGGTAGCTGAGCACCTTTTCCCTTCTTGTTTTTCCCTTGAGTGCTCTCAGAACATCCTTTAACTTGCAACAGGCCATACATTGGTTTAGCGATTCTGTAAAAGTCCTGAATATAAACACGGTAATAGCTTAAAAAGCCAAGGAGCTTTCTTAACTCGCCTGCATTTGTCGGTTTCTTTTCGCTGAGTGACTTAACCGCATCAATGTCCTTTGGATCAATCCTGACTCCATTTGCTGAGACCAGCCTACCCACGTATCTGACCTCTGCTTTAAACAGTTCACATTTTGTTGGGCGGAGCTTGACTCCGTGTTGCTGCAATGCTCTTAGGACTTTGCGCATAGCTTCCACATGTCCTTTAAAACTTTTGGAATAGCAAAGTATATCGTCCAGGTAGGGGATACAACAGTCATCACGCAGAGTGTTCAACATTTCTTCCATGCTGCGCTGGAAGGCAGCAGGTGCATTACTAAGGCCAAAGGGGATCCTAACCCATTCATAAAGTCCCCAGGGTGAGATGAAGGCAGTCATGTGGCGGGATCCCTCGGCCATGTACCCCTGGTGGTAAGCTTTACCTTGGTCGAGAATACTAAACCAGCTGTGGCCCCCTAGGGTGTCAAGGAGGTCCTGGATACGTGGAAGTGGGTGGCGATCTGGCACTGTCTTTTGATTTAATAGTCTGTAATCAATACAAAGTCTTAAAGTACCATCTCGTTTTCGCACACATACAACCGGCGCAGAAAAGGGTGACTTCGATTTCACTATCCAGCCCTTTGCAAGTAAATCCTGAATATATTCTTTGACCTCTTTGTACAATGGTTTAGGAATAGCTGTGTAAGTATGCTGTACTGGAGTGGCATCTTTGAGATTAAGAGTCATTTGTAAAGTGGGAATATTGCCAATGTCACCGTCATCTTGAGCAAACGCACCAGACTCCTCAAATTACATTTGTTTCACCTCACTCTGTTGCTCAGGTGTCAAGTGACTAATGTCGACTGGAGGGTCCCAGCGAGCTGTCTTTGGTAGCTCCTGGTCTTGGCTGGACTTAGACACAGAGTCAACAGAGTGGATAAAAATGGGTGCTTCACTAATGTCCTTGAGGTTGTCCGTCTCAACTATTTTGGCAATAGGCTCAATAGAACCCAAAACTATTGAGCTGGGCAGAGTCACACTTTGTTTTGAATAGTTTGAAACAGGTATTTTGACATATGGTCTCTCTGTCTTTTGTATTTCTAAAAGCCCTGCTCCAACACTAAGTTGTTCAAGGTGGACATTGTCAAGTACAGGCTCAAACAATACAAGTGACTCTGTGGAACTAACACTCTCTGGAACTCTACATTTAATGTAAGCAACTTGACTTGGGTATACAGTAACACCTTTATACCCTACTTTAACAGTAGCAGGCTCATTTACTGGACGCGTTTGTGTCTGGCTAAAGCTTACAAAGGCATGCACAGCAGAAATCTCAATCCCCATAGCTCTACCAATAAGTTCTATGAGTTTGTAGTTCCCCCCATTGTCTTTGATGAACTCGTGTATTACATTAAACCCTACAATGGGTTTTTCAATCTGGAGGCGGCTCACAAGGAAGGGTACACGTATAGATAGGTCTGGGTCATTGTTACCTTCTAGGTTGACTACTACCTCTACCCAACCATCATACGGTACTGAATCACCTGTGACCGCCCTCACATTGAGATCATCGTCCATCAGTTCACTTAAAGGTCTGATCTGTTGACCTGGTAAATACTTATTTAACCATGCATGGTCTATAAGACTCACCCCAGCCCCCGTGTCTAATACTACAGTCACAAGGTAACCTGCCATCATGCATTTGAGGTGTGATTGGCGGCCAACTAATGGAGCAACTAAACCACGTGGCTTTTCAGTGTCAACAGTCTCCTGTGAACTGGCATTACATTTGTCTGTTTTTGACTTATCTCTCTTTTTCTTTGTGTGGGACAGTTGAGTGTAGTCGATCAGGGGTGGTCCCTCTGCCCTGACCGCCTCCTGTTTCCCGACTGCTTGGTCCTCTTTAAGCACCCCACAGCGCGATGACCTCCTTCTCCGCAGACAAAACAGTGGTTGCAGTTTGGACTGTCCTGAGCAGCACATTGTTGACAGGTTTTGGGTCTTTGCACTTTCAACACAGCCTCCTTCCTTTCAGGAGTTGGAACAAGACCCGTTATTGCTTTTAGACTTTCCATAGCCTGAGTGAGTGCTTCGACTTGGGCACTGAGTCTCTGTAGTGTCAAGTCTTTGTTAATCTGGTTCACACTGACATTGTCCTTTTCTTTGCTCTGCTGAGTTAGTGGCATGTGCCTGAGCCACTTTTGTGAAACCACTACGACCAAGTCTGCGCTTTCTTTCACTCTCCTCTGTTGTAGTTTTTATTACTTGGCGGAGAAGTGCGTCATCACTAACAGTGGGATCTCCTAACAGTGTTTTTAGGTCTTGGCGAACACTTTCATGCTTTTCTCCTATGCCCTGACATATAGTGTTGAGAAATATGCACTGGATTGTGGACATATCATACTTAATTACTGTATCTGGTTGTCTTAGTGAGAAAAGGATCTTTTGTTTCAGTCCAATCATTCTGTATAGGAACTGCTGAGGTGTCTCATTTTCATGTTGTTTTGCGCACATCAAATCTTGAAAAAGTCCAGTACTACTCTTTTCACCTAAGTGAGACTGCAGGAAACTTTTAAACTCTGTGACTGTGAGATCATCCTTTATTGTCAGCATGTCACGAAAGTTGCCTGGCTTAATCGCACGGAGTACTCCTCTGATTACTTCATTTTGAGTGTGATTTTCTTTGAGACCCTCATCAATTTGTTTACATATGCTATTGTAACTTATTTCAGATGTTGTATCACTTATCATTCCTCCGTGAATCTTAAACTCTTTACGAGACAGCAGTGGCAAATCTTTCATAGCTATCATGCTTTCACCACTATGACTTGGAACACTGTCTGAGTGAAAAGGAGAGTTATCAACTACAAGTGGCCCACCTGCTGCTTGTAGGACTGGTGTTGCCTGCTGACTAATGGAATGACGCGTATTAACTGGAGATAGGTGGAGTCTCTCTTGTCCTGGAGAGGCTGCACCAGACAGGACTTGGTTAATTTGACTTTGAATATTCTCATAACGGGCGAGTAATGTCTGCATGTCTGTGTCCCTGGTGCTTGCTTGTTGCTGGGGAGTGGCCTGCTCACTACCACTTGCCTCAGCTCCTAAAAGCACAGAATCTTGACTGCGACTGGCGATGGCCCCATCTATGATGTCTTCAAGTCTCTTTAGTAACGGCAAGCCCTGGTCCTCCCGTCCCAGGATGGCTTGGCATGTCAAGTACATGGTGAGGTACTCAACACAGCTTTCTTCATCATCTTGGCTTAACTCTGTGGCATCAAGTCCTTCAATATCACCTAGAGTTGTTACGATGAGATGAGCTTCAGTGGCTGTTAGCAGGTGAAGCTTTTTCTTAATGTTCCAAACTAGTATTTTTCTCTCGTCGGCCGACATACTGCTGGTCTCGGACGCTTGGGTTTGCAGTGCTGCACTCTGTAGGCTGGTGTACCCTTTCTTCACTGGTCACTGGCCCCTTTGCTGCACACTGGATCACCCCTGGCACCGGAACATGCAGTCGTTGTGGTCCCAACGTTCTGTATCACTAGATCAGCAGTGGCCCATGGACAGATGGTGTGCTGATCCCGGACGAGCCCCCACGATCTGTTACGGGCCCCAAGGTGGGACTGCCGTAGCAGGAATTGTAACCTGAAAATATTGTAGAAAAGCAAAAGAAAGGATGAACCGAGGTGCTGCTTTTCATGTCCAGATCACGTTTTTTAATTGTTCTTAAACAAAAATAATAATACGATGTACAATTATTGTGCAGTTGTACAATACATTGTCACATTATGTCACGCATATACTTTCCCTGCTTTATGTCGGTGTAATCCCTCATTCGTCCAGGCGTGTTCCATAGTAGAAAAAGCTTCAGTTGTAGTCATCTGGACTCAGTTTGAAAAAATAGACGTTTCGACTCTCATCCAAGAGTCATTGTCAATAACAGAATTTAGGTCGAGAACTCCGATATTAATACTGTTCTGTGGTAAGACCCGCCCATTGGGAGGAGCCTTCCTGAAGTAGAAAGAGTTGTTGGTTTCAACAGAAACTCCCCCTTGTATCTACCGAGCTAGCCTATTCAGAATCTTAATGGGCTATTAGAAACCTCTTTGTCTTTGTGAGACCCTGGCTCAACCACCCTGAGTACCTGATTAGCATCTGAATGTCCTTTACCTTTCCAGGGGTTCAGAATCCCATTATAAATAACAGGAAGATGAAACCTAAGCCCTCCATTTCTGTTCAAAGAAGGTCTTTCTTTTTTAACAAAAATAGCTTCCTTGACTCCTCTTTCAAACCATCTTTTCTCCCTGCTTAAAACCTTCACCTCACCGTCTTCAAACGAGTGATTAGAGTTTCCCTTTTGTCCTGCTTCTTGGTTCTCTTCACTCTGTTGAGAGCCCAAGCGGGGTAACCACAGGCTGAGAGGGCATTTCGGACATGTTTTTCCTCTTTCTTCTTGCCCTCTGAGCTGGTGGGCACACCTTGAGCTCTGTGTTGTAAGGTTCTGATCACCCCCAGCTTGTGCTGGGGGTGGTTGGTGGTTTGAAGTATATAGGAAACCTACACACACGGACCAGTATCTGCTCTTTGGTTCCAACCACCCACTACAGCACAAGCTGGGGGTGATCAGAACCTTACAACACAGAGCTCAAGGTGTGCCCACCAGCTCAGAGGGCAAGAAGAAAGAGGAAAAACATGTCCGAAATGCCCTCTCAGCCTGTGGTTACCCCGCTTGGGCTCTCAACAGAGTGAAGAGAACCAAGAAGCAGGACAAAAGGGAAACTGAACAGAGAAGGAAGGGTGTTTCTATCCCTTATGTGTCTGGCCTGTCGGAAAAACTGCAGAGAATTTTTAGACAACACGAAGTCCCTGTTTATTTTAAACCAGGAAACACTTTAAGACAAAAACTGGTTCACCCAAAGGACAAGTTGCCGACTCAAAAACAGAGCAATGTAGTTTATTCGATCCAATGCAGTGAAGAAAGTTGTAAAGAACGTTACATAGGTGAGACGAAACAGCCTCTACACAAGAGGCTTTATCAGCACAGAAGAAATACTAGTTCAGGACCTCAGAGCGCCGTGCATCTCCATCTTGAAGCCTCTAATCACTCGTTTGAAGACGGTGAGGTGAAGGTTTTAAGCAAGGAGAAAAGATGGTTTGAAAGAGGAGTCAAGGAAGCTATTTTTGTTAAAAAAGAAAGACCTTCTTTGAACAGAAATGGAGGGCTTAGGTTTCATCTTCCTGTTATTTATAATGGGATTCTGAACCCCTGGAAAGGTAAAGGACATTCAGATGCTAATCAGGTACTCAGGGTGGTTGAGCCAGGGTCTCACAAAGACAAAGAGGTTTCTAATAGCCCATTAAGATTCTGAATAGGCTAGCTCGGTAGATACAAGGGGGAGTTTCTGTTGAAACAAACAACTCTTTCTACTTCAGGAAGGCTCCTCCCAATGGGCGGGTCTTACCACAGAACAGTATTAATATCGGAGTTCTCGACCTAAATTCTGTTATTGACAATGACTCTTGGATGAGAGTCGAAACGTCTATTTTTTCAAACTGAGTCCAGATGACTACAACTGAAGCTTTTTCTACTATTTCCCTGCTTTAAGTGACAAATTTTCTTTTAATTCACATTTTAGATAAAACACAAATACCACTGTTCTGGTACAATAATATTAACTGGCTTACAACGTGGACATTAAACACAAAAAAATGTACTCTCTCAAACTGTCAAAGGTTAATTTACATTACTACAAATATAAAGCATCTCAAATGTAAAGTGTGTCTTATAAACTCCTGTACAAATGCCTAAACTCTTTGTCTAAGTTACAAAAATAAAATACTTTACATATAAATGCTTATAAAGCTGAATCAAAACCATAAAACCGGACTTCCCGAAATCTCGCGATGTTTCGGCTTTGAAATCTCGCGGGATTTCGGCCGCATGTTACTTTACTGCTTATTTGAAAGTTAACTTGCAAATACAAGCCGAAATGTACCAGGCAACATCAAAACAGTACAAACTACTGATGAAACCTTAAGTAATGACCTTAAAGTGCTATGTGTTGGTGGTTTGCACCGTGTACTGACCTGAAAATATTGTAGAAAAGCAAAAGAAAGGATGAACCGAGGTGCTGCTTTTCATGTCCAGATCACGTTTGACGTAAACAGGAAGTTCCGCCGTCAAAACCCAATCTGGTGCAACACCTTCTGCACAAAGGTTCCGCCCTACTAATCCAACTTGCAAAAATCAGGAAAGAACTTAGTTATGACACATACTATGTCTAAGTTAATGTCTTAGTATTAACCTACCAAAATAACATAAATATTTAATTACTGTAAAATACCAAATTACCAAATAATAATATAACTAAAAACAATGTGGTGACATATTTTGGGTGCACCACATAGATCATCCTCAGAGCTGTTACAGGAAAATGTTGAGATTGAACTCATAATTCAACCCCTTAGGAGCCAGTGTCTGCAGGGTATGAATCCAAAATGCTTTGCGTTGTTTTAATAGTAAGTCATGGTCCCTTCCTCTTGGGGGCGGAGGAGCATGTTCAATACCACAAAAGCGGAGTGTACAGACGTTATGTTGATGGTCATTAAAATGGACTGCCACGGGTATTCCCTGTCATTGCGCCTGATGGAACTTTTATGTTCACTGATCCTTTGTTTTAATTTCCTGATGGTTTTGCCGACACAGGCCAGGCCGCAGGGACATTGTAAAGATATACAATATGTGTGGATGCGCATGTTATAATGCTTTTAATAAAGAACTTTTTTCCGGAGTGAGGATGTTGGAAGTAGTTCGTTTTTACACTGTTGTTGCATTGTGCGCAGTTTCCACACCTGTAGTTTCCATTTGGGAGGGGGGACAGAAGCGTTTGGGTGGGTGTTGCAGCGGGGGTGACATTGGCACGTACGAGGTGGTCTCTCAGATTTTTACCTCTTCTGTTGACAAACAAGGGTGGATGTCGGAACATGGAGGAAAGTTCCGGATCGGATTTGAGGATGTGCCAATGCTTCCTGAATATCCTTCTGATGGTTGCAGAATGTGAAGAGAATTGGGTTATGCAAAGTGACAGAAAAATGCTTTTGTTTTTTGGCCGTTTTTTTCAATACGTCGGAGCGTGTTTTCTTAGAGGCTTATATGCTTCATCGCCTCACAGAGACGGTAATCAACATCTCCTCCAAGGAACTCACTGAACACCAGACGTCCCTGCTTTCTAAAGGTTCATCATTTGTACCCCACAATAAAGTGAATACATTTAACCCTAACCCTATGTAATGCATTGAGATTGGATAATTTTAGATGTATTCTGCACTGGAAATAAAATATTTTGGGTATACTAGAAATAATACAATATATTGACGCTGTGCATCATTAAACAGGAAATATCTGTCGCTAACATGTGCTAGCTTTGTTTTGCTACCATTACATAACTAGAGAATGTTTAAAATAATAAAAATGACAGTCTTCCAAGAAACAGTTAGATGCAGAGAATAGTCCAACAAATACATAGTACACACTCTGTGCACATACTTAGTGCTCTGCTTACTTCTTGCTGAGACGTTAATGCACATGGATTAAAAAGAACATATGATTTAGACTTAAGCAGGGCTCCAGGCTCGAGCATATTTGTACAGCATTAGCTTTGTTCGCAAATCACACATTTCTGACATGCTTTGAGTAATCCGGGCCCCAGCAGGCCAGGGGAAACAGCAGCCCTGTTTACATGTCCGGACTCCAGGAATAACATCAATCCTTAAGTAAATGTAATCTGTGCGGCTTTGTAAACACTGTCTTGCTAATGGCCCGGGAACAAATGAGGACCTGATGGCCGCAGAACCCCCAGAGCCCCCTCCTACCCCAACTCCCCCCCCCCCCCCACACACACACACACACGCACACACACACGTCCTGACATGCTCAAACGTCTGCGTTCACGTTCAGCACACATCATGTGTAATAAAACAAAGGCCACTATTTGCCCCTCCCGCTTGGTTTCCGTGTGTCAATCAATCCTGGTAATTTTTGGCTCATGTATAGGTCAAGCTCATTCATAATGCACTTGCATAGTTCTTACATGGTGAAATTAAGGATTGGAGGAGGCGTGACGTGAGGTGGGATCATATGCGCAGAGTACTGCTCCAGGTGTGATCCGTGAGGAGGAAATTAGTTGCTGGAGGGTGCACAAAGGGTTTTATAGATCTCAATAATTTTCTACATATCTGAAGTTTGGGTTTTGTCTTCACATACTCTTTTAGTCAGTGTTCCACGTATGGTTTTATAAATGAGACCCCAGATCACGCAGAAACAATCTAAGACTCGTGGGAGTCCTTGAGGGTAAACCGAAGGACAACGTTAAAGGCTTCCTTGAGACCGTGGTTCCAGAACTTTTATCCGGGACTCCAGTTGCAACCCCCAGCTTCAATTTTGGAGAGAATGCACCATCTTAGCCCCGGCCCATCAGCTCCCCACTTCACCTGGACTCACCCATCCCCCCAGCACACAGTCCCCCTGCCCCCAGCACTGACTGTCATAGCAGCACATGTGAGGAGAGAGCTGAAGAGGATTAAAGTGAGGAAGGCAGCAGGACCTGACGGCATCAGCCCCAGGCTCCTTAAGTCCTGCAGATGAACTGTGTGGAGTTATGGAGCATGTCTTCAACATGAGCCTGAAGCTGAGGGTGGTACCACAGGTCTGGAAGACCTCCTGTCTGGTACCTGTGCACAAGACACCGCGCGCCAAAGACCTCAACAGCTTCAGGGCGGTGGCTCTCACATCCTATCTGATGAAGACACTGGAGCGGCTGGTCCTGGACCACCTCCGCTCCACCGTGAGCTCAGCCATGGACCCGCTGCAGTTTGCATACCGGCCTGGCATCGGAGTGGAGGACGCCGTCATCTCCCTGCTGCACCGCTCTCTCTCTCACCTGGAAAAGCCTGGCAGCACTGTGAGGATCCTGTTCTTTGATCTCTCCAGTGCCTTCAACACCATCCAGCCGCTGCTCCTGAGGGACAAGCTGGAGACGGCTGGTGTGGAGTACGACCTGGCAGAGTGGATCCTGAACTACCTCATAGACCGACCCCAGTTTGTGAGAGCCCGGAACTGTGTGTCTGACACTCAGACCTGCAGTGTGGGGGCGCCCCAGGGCACTGTCCTCACGCTTTGACTTTCCTGAAGTCCAAGATCATCTCCACTGTCTTCTCGACTCCAGGTTGTTACCGCTGCACCAGGACACCAGCCGGTCCACCTCCCTCCTGTAGACAGACTCATCCCCGCCTGAGATGAGCCCGATGAGGGTGATGTCGTCGAGAAGAGCAGGGGGGAAAGTACACAGCGTTGTGGAACTCCTGTGCTGATAGTCTGCATGTCTGAGACATTCTTCCCCAGCACTGCTTCCGATCCGTCAGGAAGTCAGTGATCCACCTGCAAGTGGAGTCAGGCACATTGAGCTGGGAGAACTTTTCCTGGAACAGAGCAGGGAGGATGGTGTTGAATGCAGAGCTGAAGTCCACAAACAGGATCCTGGCATAGGTTCCCGGGGAGTCCAGATGCTGCAGGGTGAAGTGTAGTGCCAGGTTGATAGCGTCGTCTACAGACCTGTTGGCTCTGTAGGCGAACTGCAGGGGGTCCAGCAGGGGGGAGGTGAAGGACTTGAGGTGGGGCAAGACCAGGCATTCAAAGTCACTTCAGCGCCTGGTCTGGGGGTTCGGTTTGGCGCCATTGTTCAACCAATCAGCACACATGCTGAGTCTGATCAGAGAGTAGGATTCCGGAATATTGCAGCCATTGTTTAGCATTAACATTAGGGCACATAGTTACAAAGGTAAAATGTTTCACAAGACAAGCTATAAAACAGTTAAATGAACGTGCAGAGCACGATAACATTGTGTACAGTAAATTCGTCTTGTGGACAAAGTCTGCAATCAGATGATTGTTTACTAAAACTAAAATGTTTTAGTTTTTGGCTTTGGAGAGAACATGGCTCTGTGAGTTAATTTTAAACTGGAAAAAGTCTTTCCAACGTTTAAAGTGTCTCTGCTCCTGTAAAGACCATAAATAATGGGGGTTGTATGTGGTACCACCTTTGGCCAGCAGTCCTTTCACCATGGCAACATTCAGAGGTCATCTGCAGGTCCCTACACCTAACTGCAAACTACTCTGAGGTAACCCCTAATCTGTGGCAGCATTTGGAATATTAGTGTTCAGCCGATATTAGACTTATCAAACTTAAAATGTACTGGAAAAAACAATCTATATAAACAATCTATAATAATAAAATCTGCTAATTAATACAAATATAGGGTTAATTGATACTTGGAGAGTAATGAACCCAAATGCTCGCCAATACCCCATTTTATATAATGCACATACAATCTATACTAGGATAGACAACTTTTTTTTATTTCAATAAAGATACAGTAGGTTGTGCCTATGTCCATTTCAGTCGTTTTTGACCTAAGCGATCATCCCCATATTTTTATTACGAAAGATTTGGAGGAAAAGAGAAAAAAAACACTTTGGAGGATAAACGCTAGTCTGCTTAATGACCCGTTGTTTAAATGATTGCCATCGCCTCATCCTAAAAGAAACAAAGGCAGAAAAAGCTCTGCAAAACAAACTAAAGCTGTTGGAGGATGAACACGCTAAAACTAAGAACATGATACATTAAATTAAAAAGATAAGAGACTAAATTAATTATCCAAACAAAGATATTATGAGAGCGGATGAAATTCTTTCTTACTGGCGACCCTTTGACTTTCAGAAACGTATCAATTTTAAATGGGAAACAGAATCTCTTAAATACTTGCGTGCAGTTATTCACAAAGATTTGTCAACAATTTTCGATGATCAAAGTTTTACACCAAACAGCACAGACCTGTGTCAAAGTAAATTACAAAATAAATGCGCACGTTTTTTTTGTTTTTTTACATAAATGTGACCATGTGACCACTCAAGCCCCTATATAACAGGTGTGCACAGAGCTAAATTATGCCTGATGAAGGGCAGCGCCCGAAACGTCACTATGGTGAGAACAAAATAAATATCTCTTTGAAGTTGTGCGGATCTTCTTTCTTTTTTATTGTAACTATGTTTTTGTGCACACTCATCTTCAGGATGGATGTGCATGTCTCTCTCCTCTTTCATAAACTTTGGACCATGCTCTTGGTGGGGGGAAAAGCCATTACATCAAAATGGATGACACCGCCAATTAAGGACTGCACTGACATTGTGACTGGAATTTGAAAAATGGATAGGATCACATTTGGACTTAATTTGGAGATTGACAATTTTGAGGGACTTTGGATGAAATTAGTCATTTATTTTGGACATAATATGCCTTAATTTTGTTTTAATGCCTTTTACCACCTTTTTACAGTTTTGTTTCCTGCTTTCTCTCATTGTGTTCCGTTCTCTTTTTGTTTCTTTGTTCAGGTTTTATCTTTAAAATCAGGAAAAAACAAACAAACCCAACATCTCAGTACATCACAAAGAAATGTTGAGTAATTCGGCGTTTGTGTGGTTGTGAGACGTGGCTAAAGTTAGAGTAAATAAATTATTTCTGATTTAGGCTCAACCTTTTGGTAAATGTTTTTCACTTCTCTGCACTTCTATGCAGCATGTTTTTCTCTCTTCAAGTTATGCGTTGGGTTTCAGCACCAAAAATGATTATTTTATATATAATAGTAGTATATGTGCTATTTTCCTTCTTGTTTTCACCAGAGTCTACTTTCTATTGGATAAGAATCCAATCAGCTCAAGCTTTAAGTGTTCCAAGGAGCCAAAAGCTTTAGAAGATAGACCTCTCACGGCACACTTTGGATCACTTCAATGGACCAGTTCAATTATGACAGTGGAGACACTTTTGGGCTAAACCAATCCGCTTAAAAGCAAACCAGACACAATTAGTACTGATGAAAAGTCCACAATTATTCCATAAAATCAACTGACAGCAAAATATATTTTTTGGGGACAAGAATTTCATTATTGTGTGTATTATTTGGAATGTGCACAGCTGTCTGGAGATGGACTGATGTGAGCACAGACCAGGGGCCCTCAGATAGGCCCCGGACAGAGGGCCTTTGTGATGGGACACAGTGGCGGACTGGGACCACTGCTCCAGGAGATTTACACGTGATGATGGAGCAGGTCAGAGCTGCAGCCACTGAGCACAAAACACACTATGAAATATGGAATCCCTCAGAAGGCTGCACTGTAAGTCTTCTTTGAGCAATAACGTTCTGATGACACACTATTATTTCTGTATGAAAAGCACTTGTTTTGTCTTTTACCCTTAATCTCAGCCCGTCTTTGGTTGATGGAGTAGTATGCTATTAAAACGATGATAGGTCATATGATCTTTCAGCTGATTAAAGTTAAACTACCTAGAACCAACCTGACTTTAAGAAATAAGTCATTTTGCATTTCATATGCATTTTTATAACAGTTTCAAGATAAGATTAAATAGATTGGTTTAGAAAAACTTCCTGGACTATAGATTAGAGGCTAATGTTATTGTTATAAAGTAAACAAAAACATAATAATTCATATCTAGTGTTCTCACAACACACATAAACTCTGATTAGCTTTGCAGAAGTGCATAGTAGTTCTAAGTCTAAATTTGGACATATTTAAAAGTTGGCTAACCATACCATCATGCACTCTCACTTCTCTGACTTCACTTATCCATTTGGAGTTTTTGAACCAGAACTAACGGTTCAGGTTTGCGTTCAGCACTCAACTGAAAAGAGCTTGACGCTCGACTTCAACCAAGATTCCCACTGCACTTACACCATGAGTGACAGAATCACTTTCCTGAGCTCAGTTTTGTTCCTTGTTGTTGCAAGCCCTGTTAACCCTGGGTGGGGGGGAAGTAGGAGCCAGTACTGTGTCCGTCCAAAGGTGTTCACTGACCTGGCGATTATTGTTCTGTATTTGCATAGTCTGGATAACACTGTATATGGACAGGCTCAGTGAGCCTGGAACCCTTCTCCTCCAGAGTTCTGCAGGAGGCTGCACTAACACTGATTCATGATTGGTGCAGATCTATACCAAATATTGATATATTGATACAGACAGAGGTATTGAAAAGTATCTATACTCATATACAGTGTTCATATTTTAGGTTTTCTGCACATATATTTACTATTCATATTAGTTCAAGCAGAGGTAGAAAGAAAAAAACGATGGCCAAAATAAAAAAAATCATATTTGATTAGCTTCAATGCATTTTAGTACAACACTCGTTGGTATTTGTATCGGATCAATAGGCTATATACTTTTTTACTGGCTCTATCACCTGTTAAATGCTAATTTAATCTAATGTTAGGAACCAATTTTTATTCACAACAAATTGCCATCTGTATAAGTAAAAATGGCATATTTAGGCTAAAAAAGATCATAGTATGGACCATTTCTGCCTCCTGTTATTCTTAGCACAGCATATTTCCATACATCCCTCCATTAAAAAGGCATTTTCATGACCGCATCACCTGTAAATAGCTGGGACACAGAATGACAAATCTCCTCCATATCTGGATGTTCACCTGCAGCTCAGCGCCTGGACAAAGAGACCACTGTCACTTATATTCCCGCTCAGATTCCTCTAGAACACCTGCACGCTCACATGCACGCTCACGATCACAAAAGCCAGGGGAGATACTGCATCATGTGAAGACCGAAGGAAGTGTGGGTATTATAAATAGTACCAGGGCACCAGCTGCCGGACAAAGTGAGAACAGCAAAGTAGTTCTTAATGTAAAAAGCTAAGGATGTATGCTGCCTAATGGTGTGAGTTGCAGTGTTGTAAGATTGAGTCCCGGTTTCTATGATTTCATCCGATACTGTTCTATTAAATTAGTTTGTCATTTCCATTTTAGCAGTGTAAGCAACTCCAAATCACCTAAAACGTTATTATTATTTAGTGCAGCTCTATTACCAAACAAAAAAAGTTTCAGATTCTTACAAGCCATGTTTCAGTTGTTAGAAGATTTATTAGAATCCATTATGTTTGACCAGTATGCTAATCACAAATTGCAACTATTGAAAACATTCACTTTCATAGGCAGCTGTACTTTTGTGTGATGCCTGTTTTGATATACGAACAGTTCACACTTGTTTACCAAGGCCGTTTACGTCGCCCGGATCGGCGTCACCGGGGCCCCATCCTGGAGCCAGGCCTGGGATGGGTGCTCGATGGCGAGCGCCTGGTGGCCGGGTCTTACCCCACGGGGCCCGGCCGGGCACAGCCCGAAGGAGAGAAGTGGGGCCGCCCTCCCGTGGGCCCACCACCCGCAGGAGGATCCATAAGGGGCCAGTGCAGCGAGATCTGGGCGGCAGTCGACGGCAGGGGCCTCGGCGACCAGATCTCCAGACACAGAGAGTAACTCTGGGGACATGGAATGTCACCTCGCTGGGGGGGAGTGCGGGAGGTTGAGCGATACCGACTAGATATAGTCGGCCTCACCTCCACGCACAGTTTGGGCTCTGGAACCCATCTCCTCGAGAGGGGCTGGACGCTCCACTTCTCTGGTGTTGCCCGTGGGGAGAGGCGGTGGGCTGGTGTGGGCTTGCTTATAGCCCCTTAGCTCAGCCGCATCGTGTTGGAGTTCACCCCAGTGAACGAGAGGGTCGCGTCCCTCCGCCTTCGGGTGGGGGACAGGTCTCTCACTGTTGTGGCGGCCTACGGGCCGAACAGCAGTGCAGAGTACCCGGCCTTCTTGGAGTCCTTGGGAGGAGCACTGGACAGTGCACCGACCGGGGACTCCGTTGTTCTACTGGGGGACTTCAACGCCCACGTGGGCAATGACAGTGACACCTGGGGAGGGGTGATCGGGAAGAACGGCTTCCCCGATCTGAACCCGAGCGGTGTTCAGTTATTGGACTTCTGTGCTAGCCACGGATTCTCTATAACGAACACCATGTTCAAGCACAAGGGTGTCCATCAGTGCACATGGCACCAGGACACCCTAGGCCGGAGGTCAATGATCGACTTTGTTGTCGTGTCATCTGACCTCCGGCCGCGTGTCTTGGACACTCGGGTGAAGAGAGGGGCAAAGTTGTCAACCGATCACCACCTGGTGGTGAGTTGGATCCGCTGGCGGAGGAGGAAGTCGGACAGACTTGGCAGACCCAAGCGCATTGTGAGGGTCTGTTGGGAACGTCTTGTGGAGCCCTCTGTCAGTAGGGTATTCAACTCGCACCTCCGGGAGAGCTTCCCCCATGTCCCGGGGGAGGTTTGGGACATTGAGTCCGAGTGGACCATGTTTTCCGCCTCCATTGTTGATGCGGCTGCTCGGAGCTGTGGTCGCAAGGTCTCCCCCGCAACCCCCGAACCCGGTGGTGGACACCGGAAGTAAGGGATGCCGTCAGACTGAAGAAGGAGGCCTATCAGGCCACTCTGGCTTGTGGGTCTCCGGAGGTCATCGACAGGTATCGGCAGGCCAAGCGAGCCGCGGCTCTTGCTGTCGCAGAGGCAAAAACCCGGGCCTGGGAGGAGTTCGGGGAGGCCATGGAGGAGGACTATCGGTCGGTACCAAAGAAATTCTGGCAAACCGTCCGGCGCCTCAGGAGGGGGAAGCAGTGCCTCACCAACACCGTTTACGGTGCGGGTGGAGGCCTGCTGACCTCAACTGGGGATGTCGTCGGACGGTGGAAGGAATACTTTGAGGATCTCCTTAATCCCTCAGTCACGTCTTCCGAGGAGGAAGTAGAGACCGGGGACTCGGAGGCTGGCTCATCCATCACCCAAGCTGAAGTCACTGAGGTTGTTCGCAAACTCCTCGGTGGCAGGGCTCCGGGGGTGGATGAGATCCGCCCTGAGTACCTAAAGTATCTGGATGTTGTAGGACTGTCTTGGTTGACACGTCTCTGCAACATCGCGTGGCGGTCGGGGACCGTGCCTCTGGACTGGCAGACCGGGGTGGTGGTCCCTCTGTTCAAGAAGGGGGGTCGGAGGGTGTGTTCCAACTACAGAGGGATCACACTCCTCAGCCTCCCGGGTAAGGTCTATTCCAAGGTACTGGAGAGGAGAATCCGACCGATAGTCGAACCTCGGATTCAGGAGGAGCAGAGTGGTTTTCGTCCCGGTCGGGGAACACTGGACCAGCCTCCATCGGGTGCTCGAGGGTTCATGGGAGTTTGCCCAACCAGTCCACATGTGCTTTGTGGATCTGGAGAAGGCTTTCGACCGTGTCCCTCGGGGTGTCCTTTGGGGGGTGCTCCGGGAGTACGGGGTCCGGGGCCCTTTGCTCAGGGCTGTCCGGTCCCTGTATGACCGGAGCAGGAGCTGTGTTCGCATTGCCGGCAGTAAGTCAGACCTGTTCCCAGTGCATGTTGGACTCCGCCAGGGCTGCCCTTTGTCACCAGTTCTGTTCATAATTTTTATGGACAGAATTTCTAGGCGCAGTCAGGGGTCGGAGGATTTGGGGACCACAGGATTCCATCTCTGCTGTTTGCAGACGATGTTGTCCTGATGGCTCCATCAAACCCGGACCTGCAACATGCACTGGGACGGTTTGCAGCCGAGTGTGAAGCGGCTGGGATGAGAATCAGGACCTCCAAATCCGAGGCCATGGTTCTCGACCGGAAAAAGGTGGCTTGCTCTCTTCAGGTGGGTGGGGAGTCCTTGCCCCAAGTGGAGGAGTTCAAGTATCTCGGGGTCTTGTTCACGAGTGAGGGAAGGATGGAGCGTGAGATCGACAGGCGGATTGGTGCAGCGGCTGCAGTGATGCAGTGTCTGCATCGGACCGTTGTGGTGAAGAGGGAGCTGAGCCGAAAGGCAAAGCTCTCTATTTACCGGTCGGTCTACGTTCCTACCCTCACCTATGGTCATGAGCTTTGGGTAGTGACCGAAAGAACAAGATCGCGGATACAAGCGGTCGAAATGAGTTTCCTCCGCCGTGTGGCCGGGCTCTCCTTTAGAGATAAGGTGAGGAGCTCGGCCACACGGGGGGAGCTCGGAGTAGAGCCGCTGCTCCTCCAATTCGAGAGGAGCCAGCTGAGGTGGTTCGGGCATCTGTTCCGGATGCCTCCTGGGCACCTCCCTCGGGAGGTGTTTCAGGCATGTCCCACCGAGAAGAGGCCCCGGGGAAGACCCAGGACACGCTGGAGAGACTATGTCTCTCGGCTGGCCTGGGAACGCCTCGGGATCCCCCCGGAGGAGTTGGAGGAAGTGTCTGGGGAGAGGGAAGTCTGGGAGTCCCTGCTCAGACTGCTGCCCCCGCGACCCGGCCCCGGATAAAGCGGCAGAAAATGGATGGATGGACACTTGTTTACATTATGGACCAGATCCAATATGGCCATAGTTAGTGCAGGTCATGAGTCTAGAATTGCAGACAGATTGCACCAAGTAAATGCTCAAATATTGACTATTTAAGATATTAAAAATTAAATTTTAACATTTTTAGAACAAATTTAGGACTACTTTTATTGTTTGTATGTTGATTTGTGTTTTGTACTGTTGCAACCAAGAGGTAGGGTTACAAGGTAATGCTTTCCCTACTAACCCCCAATACATTAAAACATGATAGGAACATCTGCGCAACGCAACCTAATTAAGGGTCCAGAAAACCCAACTAAAATTTTGCCCATTCTAAGCAATGCACACAGGTAGGGTTAGGTTAGCGAGTTAAGTAGCGACTATCCAAATAATGGTTCTCATCTTCCTGTATTGCCGCTTGTTGCAGCTTGTGCCACATCACCAGGCCCTTGATCCAACATGTATCAACATGTATAGGGCACGATAACATCCGTTTATATTGCTATTGAAAGATGGTCAGATTATGTCCCATGGTGACGCCTCGTTTTGGCTTGTGAAGCAGCTTGTGAACCCGCTGCTCTCTCTGCTCAGCATTGCGTGTTTTGGGCAGATGTGTGCGTAAAATAGTGTTGGCTGCATATGCAAAAAGCAGCAGATCAAAAACATAAGATGTAAAATACTACGGTTAAGTAAAAACTATTCAACAAAAATCTGTGACGTTGGCACCATTTTACTGTGTACGTTGACCAGTCAGAGTGTGCCAATGGTGCGTATTAACTATACATGGAGCACGCTGAATCTTTAACCCTCAAACGCAGTGGGTCAGGCAGTGTATGAGGAGAACAAGAGGTGACACGTATCTGTGGCACTGTGGAAGGATGACTTAAGGGACTTGACTGTGCATCTCATCAAATTCAGCAGGTGCCCTATGGTACACAGTTCATTCTGCTCAATGAATGAATGACAACTGAAACTGCATGACTAAAAGACAGAGTGAACATGTCTGCTTTAGAGCGCACTGGTTTGCACGCACTTACCGTATTTTCCGGACTATAAGTCGCATCAGCCAAAAAATGCATAATAAAGAAAAAAACATATATAAGTTGCACTGGAGGATGAAATGCGGTTGCAAGTGTGAAAATAACAAATAATATCACGTATAAATCGCCCCGGAGTGTAAATATAAGTATATAAGTCGCACCTCGGCCAAAACTATGAAAAAGGAAGCTCACCGCTTCACTCTGCGTTGAGGCAACGACGTGTCTTGAAATTTCTAATTGGACTTTGCTTTATTCCCCCCTCCCTCAAAAATGTATGTATGCGTTTTAACAAAGTGTAGATTACTTGCTGTTTGCAAGTCCGACAAGGTTATAATTGTACAAATCTTATACCAGAAGAGATATTTGAAGCTGGCATGCCGGGAGTAGTAGAAGATTTGCTGTAACTAGGATTGGCTGTGTTTATGTTTTTCCTCTCGATCATCAGGGGAAAGACAACAGGTTCACAGAGGTAAGGTCCTGAAAACCATACTTTGTCCTTGAAAATGTTTCCACCTTGAGCCCTCTGGATGCTGCATCTATCTATGCAAGGATTAAAAAAATCTCACCCACACAATTTGCCATTAACACTCTGAACCTGGTTGTCTCATCCCAGATGTGCTTTACTCGACATGCAGTTCAAAATACAGAGTCTACCAGGTTCATGTCTAGTCATGTCCTTTTGCCATAAAGGCATTGATTTGACTGGCAATTGCGGCTACCACAAGCGCCACTCTGGGAATAGTGTCTGCTTTCACAGGTGCGACACAAGATTTCTTCATTATAAAAAGGTTCTGAATTTGTAGAAGCATGTATGTCACTGAACCATAACACTTCTCACTGACATCAAAAAGTAATGCAATTGGGTAGCCACATCTTCCAGCAGATGGAGCTGTTGTATGCATTTCAACCACTAAGGCAGTCTCTAGTATCCTGCTCATCCCAGCCAACTGTCCTTTGACACAGGTCTCTTAAGATCAATTTTGCCACCAGGACAACATGTCCAGAGGGTTATAAATGCAGCTCACATTTGAGAAGATTTCTGTTAGCAAGCAGTCTTACCATAAGCTCAAAATTGAACGTCCATATGTCTGTTTGGCCCTTTCCAAAGCCACTTCTTTTTCCCTTTTCCTATGCACAAATCATAATTCCTATGCACAAATCATAAAAGCAAGAAGCACCACACTGGTTTGGTTCTACATAAATGTAGAAGCATTATAAATTGTAACTTTAGTAATTTATTAGAGTAAGGGGCTTTGATAAATGAAAGAACCATGCTGCCAGCTCAGATTTAACTTTCAAACGAACACAGGTAGTGGAGGAATGATGGGACCTTTGGCTGCCATCATCTGAAATGCAGTTCATTCTGGGCCTCATGTTCAAAAGGAGGACATTCCTCACTGCACAATGGCAGATCTTTTTTTCTGTGGTAGGTGATTGTTGCTACGGCGCATTTGAACTGTCATTTGTGGGTTTTTGTGATTCCATCTGCTGAGCTTTCCAATAAAGGAATCTATTTTGTTGTTCTATTTCATCCTCTGGAAACAGAGGCAGCAGCTTATTGTGTGGGGATATGGCCTTTTCACATGGTGCACTTAGGTTTTCCAGGTGTGGCTGAATTTGTGGATCACTTTCCTTTGATCTTTCATTTTGTGGAATTGCCTTGTCCATATTTGGGCATCTGGGCATCATGTGATTGACACATACAATGTTATTTTAAGATTAGATACATTTCACAAAACCTGCAAATCAAAAGGTTAGTGAGTTACTATGCAAATCATGTTTTAGCAAAGCAGTACACGACTCAACAGGCATGTTTGAGATTTATAGTATTTTAATTCAAATGCAACATAATTTACATGTGTGGGGAAAAGGGTGGCACATTCTATAACTACAAACTTTTCCCAAACCCAGATAGACAGTGCTACATCAATCAAGCTTCACCCTTCTGTCAGTTTATGACGTAGGTTTGCTGTGAATCAAGTTAAACAAACGGTGTAATCACAAGAATCATACAGTCATACAAGGGAAAATAATCCCATGTAACTGATAAAGCCTATAGTTCATTGAATACCTCAGCTGTGCCAATGTGTGCTTTTATTCCAGGCACAATGAGCCCAGAAATAGAATACAACTCAATACAACTAGAATACAATTAATTAGAATAAGGGTCAGGTCAGCAAACTCAAGATTAGAAGCAGTAAATCCCATTTTAAATCAGACAAATGATCCAAACACTGAGGGGCCGGTTTCACAAAGCAACCCTCTCCATTTTTCTAGGCTGGGGACTGGCACAAAGGGGACACAGCGCCCCTTTGTGGCTGGATTAAACCCACCGCCCAGTGCTTGTGCAAGGTTAGTGTTAGTTTAGTAGTGTTAGTAGTGTTAGTAGTGTTAGTTTAGTAGTGTTAGTAGTGTTAGTAGTTAGAACGTGAATATTTACAAACATGAATAAAAAAAAAAACTAATCCAACAGGACAATCACATCATACATAAACCAATTCAATGTTTTAGCTAAGCAGTTATTTGTACACATTAGCATACACAGTTGCGTATAGCATAGGAGTACTCTCATATTTTAGCTTAGACATACACAACCTGCAAAAAACAAGTTAGACACAGTTATATATAGTTTCGGCGCCTCGGGGACGCTCGCCCGCCGCCTCGGAGCCTCTGGGGATGCTCGCCCGCCGCCTCAGAGCCTCTGGGGATGCTCGCCAGTCACCTCGGGGCCTCGCCCGCCGCCTCGGAGCCTCTAGGGACGCTCGCCAGTCGCCTCGGGGCCTCGCCCGCCGCCTCGGAGCCTCTAGGGACGCTCGCTCGCCGCCTCAGGGACACACACCCGCCGCCTCAGCGCCTCGGGGACGCTCGCCCACCACCTTGGTAGTGGCGGGACGTTTAAGACTTTTGTCCTAGTGTCACAAAACTAAAATAATATAATTTTGGTATAGAGAAAAGAGTATAACTAAATGTTATTTTTCTTAAAAGGTTAGACAATAGGCATTCAACATAAAGATCATTTTAAAACTGGTCAAGAAAATATAACATTTGTTCTTTTTATGAGATTTTAGTTTTAATTACTAGAAGAAATATATAGTTTAAATAAGATTTACATCTAATTTAATACTTTTAACACCTGTACTGTGAACCTCTCTGACCCTACCACTTATCCTAACCACCCATCTTTCTATTTGATGTTGTACTTGTGTGTGTGCAGGGATTACGCAACTAGAGAAACTTTATTAAGCCCTACACGGAGAAGGAGATTTATGAGTGAATGTATAGGCCAACTCTATATCCAACCAACTAATCCATTCTATCAATCCAGAGAACAAACACAATTCCAAATCAACCAATCTCAACATCACACCACAAAAACCAAAGCCCCAAAACCGACCACCAAACAAACAAACAAACAAACAAACGTCACATACCAGCACAGCCAGCTAGCTAGCTATCAGTCAGCCAACAACCACAGAACCAAGCTACAGACACCGCCAAAACAAGCCACAAACCACTCCTGAGTCCATCCAGACACCTCAGCCCTAAACTGACACGACAGACTAAACTGACACGACAGACTAAACCGACACGACAGACTAAACAACAGGAATGGTTGACGGGTTTTACCTCGACTCTGTCCCTTTGCTGAAGCTGCTTTGGTGGTTGTACATTTTGTGTGGAATCTGTTGGACGCAGCTTCCATGTGCTCACGTCAAGCTCCCGCTAAACTCTGAAACCGGAAGTAGTGAACAGATGTGACGTACTTATAGGCTCCACCCCCCGCACCTGTGACATTTAAATACATGCGTTCTCACTTCCGGCAAATTACCAGTACATCCGGGACTTGTACCCGCCGCCATTTTGACCGGGTGACGATTGCAACAGCTGGACAGCACGTCATTTTCTACGTCATACTGAGCGCGGCATAATGAGCTACGAATATTATAATTCTTTAGACGATGACGGCAGAAAAAGGTACATGACAAAGCTTGGCATTCCTTGGTCTGATACCAGCGGAATGTCCCTATAGAATGCCGCAGGGTTTGTGGAAGGACAGCCCGACTGACTGGCCTGATGTGGATTGGCTCAGTATCTACGACTATTTGATTGAAAGCCCGGGAATTTTCACCCGGCAATCTAAGTTTCTGACTATCCAATACGTGAACATTGCATCCAAAAACAACGCAGTATTTTGGCATTTTGGTGAATATAGTTGCCGTGCGGTTGTAAAGTACTATGCCGCGCTCAGTATGATGTAGAAAATGACGTGCTGTCCAGCTGTTGCAAGCGTCACCCGGTCAAAATGGCGGCGGGTACAAGTTCCCGGATGTACTGGTAATTTGCCGGAAGTGAGAACGCATATAGTAAGTATTTTTTTTTATTTTGTTTTTTTTTAATTTGGTTGGGACAATGCATGGTAATGAAACATACTATACATGCTGTAAACACGGCAGGCTGTAGCCATGGACGACGGCAGCCTGTATTTACAACTCTCTCAAATATGGAAACAAAAATATTACCGGAGCAAATTTGTTTTTGTTTTCATTGAAATTAGATATTGTATCCTCAATTTATTTATTGTTGCCTGTGCAAAACGTTAGAAACAAACAGACAAAATGGAAAATAGAAAGGTAATAAAATATTTTTTAAAGTTCCTCTTAAAAATTTGGAAATTCTATTGACCTAAGTCAGAGCATTTATATTAAAATTAGGTTATAGGTTATAGCCTTTTTAATTGTGGTGTGTTCACTTGTGTTTGTTTGATTAGATTGACAGAGACGTGACAAGGGACGTCATACCACGGCCTGCAGTTACAGTGAATGTCCAATAGATGGCGGTCGTAGACCACATGTAAACTTAGGGATCATCTCAAAATAGGTTGAAGCTGAAAAAGACTAAAAAATGTTAGTCTCTCTCTGGACCCCCTCCCCCCTCAAAAGACTAAAAATCTAAAATTGTTGGCATCACATAAAATGTATTTTAAAAAAGAAACATTAAAACGTAACAACTTAACAGTCATCACTTGAAAACTCGCTCTAAAATAAACTCTCAAAACTTGAACAATATAATATCATAATGTTACATATATACATAATATGGCATCTGATTCATACAGTATGAAGTATTCTGTCCATCCGTGAATATGTCTTGATGTCGGGAAAATTTCACTTGCTGCAGTACGACGTACGCGTTGATAAAACGATGGTAGTTTGATAGAGCTTGCTCACCTCTAGTCCCTGAACATCCTTTGGTATGTTTATCAGTAGAAGCCATGAACTCTCCAAATAATGTCACCTGTCGCGGCAGGTTTGTTTACTCAATCCACATGCATCCACGGGCTCTAAGGCCAACCCATTCAACCGCTACGCCAGCACCATGCTCAACTAGTGATTTAAGTGATTTAATTTGATTGGCTGCTGTAAATCATTTCACAACAAGCAAAGTCATGAGTGTCTGATGTCATGGATGTTGGCCTGATGCTCGTTGTTGAGAGTTTTTTAGCATTTCAAAACAATTACTGCCACAACGATGTATTGAAGCTTCAAAGCAACAAAAAAACGAAATGTAGGTACATACAGACGAACAATATTTAGTCTTTTTCAGCTTCAACCTATTTTGAGACGATCCCTTAGTGCGCACTGAGGAGGGATGCCCTCAGTCCCTCAGTGCGCGTCACCATTGGATGTATCTGCATATCATTTATCTGTATAGCAATATAAACAATGCTATTGTGCCCTATACGTGTATGTTAGACCAAGGGCCCGGTGCTGTGACACAAGCTGCAACAAGCAGCAGTGAGAAGCATTATTTTGATAGTCGCTACTTATAGCTTTATAGGCCTATACATTCAACAGAGTGGACATTATAATATGTCTATGTCAATGATGATATGAGACCATTTAGGCTATCTTATGGATTACCTGCACACTGTTAACCTGCTGTCACTTTGCCTCTCCCCAGGGACTGAAGATTAAAATTTGCCTAGCTATATCTTGTCTGTGCAATTTACTGTGCAATGTCCATGTCAAATAAAACAAATGGTAACACATTTCAGATCAGACACTCAGATGTTCTGCTGCACGCGGTTTATTAAGAGTTTACATCTTCTCACATTATGTTTTTGATCTCCTGCTTTGCGCACATACAAGGATTTGCCCACAATATTTGACGCACACATTTTCCCAAACACACCTGCATTGTGGTCACTGATATGCTGCTCTATGGCCTTTGGAGACCCATTAGGAAAATAACACAATGTTTTGCTCCTTATGTTTTATTTCGAACATTTAACAAACAGAGTTACAAAGAGTTGGACATAAACAGGCTACAGTGATGACGGTTTGATATTTAATTCATTTTAATTATGTAGCCTAAAGGATAATAAAAGGATCCACTTTAACCACACTTCAGATCAAACTCCAGGCGCTCTGCTGCGTTATAGCTCAGATGATGCGCATGCACGTGCACGTGCACTTTCTTGGGATCCTGACTTACAAATATGAGCCACAGGATCCGTATGTAATTAGTGTAATCGAACATCGAGGATATACGTGGTTAGCTCTAGTGACAGCAAAATCAATTAATGAACAGGCCACATTAAACAGCAAAGTCTAGTAAGGCCATTGAAACGGCGACTTGCAGTGTTGGAACCAGTTCTACCCGTTTTCGGACTTTCAGCTCTGCTTCAAACCGGCCCACTTGGAATGCCGACGTCAGAAGTGAAAGCAACGAGGGAGATACAGCTATGGTTGGCCATTCAGCGTGTGTGTGCCCTACAGTACAAAGTGTATTTATATATTTATGGATATGAAATGTCAGATCATTTGATGAGATTACACAGAGATTATTCAAACATTTGGATGTTGCTATATTGAATGATGAACTGCATAATTAATTCATACACATTTGAATGTCTTGTAAGTAGACAGTACTAATTGTATTGTTTTTAAGACGTCTACACAAAATTTACTCAAAAAATATATAACCAATGGTTGACACAAGAAAAAAAAAACTGCTATTTGAAATGCTCATTTTATTATTGTTTTTATTACATTTTTGGAGCAAAAAAAAAAGTAAAAATGTATAAAAATGTAAAAAAAATGTTTTCGTCAAAAACACCTCAACTAAGCTTTAACAACAGAATAAAGTCTGCAATGTATATATTAATTGCCATAGCTTTTTTATTGATACATATTTTTACAAACCAAATACATAGATACAAAAGCACTTCTGTAGCAGTTCATATCAAAGTTCTGTTGCTTTGCAGTGAGTCGATGAGCATCTTGTTGTACTCTGCCACTTTCTGGCCGACATGCTGGGCCACGGGGGCAAAATCACTCTCCTGAGACTTAGAGGCGATGACTGGAGCATAAAGGGTTAAGGAGGGGGAGTCATTACACTTTTAAAAGGATGGTCAGTACATGAAAAATACATTTACATTGAGGAAGGATACACTCTTTCATCACAAAGTTGTTCTGCTCCAAGTGCTGCCATTTCTTCTCCAGGTTTGTCAGCTGAACAAACAGAGGAAGAAAGATTGTAAGAATCAGAGGTCAACAAAACTTCTTCTCAAAATAGGTTGAAGCTTAAAAGACGTAATTTTTTTCGTCTCTCCCTGGACCCCCTCCCCCCCAAAAGACTAAAAAAAATAAATATCTGGCTTCACATAAATTTTTACACGTTGATAAAACGATATTAGCTTGATAGACCCTGCTCACCTCTAGGCCCTGTACATCCTTTGGTATGTTTATCAGTAGAAGTTATGAACTCTCCAAATAATGTCACCTGTCGCGTATGTTTGTTTACTCAATCCACATGGTCCACGGGCCCTACGGACCATCCCATTCAACCAAAATTGTGAGATGACTACATTGAGATAGTCTCAAGAGGATGAGAGTGAGAAACTCATGTTTCTTGTGAAAACCTGTAATCGTCAATTGCCTGCGTTTAGACCTTAGACGTGCTGTCAGAATGACAGAAGCAGGACACGCGCTTTCGTCTCAGTGAGAATCTCACGTCTTCTGTGATTGGCCGAAACCTCATGCAGGGTTTGTGTTGGTCCATCTTCCGGGCAGTGTGTAGGCACGTTACTAGAGCCAAATCTCTTGATCATTTGCTGCGCCGCGTCTTGCCGCAAAAAAGCGTTTCCAACCCCGCTCCCGTGATCCCCCACACGAGCACGGGCCATGGCGCGCCGTGCTCCCCCGCACCGCGCCCGCACAGAGTTTTTTAGCATTTCAAAACAATTATTGCCACAACGATGTATTGAAGCTTCAAAGCAACAAAAAGACAAAATGTAGGTTAAACCCCCCCCCGCCAGACGGAAAAATATTAAGTCTTTTCAGCTTCAACCCATTTTGAGATGATCCCTTTAGTTAAAGATGCATGAGAAAGTTAAAAACTTGCTCACCCATCCAACCGTCTTTGTAAGATAGTTAAGCGAGCTGCAAATAATAGGATTCTCAGGATATATTTATTTTTCTGCTCGGAATGTGTATCTAGTCCTAAGACAAAGCATAAAGGATCTGCTGGGATATTTATGAGTAAGAGTCGTTTGAGCTCTGCTCGGACACATTGCCAGAAATGTTGAACTTGGGGCCAAAACCTTTTTGGTTGATTATATGTGCCCAAACTAGCTTTACATTTTTGACACAGTGGAGAGCTTGTAGAATTGTATTTACTGTGAATAGCTAGTGACACGTGACGTCTCTAAATGATTTTATATTGGGTTTCATAAGATATATTAGAACATGTAATTTTCTTAACATTTAATAATACTTGTTTCCATTTTGACTCATCCCGATGGGTTTCAAATGACTGATTTTTACACTTTATAAAAATAGGTTTGACAAACATAAATGAATTATTCTAAATATATATAAGTATATATTTATACAAGTAGCCTAAACTTTTCCTTTGTAGGTGAGCTGCCTAGGATAATTTTTATACGATGGAGTCGAGAAAAAACATTTTCAGGTTAAGTCCAAATGTAATTTTTTCCATCTAACAAATGTCCATTATGATATTAGTCCAGTTCTAGTCCAGTCTCTAAGGCATTGTTGATTATAGTCCAGTACTTGTGAGCAGGACAATCCCAAAACACATGATAGTGAGGCTACCCCAAATAAATTGTGTGGGTCGGTCGGTAGGCAAATTCTTATTTTTTTTACTTTGAAGGCAAAAAAAAAAGATCAAAGTTTTGCCATTTTTTGACTCGGAGTGACCGCCAGGGGTCAGGCTTCAACAGTCAATGACGGAAAACGTCTCGATCAGGAGACTAAATCTCCCGATTTTAAGATATTTCAATCGACCTTTAGCGAAGGCGAGCGGGGGGAACATGTGGGGGACACGGGCGCCGCCATGTTCCCGCCATGTTCGTTGTGATGACAAGTAAATGAAGTCACACCGTGATAGAGAGTGACATGTACTATGGACACTTCAGTGGCGCCGGCAGGGGAAAGGTAACATAATATCCGTAATGCGCGTTCTGTTTGGTTACAGAAGCATGTGGAGGACCGTATATGAAGACGCATATGTGTTGTGCAATAAGTAAACAGTCCTTTGGGATGTAAGATAGGCTTTTCAGCGCGAAAAAATATTTGACAAGACGGTTTGGGAAAGACCAGTCGGTGAGTCGGCGAAATAATTGAAAAATAAAAGGTTTTGACGTTTTTTCAACAAAATGTTTTTTTTTCTTTTTCAGTCGGCTAGTTTCATACCGGGTCGGTCGGGTTACGGCAAACATACTTATTATTTTGCTCAGCCTGATTTGCCTCCTGGCTGCCACATCCTCTTCAACAGTCTGCATTTCCCTGTGAGTGAGTAATGGGCACTTTGACATGGGGCTATAAAGAAACGAGACACACTTTTCCAACAGAAGTCCCTCCAAACATGTGATACCGTGTTTCTCCAATGTTACATACTTTCCCGCTCTTCATCAGCGAGAACAAATGAACCCTCTCTTTACCATTTACCCTTAATGTAATCAGTAGAGGGGCTGCTCAGCCCTAAACTGGTTAAGGTCCTATCTGGAAGACAGGAAGTACTTTGTTGAAATTGGTAGCTGTGTCTCAGAACACATGACCCTGACCTGTGGAGTGCCCCAAGGGTCAGTCCTGGGTCCCCTTCTGTTCAACCTCTACATGCTGCCGTTAGGTCAGTTGATACGCAGTGAAAATGTGTCCTATCACAATTATGCAGACGACACTCAGATCTATGTTTCACTGTCGGCAGGTGACTATGGACCAGTGGATTCACGCTGTCACTGGATCCAACAGATCAGTGTGTGGATGCAAAACAACTTTCTCCAGCTGAACTCAGACAAGACTGAAATAATCGTTTTTGGCCCACAGAAACAAAGAGTCTCGCTCTAAAACCTACAAATCAAGTTAGAAATCTGGGGGTAATAATGGACTCAGACTTGAACTTTAACAGCCACATCAAATCAATAACATCAGCAGCTTTTTACCATCTAAAAAAACATTGCCAAAATCAAAAATATAGTGTCAAAACCAGATTTAGAGAGACTTATCCATGCATTTGTCTCCAGTAGATTAGACTACTGTAACGGCCTGCTCACTGGCCTCTCCAAACGAGCTGTAAAACAGCTGCAGTACATCCAGAACGCTGCTGCTCGGGTCCTAACTAGAACCAGGAAGTACGATCACATTAGTCCTGTTCTCAGGTCTCTGCATTGCCCCCTGTGGCTCAGAGAATAGACTTTAAAGCAGCTCTGCTTGTGTACAAGTCTCTCCATGGCCTAGCACCAAAGTACATCTTGGATATGTCAGTGCCATATGAACCATCTCGGACTCTGAGGACCTCAGGGACCGGCCTCCTGCTGGTGCCCAGAGTCAGGACTAAACATGGGGAATCTGCATTTCAGTTTTATGCAGCTAAAATCTGGAACATTCTTCCTGAGGATGTGAGACAGGCTTCTACTCTGACAATGTTCAAATCTAAGCTAAAAACAGTTTTGTTTAGCTGCGCATATGACTGAAAGGATTTTTCTTTGCCCTCTTCTCTTTTATGTTTGTGATTTCATTAGCTTAGACAATCAGTTGGACTGATTTAAAAGGGAGTTGGACTCCGAAACACGTTGGACGTGTAAAAGTATGTACAATCAGTTGGACTGATTTAAAAACAATTTAAAAAGGAGTTGGACTCCGAAAACACGTTACCCTTTGTGGCTAGGTTATTTTTTATTTAGTTAATTTTATTGTATTTCTGTTTCTGTAATTTCTTTGTGATTTTAATGCATTTTTCCTGCTGTGAAGCACTTTGAAAACTGCCCTGTGTATGAAATGTGCTCTACAAATAAACTTGCCTTGCCTTGCCTTGTTAATACAATTGTACAATTTAGATATCCTTGAAAGTTCAGATTTATGAACTTTAATGAATGTTTCAGTCAAAAGGCTATGACATTTTTAATTTCTTGGTTGTAATAACTCCTTATTTGTAAATCCCTATAAAAGTCCTGTTTGTCCAAAGCCAAATTATTCTTTCAACACATCAAAGCTCTTCAGATGATTCTCCTTTACAATCTGGCAAAAGACCTTTACATCTTTTGTTGTCCAGACTTTAAATCTTGAGGCTGTGCTGTTTTTTGAAAACAATTTTGAAAACATTTTTTAACATTCTCCTGTTCGTGTGTTTTGATTAGCTCCTTCCATGTTGTAAGAACCCATGGATTCTCCATCTCCCCCAAATGACTCTGTCCGTTTGTCATCTGCCAGTAAGGCCTGCACAGGAATTCCCGGCACAACATTAATCTCAATAATTTTCCATTGAGCTTCATATTCTGGGTCACACCACTATAGCAATGCTCTGATCTGAATTTAAATACAGTATTTTTTCAAACAAGGTCAACCCCAGCGTCCTTTTTCCTTTGATAAGGTCAGAGGGGGATGCCCAAATGAGATCATTTACGTTTTTTGTACATTATTTTTGTATCCAGACATTGGATCAATTTTCTGAAGAAAATGCATCACATTAGGTATGGAAATTTCTGGTTTGATCAAATATAATAGAGTGTCATCTGCATAGCAGGCAATTTCCGTCCCATAAATTGTAACACCGTAAATATTTTTTGATTTTCTAATAAATTGGGCCAATGGTTCCAAATACAAAGCAAACAAGAGGGGGACCAGGCACAACCTTGCCTGACTCCCCGTTTCCAGAGTCAGTGGACACGTCAGATGACCATTGATTGATTTTTTTTATAATCAAATAATAGATTTTTGAAATTTGTTTAGCACTTTAAATAAATATGGCCAGCTCGTCACAGAATAATGTGTAAGGATCGTTTTATGTTGTCTTGTGTTTGTCGTTTGTTAATGAATCCTGTTTTATCATTGTGAATTAAGTTTTAGAGTATTTATTCCATTCTTTTGGACATAATTGAGGTGTATATACGCTAGTCCACATTCAGAATAGAAATGAGACTATATGATGGCTTCCTTCCAACTAGGAGGGGTCTGTTAAAAGTTACAGAAAGGAAAGGACTAAGTATGTCTCTTAAAGCTTTGTGCCACTTTGAGGTGAACCCATTGCTCCTCTGAGATGTATTTTTCTTGAATCTTTTGATTGTGCCTTGTATTTCCAAAACTGTTATTTCAGCTCCTAATTTTGTATTTGTTCTTCTGACATATCAGGCAAATTGAGGGTGTCCAGAAAATAATTTATATCATTTTCTTTATCGTCTGGAATTTTTTGAAAAAAAAAAAAGCTTTTTATGAGATTCAAACGCTGATTTAATTTGGTCTTGTGTGTTTAAGACTACATCATTTTGCCTGTCTCGTATGATAGTAAGATAGTAATTTATATACGTTAATTAACGAAATAACGTCCGGCGCTGGTGAGAAGATGAGTGCACGGATGATGAAAGCGATTTCATCAAACTGGATAACATCCCTAATCTTCATCTTGCTTGCTATGTTAGCCCTTATGCACAGCCCCTCCCTCCCTCCTGTGTTGCCTCCAAAGTCTACTGACTTAAAACTGCATGTGTATTAATGCATGCTATTCAGGGCCTTTTGTAATAAAAGCATTTCAATTTTAATAAAGTACCTTCTAATTCTGATTCAAGCCCAGTTCAAGTCCTAATGAAAATAACACTACATCAATATTAACAACACAACAATTCTTGAGTCTTCAGTGACACCTGTAGGGTCGAGGTGAGATGCAAATGTGCCCCCCTGTGACTCAGGTGAGAATCTTTGAGGGCACTTTTCTCAGTAAAGAACTTTCAGAGGGGTTTACATTCAAATGACCACAACTTATTAAAATATTATCAGATCTACATGAGTGAGACATCATTGGATAGCTTTGAAACTACACTTTCAGAATCTGTGAATAACTCAAACTGTCTCAAGGGAGACTTGTGCCTGGTTTTGATATGGTCGGTCACATATGCAATACTGTCATATTCATGTGCAATACTGTGACATAATGTCAATCATATTGGTGCAATATTCTCTGTCCATATAACAGCTGTAAGTAAGAGTGTTACTATTGTTATTATTTTTATTTTATTTTTTTACTTTTCATTAAGAATATAAGAGATTTTTTTTTTTATAAGAGTTTTTTATGAGAGCTTTTTATTAAGAGTTATTTAGAGTATTAAAAGTTTGTTTATAAGTTATCTGTTCTTTGTATTATTTACTTCTGTACCTACTTTGTGTTGCAACACTGGAATTTCCCCATTGTGGGACAAATATAGGCTTATCTTATTTAGAAAATTTGTATCCACTCTCATAATATCTTTGTTTGGTAAAGAGCATTTTCTTAATTATTTCCTGTGAAGTCAGATCATTAATTTCTCCTTATCTTTTTAATTTCTTGTAGCATTTGAGGCATGGTTTCTGCAAATTTTTCTCACTTTTCTAATGTTTTGTTTTTTTCGGAGGCTATGGCTATGATTTGTCCTCTCAAGGCTGCTTTGGAAGCATCCCAAAGGATGAGCGGATAAATTTGCCCAGTATCATTTTCCTCCAGATAAGTCATAATGTTGTTGGACATTTTTTTCCTTAAACAAAGGGTCAATAAGCATGCTGGCATTGAACCTCCATAGTGTGTTTTTTCGTCTTTCCTCCAAATCTACAGAAAGGTATAAAGGAGCAAGATCACTTAGGTCTATTGTGTCTGTATCTGCCTCAGTGATTTTAGATCTGTCTTTATTAAATATAAAAAAGGTGTCTATTCTGGAAGAGATTGTATGTGGAATAGAAAAATTGGTATACTGGCGTGCCCTAAGGTTCATTTCCTATGTCAATCAATCCTATATTCTTCAATAAGATACGGATCCTTATTTATTGTTCCTCCAGTGCCTCTAGAGTTCGACACGTCTAATGTAGGCTGAATGCGAAGATTCCAGTCGCCGCCACAAATTAAGGTCCCCTCAGTTAATGGTAATTTTAACAACAATGTTAACATTCAGCCCTTCTATTAAATAAATATTATTAATTGTTCCACTAGGCCATGTGCTAAACAGAGCGGCATTTTACGTTTTACACAACGAATCTTGCAATAGCACGGAGATGTGAAGCACTGCACTGTTCTTAAGAGGGAAACGGGCTCTTTGAGTGGCCAAAACGGAAGAGTAGAGGACGTTTTTGGACACGATTTGTGTCTAACTAAGGACTAAGGATTTTGGAATCCCAGCGGCGATGTGTGGCAAGTCTGATCCAGTGCTACCGAATTTCACAGAAGACAGTTTCCAAAACCTTGCGAAGTATAGACTTGGATATGCGAAAAAGTAAGTTGCAAGATATTTTCAGTTGTCTGTGGTTTTCGTAGTCGCTGTATGTGGCTGTCTGACTGACGCCATGTGCGTGATGGCTGTTGTTGTTCACGGGAGACACTTTATGCATATCACTGGTTGTAATAAATATACCAGGAAGTTCAATAGACCCGTGTGTGGTATAGTTAGATGAATAACTTGTCTGGGAAGTGCGTGTCAGCGCCGCGGTCCTCCGGGGAGAGCCAGGTGCGTGCTGCGAGCTCCTCCTCCGGGGAGGACGTACGGCGCTGCGGCCGTGGATCCAGACGGCCGCGGCGGCCGTGGATCCAGACGGCCGCGCACCTGGCTCTCCCCGAAGGGCCGCGGACTGAGGCGTCTCCCTTCAAATGTACAGGCGTCCAACTCCTGCATTGCGCGCAAATTGGACGCCGTGGTCTGAACGCTCCGGGGTGCATTGTGACAGCGCGGTAAGCGCTCCCAAGAAGGATGTTGTGAGTTCGATTCCCGGGCCAAACCAACATCACATGATCTGATCTCTCTGGGTGGAGTCTGTGTGTCCTCCCCATGTTACCGTGGGTTCTCTTCAGGTTCTCCAGCTTCCTCCCACCGTCTAAAGACAGGCATGTGTTAGGCAAAAATTGGCAACTCTAAATTGGCTCTAGTGAATGAATGTGAGAGTGAATGTTTGTCTGTGTCTCTATGTCTCTGTGTTAACCCTGCGATGAGCTGGCCCCTGTCCAGGGTCACTGGGGTAGGCTCCAGTCACCCGCGACCCCTAACGGGAACAAGTGGTAGAAAATGAATGAAAAGTCGAGAAGTACTCAAGAGTGACACCGAAAATGTCACATAGCCACTTATAGATAAAAATAAAAACATGTAAATGACAATCTGCTGCTTCTTACAGTGAAATATTCCTATGGAGGATTAGCAGTTCTGCAGTTTTGAACAGGAAGTCAATGGTCCTGTTTTAGATCAATATTGTGGCTTACATTGAATTTTTAAAAAAAATTATAATCTACTTTTATGTTGTAGTTTGTCGGCGTGCTCGTTTATGAAAGAAAGGGCAAGAATCAGAATAGTAACAATGAATCAAATGTTTAATCCTGCCAGTACAATTCTAATACAGATCAACAGAGCACATACCAAATCTGTCCCTATCGAATGTGACGGCGACTTACACGGGCGGTCCGGACGCCCCCAGAAAACCCTTGCACTCAAAATTTTAATTATTAATTAATTAATTTCAATATCCTCTGTATTTTTCCACTCGCAGTGGTTTCACACACAGTTGACCTTGAGCTCGTCTGCAGCTTCCCCTTATCTAGGAATGTGGTCTGTGTGAGGACCCTTCAGTTTCAGCACAACTTGTGTATTCAGTTTAATACAATCTAGCAAATCAATATACTTGGTATTCCCTTATATCAAAGTATAGTTTTAATACAATCTAGTAAAGTTAATATATTTGGTACAAACATTGATTTAGCATGAAACTGTCTCCTTTTGAGTGCATATGGCACGTTTGGACTGCTCACATACGTTTGGACTGCTCTCATAGTTAACATAAATGTATTTCACTGCTGCCCACCAACCCTGGCTTTTCATGTTTGGAATTCACAAACTTCTCTTGGGTCCTTCTATAGCAGACGATGTTTGCTTAACTTACAAGGATTTTTGTCTTTTCAAAATTGCTGCTTTGTGAACAGCTCGTTATGACCACACCCTGAGACCTAAGCAAAATCTTTTAACAACTTTTGATCCCACATGTGTCATGAGATTGGTGATCACTGAATAAAAACCCTAGAAGTTTCCACTGTCTTCTGGGCGTTAAGCTCCAGGTTGTTACCACTGCACCAGGACACCAGCCGGTCGACCTCCCTCCTGTAGACAGGCTAATCCTCATCCGAGAAGAACTCGGGAGGGTGGTGTCATCCGCAAACGTTTTACGGAGCAGTGGCTGGAAGTGCATCAGTTTGTGTACAGGGAGAAGAGCAGAGGAGAAAGCAAAGAGCATTCTGGAAATCATGTGCTGATTGTCCAAGTGTCTGAGACATTCTTCCCCAGCCGCACACCCTGCCTCCGATCTGCCAGAAAGTCAGTGATCCACCTGCAGGTGGTGTCAGGCACATTAGGCTGGGAGAGCTTGTCCTGGAGCAGAGCAGGGATGATGGTGTTGAATTCAGATTCCAGATGCTGCAGGATGAAGTGGAGGGCCAGGTTGATGGCGTCATCTACAGAGCTGTTGGCTTTGAGCAGAGCTGTTGGCGAACTGCATGGGGTCCAGCAGGGAGGAGGTGAAGGACTTGAGGTGGGGCAAGACCAAGAGCTCAAATTACTTCAAGATGACAGACGTCAGCGCCACTGGCCTGTAGTCATTAAGTCCAGTGATCCGGGGCTTCTTGGGGACAGGGGCGATGATGGAGGACTTGAAGCAGGCCGGGACATGGCACGAGTTCTTCGGCCAGGAGTCGTCTGTAGCATGGCCTTGTTGTTGGTGAGAATCTGGAGCCCTTTCCACACAGGTTGTTTTCAGAGAACTGCTGCTCCAGACACATATTGTACAATGATCCAGCTCTCGACACCTCCATGTTAAATATATTCTTGACTATGTAACTGCCTCAGTTTTGGTGTGAACCAGGGTTGACTTTGGTGCGTGTTGGTATAATGCTGTCCTCACAGAATTTAATGTATGACGTCACAGAGTCTGTGTACTCATCCAAACTTTTGGTGGCAGCTCTGAAGGCCAGTCTGTACTGTGCTAACACATGCTCCACTGCCTCGCTGGTCCACTTCTTAGAAGTCCTCACTATAGGTTTGGAGAGCTTCAGCCTCTGTCTGTACGTGCTGTGATCTGAAAAGCCCACAGCAACGCTTTCCACATCTGTAGACACGAAAAGAGGCTAAAAGAGGGGACTAGATCCGGTTGTTCTGATATTTAAGAGCTCTTCACGGGAGTAAGAGCACGCTGCCACATGATTTACGCACAAAAACATTTGTCTACAATGAAAAAATAGGCTTCCCCACCCCCATTGGCGTAATGTATTTTGATTTTCAAGAGGGCGCCACTGAGCCGGTTAGAAATGTAGATTCTTGGCAACTTTATGTAACATAAATTTGAGCCGAGTTCTAATTTTGTGCCAATTTTCAAGACATTTCACCCACGTTAAGGCTTTATAACATATAGCATATAATAACGCCTAGCTTACAATTCTGCATGTGCGCTCTATTGGGTCCGTTCAAATATGACAATGTATGTCAAAGTTAGAAATGTTTAGATTTTTCCAAAAAATGCGATTTTGTTGAAAATTCACCATGGCCACGCCCAATGTTCTATTTAAAATTGAATGGATAATCTTTCATCACACATGTGTTTTGCATGTTGCGACAAGTGTTTGTTGGAAGAGATGTCAACAGACATGTGACTTTTTAATTCTCTGGCTATGGTCGACTTCCTGTAAGATATGAGGCATGTCGTGCTCTGACCCTAATAATAAGAAACCAAGCAAAAACAATAGTCCCGGCCAGTTCCTGGCTTGGGCCTGATAATTATAAGAAAAAAAGAGCAATTTCAATAGTTTCAGCCAGTTCCAGGCTGTGGCTTTATAATAAAAAACTGAGCTATTTCAATAGGCTTGGCCAAAAATCAGACAAACGTGAATACCAGACAAAAACTTGTCATAAGCACTTTAAGTATTAAGTAATGTCCATGTTGGTGTAACTATTGTAATAATAAGTGATGTGTCCAAACCTGAGCATGGGTCTCATTTTCCTCCAGTTTGGCCTTCAGAGCTTCATATTTGCTGTTGATGTGGTCCAGCAGGTGCTTGAAGGACTCTTGCCTCTGGCTCAGAGAGACGCGCTGCTCCTCCAGCTTCTACAACACCAAAGACAAGCACATGAGGTTTACATTACTACTACTACCCCCATTACTCAGCATAATTTATAAATGGGATTACAGTGTTTTTTTTTTACTTTTTTTGAGTCACAGCAAACTTTTTGGTTTGAAAATATTCCTCTACTGGACTTCCAGGTATAGAAGAGATGAAGAAAAAAGGTAGGTAAAGCTTCAGGAGCTAAACAATCAAAACTGATGGACTGTAACCTCTCTCACAAGCTACTGATACTAACGTGGCTAATTGAAGCTGCCCCCACAGAGCAGAGCGATGCAGACTTGTTGCGTCCCCACGGGGCAGATGGAGGAGAGGACATGACTTTACAACAGCTGGCCCACGTCTTGTGAAATGGGGCATGACATGGTGTCACTGAGGACTGAGGCAAAATAGAAGCTGATATGGCAGGCTTGAATGCAGGAGGAGAGGCAGGCCCGTCATTGCGACCGAACAACGTGTTTCAGACAATACGAGAGCTGAGTGCTGAGGTGGTAAAATTGTGAGCGGAGAATGAGGCTATGAATAGAGAGATTCTGGATTTGGAGTCAAGATCCTGCAGAAAACATCTAAGACTCGTGGGAGTCCAGGTGGGTTCGTCACTGAGGGCTTTCTTGAGACCATGCTCCTGGAACTTGTATGCAGGACTGGAGTTGCGATCACCCTTATCACTAAAGAGAGAGCACAACACCTGGGCAAGAAAAGACAAGAAGCAGCTAAGTTACAAGCCCTGATAAAAGTATTTCTTCCTCAAGACATACCATATGAAATCTGTCAGCATGTCAATGAGGAATTCAAGAGGAGACAACTGCGACATGGCAGTTTTCCGGTAGTTATTTATTTATTAAACAAAAGCAGAAGATGAAATGTTCCTCAGCAAAATGCAGGCACCCAAACAGCATCAAGAGTTGGATCCACCAATGAGGAATATGTGAGATCATGTGGTTGTCACATGGTAGGACATTTCTGTTGAATTGAAGAGACCCTGATGACAGTTGCGTGATCTATGTATTTTAGGCATCTGACTATATTACATCTTATAAAGCATTACTGTTGTTATGAGCTTCATGGCTAATCAGGAGTCGGGTGAGTTGAGGGCTAGTCCACGGATGTTGTGCACTGCGCATGCTGCATATCCCCTTGTCCCTCAATGTGACGTGTTGTAACTCGTCGTGTGTGTAGTGAATGTTGTGAAGCTGAGCCTTTCGGCGTTCCCCCAGCCCCAGTCCCGTTGCTCCCATTATGCACATAATGTGTAGGACATCGATTCAAAGCAAACTTTAGGACTCAACTGTCGCCTCTCTATCTCCATAGCGAGTTTGAGATGCGCACGGGCAGCTACAAGCCACAGTTTTGATCCGTATATGTATTCTACGGATCACAAGGAGCAAAACAGTATTTGGATGATGGAAATTGAGCTCATATTCAATTACAAACTGCCTGGATTATTGAACTTTGTTAAATACAGAAAACGATCTGAGTTTAGTCATCATTTAAGAACAGCCACCACAGGAACCAAAAGAATCGGGAAGAGAGGAGACCAAGAGACTGGGTGATAAAAGGTCAAGCGAGGCCTCCTCTGGAGACAATGGAAATCTCTGACAAGAGGCCGAGAACAACGAACAAGGCGCTAGCCTAGCCTAGCTCCCATCTTAACTAAGATTCAGACAAAACACACCCAAAACACCACCCAAACACAAACAAATAAGGAAAACACACGGTTACACACATCAGACAACACAAGAAACACAAAAGAAACAAATAAAACTGAATGATTGAGGGAGAGTGGACGCTTGTGCAGGCCCAACCGCGCCGGGGCTCCGGCAAGCGGCGCGGCCCGGACATTGGCCAGGTCCACAAGTGAATCCGTTCATGGCTCGGAGATACTCGAGAGGTGATGGACCCATGGATCTATTATATTATGGACCCAATAAAACTCTGCTGACGTTCTGACACAAGTGATCTAACTCGGTGTCGGAGTTGCTGGTGCAGAATAATTTTTATTTTTTATTTTTTATTGAGGTTTTGGCCAAAATATTTTTTTTTTTGGGATCTCCGTTTTTTTTTGTACGTCGGCAGGCTCGCAAAACAACTTAGAAAAAACCTCTTGCCTAAATAGAATAAAAATAAAAAACATCTGTTTTCATTGTCGCAACTACAGGCGTTATGAATATATGAAATTTCCCCATGTGGGACAATAAAGGAATATCTTTATTTTATCTCTTAATATAAATTCAATAAATTTAATTCAGCAACTTTGCTCCTGCCAGTGGAACAAATCACAGAGACAATTTAAATTAAATTATTTTATGCCTTTAATAAAACACTGGCTTTTTTAGGATTTTATCCCATAGTGTATGTGTATGTGTAAGTGTGTTTGTGTAAGTGTGTTTTTATGTATTTGTTAATTCTATTCATTGTTTTATTGAATGTTTTATTGGCATTTTATTTTGATATTCTGAGTTTAATTTAATAATTTATTTCATTGGGTTTTCCCTGTATACATAAATCATTAAAAAAAAAAAAATATACAAACATGTATTGTACATTTTTGTTTGTAAGTCCTTTGCAAAAATGTATTGTACAAAACAAAAATGTATTGTACATTTTTGTCATTTTTGATGTGTGATTTTTACATGTATTCACTTTTAGAATGCCATTTTCATATCTGGCAAAGGACCTACAGATGCAAATTAAAATGTATTGGGCATCTACTTTGTTTGATGTTGATTAATGTTGATTAATGTCCCTTTCCAAACAAATAAACAATTCAAAAAAACATAGGACAAAACAAATACAACTTTAAAATGTGTACAAATAACCACTTTATCTATGTCATGAAATAATAATGAACTACATTATGTACTTGCCTACCGGAAATATGACTAATATGATTGAAAACAACAAGAAGAAGTACATGCTGTGTTGGCATACCTTTTTCTTGTTCTCCTCGCTCCTCTTCAGAGCGTCTATGTCTCTGTACGTCCTCAACTCCGTCTCCATGGTGACAAGCTGCTGCCTCTGCACCTCCAGTTCGGTACCAATCTTCTCCTCCAGCTGCTGAACCTTCTCCAGGTCCTGCTGAAGACGCCTGGACTCTGCAGGAAAAAACATCAGAACCTCAGGATTTTTGGAGCACACATAAAAATGTGTGACCAGACCAAGGAGTATTCTGGGAACTTTACAGGATAGATAAAAGAAAGGACTAAATATTTTGGTAAGAATGTATTAATCTCACAAACAACATTCAAAGATTATGGTCTATGCAGTTCCCACCGTTATCTTTTAGTTGTCGCTGCAACAAACCAATGCATTTAAGCAATTGATCTCATTAATCAGTGATGATTTGTTTGGAAACAATATGAAAATATTTTGGTTATTGTAACTAGCTGTAACGGGCCAAACCATCACAGATGAAGCTTGGATGGAATTTGTAGTCATATACTGAGGCAACATCATATACTACAAATATACATTGAGGAAAGTAAGTATTTGAACACCCTGCAATTTTGCAAGTCTGAGGGAGATAACCTTTAGCCTTTTTCTTTTTCTAACAATTGCTCCAACCGTTAATATTTTTTCTCAAACAGGAGCAATTAATTTAGAGTAATAAGTAAAGTAGAGGTGGACTTTTTAAATGCAGACTAACAGGTCTTTAAGAGCCAGGGGTTCAAGTACTTTTTCTAGCAATAACACACAAGAAAGTTGGTGTAATCCCTCATTCAGCCAGGTGTTCCATTGTAGAAAAGGATTCAGTTGTAGTCATCTGGACTTTGTTTTTCTAAAAGCTCACTACAAATTAATATATTTCTACAACATAGAAATACATTATTTAAAAATGATAAAATGTTATTTCAGAATTTCCTTTTTTAAAATTTTGTCTCTCACAGTTGAACTGCAACTACGATGAAAATGTCAGACTCCTCCATAATTTATAAGTGTGAGAACTTGCAAAATCGCTGGGTGTTCAAATACTTACTTTCCTCACTGTAAAATATGTTTTGTCCTTTCCTCACTTGAAAGTCTTTGCTACCATTGCATCTGGAAACAGTGATCCGATGCCCTCATTTGACTTGTATGATACTAAAGTACTCAGTTTCTAAAGTTTGTGTTGATCCGAAAGTTGTTGAGAGGCAGTTGTGGAACTACAAAACTTGTTAATGTTTGCAGTTTGTCTGACAAACCCTCATAGCGTTCCTAGCTTTATGGTAATACGCCTCACCCTCATCTTTTACTGGTCGTCGCCAGTCTTTAAAGTCTGTTCGTTCAAGCCAACTTATATGGAATTTACATTTATCCGTTTTGCGGATATATATATCTATACATCTATATATCTATATCTATATATCTATATCTATATCTATATCTATATCTATATCTATATATATCTATATATATATATATATATATCTATATCTATATCTATATATATATATATATATATATATATATATATATATATATATATCTATATATATATATATATATATATATATATATATATATATCCATAAGTCGCTCCGTGCGCCACAGATTCACATGTTTTTTTTATTAAATAAAAAAAACATGTGAATCTGTGGTGCGCGGAGCGCACGGAGCGACTTATGGAGCTTATGTTTCACATGGAGCTTCTTCCGGACCTGCAGGAGCTAACGCTTAACAGAGAGCGTCATGTTTTAAACTCACAAGTGCTACTGGGAAGAATTTTGTTGTGTTAAAGAGCACGGTGTTTTGAGCAGAAACTGCAGACATTTTGCAGCATTCGCACCGTGAGCCGTTCACTTTACGTGTGGTGGGCAGCAAAGAAGACGTTGGCAGTATTTATAGTCTGCGCGGTTTCATTCTGTGTCAACAGTAGAAATCTGAGCAAATTTTCCCTGACGTGGAAAATCAGGTCAGCGGACCTCGCAAACGCATCAAGCACCTACGTCCACGATGACGGGACAACGACACAGAGACTAAAGTGAACAGCATTTGCAAAGTCATTAAATGACAAGATGCACAGTTACAGTTCAAAACACCAGGGATCATTGGTCTCACTTAAGTTTGTCCCCAAATAATAATAAAATGTGTTATTTTAAGCAGAAACTCCCTTATTTGTGTATTACTATAAACTCAAACATTATTTAAAAAAATATTTAATATGTTTATAAATACTTTACGAACGTACAAAAAATTTACAGTTTAATCAAAGAAAATAATTGATAGATTACTCAATTACTACAATAATCGATAGCCGCAGCCCTAATATATATATATATATATATATATATATATATATATATATATATATATATATATATATATATATATATATATATATATAACTAACACATTAAACTTAACCCAGGCAGTAAGTTTTGCAGTGAGGTAAACTGTAGTATTGTTGGCATGTGACTGACCAGTGGTGAGGGTCTTGGCGGTGCTCTCTGATCGATTGACCTCGGTCTCCTTGCTGACCAAGACTTCCTGCATGTTTCTGAACTCGCTGGCCGTGACTGAATCCACCTGGTACAGACGTATAATGCTCTGCAAACACAACAGAGCCTTGGATAGTTGGTTGTTCAGTCCTCGCTACTGGCAATGAATTCTGTTGTGTCCTTGGGTAGAACCCTACTAGAACACTACCACTACTTTCAACATATAATGCTAGATAGAAAAGGTGACTCGTTTTATTGCTTAAACATTTGAAGAGAACTACATAAATGCAGATAGTTACCTTTTCACAAACCACTAAAAGTGCTGAATTGAAAATGTAAAATAATGTTGGACTGACAATGCTATCCAAACTATTATTATTATTATTATTATTATTATTATTACTACTATATTATAGTATATAAATGACAAGATGCACAGTTACAGTTGGGGCTACCCCAAATAAATTGTCTGTTTGCTGTAACCCGAGTCAACATTTTTCAAGTGGCTCGGTCGGTAGGCAAAAAAAAATATCAAAATTTTGCCATTTTTTGAGTTGGAGTGACCACCAGGGGTCAGGCTTCAACAGTCAATGACGGAAAACATCTCTATCAACCCGATCGGGAGACTAAATCTCACGATTTTAAGACATTTCAATCGACCTTTTGTACGCCGCTATCCTTTATTTTGGTAGCAAAGGCGAGCGAGGGGAACATGCGGGGGACACGGGCGCCGCCATGTTTGATTGTGATGACGCTACTGGGCGTGTGTCAATCCCAGAATGCATTGCGTAAAACACCCTGACAGAGTCTGGCATGTCCTATGGACATTATAGTGGCGCCGACAGTGGCTAACCAACTTGTTTAAGGCAATTTGTCGTCATTAACTCGCGGTCTGTTTCGTTACAGACTCATGTGGGGGACTGATTATGAAGACGCACATGCATTGCACAGTGCTATAAGGATGAAAGATAGGATAACAAGCGTGATAAAAATATTTGACACGGTAGTTAAGGGAAGTCGGGTCAGTGAGTCGGCGAAATAATTGTAAAAATAAAAGAATTCAACGTTTTTTCAACAAAATAAAAAAAATTCAGTCTGCTAGTTTCACACTGGGTCGGTCGGGTTACGGCAAACAGACATATTATTTTGCTCAGCCTTATTACAATGTATTTGTATACCGCTTTTCCAACTTCAAGGTACTCAAAGCACTTTACTAGGCAATATGGGTGAAGTGACTTGCCTAAAACACACAACATTTCCTCTAGCCGCCCCACTCTGGCACCCAGCGTTAAGCGGTCTCCCATCCAAGTACTAACTAGGTCCTGTCCTCCTTTTCTGGCCGAACATTATGTAACTAAGATGTCATAGTCATTTTCTTGGAGATGGTTGAATTGGAGGAAAGATTAAAAAAAAATGATTCCACCACACCAATTGCAAAATATGAACTTTTTTGTGCATACATAAATTATATTTTGGCACTAGGCCAAGGAAAAGCTCCAGGTAACCAAAACATAATTCCCAAAGGCCTAAAGGCCCTTGCGTGTTACAGGTACAGAGTGCTTCCTGGAGGAGGGGCTGAAACAGGGAAGGGATGACGCGTCCCTGTAGGTATGACGCGTCCGTCTGCACATCCGAGGAAAAGGAGGGATGTTGTTCTATAGCTGAAGAATGCAGTCAATCAAAAAAACATGTTGGGCACATATATGAGGTACCAATTGCACTATAAGAAGGTTAACAGCTCTGAAAAGTCTATTTTGCATGATATGGGACCTTGAAGTATTTTCCTAAAGTATGTCACATAGGCTTAGGCTGTAGGCTTCTTTGGTATTGTACAGTGCCGGGATTTCAGATCTTTGAATATAGCACACTAGTTTTGTTCTACTGACTGGTAACAGTAGTGCACTGTTTATTTTAAAACTCTTCAAAGAGTCACTCTTGGGTGCTTACCGCACTCTATGTAAAATGGCTATCTGGAGCTCATCCTCCATTTGTCTGATGAAGGCTTACACTTGAATCGTGAATTTTGTCTGCATAAATTCACATTTTGCAACTAAGACAGTATGCAGGAATGTTTTCAACTGTCCCATGATGGATTCTACAAAACTGGCCCCTGCTCTTTCCAAGAGAGCCTAAGACCATAAACTTGAAATGATGATTATGACTTTGACTTTGACCATGACTTTGTAAAATATAAGTGTCTAAAAGGCAGCACTTTGAATTGCCTTATGATGAATTGTGCTCTACAAATAAACTTGCCTTGCCAGTATGTGATAATATTTTTAGAATCTGAATGCTAGAGTCCTTGCACACACCCTGCTACACTGCTCCAGCAGAGACATGACGTTCCCCTGGATCTGCCGCTGTTTCTCCAGCTCTTGTTGTTTGGCCTCTTCAAACGACTCGATGAAGCCTGGACACAAATACACAAGTGCTTTTTCTGCAAACAGTAGAACTCACTCAGGGTCCAGTCTATATACTGATACAGCTGGAGCTAGTCCCGATTTAAACATGGTTTAATTTTAGTTTGGTCCTTTTTAAAACCTAGCTTAGTTTTTATCTGGTCTAATAAACCAAACCAAGTAACTTCCGGGTTGACGTTGGATTACTTTCTATCAGGTACACGCTTGAACTAATAAGCAGTCCAACGTTAACCCTTAAAAAGGACCAAAAAAAAAAAAAAAACATGTTTAAATCGGATTTATGAAGAGGATTGATATTCAAACACATAAAGCCTATACAGGTTATGCCTAGAATGAAGATACCCATATATTTTTTAATCATACTGTATTACAGTAAACACACGCTACTATAATTAGTGAAGATAAGATAAGATAAGCCTTTATTTGTCCCACAATGGGAAAATTTCAGTGTTGCAACACAAAGTAGGTACAGAAGTAAACAACAAAGAACAGATAACTTTAAAAACTTTAAAAACACTCTTAATAGAAAAGCTCTTAAAAAACAACAACACAATAATAATAATAATAATAATAATAGTAACACTCTTATTTACAGCTGTTATATGGACAGAGAATATTGTACCAATATGATTGACATTATGTCACAGTACTACACATGAATATGACAGTATTGCACATGATTATGTCAGTATTGCACATGGGTATCACAGTAGTAAAGTCTGACAGCAGCACGAAGGAAAGACCTGAGAAACCTCTCCTTCACACAGCGAGGGTGGATCAGTCTGTCACTGAAGCTGCTCTAGGTAGAGCCGACTCTGGCTCTTCCTGTACAAGTGCGTCTGTGTTGTGAGTCCAGTCCAGTTTGAAGTTCAGATGAACACCCAGGTAGGTGGTTCCGCTGACACCAGTCCACAAAGTCCTGCTCCATTCCTCTGTACTCCGCGTCATCATCGTCCGTGATGAGTCCAATGAATTGAAGATGACAAAAATAACCCCTAATTCAAACTGAAGCTGTTTCTGAAGCCTTTGGAGGACAAATCTCTTATTCATGCAAATTTAAAGTGGTCTGCACAGAGGAATATCAGATTTATTTTTATTAGGCCCCACGCCAAAAGAAGTCCCAGTAAAAATATGCTCACTCCAAAAAATTATTATGACCCCGCGCTAAATCATACAGCAAGTCGGCCATATTGGATCAGACACTGCACTGATAAAAGTGCACCTCGTCGTACTTTTGGCATCTCCACCCATTAGCAAAATTCTGCGTTTCTAAATTTAATTTAATTTTTTTAAATGTTGATGGAGCGTTTGTAAACATTTCCAAGCTGAACGCAATTATGCAAATGTGGTGGCTGTCTAATAAAATGGCTCTCTAGCGCCCTCTCCAAACTTGATATTTAATAAATTATATTCATGAAATACATTCTCTATGTCGTAGACCACCGGGTTATAACGGGTTCATTTGTGACTGGGCACAATATGACACAATAACATGACTCTAGCTCGAGAGGAAAAAAATGGCAGAAAAAAAAAAGTTTCCATAATATTATTTATTTTTTTCTCCCACAAACTACCCGAATTTTGACCCCCTGAACTTTAACGAAAACTAATTTTTCCACCCAAAATTCAGGGTCAATATTTTTGTTTTCCAAAGAAAATAAATGACCCAAAAACTAGCGCCACCTAAAATTTCAAAATACATTAGACTCATGAAAATTGGTACAAATGTCCTTATGTCAGGACAAGTAAAAAATTACATTATGACCCGACCCTAACAAGGAGTCAGCCATTGTGGGCGGAAGCCAATGTTAAATTTTTTTTACGCCTCATACTTTATTTTTTCCCACCTTGGATTTTCAGTCAACAGGCTTGAAATGTGTCAAAATTAACTACCCAATATGTGATTAGTAATTAGTAATTATTTGAGATTTTTAATACAATTCCAACTGGGGGTGTGGCAAGGAAGTTCATTTAAATCTCTGGCATGAAATGTCCAATTTCCCGGCACGAATATACTAACCCACGTTGTGCAAAATGATGAGCTGAACATAATGATATACAGTATACATAGCAATATTTAATAAAGGCTCAACAGCGTCCCCTTGAACATTTGAATTAAGTCAAAAAAATTACTTTGAGGTAGACTAATCAAATTTGGCACAGGCATCCTTTTTGACATTTTGAACAAAAAAAGCCAATGATAGCATACCTCTATCTACCTTTACCTCTGTGGTGTGCTCTTGGCGGTGGCGCGTACCCCACGGTCGCAAGGGGGGCGTGGGCCTTTATCGCCGCGTGCGGCTTTCATTTTTTTTTAATTTATAGTTTGGAGTTAAACTGCGGTTGCTGGAATGGATAGACAGAAGACTAGGCATTTGATGGGGAGGGGGGGAAAGGCAGAATGACTACAAAAGGCCTATTAAGATTTTGTGAATTTTAGTTATTTTTTGTGGCTTTTGAGTACAAACTGATCCTGATTAATTGAAAATAAAGAATTACAAAAATGTTGAGGGACCCTCTCAGGCGTGAAATACACTGCTCTTCCCTTCTCCGTTGTTCTAATTGGGCAGATGGTGTTGACTCTGCCCCTGCTCTATGCACGTGCATGTAATGCTCAGGTCTGGGTTTGTCTATCCAGATAAGAGATAAAGTTCAGCCATCTTCATAGTAATGGCCTCTGATTGGTCTTGGTGTAGTCCTTGTTTTATGCTGATTCAGTCGTAGCTCTTGTAGTAAACTAACGGGAAATCTGACATATTCTAATATCAATCAAAACAACTATTTTAGTAACTTACTGTCAATCTCCTCTTCTTTATTCTTCAGCTCGTTATATTTTTGCCGACTCTCCCCTTCAATGAAAAAATAGTATTTACACCTATTTGTTTAATTATTTTTTATGAATTTGTTTGTATTTTATCACCTTGAGCTTCTTCTGAATCCTGCTCCATCTGTCGAAGTTCCTCTGCAATTTGTCTGGTGCGTTCTCGGTTTTCTGCGAGTCTGAAAGCATAATCATTAGTTTTGTATTTGATTTATAAACAAACCCGTGACTGCATTTTTGTAGGAAAAAGTACATACTGTCGCTCCATGCTGGCTATTTCCTGGTTGTCCTCTTTCACCTTCAAATTAAAACATTTTATTGAATATCAGTCAGTCAGGTACAATAATCAAAATGCATATGACAAGTTTTCTTACTTAGTTTGGGATAGTATCTGTTGTAAATATTAGAATTGTCATCAGTCAAAGGTGAAAAAAGTTTGAATTTACATGAAGTAGACTTGAGATCTAAGAAAGACACCCTCTATCAATGTCATCAACACACAAAAGTCTATCCAAAATGCAAGGACAATGGAGCATGTCGTCCTGCTATCTCAGCATGCACCACAAAACTCTACACAGTGGCAGTGATGATGGCAAGGAATTTGCATTGAAACTAAGGCCGTTGAAAGCAATCTTTATCAGAGTTTCAAAGATTTATGATTATTTTTGCCTGACATTTTTGAAGGTACAAATTTATTTCTGCATAAATGTGGGCTTTCATTTGGGGAAGGATTTAACCATTGTCATAAGGCAATTCATTTATTAAATTAATTTATTAAGATTGTGTATTGGCGATTATAAATTATTAATCTATTACACTTGATTTATTTATTTCCAGAGTCAATAAAAACACACAGGAACAATAAGAACAACTACCGCTTGTTCCCTTTCGGGGTCGCGGGTGACTGGAGCCTATCCCAGTGACTTTGGGCCTTAGGCGGGTTACTCCCTGGACAGTGGCCAACTCGTTTTAGGGATTTTGTTATTAGTTTAATTAAAATAGAATATGAGCTCAACCTTCATGAAAACACATTTAATTGCTAATGAATTTTAGTGAACAGATCAGTGCAGAGAAACATCAAGGTCAAATGACCTAAGTGTCATATTTAATATGTTTGGTGACCAAGGGAGGTATGAGATTTTAGATTTTACCTGTCTTTCTCAAAAATAAAAGTTATGAAACTTTCGTAACAAGCCCTATTGAACTTAAATTACTGACAAATTAGGGCTACAACATACATAAATGTTTCAACCCTGACATATGTTTACATTTTAACAGTGTTGGGCCACGGTGCCACAGCAAAGCCCAAAAGATATCTGTACAGTTAAGATAAGATAAGATAACCTTTATTTGTCACACAATGGGGAAATGCCAGTATTGCAACACAGATTAGGTACAGAAACAGAAGTATAATAATAAAAAACAGATAACTTATAAAAAACTCTTATTAAAAACCTCTTATACTATTAAGATAATATAAGATGGCCTTTATTTGTCCACACAATTAAGAAAAATAACACTCTTATTTACGGCTGTTATATGGACAGAAAATATTGCACCAGGATGATTTATCATCATTATGTCAAAGTATTGCACATGACTATGACAGTATTGCACATAATTATGACAGTATTGCACATGATTATGAAAGCTGAATGACACATGTTCAGGCTATGGTTATTCCTGTACAGTGCGTCTGTGTAATGAGTCCAGTCCAGTTTGTGGTTCAGATGATCACCCAGGTACTTGTATGAGTTCACTCTCTCAATGTCCCTTTCCTGGATGTTCACTGGTGAGGGGGCAGCAGAGGAAGTCCACCACCATCTCCTTGGTCTTCCCTGCATTGATGAGGAGGTGGTTCTGCTGTCACCAGTCCACAAAGTCCTGCGCTAGTCCTCTGTACTCCGCATCGTCGTCGTCCGTGATGAGGCCAATGATGGCGTCAGAAGTGTCTGCACTGTAGAGGGTGAAGAGAAAGGGCGCGAGGACGGTGCCCCCACACCGCAGGTCCGAGTGTCAGACACATAGTCCCGTGTCACTCCGGTGTCACTACGGCAACCTTAAAACACTGTGCAGGCGAGCTGGCCTCTGTCTTCACTGGCGTTTTAAAACCTCCCTGGAGTCATGCCATGTCCCAGCCTAATTCAAGTCGTCCATCATTATCCCTGTCCCCAAGAAGCCCCGGATCACTGGACTTAATGACTACGGACCGGTGGCGTTGACGTCTGAGTGCCTGGTCCTCTGCTGGACCCCCTGCAGTTAGCCTACAGAGCCAACAGGTCTGTGGACGACGCCATCAACCTGGCACTCCACTTCACCCTGCAGCATCTGGACTCCTCGGGAACCTATGCCAGGATCCTGTTTGTGAACTTCAGCTCTGCATTCAACACCATTCTCCCTGCTCTGCTCCAGGACAAGCTCTCCCAGCTCAACGTGCCTGACTCCACCTGCAGGTGGATCACTGACTTCCTGACGGATTGGAGGCAGTGCGTGCTGCTGGGGAAGAATGTCTCGGACACAGCACAGGAGCTCCACAGGGCTGTGTACTTTCTCTCCTGCTCTTCTCCCTGTACACAAACTGCTGCACCTCCAGCCACGACTCCGTTAAACTAATCAAGTTTGCGGACGACACCAGCCTCATGGGCTCATCTCGGACGGGGATGAGTTTGTCTACAGGAGGGAGGTGTACCGCTGGTGCAGCGGTAACAACCTGGAGTTCAACGCCCAGAAGACAGTGGAGATGATTGTGGACTTCAGGAAAGTCACAGCCCCCCAGCCCCCCCTCACTATCACAGACTCCCCCATCACCACTGTGGATTCCCTTCGCTTTCTCGACACCACCTACAGTTACAGACCTGTGCAATTGCTTAGGAGGGGTGAGGCCTAAAACTTAAAATAAAATAGTCTAGTGATACCTGGTTTTGAAGTTCAATATCTCATTTTGATGAAGAAATGCCATGACGTGTCCTAAGATGGCGGCGTGGTCTATAGCCATCGGATTTAACTTTACGATCGGTCCAAGAGGTAATGACTCGAAAACTCTTCCCAAATTCATAGCTGCAGGTCTGTCTTCAGGCTGAAAAACAGCCTTAAGCTCTCCAAACATGTGCAGAACAATTCTCCATCGCAGACTATTGGGCTAATAATCCAGAAAACAGTTTTCACCGTCACAAAACATAAGAAACATTTTCTTTTTCCTCTTCTTTCTTCTTTTTCTCCCTGTTAATTTTGCTTTTATATTACTGTAGTTACTTTTTTAACCTGGTTACACTTGCATTGAAGTGCAGTGCCCGAAAATAACACCAGACTATACTTTTCCATAGCCCTGTCATAGTTACTGTCAGTATAAACTGATTTTGAATATTCTGATTCTGATGTGTACCTGTTTGAAGAGCTTCTCTCTCTCCTCTTGAGGCGAGCTCATGTTTTTCTGCTCGGCTTCCATGGCGTCTCTCTTCTGCTTCAAGGTGGACAGTGTTTCATGTAGACGCACCACCTCCTGTTTGGTCTGCGAGTGGGACAGCTCCTACACACGCAACATGTATTCACAATAAAGCATTTTGGTGGGAGGTTTGTCATTTTTGTCCACTGCGGAGGTCTTGGCGCGGCTTACAACATCATAGTCCTCCTTCTTGTTCAGAAGAATATCCAGCTCCTCCTGAAGAACAGCAAGCTCCTGTCAAACAGAAGTGCAAGATCAGAGGTTGTTAATTTGGGTTAAGAACAAACTAATTATGTTTTATAAATAATGAAACTTAAATAAAAGTTTCAGTGGCTAAGCTCTGACCATGTACCTGGCCAAATCGACACTAACAAGGCCACTACAGCATGACAAAAAGTGTATATATAGCCATAATAAATGATTCACTCATGATTCACTCAAATTTGCATTATCTATTATTCACCTCGTCTCCAGAGCCCGCTTTTAGCTCCGCCCCAGAGACCGCACACACGCAACAAAACAAGTCACTCCCATCTCAAACACAGGCCCCACCCCCCCAAAACTTGTAACCAATGTAATGACCTGAACTTCACACAATACCAATGTGTAGGATATGTAGATGTCCTCCCCCTGTTGCCAGGGTGACAGGAATGCGGGCTAAGGTGTTATCTACTGCCCGTGTGGAGTTTTACGGCCCTCAAAAGAAAGAGGACGTGATAGCGACAACAGAGACGCTCTGAACTTTGAAAATAACTTTTCATCAAATGGCTCCTTTTGGATTACAGAGAGTAACGATCTCTCCAAGACAAAGAGCTAAAACGCTGTAAGACTATGCGGTTTTAGTGGTTTTAATAGACAATCATCAGATTGCAAAAATGTGTCCACCGGATGACTTTACATGTACATATTGTGATGTCGTGTTTAACATGTCATTTTAACTGTTTCATAACTTGTTTTGTGGACAATTTTACCTTTACGTGTAACTCTTGTGGCCTAAAGCCAGATCTCGTTCCCTTATCAGCTCTGACCCCAGCGTGCATGCTGATTGGCTGAAGCCACGGCGCCAAAACCCCCCGCGGGGAAAGAAAAAGAAAAGAGCAGAGAGTCACACACCCAGTTCCATCTGAGCTCCAGAGAGAGTTCCATCAGAGTTTCTTTCGAAGCTCGACCCTCCATCCAGGGTCACACCAGCAAGGTCCATGAGGCCTTGGGAGCAGGCCTCGGGCCTACCTAGCATGAGCGATGCTACGCTACGGGACAAAGACTTTTCCAAGAGAAGCTAATGTTCCCTCCCGGAACTAAGAAACCTGTGCCCGTTTTTAAAAACATGATTGATGCTGCATCACGCAAAATCAAGCAAGGACCTTTTGCAACTTTTTCAAGTCCACAGCCTTTTAGACCAGCCACATCGGTGGAGCAGCACGACGGCCTTTTCACTTGGGAACGCCTCAGAGCCAAGGAGAACGCAGATCCAGAACCTGATCCAGTCCTTCTTTGGCCAGACAACGTCAGAGCCGAGCTCCAGAGCAGCCCTGCCCTGGCAAGCGTGTGGACTGAGCTGCAAGCGTGACCCCTGAGTGAAGCCTGGAAGCGACACGAACGACACGTAGGCTCTTGGACTCCACACAGGCCCGTCTCCTCAGGATCACAGCTTCTGGTTCCGTTCGTATGAATGCACTTCACAGGCTGGCTGAATTTCATCTTAGAATTAACTCTAACACACACCTAGATAGATCTAGAACAATGTCACGGTTACGTTCTCAAACCTTTAGATCAACGAGCAAATTAATTTCTAATTAATTAATTAATCTAGATATCTGATTATAGAGTTGTTAAAATTGCCGATTATCCGGCTGGTTCCCCATTCTTCTCTTAAAAATATGATTCAGACCTACCCACACTTATGCAGTGTGTCATGTTTGAATTCTTAAACAATTCTTTAATCGACATCAACCTTGAATGCCCCCCCTCCTCCACAAGTGGGTGGACATTCATAACCTTACAGTACTTGTACTAGTATGTAACCCTACAAATGCATTAAAGACAGGTTGAGTTTATTTCAATCTGCAATTAAGCCTTGTGTTTGATAGTAGTTCTTGTTCAAGTGTCTTCAACTTAATTTAGCCAAGTAGCTTGTGTTATGCTGTTATAACATTATGCAAATATGGCATGGGTTTAGGTAAGGACTCATTAGGTCCGGACCTGAACCTAAACCTGTGGATTCGAATCCGGACCTGAACCTGAACGTGGGTTTAGGTATGCATCCCCAGCAGCAATAGCCTCTTGTGTGAAGACGGCAACTGTTAAAAACGTCACCACGGCATGGCGGGTTTAATGGGAATAGACAGTACAAGCAGATTTACGACTTTATACACATACATATAATACTGGGTATTTTACTAGGTCTTGACCAGGGATATTGCCAGATAAAAAAATGCAGGGAATTCAGTTACTGCTTTATTCACACATGTCCCTGCTCTGGCAAAATAAAAGGTAAATAAATCCCTGTTTCAGTGTAAATGTGTGTTCACAGCACATATAAATAGTTGAGTTTAGAAACAAATTTGAAATTTGCCTCCTGACATACTGTATAAAGCCATAATGACATGGCCCTTATCCTACCTCAAAGATGATAAGATAAGATGAGATAAGATAAACCTTTATTATCCACACAAGGGGAAATTTCGTTGTTACAACGCAGTAGAAACAGGAGGAAAGGACAGATTATAGGAAGTTTCAAATACACTCTTAATAGAACTCAACAAAAAACTCTTATTAACAAAACTCCTCTCCTATCTTAATAGGGAATGGAGGGGGGGAAATAAAATAAAATAGATAATAAAAATACAAAGTAAAGTCAGTAAAAATCAGATAATAATAATAAAATAATGATAATAGAATAAAATAAAAATAATATAAAAATAAAGTAAAAATAACTAGCACAAGACTAGGTAATACTATTAGCAGGTAAGTAAACCATATAAAAAAACAAAATAGAACACTCTTATTTACAGGTATTGCACATGGTTGATTCAGTATTGCACATGAATATGATGGTATTGCACATGGTTACATCAATATTGCACATGTTCAGGGCTAGCGGTGTTTGTTGTAGAGTCTGACAGCAGCAGGAAGGAAAGATCTGCGAACCCTTTCCTTCACACAGCGAGGGTGGATCAGTCTCTCACTGAAGCTGCTCTCCAGAGCGGACAGAGTGTTCTGCAAGGGGGTGAGACTCATGGTCCAGCATAGATGTAAATTTAGCCAGGACCCTTCTGTCCCCCACCTCCTGCACCGAGTCCAGAGCACAGCCCAGGACGGAGCTGGACTTCTTGATGACTTTGTCCAGCTTCTTCCTCTCCCTCTTTGTGATGCTGCTGCTCCAGCAGGCCACACCGTACAGGAGGGCTGATGCCACCACAGAGTCGTAGAAGGTCTTCAGGAGTGGCTCTGTCACTCCAAAAGACCCGAGTCTCCTCAGGAGGTAGAGCCGACTCTGGCTCTTCCTGTACTTCTCTGTCTTCTGTGTTATGAGTCCAGTTCAGTTTGTGGTTCAGATGAACACCCAGGTACTTGTATGAGTCCACTCTCTCAATGTCCCGTCCCTGGATGTTCACTGGTGAGGGGGCAGTGGGGTGGCGTCTGCGGAAGTCCACCACCATCTCCTTGGTCTTTCTCGCGTTGATGAGGAGGTGGTTCCGCTGACACCAGTCCACAAAGTCCTGCGCCAGTCCTCTGTACTCCGCATCATTGTCGTCCGTGATGAGTCCGATGATGGCAGAGTCGTCAGAGAACTTCTGCAGGACACAGCTGCCCGTGTCGTGTCTGAGGTCTGCAGTGTAGAGGGTGAAGAGAAAGGGCGCGAGGACAGTGCCCTGGGGCGCCCCCACACTGAAGGTCCGAGTGTCAGACACACAGTCCCGGGCTCTCACAAACTGGGGTCGCTCTGTGAGGTAGTCCAGGATCCACTCTGCCAGGTCATACTCCACACCAGCCGTCTCCAGCTTGTCCCTCAGGAGCAGCGGCTGGATTGTGTTGAAGGCACTGGAGAGATCAAAGAACAGGATCCTCACAGTGCTGCCAGGCTTTTCCAGGTGAGAGAGAGAGCGGTGCAGCAGGGAGATGACGGCATCCTCCACTCCAATGCCAGACCGGTATGCGAACTGCAGCGGGTCCATGGCTGAGCTCACGGTGGAGCGGAGGTGGTCCAGGACCAGCCGCTCCAGTGTCTTCATCAGGTGGGACGTGAGAGCCACCGGCCTGAAGATGTTGAGGTCTTTGGCGCGTGGTGTCTTGGGCACAGGTACCAGACAGGAGGTCTTCCAGACCTGTGGTACAACCCTCAGCTTCAGGCTCATGTTGAAGACATGCTCCATAACTCCACACAGTTCATCTGCACAGGACTTAAGGAGCCTGGGGCTGATGCCGTCAGATCCTGCTGCCTTCCTCACTGATAGTCCATATCATCCAGAGAACCTTCTGGTGGTTTACAGAGCCTCTAAAAGCACAGCATGAGGTAGAGCGTTTATCTACAAAGCTTCTGTGTTATGAAATCATCTCCTTGTCCTGTTAAAGAGGCCAACACAGTCTCTTCATTTAAGAAAACATTCCACTTTGGAACAAACATTAAAACAACGTTTCTCAGCTATGCTGCCTTAGGAACAACTATGCTGGGGCAAGTGTGGCAGCTTGAGTACTATCCTCTAGCTCTACCTACTTGCCTATTAAATTTGATTTTGTATTTGTTGTAGCTCATGTATTAAAAAAGGGTTTACTGGAATTAGCCAGCAATAGCTTAAAGTACTTTCAATATTATTTTATTTTGTTATATTGCTAAAGAAAAATGTGTTATCACAATGTGTTATTGTGACAGGTCTAGAGCAAACAAACAATGTGCTACAACAACAGTCTGACCTGCAGCAGCTCCTCGTTGTTAGCCGTCATGGTATAGTATTTCTCTTGCTTTGCCGAGGGCATGGACAGAACAACCTCCTCTGCCACTCTCCTCTCCCTCCGGATGTTTTCCTCGATGGCCCGGATGGCCTCCTCCCTCCTGTGCAGAGACCACGCAACAGTATGGTTAACATTAAACGATAATAACAGAAAGTACAGTGATTGTTATAATATTGAGGACTTTGACCATATCAAATATAGGTAAATCAAGATTTATTCTAGTTAGGCGTATATATATCAACATTGCGATGATCTTTTTTTTTTTTTACGAGTGCCACAACATTTTTGTTGCTTATTTCAAGTCACTGTTTTGATCATTAAATTAAGCGTAATTCATAAATTGAGGTTATAACTGCACATAATAACAACAATAAAACAAATTATTATCATTATCATTATCTCATTTTACATCATTATTAGGCCCGAGCGCCACAAGCTGGCGAGAGGCCTATTAATCTCGTAAGGCCGTGCGAAGACCGGCTGCGAAAGTGCGCATGTAGTGCGCACGAAATCGAGCGCGAAGCGCTCGCCCACTTCCATACACTCACTAACGCACTCCTTCACTCATGCACGCCCCGTGCATACTAATTAGTAGTAGGAAAATGGAACATTAGCGTTGTAAACGGACGAAGCCCGTGCAAAAGTGCGCACTAAATGAGCACTTTACATTGGGATGAATATAAATATATAATTATAAAGCACTCATTTGCGCTAAGTAGCTCACGAATACGTTCCCCATCTCTTGCATGTTCCGCGCATATAAGCATGTAATGCAAAAATTGAACATTATTACTGTATAGAGGGCCAAAAACACAAAGTGGGCGGAGCCCACTCAAAATTAACGAAAGTACCCGTCAGTGACCAGGGACCCACACCATGAGGTAGGAAAGCGCGAGCGCTTTCCGAAAATGTATAGTTTATGATATTTGAAAAATGGGAAACATTGTTTTCGCATCGGAATATCTTTCTTTCTTTCTTTCTTTCTTTCTTTCTTTCTTTCTTTCTTTCTTTCTTTCTTTCTTTCTTTCTTTCTTTCTTTCTTTCTTTCTTTCTTTCTTTCTTTCTTTCTTTCTTTCTTTCTTTCTTTCTTTCTTTCTTTCTTTCCTTCCTTCCTTCCTTCCTTCCTTCCTTCCTTCCTTCTTCTTCTTCTTCTTCTTCTTCTTCTTCTTCTTCTTCTTCTTCTTCTTCTTCTTCTTCTTCTTCTTCTTCTTCTTCTTCTTCTTCTTCTTCTTCTTCTTCTTCTTCTTCTTCTTCTTCTTCTTCTTCTTCTTCTTCTTCTTCTTCTTCTTCTTCTTCTTCTTCTTCTTCTTCTTCTTCTTCTTCTTCTTCTTCTTCTTCTTCTTCTTCTTCGGGACCAACCCCCCTATTTTTCACCCAGTGAACATTGACGAAAAGTCACAAAAATTTGCACACCTCTAAAAATCGTGCCTCTCTACATTCTGGCTATTTCCCTTTTCTAAATAAAAAAAAATTGGCGCGTCAGCGCCCCCAAATGTACCAAAAATGCATTGAGATAGGAAATGACCCAAAAAAAATCTGATCGTAGAATCATGAAATTTGGCGCAGAGGTAGATGGTGACAAGAGAAGTAAAAAATATTATTACGGCAACGCCGTCCACCCAACCAAATGTCGGCCATATTGGTTAAAAAATGGCTAAGCATGACTCGGGAGTTTTTCCAAATGTCGTACTTTTACAAACTCCTCCCAGAGCGTTGGCTCTAAAAAGCTGAAATTTTGTGAAAATGGTACTGAGGAGTGGGACATCAAAAGTTATTCAAATTACACTGATACCTGTCACGGTCTCTGAGCGGCGAAGCCGCAAACTTTAGTTAGAATTTCAGAAATCTCCAAAATTTAACATTTCTGCCGTTCCACTTGAAGTGAAATGAATTAATTTGGCGCCACAGCGCCCCCTACAGATTTTATATGGAGGTTAAATGTTTAGTTTTGCGAAATTATATGAAATTTGACACACAACTCAATTTAAGCATCCCCATCAAAAAAGTCAATGAGACCCATGTCATAATTGTTATGGCTTTGCCGTAGCGATGACCAAAACCTCCCATGTTATTCCAATGGGGAAATTGCAAGAACATGTACACACTTTAAACTTTTACAAACTCCTCCCAGGGCCTTAGCCCTATTAACCTGAAATTTGGTGAGACTCATCTTCAGGGGTGGAACATCAAAAGGTATCCACATTTTTATTCAAAAAGTCACGGTCTCTGTGCGGCAAAGCCGCACATTTTGCCAAGAATTCAAAATAAAATTGCTTTTTGATGGTAAAACAAAGGGGAGAAGATGTGACAGCGTCACAGATTCAGCAGTAGGCGTAATAAAAGGACCATTGGGGCGCGTTAGCGCCCCCTCCTCTTGCGGCGTAGGCGTGGCAAGGGCCGATCATTGCCGCTTGCGGCTTTAATTATTATTATTATTATTAATATGCATACTTTTTTTGCCATAGTTAATTCTCAAATGTTGTGGATCTGGAGAAGGCTTTTGACCGTGTCCCTCGGGGTGTCCTTTGGGGGGTGCTCCGGGAGTACGGGGTCCGGGGCCCTTTGCTCAGGGCTGTCCGGTCCCTGTATGACCGGAGCAGGAGCTGTGTTCGCATTGCCGGCAGTAAGTCAGACCTGTTCCCAGTGCATGTTGGACTCCGCCAGGGCTGCCCTGTGTCACCGGTTCTGTTCATAATTTTTATGGACAGAATTTCTAGGCGCAGTCAGGGGTCGGAGGGTGTCCGGTTTGGGGACCACAGGATCTCATCTCTGCTGTTTGCAGACGATGTTGTCCTGATGGCTCCATCAAACCCGGACCTGCAACATGCACTGGGACGGTTTGCAGCCGAGTGTGAAGCGGCTGGGATGAGAATCAGCACCTCCAAATCCGAGGCCATGGTTCTCGACCGGAAAAAGGTGGCTTGCCCTCTCCAGGTGGGTGGGGTGTCCTTGCCCCAAGTGGAGGAGTTCAAGTATCTCGGGGTCTTGTTCACGAGTGAGGGAAGGATGGAGCGTGAGATCGACAGGCGGATCGGTGCAGCGGCTGCAGTGATGCAGTCGCTGCATCGGACCGTTGTGGTAAAGAGGGAGCTGAGCCGAAAGGCAAAGCTCTCTATTTACCGGTCGGTCTACGTTCCTACCCTCACCTATGGTCATGAGCTTTGGGTAGTGACCGAAAGAACAAGATCGCGGATACAAGCGGTCGAAATGAGTTTCCTCCGCCGGGTGGCTGGGCGCTCCCTTAGAGATAAGGTGAGGAGCTCGGCCACACGGGGGGAGCTCGGAGTAGAGCCGCTGCTCCTCCACGTCGAGAGGAGCCAGCTGAGGTGGCTCGGGCATCTGTTCCGGATGCCTCCTGGGCGCCTCCCTCGGGAGGTGTTTCAGGCATGTCCCACCGGGAAGAGGCCCCGGGGAAGACCCAGGACACGCTGGAGAGACTATGTCTCTCGGCTGGCCTGGGAACGCCTCGGGATCCCCCCGGAGGAGTTAGAGGAAGTGTCTGGGGAGAAGGAAGTCTGGGAGTCCCTGCTCAGACTGCTGCCCCCGCGACCCGGCCCCGGATAAAGCGGCAGAAGATGGATGGATGGATGGATGTTATAAGACGCTCAGGTCAAACACAATATACAAACATCACAGAAATAAGAAACATATCAAAAGATAAAATGGAAAACAAATGGGTTCATGCCAAAAACATAAACTGAACCCAAAACCTGATCATATAAATGATGAAGTCCCCCTCACTTAATCAATTTTGGAATAAGGCTGTAACATAATAAAATGCGGAAAATGTGAAAATTATGTATTATGTAATTATATAAAATTATGTATCTTAAATTTGAGTGGGGCTCTAACTTTATGCCAATTTTCATCAATTTACACATGTTTAGCTTTTCACAATTCCAATTTATTTGGTGGAGAAAATAGTGAAAATAATAATCTTTGATTTTTTTTATCTCTCAATTGATGAGTTAGAATTATGCTACTTTGTCAGAGTGTTCCCCAATACAAACGATTCTTTCTGTGAATATTTTTACAAGTCCACGTCAAGCCAATTTAATTGGATTCATTTAAAAAAAATTGCATTTTAAGGGGCGCATTAAAGTTGTGATTTTGTTGACAATTCACCACTGGCATGCCCACCCGTCCATTTAAGATCTAAATTATAATGTTATTGCAACACACACTGGGTTTGACTTTTGGACCACCAGCCAAATTTTCCACATTTTAAAGGTGCCATAACATGCTTTTTTCACGTTTCGTAGTCTATCCTAAGTGTATAATTGATAATAATAAGGGTTGTGCAACACCCTTAACATAATAGTTAAGAAATATCACCCATACCTTGGACCCCCTCACCAACCCGGAAATGCAGACGGCTTGGTTTGATATTCGCCCCCACGAAGAGCGATCTGGCTCCCCCGCCCAACCCGTGACGTAGTCTCAGAGCGCGTGTGTGCCCCGCCCACCCGTGACGTAGTGTGTGCCCCACAGCTGTGTGCTGTAAGCTCCGCGGTGCGCTGCTCCGCGCGAGTGAGTGAGAAAGAGTCTACTTTGAGACTTAAATAAAACTGGTGTTTAATTCTACAGCGTGCGCAGAACAGATGGGGGGAGGGGGGATGGTGACGCGTGCCTGTGGTTATGACGCGGTCTTGCACCCACCGCCCGTCAGTTTGGAGATTTGCGGAAAGGAGATAGTCTGTACTAAAGCTAAAAACTGCGGGAATCAATCAAAAAAACACTCTGAGTACATAGAAGCACAAATAGCAATGTAAGAAGGTTAAAAGCTCTGAAAAGTCGATTTTTTATGTTATGGGACCTTTATTGTGGACCAGCCGGATAAAATACACTAGAATACACGAAAAATGTGTCCCCCAGACCCCCTGTTTAATCATTTAAACTACTAATGTGGATGTACACCCTTAACACCCACAAATACATTTGTAACAACATCTCTGAGAGGTTGTTACAACATCATCCTCTCCTTGAACAGACACCTTAACGTGGTGGAGGGGTTTGAGTGCCCGAATGATCCCGGGAGCTATGTTGTCGGGGGCTTCAAGCCCCTGGTAGGGTCTCCCAAGGCAAACAGGTCCTAGGTGACATGTCAGACAAAGATCGGTTCAGAAGCCCTTTATGATGAGTTCACAAACAAGGCAGATTACGTCGCCCGGATCGGCGTCACCGGGGCCCCATCCTGGAGCCAGGCCTGGGATGGGTGCTCGATGGCGAGCGCCTGGTGGCCGGGTCTTACCCCACGGGGCCCGGCCGGGCACAGCACAAAGGAGCAACGTGGGGCCGCCTTCCCGTGGGCCCACCACCCGCAGGAGTATCCATAAGGGGCCGGTGCAGAGATCTGGGCGGCAGTCGACGGCAGGGGCCTCGGCGACCAGATCTCCAGACACAGAGACTAACTCTGGGGACATGGAATGTCACCTCGCTGGGGGGGAAAGAGCCTGAGCTTGTGCGGGAGGTTGAGCGATACCGACTAGATATAGTCGGCCTCACCTCCACGCACAGTTTGGGCTCTGGAACCCATCTCCTCGAGAGGGGCTGGACGCTCCACTTCTCTGGTGTTGCCCGCGGGGAGAGGCGGCGGGCTGGTGTGGGCTTGCTTATAGCCCCTCAGCTCAGCCGCCACGTGTTGGAGTTCACCCCAGTGAACGAGAGGGTCGCGTCCTTCCGCCTTCGGGTGGGGGACAGGTCTCTCACTGTTGTGGCGGCCTACGGGCCGAACAGCAGTGCAGAGTACCCGGCCTTCTTGGAGTCCTTGGGAGGAGTACTGGACAGTGCACCGACCGGGTTCTCCGTTGTTCTACTGGGGGACTTCAACGCCCACGTGGGCAATGACAGTGACACCTGGGGAGGGGTGATCGGCAAGAACGGCTTCCCCGATCTGAACCCGAGCGGTGTTCGGTTATTGGACTTCTGTGCAAGCCACGGATTGTCCATAACGAACACCATGTTCAAGCACAAGGGTGTCCATCAGTGCACATGGCACCAGGACACCCTAGGCCGGAGGTCAATGATCGACTTTGTTGTCGTGTCATCTGACCTCCGGCCGCGTGTCTTGGACACTCAGGTGAAGAGAGGGGCAGAGTTGTCAACCGATCACCACCTGGTGGTGAGTTGGATTCGCTGGCGGAGGAGGAAGCCGGACAGACTTGGCAGGCCCAAGCGCATTGTGAGGGTCTGTTGGGAACGTCTTTTGGAGCCCTCTGTCAGTAGGGTACTCAACTCGCACCTCCAGGAGAGCTTCTCCCATGTCCCGGGGGAGGTTGGGGACATTGAGTCCGAGTGGACCATGTTCTCCACCTCCATTGTTGATGCGGCTGCTTGGAGCTGTGGTCGCAAGGTCTCCGGTGCCTGTCGTGGCGGCAACCCCCGAGGGATGCCATCAGACTGAAGAAGGAGGCCTATCAGGCCACTCTGGCTTGTGGGTCTCCGGAGGTCATCGACGGGTATCGGCAGGCCAAGCGAGTCGCGGCTCGTGCTGTCGCAGAGGCAAAAACCCGGCCCTGGGAGGAGTTCGGGGAGGCCATGGAGGAGGACTATCGGTCGGCACCAAAGAAATTCTGGCAAACCGTCCGGCGCCTCAGGAGGGGAAAGCAGTGCCTCACCAACACCGTTTACGGTGCGGGTGGAGGCCTGCTGACCTCGACTGGGGAGGTCGTCGGACGGTGGAAGGAATACTTTGAGGATCTCCTTAATCTCTCAGTCACGTCCTCCGAAGAGGAAGTAGAGACCGGGGACTCAGAGGCTGGCTCATCCATCACCCAAGCTGAAGTTACTGAGGTTGTTCGCAAACTCCTCGGTGGCAGGGCTCCGGGGGTCGACGAGATCCGCCCTGAGTACCCTGGATGTTGTAGGACTGTCTTGGTTGACACGTCTCTGCAACATCGCGTGGCGGTCGGGGACCGTGCCTCTGGACTGGCAGACCGGGGTGGTGGTCCCTCTGTTCAAGAAGGGGGACCGGAGGGTGTGTTCCAACTACAGAGGGATCACACTCCTCAGCCTCCCGGGTAAGGTCTATTCCAAGGTACTGGAGAGGAGAATCCGACCGATAGTCGAACCTCGGATTCAGGAGGAGCAGAGTGGTTTTCGTCCCGGTCGTGGAACACTGGACCAGCTCTATACCCTCCATCGGGTGCTCGAGGGTTCATGGGAGTTTGCCCAACCAGTCCACATGTGCTTTGTGGATCTGGAGAAGGCTTTCGACCGTGTCCCTCGAGGTGTCCTTTGGGGGGTGCTCCGGGAGTACGGGGTCCGGGGCCCTTTGCTCAGGGCTGTCCGGTCCCTGTATGACCGGAGCAGGAGCTGTGTTCGCACTGAATCCTCTTCAGCTCTCGCCTCACCTGTGCTGCTGAGACAGTCAGTGGTTGGCAGGGGGACTGTGTGCTGGGGGGGATCGGTGAGTCCAGGTGAAGTGGGGAGCTGATGGTCCGTAGCAGAGGTGTGAAGGGGAACGGGGGGGGGGCATTGTCCGGCTGTGGAAGAGAGGGCATGCAGCTGTGCAGGGGGAGGGGTGGGTGATTGATCAAATCTCAAGAAGTGAGTGTTTAAATCGTTCACCCACTGTAGGTCTCCCTCTGTCTGGGCAGGGGGGGTTTGAAGCCTGAAATGGTTTTCAGGCTCCTCCACACTCCCTGAATGTTCTTCTGCTGCAGCTGCTCCTCCATCCTCCTCTTGTAGCCGGCTTCAGCCTGCCTGATCTTCCTCCTCAGCTCTTTCTGCACAGTCCTCAGCTCCTCCTTGTTCCCTGACCTGAAGGCTCTCTTCTTCTCCTTCAGCAGAGCCTTCAGTTCACGGTTAATCCACGGCTTGTTGTTTGGAAAACACTGCACCGTCCGGGAGAGAACAATGTTCTCAAAACAAAAGTTTATGTAGTCCGTGATGCACTCTGTGATGGTGTTGATGTCCTCCCCATGGTTGTAAAGCTCGGTCCAGATAGTGGTGCTGAAGCAGTCCCTCAGAGCCTCCTCGCTCTCAGCAGACCACATCCTCACCACACGGGGAACTACAGGCTGCCTGCGCACAATAGGTTCATACACAGGCCGCAGATGTACAAGATTGTGGTCCGAGCTGCCCAGGGGAGGGAGGGGGGAGGAGGAATAAGCCTCCTTGGTGTTGGCAAAGAATAAATCCAATGTTTTATTGTCTCTGGTGGGACAGGTAACATACTGGGTGTATGTTGGCAGGACAGAAGAGGGAGAAGCGTGGTTAAAGTCACCAGAGATGAGGAAGAGAGCCTGCGGGTGTTTGTTTTGCAGTCTGCTTGTGATGGAGAACAATGCTTCACAGGCATTGTCAGCGTTAGCAGACGGGGCTACGTACACTGCTATTACAATAACATGTGAGAACTCCCGGGGCAGATAATATGGCCTCATGCTAACGGCTAACAGTTCAATATCTCTGTTCTCAGACTGTGACGTGGTTTGATCGACACCATCTCTCATGGACAAATAAGTTACTGAGTTACTATAACCAAGAAATTAAACAAAATAATGACCATTGTAGCCCTCTGACTGAGATGTCGGTGTAATCCCTCATTCGTCCAGGAGTGTTCCATTGTAGAAAACGACCTGAAGGTTCAATTATACATTTTGAATACCTGAAGAGGTAGACGCCCAGGGCATTCAGGTGCTAATCAGGCACTCAAGGAGGAGAGAAAGTAAGCCAGGTTACAATAGGAGGCTGATAGCCCATTAAAGGGCTGATAGTAAACAAAGAGGCTAGTTTGATAGTAAACAAAGAGGGTTAGTTTCTAGCGAACAAAAAAAAACACCCTTTATCAGGAGGTCCCATCCGGTGGGCAGGGCCTACTCAGAGTAGGATAAATATCTGAGTGGCCAGACATTACTTTGGATTACTTATTGTCCCACAATTGGTGGTTTTCTGATGCGCTAAATGGTCTAGTCCTAATCACCTTATTGTCAAATAGGAAAAAGGGTGCAGAGCGGAATATGGTGAATACTGTCTTGAATTGGAAAGGAAGGTAGGAGGGTCTGACTTGCAAGCTCACCATGGCTATGCCCAACCAAAACTGTTAGAGATGTCAAAAGATGATGATGTGTGACTTTTTAATTACTGGGTTTGACCCAATATGTCCGACTTCCTGTGGCATATAGGGTGAGGTCATAAAATCATCCAATTATTCCAAGATTTAGCTGTGCATGTTGAGTCCAGTCAAAGCTCCCATTGCAGCCATGTAAATCAATTTTTGAGGGGGTGCTAAGGAGCTGTCTTTGCTCAGGGCTTACTGAAATCTAATTGATATAATTTACTTGCCTATTTGTTACTACTTGATTTTTTTTTTTCCCCACAGTTACAATAGGGTCTTGCATCAGCGTAAAGCGGACATGTCGCTGACTGGCCCATCTTGCACTATCCTGCTCGGGCCCTAAAAAGAGGCAGAAGGTAAGAGAAGATGCAATTATTTCAAGGGAAGTTTTAACAAGTGAGATTTTAGGGAGTTTTTGTGAGTGGTCTCTGATGTGTTTGGGCAGAGAGTTCCAGAGGGTGGGGTCTTCAGTTCAGTCCTTTGTAGCTATTAGCTACAAATTATGCAAATTATACAATGTTAATGTCAACTTTATTTCTAAAGCACATTTACAACAACATCAGCTGTGCTCAAGTGCTTCACATAATATGACATGACAATCTGGCTTTCTGATTGAGCAAGTTGATATCTTAGGCTGTGATTGGTGGATTAGCACGGACATTCTTAAGGCACAGTAAATGTTTAGCTGTTTAGAGTGAGTGTTCCTGTTTTACACAAGGCCAAAGTTCATTTACAGCTCCTTTAGACACAGACCACAGAACTTTCATATGCTGCTTTCTGAACTGTCAAATGGTAAGAAAACTACATTTTACACTAACAGGAGCTTCATTCTCTGGTATAGTATTTCTAACAAATTCTTATTCTAAACCAACCAATGGAAATGTTATACAATCTTAGTATTTGTGTATGTTAAACCACAATGTTGCATTAGCCTTGATTGTAAGATTAGGAAAATCTTTTTTGGACATATTTGTAAAAATACATTACCATTTGACTATAATATATATATATATATATATATATATATATATATATATATATTATATTTTATATATATGCATGATATTGCTCTCAATGTTTTTCCATTGAGCTTCATAAATCTGGGTCACACCAGTACAGAAACACAGAAATATATACAGAAATGAAGTATTTTTTCAGACAAGGTAAAGCCACCTCCTTATCCAAGATTGTTGATAAATCATTATGGACTACACATAAATATTCCCCTTAACATGGAGACACATTCAGTCATTAACAGGACTGTTCCAAAGCGTTCTAAAGTGATGATACTGTTGTCTGTAGGGAAAAGGCCAGTGGAAACGTCGCTTTAGAGCACCCTTCATCTGAAAATTTGCCATTGCATTAACCAAAGACTAAACATGATCTGTGTTGTAATAATATCCATTATACCTTTTGTTTGACTTCTGAAAACTTCTGAAACCATCTTTTCAGATGTGGATCATGGAATGGGCTAGTCACGATCTCCTCTGGGTCCTCCTAACTGTTGGAATTGTGTCTAGTCGTCTAGATGCAAACACACCTGAGAAGGTGGGAACCGAGTAATCAATATTTAAAATATTGCTTATTAAACAGTTTTTACAATTTTTTCTTACTCCCCATAGGTCCTCAATCTGACCAACAGGCAGCTCCAAACCATCCCTCGTCATCAAGCAAACTCCACAGTCACTACCCTGGTTCTGAATGGAAACCAGATAGCTCTGAATGAGTCAGACCGCGTAGCCCTTGCTAGCTACAGTGGGCTATCTCGACTCTACCTGGATTACAATGTAGTGACGGATATAAAGCCCAAGTACTTCACAGATGTACCAGGACTCAAAGTGCTGGCTCTGTCTGGGAACAATATCAGCACGTAAACACAAACATTTGATCATAAAGACTTTCTTATTTGTCTTTATTTATTTATTTATATATATATATATATATATATATATATATATATATATATATATATATATATATATGGTATATATATGGTATATTTATGGTTATTTGGTTTGGTTGCAGACTGGTTCCAGAGGTCTTCTGTGGTCTGGAGGACTTAACTCAACTAGACTTATCCAATAACTCACTCACCAGTTTCCCAGGATGGCTGCTGAGCACGCTCAAGAATCTACAGGTTAGAGCTGCATAAAGTGTACGGATTTTATTTTTTAACCTTTATTTACCTTTATCCAACCGCATGTGACTATATACAAGGATTTCAAATGTCAAAATCATTGTCAAAATGCATGCTGTATTTTTGTACAGGTTCTAAATGTAGACGGAAACCCCTGGAACTGTTCTTGTGACCTGCTGCACAACTTAACAGAACCCCAGAACGAAACACTTGGCTTTGGTAAGAATATACACTGAACAACAAAAATATGAAGGCAACACTTTTTTTGCTCCCATTTTTAATGAGCTGAACTCAAAGATGTGAAACTTTTTTATATACACAAATTAGAAATTTGTCAAATCTGTTTTACTGAGAAATTAACCCCGATTTCCCTTAAAAAAAGTATCACACTCAAAACTTCTATAAAAACATCATAGATTAATGAGTCGGTGTAATCCCTCATTCGTCCAGGAGAGTTCCATTGTAGAAAAAGATTCAGTTGCCGTCATCTGGACACAGTTTTCAGAAAACGTATTTCACGAAAACATCTATAAAACAGTTTTTTATAAGATTCAAATGATGGTCGGATTTAGACTTTTTAGTTCAGATTGCATTACTCTGTCTTTTATTTTATATTATCAAATTTATATTATTATTATTATTATTATTATTATTATTATTATTATTATTATTATTATTATTATTATTATTATTATTATTATAATAATAATAAGTGGTACCAGAAATTTGAACAATTGAAAGACGGCTCAGTAGCGCCACCTCAAAAATCAATTAATATGGAGCCAATGGGAGCTCCATGCCAAAAAAAGTTGCAGTAAAAATATGATGGTTCCTCCAAAAATTTGTTAATGTGAGGTTAATGTGAGGTCAATGTGAGGTAATTATTTTGGTCTTGGTAAGCTTGTTTACATTTTTTGTAAATCTTGCGTATCTCCTGCATGCCATGTCCTACTTTACGGCATGAATACACGGTGAGGAAAATAAGTATTTGAACACCCCACAATTTTGCAAATTCTCCCACTTAGAAATGATGGGTCTGAAATTTTCCTTGTAGGTGCATGTCTATTTATTAGTATGTTATTGCTGTAATTAAGTATTTGAACACCTGAGAAAATCTGTGTTAAAGGCGGTATGGACGATTTTTAGGCGATTTGAGAACGCAGGCGGAAGTGCGCATGCGCACTCCCCCGTGCGGACCGATACAACACACACGTGCGTTTGTTTATTAGCGCAACGGAGCGCATCGCATCGCTCGTCTCCCGTAGATTTCTGTCCACATTTCTGTCAGCTCAAACTGTCTTCCTCCGTCTTCATTTTGCCCCGTACACTGAGGGAACTATATTATGATAGATCCGTGTGCTTAGGCACGCGGAAACGTGGGGACGAGCCTGACGCGGCTGCAGGTGAGCAGTAGGTGCGTTTTATGATTGATACGTGGCAGGACAAATGATTTATCCACGCCACGAAGAAATGTGATGAAAAAAATTGCTGATAAAAATCGTCCATACCACCTTTAATATTTGGTACAGAAGCCTTTGTTTCAAATTGCAGAGGTCAAATGATTCTTGTAGTTCTTGACCAGGTTTGCACACACTGCAGCATGGATTTTGGCCCACTCCTCCATGCAGATCTTCTCTAGATCTGTCACGTTTCGGGACGTTCGCTGAGCAACACAGAGTGGCAGCTCCCTCCAAAGATTTTCTCTTGTATTTTGGTCTGTAGACTTGCTAGGCCACTCCAGAACCTTGATATGCTTCTTATGGAGCCACTCCTTGGTTATCCTGGCTGTGTGCTTCGGGTCATTGTCATGTCGGAAGACCCAGCCACGATCCATCTTCAATGCTCTGACTGAGGGAAGGAGGTTGTTATCCCCTGTGCAGAAAAGCACCCCAAAGCATGATGTTTCCACCCGCATGCTTCACAGTAGGAATGGTGTTCTTGGGATGGTACTTATCCTTCTTCCTCCAAACACAGCAAGTGGAATTTATACCACAATTTTCTATTTTGGTCTCATCTAACCACATGACTTTCTCCAATGACTTCTCTGGATCCTCCAGATGGTCATACTTGGGTGTATGTGTGCGTGTATATATATAGAATTTTAAAAACTACATCTATGTACGACAATATACGGTTGTGTTGTGATGAGGGTAATTGTAGTGATTCTAATAGTACTGTAGTATTATTCTAACATGACAAACTGCGTGTGTGTGGGTATGTTTAGTAGAGTTTATTAGTTCTGTGGGGCACCATCCTGTTTTGGCAGTTTGATTGTTACAAAAGTATCATCGACATAGCGGAGCCACAGTTTTGGGGCTATGCCTGAGAATGAGGACAGTGCCTTCTTCTCAAAGTGCTCCATGTACAGGTTGGCCACTATGGGAGAGACGGGCGAGCCCATGGCACAGCCATGAATCTGTCTGTAAAATTGTCCCCGACGGGGACAATCAAGAACCAAGAGCTGGAAGCCTTCTCTGATCACATCAATGCTGTGGACCCACATATTAGGTTTACAAGAGAAGACGCTAAGGAGAATCGCTTGGCCTTTCTTGATTGTTCCACGATCAGAGGAGAGGACGGGAAACTCCAAATAGAAGTATATAGGAAACCTACACACACGGACCAGTATCTGCTCTTTGGTTCCAACCACCCACTACAGCACAAGCTGGGTGTGATCAGAACCTTACAACACAGAGCTCAAGGTGTGCCCACCAGCTCAGAGGGCAAGAAGAAAGAGGAAAAACATGTCCAAAATGCCCTCTCAGCCTGTGGTTACCCCGCTTGGGCTCTCAACAGAGTGAAGAGAACCAAGAAGCAGGACAAAAGGGAAACTGAACAGAGAAGGAAGGGTGTTTCTATCCCTTATGTGTCTGGCCTGTCGGAAAAACTGCAGAGAATTTTTAGACAACACGAAGTCCCTGTTTATTTTAAACCAGGAAACACTTTAAGACAAAAACTGGTTCACCCTAAGGACAAGTTGCCGACTCAAAAACAGAGCAATGTAGTTTATTCGTTCCAATGCAGTGACGAAAGCTGTAAAGAACGTTACATAGGAGAGACGAAACAGCCTCTACACAAGAGGCTTTATCAGCACAGAAGAAATACAAGTTCAGGACCACAGAGCGCCGTGCATATCCATCTTGAAGCCTCTAATCACTCGTTTGAAGACGGTGAGGTGAAGGTTTTAAGCAGGGAGAAAAGATGGTTTGAAAGAGGAGTCAAGGAAGCTATTTTTGTTAAAAAAGAAAGACCTTCTTTAAACAGAAATGGAGGGCTAAGGTTTAATCTTCCTGTTATTTATAATGGGTTACTGAACCCCTGGAAAGGTAGAGGACCAGGACCAGGACATTTAGATGCTAATCAGGTACTCAGGGTGGTTGAGCCAGGGTCTCACAAAGACAAAGAGGATTCTAATAGCCCATTAAGATTCTGAATAGGCTAGCTCGGTAGATACAAGGGGGGAGTTTCTGTTGAAACAAACAACTCTTTCTACTTCAGGAAGGCTCCTCCCAATGGGCGGGTCTTACCACAGAACAGTATTAATATCGGAGTTCTCGATCTAAATTCTTTTATTGACAATGACTCTTGGATGAGAGTCGAAACGTCTATTTTTTCAAACTGAGTCCAGATGACTACAACTGAAGCTTTTTCTACTAAAGATTTGGTTTATGACGATTTATTGACCAAATAGTTAAACAAGAAAATGATTAATAAGGAATATGCAAACGAGTCGATAACGGATGGAGACCCTAGAAATATTTTTTTGAGTTCTATCTAGTTGTGTGTTCATCAGCCAAATTGAAATGCATCCACAGGCTTGTGTGTCCATGTTCAGAAGCTGATGCCTCCAGAGTTCTCATGACCCCTCCAGGGGTCACGCTGGTAGAGCCAGGGGCAGCTCGGTCCTCATGCTGGCTTTGACAAGTCAGGCTGAAGAAGAGCTGCTCAGGTCCACTTGATCTGCGTTTTCCTTGGCTCTGAGTTGTTCCTCAGATAACAAAAATCTGTTGCACTGATTCACAGAAGAGGCCAAGAGGCCAAGTTTTGTTGTAGACTTGAAAAGTTGCAAAAAGGTCCTTTGCTTGAATTTTGCATGTTGCAGTTCAAATCGCGTCCAAAGACGGGTACAGAATTCTTATATGAGAGAATAAAGTTATCTTTCGCAGGCGTGTCTCTGGAATGTCTTTGTTCCCAATGATACTTTAGCATTGCTAGGCCAGAGGTGAGCCCTTCTCCCGAGATCAGACACTTGATAGTGTGTGTCAGGCGAGAGAGATGGGTCTGGAATATGTCCAGTGCAGCAATTGTTTGAACATTGAGCCACATAGTTACAAAGGTAAAATTGTTAACAAGACAAGTCATAAAACTGTTAAATGAACATGACGAACACAATAACCTTATGTCCAATACTTTTATCGTGTGGAGAATGTCTGCGATCCGATGATTATTTACTAAAACAGCATAGTCTTTTTAGTGTTTTAGCTTTTGTCTTGGGGGAGAAAATGGCTCAGTAAGTTCAATTTACTCCAAAAGCAGTCATTTGATGGAAACGTTTATTCCAACTTTAAAAGAGTGAAGCCTCTGATCTGTGTGTAGACGTCATAAATCTCCAGGTGGGTTTGTACCATGGTACAACCTTACGTCACACATTCCTGTCATCATGGCAACCCCTGCAGGTCACTACATAATAATAATAACAACACACTTTTATTCTGTTTGAATGCATACACACACATGCACACACAAACAAAGATACATGCACAGACACGTACACACACCCACACCCACAAATGTACACACATGAGCAAACCCACACAATCGCCTTCCTCTGAAGTTTCTAGACTTCTGTCCCTCTGTCTGAAGCTGTGTTCAACTGCATCCAGTTTACATTCAAAATCTATGTGGGCGTCAAGTGTTTTTTCGGCGCGCTTTGAGTGTTTTTTGCAGAGCGCTTTAAGTGTTTTTGCGGCGCAAATCCTGCGTTTTGAGCCCCAGGGGCATTTGAGCATCGGTCGCTACGCATAACAATATAGATACCAACAATTTATATTCGCGCATGCATGCAGTTTAAATGAACGTGATTTGAGGCAGAAATGCAGACAAAAGTCATCCAGTGTTCAACTGTACTTGTTCTTTCTGGTTCTTTGCAGCTTACAATGCCACGTGTGGCTCTCCACAAAACCTGCTGGGGCTCACCCTAACTGAAGCTAAAGCCAAGTGTTCACTTGCTCCAACCAGACCAAAAATAACCACCATTCTGATGCCTCCATTGACCACCCAGCTCAACCACAGCCTGGGGAAAGGTAAACAACATGCTTTCAAATGCTTCACTGACATCATATAATTTGGAATTCATCATGTTACAGTTAATATTGATAGATAAATAAAAACGCATATCAATCAAGTGATATCTCAAAAAAAGATTGAATAATTTTGTTGGGTTGGACTTGCGGTAAACATTCAGTTTGAAAAAAAATAAGGAAAAAAAAGCTGAAAATGACAATTAGTGCGTGTCAATGTTAGGCTCCATGTGCAGTCGGCTCCATGCATACCAGTTTGAATCCTGGCTTTGACAAATTAGAATCCATGTCCTCCCTTCTCTCATCCACATTTCTAGCTAAAACGAAATTACAAGAAGTGAAACTGCGGTCTAAAAGGTAATCCCATCAATAACATTCCATTCAAAATGCAAGGACAATTTACACACACACCATATTGTGGTTCTGATGGATATATATACATATATTTAGAATAACCTCTGCATGCCATATATTTTACAATCATTTTTACATTCATTTCGAGTCACGTCTTATGCTACAGCTGAATATATTGTACAATAGGCTGTTGTTTTATTTACTAAAACTGAGTTGCCTTCTTACTTAGTCATCTCTTTTTTGTTGATCATCAGAGCACATTCTCATTCAGTGTTTGCATTTTTTTAATGAACAAGCGTCTGCAGAAGAAGCAATAGGCCTACATTTTTGGACAACCAGACGGCGCGATAGTGTCAATACAGTGTCAGCACAGTATCGGAAATGTGTAACACCCATCTTCTACTCATAACTAGTTTCAATACCTTTAATACAAGGCCGTGGCTGGAGAGCCGCGGCGCGGTCAAATGGCCGCGCAGTTTCAGGAACCGCGGCACTTCCCTTATAGGCTCATGGCTAACCCTAACCCTAACTCTAACCCTAACCTTAACCCGGCGCGGTCTAAAACGGCGCTAAAACGCGGTCAAATAGCACCGCAGTTTCAGGAGCCGCGGCGCGCGGCCGGCACAAAATAACATGGCAGTTTCGGCCGCGCACCGCGGCTCTGTAGACACTCCCTTAATACAAAACTCATTGCTATTGGTATTGTTTCAATATCATGATCAGTGGTGTGCAGGCAATCAAGGCAATAAAATTGGCCAATAAAATCTAAAATTACTGTGTGTCACAAGTCTATATTTTAGAACAGTTCATATATAGTTGTGACTCACAACTATATATGAATTGTTCTAAAATATATCCAAATACGCTTGTTTTCCCCACACGTCTGCAGCTGAAGCCTGGCTGAAGTCACGATGTCTTTTAGTGGCCCAGTACACAGAAGCACGATTCTTAATTTGCTGCAGCAGCTCAGTCTGTGGCCGTGTTCAGAGGCCGGTTCATGCTCCGCTCTCTAACACGAGCTTTTAGAACCAGAGCAGACAGAAGCTTCTTTTAGAGGTCTGTACACGCACACTAAGGACAACTGTACAGCCTCAAACCCAAACCACCATTTAACAACATAAAGCGCTAATTCGTTTAATGAATTGGTCAGTGAAGTGAAGTGGCTTTGTGGTGATTAGTGATGGGTGATACGATGGTATAATGATCAATAGTGTACAGTGACTTTTATGGATGGGCAAGCAGACCTGGAGTGCATGCTACTGATCATTATACCATCGTATCACCCATCACTAATCACCAAAAAGCCACTCACTCTCTGAGCGCTAGTTTTACCCCTTCACTTGACCCTCTCTCTATCCTTTGTCAAGGCGAACCCACCACGCAGGGGAACTCATGGAAGTTCACCATTAGCGTAGCAGCCTTGGGCCTCACCACTGCGGTGCTCATCCTGTTTGCCATCAAGGGCCCGTCCTGGTACAGACTCTTCCATAACTACCGGCACCGCAGACTGCAGGACGACACCACCAGTGGGACTACAGTGTTCCACCAGACGCCCAGGCACCAGCAGACCTACACCTTCCAGGAGGAGGGTGGGCACAGGAGGAGAGCCCAGGGTGACGAGGTGGAAGATGAAGACGGATACTTTGAAGACCCGTACATCAGGAGGGAGGAGTAGAAAGCCAACAAGGAATAGCTAGTTGGTTGTTAAAACTGTGCAACACTTACTGGACTTCATTTGGTCTCTCTCTGATTGTGTATTTAAGATTGTTATGCAGAATTAGATTATCAAGTATAAGGCCAATAGATTAAGGCAGTGCTGCCAAACCTTTTTTCTCCCAGTGACCCATATTTTACCTGTGGATACAATGAGGACCTAAACATCCTTCTCCTAATGGCAATGCTACTGTCTTATAAGAAAAATATAATTATGTTATGGTTAGTTCCAGATGTTATAGAACAGTAATGATCATAAAATACAGAAGTGATTAACATGCCATTCCTGTATTGTACCCTTTTCAAGAAACCCCTCAAGCCTGTTCAGAGGCTTTGGACACAAATTTGGTTCCCGACCCCAAGGCTGAACAAGACCGTTTTGCGGAATGCTCTCTCATTCCCCATTTCAAGCTATTCATGGGTAGAACTCCCTAACTAGCATTCTGCATTCCAAAGCCCTAAATGTAACCAAATTAAGTGTTCCAAAACCTATCCCTACCCTAACCCTAATTATGAAATAATATGTTGCCAAAAATAAACATTTACTAACAATATGCAAACAAATTTAGGCACTAAGCTCCGTCCCCCCCAAAAGAAATGTAGAAGAAGGATTCCTTCCTTATTAGAAGGGCAAAGGCCCTACTTTGTCATAGCAATAGCTGAATTCAAATCCAAATATTTGATCTTTTGAATGGGGAAAAGTACTTACAAAATCCTTCAAAATCAGGAATTCCTGAAACCCATGACCAGAAGTTGGTAGTGCTCAGATACATTTACTTGAGTAACTTTTTCAAGAAATTGTACTTCTTAGAGTAAGTGTTTGACACTTTGACATAAAGGCGCAATGGATGATTTTTCGGCGATTTGAGAACGCAGGCGGAAGTGCACATGCCACTCCCCCGTGCGGACTGATACAACACACACGTGTGTTTGTTTATTAGCGCGACGGATCGCATCGCATCTCTCGTCTGCCGTAGATTTCTGTCCACTTCTGCGTCAGCTCGAACTGTCTTTCTCCGTCTTCATTTTGTCCCGTACACCGAGGGAACTATATTATGATAGATCAATGCGCTTAGACACGCGGAAATGTGGGGAAGAGCCGCACGCGGCTGCAGGTGAGCGGTAGGTCCGTTTTATGATTGATACGTGGCAGGACTAATCGGCAGTCCACGCCACGTGGAAATAAGACTCAGATTTGGGCCAAAAAAATTGTCCATTCAAGCTTTAATGCAATAATGCAAAATCAAGTTGGAATGGAACGGTTTCCTCATCATTAGTTGACTTGAAGTTGTATTTTGTTTGATTCCTGCATGTTTGAGTAATCCTGTATTGTACTGCATAAAATCCTGTTTTCTCCTACCTAATAGGCCTGCCCACATCCCTGTACTTAAGTTGGGAGTATTTGAAAAATGAAGAGTCCTAAAATGTCACATTAGCAAACGTTCTGTTTATCAGTTCTGCAGTTTTGAACAGGAAGTCAATGGACCTGTTCCTACTAAGATGCTTTAGATCAGGGGTGCCCACACTTTTTCAGTGTGCAAGCTACTTTTAGATTCGGCAAAGCCCGAAGATCTACCTATGGATTTATATTACTTTTTGATTTTTATAAACAGCTATACAAACACAGTTTAGTGCCTAATATTATTTTATTATGTATAGATGTGCAATATAAAGCAGGGAAGACCAAATCTGTTAATTAACTTGACTAGACCCATTAATACAGATGACTATTTTGAAAATAAAATAATAACTAAACTAAATATTGGAAGGTTGAACTTATAATCACCTCACTTGAAGCTCTTTTTAACTATAATATTAGTTATTATAATAAGACAAGCTCCATGGTAATGCTGAGGAGAGGCTTGAGACGTAGAAAAAGTCAGCTTTCCTTTGGGTCACTCGCGTCAATAACAAACTGCTCTGTCAAGGACAGAAACAGCATGAACAGGTAGGATTACACTGAAATCCTTCCCGTCTCCTCCTCCTGCTCCTTGGCCTGACTCCCTCTCCTCTCTCCTGCTCCTCGGCCTGACTCCCTCTCCTGCTCATCGGCCTGACTCCCGCTCCTCTCTCTCCTGCTCATGGGCCTGACTCCCGCTCCTCTCTCTCATGCTCATCGGCCTGACTCCCTCTCCTCTCTCTCCTGCTCATCGGCCTGACTCCCTCTCCTCTCTCTCCTGCTCCTCGGCCTGACTCCCTCTCCTGCTCTTCGGCCTGACTCCCTCTCCTGCTCTTCGGCCTGACTCCCTCTCCTGCTCTTCGGCCTGACTCCCTCTCCTCTCTCTCCTGCTCCTCGGCCTGACTCCCGCTCCTCGGCCTGACTCCCGCTCCTCTCTCTCCTGCTCCTCGGCCTGGCTCCCTCTCCTTTCTCTCCTGCTCCTCGGCCTGACTCCTTCTCCTTTCTCTCCTGCTCCTCGGCCTGACTCTCTCTCCTCTCTCCTGCTCCTCGGCCTGACTCCCGCTCCTTTCTCTCCTGCTCATTGGCCTGACTCCCTCTCCTCTCTCTCCTGCTCCTCGGCCTGACTCCCGCTCCTCTCTTTCCTGCTCCTCGGCCTGACTCCCTCTCCTCTCTCTCCTGCTCCTCGGCCTGACTCCCTCTCCTCTCTCTCCTGCTCCTCGGCCTGACTCCCTCTCCTTTCTCCCCTGCTCCTCGGCCTGACTCTCTCTCCTCTCTCTCCTGCTCCTCGGCCTGACTCCCTCTCTCTCCTGCTCCTCGGCCTGACTCCCTCTCCTTTCTCTCCTGCTCCTCGGCCTGACTCCCTCTCCTCTCTCTCCTGCTCTTCGGCCTGACTCCCTCTCCTGCTCCTCGGCCTGACTCCCGCTCCTCTCTCTCCTGCTCCTCGGCCTGGCTCCCTCTCCTTTCTCTCCTGCTCCTCGGCCTGACTCCTTCTCCTTTCTCTCCTGCTCCTCGGCCTGACTCCCTCTCCTCTCTCTCCTGCTCCTCGGCCTGACTCCCACTCCTCTCTTTCCTGCTCCTCGGCCTGACTCCCTCTCCTCTCTCTCCTGCTCCTCGGCCTGACTCCCTCTCCTCTCTCTCCTGCTCCTCGGCCTGACTCCCTCTCCTTTCTCCCCTGCTCCTCGGCCTGACTCTCTCTCCTCTCTCTCCTGCTCCTCGGCCTGACTCCCTCTCTCTCCTGCTCCTCGGCCTGACTCCCTCTCCTTTCTCTCCTGCTCCTCGGCCTGACTCCCTCTCCTCTCTCTCCTCCTCTTCGGCCTGACTCCCTCTCCTGCTCTTCGGCCTGACTCCCTCTCCTCTCTCTCCTGCTCCTCGGCCTGGCTCCCTCTCCTGCTCTTCGGCCTGACTCCCTCTCCTCTCTCTCCTGCTCCTCGGCCTGACTCCCTCTCCTCTCTCCTGCAGCTCGGCCTGACTCCCGCTCCTTTCTCTCCTGCTCATTGGCCTGACTCCCTCTCCTCTCTCTCCTGCTCCTCGGCCTGACTCCCGCTCCTCTCTCTCCTGCTCCTCGGCCTGACTCCCTCTCCTTTCTCTCCTGCTCCTCGGCCTGACTCCCTCTCCTCTCTCTCCTCCTCTTCGGCCTGACTCCCTCTCCTGCTCTTCGGCCTGACTCCCTCTCCTCTCTCTCCTGCTCCTCGGCCTGGCTCCCTCTCCTGCTCTTCGGCCTGACTCCCTCTCCTCTCTCTCCTGCTCCTCGGCCTGACTCCCTCTCCTCTCTCCTGCAGCTCGGCCTGACTCCCGCTCCTTTCTCTCCTGCTCATTGGCCTGACTCCCTCTCCTCTCTCTCCTGCTCCTCGGCCTGACTCCCGCTCCTCTCTCTCCTGCTCCTCGGCCTGACTCCCTCTCCTTTCTCTCCTGCTCCTCGGCCTGATTCCCTCTCCTCCCTCTCCTCCTCTTACCTCCCTCATATGAGCGTTCTATGGCTCCGCTGTAGTCTTGTGTGTGCCACTGCCTCCGAGATCGACTGGTAGATCTCGCAATGGGCACCCCTAGTTTAGATCAATATTGTAGTTTACAATTAACAAAATGGAAATTATGATCCATTTATATTATACTTCAATACTAAGCACCTAAAAAAAGCATAATATCCCTTAGGTTTACTGTCCAGTGATTTGTTTGTGCCTTCCTTCCACCACAGGATGTGTTGTACTTTAGGTTGCCATAGTATCGTCTGAAAATTCTCATCAGAATAATCCCCAAACAATATTGATATACTGGGTTTTATCAATCTCACACACATCTACTTGGACAATGACTTACTCTCTCCTTTCAGTGAAGATGTTGTCAATGCTTTCAGCCTTCTGGTCATTCTGAGCTTTCATCTAGAACCAACACAAAATAAAGTGTTTCAGTAATGCATTGACTTGATACAAGTTCTGTATTGTTCACATTGTTGTATATTGTATTTTTAATGCCTCATTATTATTATTATATTATTATTATTATTATTATTATTATTATTATTATTATTATTATTATTATTATTATTATTATTATTATTATTATTATTATTGAAAATATGAAATTACTGATTTAATAATTTAAGTCTGTATAGTCCAGATAACAAATATATGTAAAAATAAATGTGCAATTAGGCGATTCATTGTTGCAGCCCTACTATAAATTAGTGATCGACACGGTATGTGAAATTAAAAACACAAAATGCACAGCATGTTTGATAGTTACTTGATGGCATTACATGAGTATACTGAGTACTGTTTAATGAGAGCGATGTTTGCACTTACAATGTTATAGTCATTGATCATCTCCTCCATGTCTGTGTTTGTGTTCAACTTGTCCACAAGCTACGGATGTAAAAACACTCATGAGTTACAATCTTTACAAAAAATGTCCAATTCCACATGTGTTATGATTTAAAATATGACAAAACATTGACTTTGATATAAAATGTCTGATGCATTTGCAAATAAAAGTACCATGTTATAATCTGCCATCTGTCTTTGTAGGTCTTTAAGCTCTGCAGCAAGACCCTCAGCTCTGCAAAGAACAAATGACATTGACAGCACAGTTAGAGCCAAAAAACATCTTACTTTCCTTCATTTGAAATCTCCGTGTGTGTGTGCTCACTTCTTCTCGTAGGACAGGTAGACAGAGTTCTCCTGGTTGAAGTTGTCAATCTCTTTGTGCAGTTTGCTGGTCTCTGTGGTCAGCTCATTGATCTTACTCCTGACACAACACACATAATACACATCATGTTAACCATACATCCATCCACTTTATTTATAAAGCACATTTTAAAAACAAGACCGTTTCCAAAGTGGTGCACACAGTTGATGCCTTCAAAGATAGTGTGGGTTAAAAACATTTAAATGTTTTACTTTTTATTTTTTAAACATAAGACAAAAACCAACAAACCCCCGCCCACAATAAAAAAAGAACACTTTTTGCATGTTGTGGAAGGAGGGAGGAGGCTTCGTCCAGACCCAAAGATAGAACGAGAATAAAAAAACAAAAAAAAAACACCAAGACCATTATTACTAAAATTAGCTAAACCAATGTGCTAAAAATGTGTTTTACCATTCATTAAAATAAAATACATAAAACCATAAAATAAAAGATCAAATTAATGTAAAAGACACATAAGATGCATTGGGAAGGGCAGACGCATTGGGAAGGTTGCGGGCGTGCTTTTTGAACTTGCTGTATGATTTCTCAGGTGCAGGGGCATAATTTACTGTAATTTGTGCATCTTGTGAGTTTGGGGGGGCACCAACTGACAGCCTTTATTTGTCTGGTACTCCAGTGTTTTTGTGTTTGCCTCTCGAACAGTAGTCTGTCTAGTCTGAGATTTGGCCGGCAGCATGCAGAGGAAACTATATGTGCCAAGATAGGTTATAGGTTAAACTTTATTGTCCCCGAAAGGAAACTTGTCTTGGTTCACAGTGCTGCAGGCATTGGTGGAAATCACGGAGGGGTACGGACCCACCCCTTGCTGACCGGTGTCCCCCTCTCCCCTCACAGTGTCCCCCCCCTCCACTCGTATATCCTTTAATGGAAGTGTTATCAGTTCAAAACTATCTATCAGAATGTATATGATTACTATTCATACACGCTTATTAACTAAGTCTGAAAGTCTAAAGAGCACCGATCAGTTGTGACACAATGGTTTAGTCAGTTGCCTGGTGACGTGCACTGCCGCCTCACGTGCTGCGGAGGCGCTGCACGTTTGTTTCCATTTTTTCGCGGCATGAATAGATGCACATGTGTCAGTATTTAACCTCAATATTATGCTGTGAGGACTGGTAAAGCTGCTACAGAGTTAACAACACACTACATCATCCCGTGCAGCCAGCTGTTGGTGTAAACATTTTTCTTCTCAGCTGTATCACATTTTACAAAATAACACGTTTTGACTTGAATCTTACAAGTGTCTTGCTTTATGCCTTGCTTTTTCACTGTGTCTAGTAGGTTATTTATGAGTAACCTAAACTCCCATAGTGTTTGCTTATTAAAGCAATACTCTTTGAACAGTGTTGTTGATCATTTAATTCCTTTTCCTCAGACTGTGTTAGACTTTTAGACTCAGGGTGATCAGTTGTTTTTAGTTATATAATTGTTTTGTGTTCTGTTAAGAAAGAACGGAGAAGAGAAAAAATAGTTAACAGTGTGTTAATGTATGTGGAAATTGGAGATTGTTAGACCAACTTGTTGAATATTTTCATATTGTTATACCGTTTATTTTGTTCAACGTGATTGCACTTTGTTTGTAAATAAACTGATTTTGAATTACATTTTGACTGTTTAAAGGGCAAATACTTAAATTAGTATTCTAATATTAATAATATTAACAATGTATTTTACAATGCCAATTAAAGTGTTAAAGTTATAATTTCCATACATTTTTGGACCCCCTCCTAGACCAAACTGGGAGTTTTTCCCCTAGTTTGTGCCACGTTTATAAGAACAGTTATTCATTACAGTTATTGATTAATTGATTGCAATATTCCATGTAAACCGTCAGTGTTATTTGAATTTGAAGATATTTTAGGCCACGTGGGAACATACATTTTTTTGGGTGGGAGACTTTAATGCTCATAATGGTTAAGAAATGGTGCTATAATTGAGAAGTTTTTAGATCTTGCTAATCTATTTTTTTTTTATCCTGGCGAGCCAACATGGATGGATCCAAACTTATGTAAAGGATCTTGTTTTGATCTGCCTTGATTTTTTTTTTAATTTAAAATATCAGGTGAAAAAAGCAAGGTTATGATTTTTGGAATGAAAAAGAAAATACCATCCGATTGGCTAAATCTTTTGGGGCCTTTAGTTTGACTTGGAAAGCTGCCATTGGTAAAAGTGAGGAAGTGATAAACATAATGGGTCTTTCTGTTTAGGACTGGGGAGCTGAGAGGTACCACTTCCAGCAAATCTATAGAGCTATCGTTAGACCCATCTTGGATTATTGAAGTGTGGTTTTTGGGACTGTATCTAAATCTTTGCTTAAAAGACTGGATGATCAACAATGATTTCTGAACAATCAGAAATGGGCTATGCAAGTGTGAAAATCCTAAAACTGTGCATCATGTTATGTTGCTATGCAGCACATACAGCAAAGAGAGAAGGCAGCTCTTTAAGGAGAAGATGTTTTTCTCGTATCTAAAGCAAGTTGAAAAAGTTGTGCTCTCTTGTCTTTTCTGCTCTGGCTTGTATTCAAGAATGTGACTGCATTTGTTAATAACGGTGGAGGGCTGCATTGCACCTCGATGTCGTAGTAGTTGTCGGTGATAGAGAATACCTGAGGAGGCCCAAGTAGTAGGACTTATCCAGGATCTGTCTCTGAGGTCCTTGTGGAGGAAAGAAAAAAAAAAAATTAGAACAGGTATAGTACTATTGCTAATGATGGTCAAATCATTGGCTGTGTGTGTGTGTGTGTGTGTGTGTGTGTGTGTGTGTGCGTGCGTGCGTCGGTTATATTGACTTTTAAAATAGTTATTTCTGCCTGTTGTTTTCTAAGCTTCCAAGCTAATCATTTTGTGAATTTTGAACATCTTTCATAATAGCTTTGTTAGTTAAAAAGATTTTTTTTTAATTATTTCCTATGAGGCCAGGTCATCAATCTCACCCCTTGTATTTTTAATTTCCTGTAGCACTGGAGGAGCCTTGTTTTTGGCATGTTTAACTTCCAACAGCTATAGTTTTTTTCTGTAAACCATTATTTTTTTTCTGCCTTTGTTTCTTTCTGGGCGAGGCTGCAGCAATAACCCTTCCCCTCAAAACTACCTTAGCTGCATCACAGAGAATCGGTGGAGAAACTTTGTTTTCCTCTACATACGTCTCAATGTCCTTTGTCATCATTTTTACAAATTGTGGGTCATTGAGTAAACTGGTATCTCCAAAGTTGTGATGTAAATAGGAGTGTGATCACTAAATCTATTGTACCTATGTCTGCTTCTGTAACTTTGTTTAAAATAAAAAATAAATAGTCTATTCCAGTACAGACATTAGGATTCATATCTCTCCAGATGTCAACAAACCCTACATTACGTATTAATTTACAAAATGTATTATTCATAGATCGCTTTGTGAGCTTGAGACATCCAATGTCGGCTGAACATGTAAGTTCCAGTCGCCGCCACAGACAAGGGTTCCCTCAGAGTGGTTTGCAGATCCACAACATCAGTATAGAAAGTGAGGTTGCTTCCTGGTGGGGCATATACATTAATCAAAGTAAACACGCTTCCATTGAGATTTCCTTTAACCAGTACAAATCTTCATACTTTGTGTTCAAAACTCTGTTCAAAGGCTATTCTGCTTGAGATCAATATGCTCACACCCCTCTTGTTTGCCTCTGTATGAGGAATAGTAAAGTCTGTTATAGTCAAATTTTGTCCATTTGTTATGTTCCAAGTCATTTGAATAGGTTTCTTGTTGTTTTTTTTGTTTTTTTTCTCATCTTTGGCAATATCTTTGACAGCTTAATTGGACCCAATATGCCAGTAACATTAAAATATATGTTTTATATTTGTAATTTTTATGCCGTTGTATTGTATAAATTTGATGGGGCTTCCTGAAGTGTTACCTTTCATTCCAGTCTTCATCCCACTGAGTCCCTGTTGTGTGACCGGTCTGTCTGTGACTTTGATCTGAGCAGACAACACCCCAGGGACAGCGACAGGGACACCTCTCATCCCGGGAAGGCCTCCTGTGCCTGGAATCATCTGTCAGACAAACACAGAGGCAAAGATCAACAGAGATCAACAACAATTTCTTAGCTTGAAACACAAGAGACAGAACAGAGACAGAGTACATGAAAAACAGAGCATTGCTTGGGTCACACTCTTTGTTTTACAGCTTGCTCAAGGCTTTGTCTCCACCAATTAATACGTACCATTTTACATGTTTAATGCAATAACTGGAAAAATACTCAAGAAGAGTCTTACTGCCAAGGGGGACGAAACTGCAATGCAGAAAGAGGGCACTCTGGGAAATTTCGCAATTTTTTTTTGTTTCCTGTGATTTTTTTATATCAATCGGGGTTTTAATTTTATTGACCAATGATCGTCTGATCTTCTAACTTTTGTTGGTTAAATCAAAGGTCTTTTAAAGCCCTGCAAAGCAGCTACAGTTGTGATTTTGTTTTTTTAAGAATTGATTGAATTCTTTCAATCTTAGACAGTACCTAATTAGCATAGGTAATGTCTTGCGTGCAATAATCAGTGTGACCATACTGTATGCATTCTTCTTAATAGAGAGGAATTTCATATTTTCAGCAGCTACATGCTCTCTACTATGAGTATAAAGCCTTACCCCAGTGCCCACTCGTATGGCTGTAGGAGGTGGTCGCACTGTAGTGGGAGGTCTCCCAGATCCACTTCTGCTCACAGCCCGGGCCAGGCCTGATGGGGGCCTCTGAGTCGCCATGACAACTGCATACAACCACAGGAGTAGTGTATACAAGACTTCTTATGCTGTCTTGTTGCTTAAAATATTTGTGCAGTCAGATTTTGTATTCATAAAATAAAGAGCAGATGCACAATATTTAGTGAAGAAACATAGCAATTTTATTATTTCCAGGAAGTTCTATACTCAACTTCTTCCCTGTATTCCCTGCATGCATGTATGTTATCGCTTAGCTTTGAAGAAATGATGGCTGTGCCATGGTGTCAATTTTGACAATAAATTTTAAGTTAGCTTTAGTCGAGATTTTGTCAAATAATTGTTTTGTCTAGTTTTAATTAACAAAAATGCCATGCTCACTTAGTGAACTAAATCTATAACTACAAAATGTATTTTTTCTTAATTAATGATTATTTAGAAAAACATTACTTCATCAGACATGTCACATACTTGTTCTTCGGTCAGTTTTAAAAGTCCTGAAAACCCATGAAAGCACAAACCCATGAATTCACTGGCCCTCATAAATCAACGAATTCCCCTAACGCTATACGTTTTGTCCGGTTAACAGATGGCTTAGCACACAAAACGATAATATACGCGTATGGGTGACATATAGGTTAAAAATTATTTAATTGGTAAACTTGATCTACAATGAGTACATGAGTAGTAGTAGTAGTAGTAGTAGTAGTAGTAGTAGTAGTAGTAGTAGTAGTAGTAGTAGTAGTAGTAGTAGTAGTAGTAGTAGTAACGCTAAGCTTAAGAGATAAACAGTTGTCAGGCATTGCACTAATAAATCAAAAGGCTAAAACACAACATAAACCAAAGCCACGGTAAAGAGAACCATTTGGTTAGCATGTCAATGTTAGCTTTAGCCCGTGATAAGCTTATCCCCTTTACAAATGAGATTATCTTGTATTTTTTATCCGGGGTGACGTGCGGAGGAAGCGCACTTTGTATGTGAGGAAAAATGTTGGTTTTAGAGGAACTAAAAGGCTAGGCTAGGCTAGACTAATCCAACTTACCTTCCGTTGGTTGTCGTTTCCACAGTAACCGTCTACTTCGTGCTTCAAATATGCAGATGTACTGGACTACTGCTGCCCCCTACAGGCTCAAGGGGTCATAATTGGAAAAGGTCTAGCGAAAAATAGATCGATGCGAAAAATACACAACAGAGCTCGCGCGCGCCCCCCTTAGGCAGAAAGTGAGTGCAGCAGGAGAGCGAGGTCTATTTTGGATGATATTTGCCGTTTTATGACTGACGTTTCTGTTGATTTTGTTTTATATACAAGATAATGTCACATACACTTTATCCCTGGAACTGTGCAAAAAAAAAAAAGCTGGGAAGAAAAACTTAATTGAATTTGCAAATAAATGGGCCACATTAACCTCAGCAACAACAGGCTTTAACATGTGAACCATGGAACTGTGAGGGCATGTTCTGTCTAAAAGCAGTCAGGCTCGTACATAACCTGTTAGTTTTATGTGTTTTACAGCTACAACCGCCAGTTTCAAACTTTGATTAGACCTGATTTTCACTGTATAACGCTGTTGTGTTTGTATTAAAGTGCTTGGTATATTTTAATAATTCCGTTTTAGGGGCATTGTTGATTGAACAGTCCGATAGAGAGAGGCTACTGTGAGGCTGTGCTGTGGCTTGTGGCTTGTACCGTGTCAGTACAGCATAATATTACAAATTTTGCTTGCTCAAAATTTTATCTGGATTTAAGTAGGCCTAAACATTGTATTTGTGTGTTTATCTCTATAAAATACACTTTAATTTGGTTTATGACAGTTTGACTTTACATGCGTTACATTTGTTTACCACAAGGTGGCGTAGTAGAGCAAATTAAACCTTTTGAGGCTTCATTTTGCCATCCCTAGCTGTGGCTTCTCTTATTCCACTGACACTGCTGTGAATTTGAGTTAAAACTTCCCTGAACTTCCCTCTGAAACTTTTACCCAAGCCCCCAATATATTTGCGCACCTTCCAGCAAGCTCCAGAGCGTCAAGTATTTTTTTATAGATCACACTGGGCCTTGTATTGTGCATAACAGGCTTTGTAAATGAGGCCCCTGGTGTTTTTATAGTACACTTTTACCAGACTTGTGTCTTGAATTGACTCCATTGATGAAATTCATAATTTCTTATTTTAAATGTACTGTTGTTTATTCGGTTATAAAGACAAAAGTTGGTTGATTATTACCTTGACATGTGACCAAGGCCGGCCCAAGCCTTCAGGGGGCCCTAAGCGAAATTTTCTTTGGGGGCCCCTCACCAAATCATCAGGATCAGTTTTATTGCCATTGACAGTGAACAATTCACAAAGTAGGAACTTGCTTCCGTTTGCCATCTTGGTTCGTTTATTATCAGCACCAATAAACCGCTCAGAAATGTTGATACAAATGTATTTGCGGGTGTTAAGGGTGTACAGCAAACATTAGCAGTTTAAATTATTCAACAGGGGGGCCTGGGGGTACGGAAGCTCATTGTATTCAGAAAAATATATATATATTTTAAAAAAAATATCTCGTAATAACGAGATGATTTAAAACATTTAAAGAAAATTATCTCGTTATTTCAAAAATAATTATCTCGTTATTACGAGATAATTATCTCAAAACAACTAGATAATTATTTATCCTGGGTGTTCATCTGAACCACAAACTGGACTGGACTCATAACACAGACAGGAAGAGACAGAGTCGGCTCAACCTTCTGAGAAGACTCAGGTCTTTTGGAGTGACAGGGCCACTCCTGAAGACCTTCTACAACTCTTTGGTGGCATCAGCCCTCCTGTACAGAGTCACTCCACTCTATAAAACCCCCCCTCTACCTCTTCCTCTGCTACTCCCACTTCCGCCTCAGATTGGGCTGTTGTCGACGCACTGTTTTCCTGTCTTCAGGTAGTTTCTGCATTTTCCACTTCAATCTTTTAATTCTACCGCCACTAATTTATGTTACTCTAGTGCCTATGGTGAACTCCTGGATTGTGCTTTGGCGACTGGTAGTTCTGGAAGCTTGGGTCCCGTGTGTGTAGCTGGCTGAACTAGTCACGTCCGCTGTCAAGGGTGCGCAGCAGAAGTTTCCCAGCAGTAGGTAAAAGGAAAGCTGCATTTTAGGCCATATCTGCTCTGCCTTTAAAACTAACTAACTTTAACTTTTAGGTCATGGGGGATAGGAAAAGTATGCTCCGCCACCTTGCCTTTTTCTTAACCTCAACATAAGTGTGATTGTTTTTATGGACAACGATGAATGTGAAATTTCACTGAGACCAATGTTTTTATTTTGGAATTTATCGTTCATAGAAATAACTTATTTATAAATAAATCAAATCTTGTATTAAAAATGTCTATGTGCCTCTTGTCAACAACAAATCGGTGCGCCTTTTAATGTTTTCAATATGGTCCTGGGCCCATGAATGCCCAGGTGGCGTTGTTGGTTTTCTGATTTGGGTTTTTAACAGTAACGGCTAAAGTTAAAACACCCCTGACATGCCACAGTATACTTAATTACTTACTTAATAAAAATGGTCAAATTGTGTTCATAACAAAATAAGTGTACCAAAAACATAAGTTTGTCAAACATCTATTTGTTGAAACCAAGTTAAATACCATAATGAACTATGAACCACTGGAGGGCCACAGTGTATTTGTTAATACTAATTAATGTTCTTATTAGACCATTAAAATCGATCACCACTTAACATGGATAGATGGACTGCAATAGCCTTCAATCATCATAACATAACACAAGGAAGGTCAAGTACAAATGAACAAACATCAGCAGAACTACAAATATGACAGAGATAAGTTAAAATGTACATTCTCTATTTAACTGAAAATATAAAAGTAATAGTACTCATTTATCTTTTACTGCTCCCAACTGTTCCTTCTTGCCAAAGTGACAAAACAAGTTACATCAAATTAAACAAATGGCACAAGCATTGATTGATTAACAACTAACACTGATAAAACTACACAATGCAAAAAAGTTAATTAGCACCGAGAATGAACAGAACGAGAAGTGAAGATCCATACCTAGCTATAGTGAAGAGACAGTGTTTCTGCCACTTTGCTGTAAAAATATATAGTATTATTTTATAACAGATGTAATTATAATAGGTCTAGTTATTTTCACTATTTATCAATTTATTATAATGTATAACAAATAATCTAATGGTGCTTTTTAAATAAATTGAAATGTTTTATTGCTCTATTAAACGCATGGGGGGGGGGGGGGGGGGGGTTCTTTTTGTGTCAAGATGGACCTTTTTAGTATTTTTAGTATCAAGTATCAACCCGATTTTAGCGAAAACGAAACTAGGTCATTTTTGCACACGGTTACCGTGTGCAAAAATGACCTAGTTTCGTTTTGTGCTCGCTTCTTATTGGTCCTCCTGGCTGGTGAGGCTCACTACCTCTAATATCTGTGGTCCCTCAAGTGAAAAATGATACAAAATATTGAAAGTTACTGCTATAGACGGCAGAGGCGGAGCCAGACATTCTAAACAGCCGGGGCTTAGCCCAAAAAGAAAGGGAGAGGGTTCATTCTGACCAATATGATGTGTTTTTAGTGCAGTTACAGACAGTAACCCTCAAAAGGCAAAGAGACTTTTTGCCTTCTGAGAGAACTCCTCCCTCCAAAAACGTTGAACAGAACAGCAGAGGTGACATTTAGTTATTCAAGAAATTGTACATCTTGATGTTCTTTAAAACAATCAGTAACAAAACAAATATGAAAAACATGCCCCTGACAGGGCTCAAACTCACACTAAGATCCACAGACTGATGCTCTGCTGTCTAGGCTAGTCAGCGCTTACAGAATTAAGGGCTGTTTTAGAATTAGACTGATCTCTATTGAAAGTAAAAGTCAGTCTTACCTTTAGCAGACACCTTGCTCAGTGAGCTGTTTGTCCTGTAGTTTCTCTGCTTTAGCTTTGTAGATGAATAAAACCTGAGCCACTGCTACACCGACAACCACAATGAAGTCATGGTTTGAACGATTAGTGCTGTTGTTGTCTATTCTACGTTAGATAAACTTTGTTTTTCAGCACATGTTCTGAATGTCTCTTTTTTCCAGTCGATCTGCTCTTATTTATGCCCTTCACTTTTTGCAAAACCTCAGTTAAATGATAGAAAAGGCCAAATTGGTCAGATTGCATGACATGCTGTAAACACCGCACACTTTCTACGCTCCCGCCCACTTTCTACATGCAGCCAATCATACATCAGTTCAACAAAAATAACCAATGAAACGGGTAAAGAGAATTGAAGCCACTGCTGGATTCGAACCCTGGTCACCTGTGTTCCACCAGCTACGGGCCTGCGCCACCTCACTCCTTCACCTGTTGCTAACACTACCGGGCTGGTGTCATGGATCTCTGGTGTAAATGTTATGCTTAATATCCTTCATTCAGATGAATTGCGCGCGGAGAAAGCCAACACAGGTATGTGCGGGGCCCAATTAACGCCTTAGGGCCCAAAGCGGCTGCTTAGTTCGCTTATTAGTGTAGTGCAATATTCAAAATAATTTGACCACTTTTCATTTAGGCCGTGGCTGCAGAGCCGCGGCGCGGTCAAATGGCCCAGCAGTTTCAGGAACCACGGCGCGGCCATATAGCCTCATGGCTAACCTTAACCCTGACCCTAACCCGGCGCAGTCTAAAACGGCGCGGTCAAATAGCCCAGCAGTTTCAGGAGTCGCGGCAAAAAATAGCATTGCAGTTTCGGCCGTGCGCCGCGGCTCTGTAGACACTCCCTTTCATTTAATAGATTTTGAAAATGGTTTTGATAATCATGTCAACTATTTGCACTGATGATATAATTACATGCGGTTTCATGCGGTGTCAACAGTAGAAATCTGAGCTATCTGTTATATTCCATTGAAATTCCATTCATTTCCACGCAGAACCGACCGCAGTTATTTTTTTTTCCCCTGACGCCTGGAATAATAAAACAATGGATTTGTATACCAATTAAAAATCAACCGTAATAGTTATATTATTGTTTAGTTTTTAAGTTGTAGTCGCATTGGTTTATACTATATTATATAAAAATACAGCTTTAAAGCATTTGGGTGTGAGTAATAATTTAGTTGCTCAATCTCCGGATAGCCTCAGTTATGGGCACGTGGGGGCTGGTCCAGACCAAAAAGTCCAGGCCAGTTTTATGGGTCCCAGTCCAGCCCTGCAAAGTAGCATATTGTTAGTCCAAAACTTCTGAAAACTAAAGCAGAGTCAGAGTCTGTCTTGACCCTCCCCTTAGCGTTACCATGGAACTCCTGTCTATCACTAAATATGTGATTTAAATTATGTATAATAGCTGGAGAGAGCTTTGACACGATGCTGCAGAGAAAGGATTGTTCAATATTTAGTTTGAGACGGAATGATATGCTATAGGCTTATTAGGCGTTATTCAGCTCCTGTGCTGAGAATGTTCTATATAGCTCATGTTAAATTGGCCAAATTGTATTAAATAAAACCTAATTAAAGTGGCTTATCCCTTAAATTGTTAGATTGAGAAATAAAATGTGGCTTATGTGATTCTACAATCTTTGATCGTTAGGCCTATTACCCGATAAACACCCAGCACTGAGCCTTGCTGACTTTAAATGTCCTATATAATATATAATACAGGTCTTATTTTTTACTCCTGTAAGTAATGCTGATAAAATATGATCTAGAATACTAGAAGGCTTTAAATTACATCTTACATAAATACAATTTTCTTCTGACGGAGTCCCAGCCTCCCCATTTTATTTGTGGAATTGAAAAAGAAAATAACTTAATGTCACATCTCATATATGTCCATATACTTAGTGACACATGCATTGCACGTCAATATTAGGGTTCCACCACCTCCCACATTTCACGTTAACCCTCTAAAAGAGCATGTTTGGTCACATCAGACAGCATGATTAATCAGCGTCAACCGTGATGAATTGATGAATGCAGAACTAGTTTTAGATAATTGTATTCATGTTTAATAATCACAATTAACACTGTTCAAACCACACACAAAAAAACAACATAAATAATGAAAAAGAAAACACAAAAATCAATGTCACTGCATGACTAATGTTAGCTTCAAACAAGGATGGCGTCAGTCCAGGGCCGAACCTATTGATGGGTTTCAGTCACGTGACTTATTTGTTGTCTGCGCCATTTTGAAGACATCACCACATGCTGTTGCTCATCTCTGGTGTTAGAGTGTTATGAAAAACAGTGCATAAAACTGAGAATTAAAAGGGTTGATACTTCAATAAGCTATGGGTGTTGATCCTTATCCACGGCGGTAAGTTGCTGACACTTACAGGGTACATTGATAACTTGCCACAACAAACTTGCAGACATTTAAAACCAAGAGTCGTCCTCCACAAGCCCTCTGCAGGATTGCTTAAAAATATGTAAATGTATGACAATATGTAAGGGAATAATTGTATCATAAAAATGTATGCCCACACTAATCAATTTCCATTCTTAACAACATTGTGAATTGCTGAAAATAAAACAAAAACACAAATCAACTATTTGACATTTAAAAGTGACTCTTAGCTCTTAAAAATGCTGCTTGTCAGCCAAAAAGCTATATAAATTATATTATATTTAAGTAAAAAATATGGTTGACACACTAAAAACTGACTTTCAGTATGTGTAATGCACGGTAATGCACAGTAATTGTATGTGACAATTTCAACTACTATGCTCTATGCAAGCAGTACATTAATTTAAATTTGTGTGGACATAACCCAGTACAAATATTGGCCTTCCACAAATGAAAGAAATGTATTATTTTATTTGTAATAAAAGTTTTAGATATGATTAAACTACATTAAAATTGTTTAATTAATTAATGATGTCTGCTTGAAATCTCAAAACATAAATCCAAGTTTTCTCTCCTTATAACAAAATAAAACCAAAATTCACCTTTTGCAATTGTTTGAGCACAACTAGCATTACGCCAACTAACATAACCATAAATAATATACAAAAGTGTTGCGTTTGTTACAATATGTATCGAAAAAAACATTTGCCTTCTTTCTAATGAAAAAGGCTTGATTTCCAACAATTCCATAATCATCATAGTATGATAGTCACAACAGCCGTGAGCTGTATCAGGTAAAATTATAAAATTTCATGTCTAAAACCCTCTTCCCGACCTACCATTGCCAATCAGATGTATGACAATGTTAAAGGGATAGTTATAAGGAGTTTATTGGTCTATTTCACAAGAAAAAATTAAGTCTGGATATTTTAGGGTGTACTGTTAAGTGACATATTTGATATGGAACATTAATAAGGTGCTTTTCTGTTTTATAAGCAATATTAAAAGTGAGGAAGATTGAAAGTGATACGCCAATATAAAATGACAAATTTGTAAAGTGATTCAAAATAAGACATATTTTGGCATTTGGCAAAATAGTATACAAATAAATGAGAATTTTGCATGAACAAATACTTTAAACTCAAATTTGAAACAAAAATGTTTTGTAGATTTAAACTCTATTATTTAAAACACTAATTTATAATTAAATTAATTTATGAACAGCTCTCAATCTGATTTGGTTTAAAATCAATAAGGCAGAAAGCTAGCAATAGTTCAGCTTTGTCCTTTAGTGCATAGTTTAGTTTGCTGCAGCTGTACTATTACTTTAAGTTACTAAGGTACTACAAAATGAAGTTAATATGTTAACTGAGATTCGTGAGCAGGACCACACCTCCACCTCAGTCTTCGGACCACACCTTTATCACCAAGAAGCCTTCTAACACCTCAGTCACCGCTTGACTCTGTTCTCTCAACCCCTTCTCCTTCACCTTGTAAAATGCTTTTTTTCAGATTCAGTCAAAGGGTGGATCCTGAACCAGCTGGGCAGTTTGCCGCACCCAGAGTCTCTCATCCCAGTCATCGGTCTGCAGTTCCAGCCGCCATGGCTCACCAGCATTTAACTCACATAGTTAAATAATTGTTATTCACATATCTTGTGGTATTGTGGTCCTTACTAATTAAATGTTTGTGTATGAAATATTCCTGGTGGTCGAGTGGTTAAGGCACAGCACACCTATGCTAGGCTCTAAGTGCAGTATTGCGAGTTTGAATCCCCACTCCGATTTACTGCATGTCCTCCCTTCTCTATCATCCCCCATTTCACCCTGTCCTCTCCTGTCTAATACAGTCTACAGACCACAAAAATCTTAAAAAATAAAGGCCTCATCTGTATTTGTGTTAATAATTTTGCTCTGATATATTTGCATGCATGGAATAGCAAAATCCCATCATGAATGGCAATAGCCTTTGATTTGAGGCAAGACACTACAGGTAAAAGCCAATGTTTTGCTCAGTATGCTTTCTCAATATAAGCTTTCACATGGAAATAACAATGTGAAATCTGCACCTAAATAATTATTATTTAATTGATTCTACTTGTATCCATAGATTTACACACACACCCCAAAGAGACGATAGTGTTTGAGTAGATATTCAATTTCCCCTCTGTAAATGTTTTTGTTTCTAATAAGCCGAAAAAGGAAGCAAGCATTTTTCAATTTATGTCTCTTTACACATAAAATGCCCTATCTTTATATGAAAACATTACATGATAATAATCTTCTTATTATACTTATATATGCAAGTAAACACCGAAAGAAATTAAAACAAATTTCTAGTCACCTGCAGTGTCTTGTCTTAAGAGGGAAGAATTCTAAGGTGTAGATGGTTTAAAGATAACGGATCATAAGATAAGATAAGATAAGATAATCCTTTATTGTCCCACATGGGGAAATTTCATTGGTGCAACGCAGGTAGATACAGAGGTAGATACAGAAGAACAGATCACTTATAGGAAGTCTGACATACATAACAGTGCCAAAATATCGAAATATCGTTATACTAAATTTGGTGATACAGTATTGAAATCCTAGGCTGCTGTATCGATATATCGCCATGAGTAACTTTGGATATAATTTAGAATTCAGTTATTCATTATAATTTCACTTCCTGTTTGTAATTGATGACATCACACTAGGAAAATACCCAACAAACACTGGTAAAAATGCATTTATATATATATATATATATATATATATATATATATATATATATATATATATATATATATATATATATATATATATATATATATATATATATATATATATATATATATATATATATATATATATATATATATATATATATATATATAAGGCATTTTTGACTGGAATGAGTGTCCCTGGTGGGATGTCACTTCCTGTCATTTTCTACCAATTTTTCATTGTTTTCTCTTGAAATACCTGCTCGATTGGTGTAAAACTATAATGTATATCTACAACAGGTATAAATACACCAAGAAAAGTCCAAATCAGAAATTTCATACGCACTTTAAGCATTACTCAAGAGCTTGCTACGTGTTAATGTATAGGGTTACACAAAGAATGGTAAACAAATCAGAATAGCTGTTTGAACCTTTTGAATTATTACATTGCAGAAGCTTCAATTACTTAGGTAACTGAAAATATTCTGTCTTGTTATGGATATACGGTAACCTGCTAATCATGTTCATATTTCGGTCTTCTCTCAATTATTAAAGCCCCAAAAAGGTGCACTGTGAATTCATAAATCGAAAGGAAATCACATTACAATATTTGTGGAAATATTTTGAAGGAATGCTACTTTTTAGTTCTAAAATGCCTTGCCATGCTTTGGTGTGTGAATCATTACTGTCATATCTTTATATCTTCATGTTTGCACTGCAATGGATTAAAGGATCTTTGTTGTTCCTCTTTCTTGTTTATGCAAAATATTTCGCATTTTCACAGTTTTTATGATTAAATGGGTGTATTTCATTTTGAGTTTGTGCAGGTTGTGGTCTACCAAAAAAAATTGTTAACATGTATTGGGTTCCTCAAACAAATTGTGAAGTATCGTAGAATATCATGAGAAAAATATCGATTATCGTATGTATTGCAAAATAGTGATATTGTCGTGTCGTGAGCTGCCTATTGCATCAAATCGTGAGGGACCCTGTGATTCCCAGCCCAACTTAAAGGAATAATAGAGGATTTTTCACCGATTTGAGAACTCAAGCGACTGGGAAGTCCATTAAATAAAAAAAAATTAAAAAAGACTCCTGTTCTTTCCAAGAGGCCGCCTACAATCAAACCTCGTGCGGAAGCACGCAACAGCTCCGCTGCTACAAGTGCGTTTATTAGCGCAACGGCTCACATAGCATCTCTGAGCCAGCTCTGTCATCCCTCAGCCATTTTTGTACTGTACACTGAAGGAACTCGCTGCTAGCTTCGCTAAACACACACCGGCATATCAACCACACATGCGCAGCCAGGGAAACGTGCGTCTATGCTGGGAACGAGCTGGAACGAGCCTGCAGGTGTGCACTAGCGCGCAGAGAATGATTGACATGTGGGAGAACTAAACGGCTGTCCACGCCCCGAGGAAATTACACGGATTGGTCGCAAAAATCATCTGTTATTCGTTTGTAATATCATTCACTTTCTCATCTCAATCACAGGAGGTAAGTAGCCAACTACCTCCTACGTCCTCCTATTGACGTCATGCATTTAATGGGCCTTCATACCGCCGCGTCAAAGCATCCAGTTTACATTCAAAGTCTATGTGGGCGCGCGTCTTGGGCATCCAGCGTTTTTGCGGCGTGAATCCTACATTTTTGCATTTGGAGCGTCGGACACGGCACGTCGGGGGCGTTTGAGCGCAGAAAAGTTTAACAAAGCGCAACTTTGTTGGGGGCAGACGTGGCGCTGCAACCAATCAGAGATTATGCTCCAGTGACCTGCCTACGCACTACCCGGAAGAAGACCCAAAACAAAAACAAACCCCGCAACAATAAAAAAAAAAAAAAAAATCCTCAAGACGTAGCTTTTGGAGCAAATAATGATATTCACTAAACTCTGCTCACCTCTAAAGTATCTGCAGGTTCCAGACAAGCCCCAGAGTCGATCGCCTCCGTTTTTGGACTTCGTAAAGTAAATACACCAAAGCCACTTCATCCATCTGTTCTGCTATTGCACAGCTACACAGGGAACTACAACAACTCCTCCACTGTGCATGTGCACTGGACGCATTGACGCGCGTCTGCTGGCGAGTTAATTGTTTGGACGTGTGTCCGGGGCGTCTACCTTCAAATGTATACGCGTCCAACTCTGGCGTCGGGCGCGAATTTGGACGTGTGAACGTATCTAAACACACAGAGGTGGGTAGTACTCAGTAACATTTACTCAAGTAATTCTCGTAGTTCTAACACTTTTCCGAGTAGTTTCCAGACCATACTTTTCTTTCAGTATCTTGATTAAAAGTTTTGGTTCCTCTTCTCACTGAGTAAATCTACAAGAGACAAAAGTTTTCTGTTGACAATATTAAATTAGTTGAACATTTGACTTTTTTGCTCCACTCAGATATGATTTTGTGTAGTTTTTTTGTCTCTTTTGAAAATACCAATGGTCATTATTTTTTTCCCTGTGTCAATTGAAGCTGTGTCCAAACAGATGAGGACGTCAGACACGTTGCCATTTTTTGTCTTTCTCTCTCTTCCAGCGTGTCCTCCATTAATTTTCATTGACCGTGGGCGCCGTGTTTGCGGAAGTGTCAGTAAACACACTGCTGTACCGGAGCATGGCCAAAATCATCTTTATCACATGTTTAAATGACTGCTACTGGTCTCTAGTCTTTATCGTTATTATGCAGTGCACACTTTCAGTCATAACAGCTCCACACTACAAGACTGCAGCTGCAACGGTTTTCAACTAGAGATGACTGGGACTGACTCAGCACGACTGAAAATCAGTAAAATCAGGCTAAAATTGCATCCTCAGGTCTAGAAAGCTGTTTAATTGATAGCTTTTTGCCACCCTGTACAAAAATAATATGTCATTGAGAGTGAACTATATCCATGAGTTTCAGAATGATGAGAAATTAGGGCAGTTGCCATAGTGATTAGCAATTCAAAAAATAAATATATCTCTTTTAAATGGGGAAATTTTCTCCAAATGTTGCATCAACCAGGAAGCTGAAACCCATGAATAGTTCATTTAATCTGGTATTCATATAACTGTAATTACATCCGTAACCTTTGTTTCTTTGGTGCTCAGTGATGTGCTCAGAATGCCTCCGAGTGGCAAGTCAGTGTAATGGAAAAATATTTAAGACATTTTTAAGTTACACTGAACATTTTCTGTAATATGTTTTCAGAATTATTAACAACTGAGCAAATATTTGAATTTTAAATAAAAAGGCTAAATCCAAATCAATGGATTATTTTCTCATTTTAAGAGTAAGCCAGCTGTTTTGAAATGTATGGGGAGGATTTGAGAAAGTAGCATTTGCCGCATTGATTTGCCAACAATTAAAATATCTATTTATATATTACAATTTAAGAGTTGATAATCTATTCTATTCTCACAAAATCTGCCAAATCCAAACATTTATTCAACGGGGAGAGTGGTGGTGACGCTGGGGAAAGAAGGAGGAGCCATCCAGCTGTGAGGCGGGCTGCTGCATGGTCATCATGAGGATGTGGTTGTTCTTGTGTCCTAGGGGAGGGCGAGCAGGGTGATGTCAGCGCCGTGGTCCATGCAGGAGTGAGCTTTCCCGTAGAAATTGAGCTTGACAAACTCAATCTGCAGCACAGAGGTGAGAGGTGGGTGGGGTTTGGTCAGGGGTTGGTATGCACACAAAAGGAGAAGAAGGGGGAGGGAGGAGACGAAGGCAGAGGGACAGGAGAATTAGAGGCCTGTAACATAAGAAGCCAAAGACGGCAAAGGTGATCAGGCCACATGGACACAACTCTACACAAAAATAAATGTATCGGTTATATACTGTGGACCTTTTGTTTGGTCTTAAACTTCTGACTTAGATTCAGATCGAGCACTTAATTATTTGTAACAAGATTAATTTTGTTAATGTTTTTAAAGTCAGTGTGAACCCTCAATCGTCCAGGAGTGTTCGCTCGTAGAAAAAGATTCAGTTGTAGTCATTCTCGATCTGCGGATGTTCTCAGACTAGATCCACAGACTGAGAAGGCCTTTTGAGACGGACTTCCGGGATGATGGCTGCCAAGCTCAGTTGTGTCTTTTAGGCTGTTTGATACTTATTTAGGGAACATGTCTACGAAAACAAAGAAAAACACCACAGAGAACAGGGCTGGAAATGCTACATTTAAGCTAGCTAGCACCGCATCGTTGCCAGCCCACGCGAACTTGTGGTTTATTGACGGGTGCGGCGGTAATTAAGATCAATAGTGTGTCTTTTGTACCATTTTTCAATGCAACACAGTGAGTGACTGGTGTCCAGCCAATGATACGATACGGTTTACTTTGCAATTATAGCATTGATAGTGATTGCATGTGTCCTGCCTTGCTTGCATATGATCCCTGCCCAAACGCACCTTGCAGGTTAGCGAATGGAGAGTACAGCTTCAAACAGGCCTAGTATTTTGAGGGCATTGGCCCATAGGAGGGGCTGAAACAGGGAAACAGGCCGCGTCATCCTGGTGAGTGCCGCTTCATCCTGATGAGTAGCCCCAGACGTCTGCTCATCCGAGGGGAAGGATAGAAACTGTTCTCTAGCTAAAGACTGCAGGAATCAATAAAAAAAAAAAACTTGGGGCACATATACGAGGTACCAATAGCACTTTAAGAAGGTTAAAGGTTCCGAAAAGTCGATTTTGCATGATATAGGTCCTTTACGTTATAGATATGATTGCAAACCACTCTGGGTGAACCCTTGTCAGTGGCAGAGACTGGAATTTGCATGTTCAGCCGACAATAGATGTTTCAAATTCACAAAGTACTAATAAATATAGAAATAATACATATTGCAATCTGATACATACTGTAGCCTTGATCGATATCTGGAGAGGGATGAATCCTAATGTTTGCCAATATACACAGTTTTCTATACTAAATTAGACTATTTTGTTTTCAACAAAAATAGGTCAAAAGTTACAAAGGAATATTTTTGACCTGTTTTAGGCTATATATATATATATATATATATATATATATATATATATATATATATATATATATATATATATATATGGCTGTTGTGCACGGTGGCAAAGGCGGTTAGCGCTCTTGCCTCCCAAGAAGGAGATCATGGGTTCGATTCCCGGACCAGACCAACATCACATGATCTCTCTGGGTGGAGTCTGCATGTTCTCCCCGTGTTACCGTGGGTTCTCTCCGGGTTCTCCGGCTTCCTCCCACCGTCCAAAGACATGCATGTGTTAGGTAAGATTGGTGACTCTAAATTGGCCCTAGTGAATGAATGTGAGCGTGAACTGTCTGTAATGTCTATGTCTCTGTGTTGGCCCTGTGACGAGTTGGCCACTGTCCAGGATGTACGCCGCCTAAGGCCCGAAGTCACTGGGATAGGCTCCAGTCACCCGCGACCCCGAAAGGGAACAAGCGGTAGAAAATGGATGGATGGATGGATATATGGCTGTCAAATAACCCAGCAGTTTCAGGAGCCGCAGCATGGCCATATAGCCTCATGGCTAACCCTAACCGGGCGCGGTCAAATAGCCCAGCAGTTTCAGAAGCCGCGGTACAAAAAACCCATGCAGTTTCGTCAGCGCGCCGCGGCTCTGTAGACACTCCCTTATAAAAAAGGAAATGCATAAGTGATAGCGTGTATTCTTTTATATCAGTGCAAACTGATCTATAAAAATTTTAAATAGGCTACACTCAGCTTAATCAGAGATGGAATATTGCCATTATATTGAACAGAAATACAAGCTATTAAAATGTACGGAATTAATTGTACTTGTTCACATTTGACTGTGCGCACACTCAGAGCCGTTCATTTATTCCATGTAAGATCAGGACTTTAGCAAATTTGTGCTTAAATCTTTTATATTGATGAATTAAATTCAAATAGACTTTCTCTGTGGCGTAACTCTCATGGCTGTGTTTGGTTGCTAAGTGATGATTCCACATGAAGTTTGGAGATTTTTGGACTTCCCTTTGGATTATATTGTATCACTTATTTCTCATTCAGTATAAATTCAGCCAACTTTGTAAATGAGGCCTCTGGTAACAATTATTTGATTACCAACTTTGTTGATGAGGATTTCAGCAATTAGTTGTTTCAGTCTTTAATATGACTTGGAATGCAAATAGTGACTATCCAGCACAATGGTTATGAAAACATACAACACGAAACACAAAAATTTTGCTATTTAATTCCTTTTTCAAGTGTTTATTATGCTCATCTCCAGAACTTACTTGTCTCTGGGATGAGGGTGTCCAGAGCCTGTGCACCCTCCCCTTCTTTGGAGCCGTTGTGGTGGGCCGACCCCGCCTCAGTGATGGGGGGTGTCGAGGGGTTTGGCAGGCCCTCTGGCACTTGGTCACCCTACATGCAAACATCAGGGTCAGTGTGATGAAGAATGGCATGTGGGCTGCAAATGCTAACAGCAATGCTAATGCTAATCAGATCACAAAAAGTAATCCAAGTAAAACAGTTTCTACAAAGTGATTGATTGGGGGTAGAATGAATCTGTGTGAGAAGAGGTGGTGCGGCATGTACCATTTAAAAAGTGTGC